>NC_135816.1:100827589-101530339 GCF_964213995.1 Mustelus asterias
ATCCAATACCCTGCACCGAATAAGCAGAAATTTTCTCCAATTAAATATTGATAAGGCTGAAGAAAGTGCTTTCAGTCTCTTCCCCAAATTCTGTTCACTAGCTACCACCTCCATCTCTCTCCATAGCAACCGTCTGACATTATGTCAGTCTGTTCATGACCTTAATCCCAAGATAAGGTTGCAACCTCACATTCAGGCAATCACTTAGACCACCTATTTCCATCTCCAAACTAACATCAGGAGAAATAGCAAAAGCACAAGTGGTAATTTACCAAAATTCATTGGACTCTGGGGTAGTTCCCGCAGATTGGAAAACAGCAAATGTGACGCCACTATTTGAAAAAGGAGGTAGACACCCGGGTAACTATAGGCCGGTTAACTACTCCTCAAGTGGACCATGAAGTTAAGTCCGAGAAGTATTGGCGCGCAAAGGTACGGCAACACTAGGAGCTTGAAACGCTCGTAAACTGTGCCTTGCACCGTTAAAGTTACCACGCAACTCCCAAGCACGGTGACAGACCGGGACCTCGATGCCATAGAAATTGTCTGTTTGACAGGTTGAATCCGGAGTCCACACCGCTTCACAGTGTCTGGGTGGATAAAGCTCTCAGTGCTCCCGCTGTCAAACAGACAATAAATCAAGTGGTCATTTACCTGGATGTTCATCATAGATTTGTCAAGTCTATGAGGCTTGGCCTGGTCCAGGATGATCGACGCCACCGTTGGTTCATGAGCGCCACTGCAGGCAGCTGAAATCGAGGAGGATGACCCCTGCTGGTCGTTCGCGGTCGGTGCCAACCAACTTGGCCGCTCCCATAGGTCGCACGTGGGTGATGGCGCCAAGCTCAGCGACCCCTGGTGGTCACACATCTCCGACTCCGTCGACCGTAATGGCGTCGTCCTGGCCTCGCACGTGGACGAAACCCTCGATGATTTCAACGACGAAGAACCGGGCTCTGAGGAATCGCAGGCCGCACTGCCGTTCCTAGATTTAGATCGGCACACTTTCGAATAGTGCCCCTTCTTACCACAGGCGGAGCACAACACAGCCTTAGCGGGACACCGTTGCCGAGTATGCTTCGCTCCCCCACAGAAGTAACACCGCGGGCCGCCCGGAGCTGCTGCCGTCGTCTGGCCCGAGTGTGAGCACGCCATTACGCAGCATTTCGAACCCGAGGGACGAGGAGGGATTGGCGACTGCTCCTGCCACGCTGTCTCCGCGTGGTCTTCAGGATACAATACTAGGCTTTTGGAGGCCGTCTCCAGCATCTCCGCTAGCTCTATTGCCTGGGTAAGGTCAAGGTTACCTTTCTCCAGTCGAATGTACGACGATCCAACTCCCGCCACAAACGCATCTCGGGCGAGGTCGTTCATACTCTGCTCAGCCGACACAGCTTTGCAGTTACAGCCCCTGGCTAGCTGTAGGAGCTCGTTCGCGTATTCCTCCATCGTTTCGCCAGACTGCCGTCGTCGAGTGGCTAAGAGGTAACGAGCGTGTATTTCGTTGGGCGGTTTGATATAACGCTTCTTCAGAAGCTCGAGGGCCTTTGTGTAATCGGTGGCCGCACGGATCGCGAGGTAGACAGTGTCGCTTACCCTCGCATGGAGGACCCGGAGTCTGTCATCATCTGTGGTGACCGCTGTGGAGGCTGCCAGGTAGTCTTCGAAACACTTCAGCCAGTGGTCGAAGGTGTTAGAGGCACCCACCGCACGTGGATCTAGTGTAAGGCGTTCCGGCTTCAGTATCTGCTCCATACTCTTTTTTTTTTCTTCGACGAGAGTTTATTTACAGCAAATAAAATTGATGCGCGTTATCATACACGAGGCTTGATGCTCAGGAAATAAAGGCTTTTATTTGCTGTAATAAAGCAGCTAACAATTATATACACGATCCCAGACTGAGGGGTCCCAGCCAGAGCAGGGACCTTTATACCTCTCCCAGGAGGCGGAGCCCGACTGGGATGTACCACAACACTACAATACAAAGGTGTAACAACCCCACCCTAACCCCAACAGCAACAAGTAGCACAACCCATCCCTAACCCAACAGCAACATATGTACATACTTGTAGTACTGGCCAGACCCTGGCTCAGTACTATCCAGTGGGAACCAACGATGGTTCACCACAACTTAACTTCTGGAGGAGAGAAAATGCTTGAATCTATCATCAAGGAAGAAATAGCGAGACATCTGGATATAAATTGTCCCACTGGTAAGACACAACATTGGTTCATGAAGGGAAGGTCATGTTTGACTAATTTGGTGGAATTCTTTGAGAACATTACATGTGCAGTGGACAAGGGGGGACCTGTGGATGTGGTATATTTGGATTTCCAGAAGGTATTTGACAAAGTGCCTCACCAAAGACTGCTAGGTAAGATAAAGGTGCAGGGTGTAACGGGTAATGTTTTAGCATGGATAGAGGATTGGTTAACTAACAAAGAGCTAACAAACTAAGCAAAGAGTGGGGGTAAATGGGTGTTTTTCTGGTTGGTGATCAGTGATTAGTGGTGTGCCTCAAGGATCAGTGTTGGGACTGCAATTGTTTATGATTTTCATAGATGATTTGGAGTTGGGGACCAAGTATAGTGTGTCAAAATTTGCGGAAGACACTAAGATGAGTGGCAGAGCAAAGTGTGCAGAGGATGCTGAAAGTCTGCAAAGGGATATACATAGTCTAAGTGAATGGGCGAGGGTCTGGCAGATGGAGTACAATATTGGTAAACGTGAGGTCATCCATTTTGGTTGGAATAACAGCAAAATGGACTATTATTTAAATGGTAAAAAATTGCAGCATGCTGCTGTGCAGAGGGATCTGGGTGTCCTTGTGCAGGAATCTCAAGGAGTTGGTTTGCAGGTGCAGCAGGTAATTAAGAAGGCAAATGGAATTTTGTCCTTCATTGCGAGAGGGATGGAGTTTAAAAACAGCGAGGTTATGTTGCAGCTGTATAAGGTGCTGGTGAGCCCAGACCTAGAGTACTGTGTACAGTTTTGGCCTCCTCACTTGAGAAAAGATATATTGGCACTGGAGAGGGTGCAGAGGAATTTCACGAGGTTGATTCCAGAATTGAGAGGGTTGGCTTATGAGGAGAGACTGAGAAGACTGGGGCTATATTCATTGGAATTCAGAAGAATGAGGAGAGATCTGATAGAAACATATAAGATTATGAAGGGAATAGATAAGATAGAAGCAGGGAAGTTGTTTCCACTGGCAGTGAAACTAAAACCAGGGAGCATGGCCTCAAAATAAGGGGAAGCAGATTTAGGACTGAGTTGAGGGGGTACTTCTTCACCCAAAGGGTCGTGAATCTGTGGAATTCCCTGCCCAGTGAAGCAGTTGAGGCCACTTCATTGAATGTTTTTAAGGCAAGGATAGATAAATTTTTGAACAGTAAAGGAATGAAGAGTTATGGTGAGCGGGCGGGTAAGTGGAGCTGAGTCCACGAAAAGATCATCCATGATCTTATTGAATGGCGGAGCAGGCTCAAGGGGCCAGATGGCCTACTCCTCCTCCTAGTTCTTACGTTCTTATTTAACATTGTCCCCTCTCAGCTGACCTGCTGCTGGAACCCTCATCCATGTCAGAGGGACTCGGAGGGCAAATAGTTCAAAGCCTGGGCATCGCCAGAATTGGTGGACCAGCTGTGGAATATTCACACACACCATCCCAGCAACAGCCACAGACAGTGTGAGAGACCCAGGTTAATTGTCCCCCACCTCATCCCTTACACCCTCCATTTAGCCCCAATCCCAAAATGGAAAGAGTCAACAGCAACAAGTAAAAGCTTCAGAATGGTTTTATTGAATCACGTGCGATGCAATTGCAGTTGAATCGTTCAATCGCTGTTTCAGGGTTTTTCAGGAGAGTTTACAGTGGCAGATGTTCTGTTCAGAACTCCACACGTCCTTCAACGAGTTCTCTTGCTTTGGGGACTGACACAACTTGACGCACAGCAAAGTTCAATGAGCTAATTGTTAAGTTTTTGTTTGGTGGAGGTATTTTATTTGAAAGAGCTACAGGGTTTTTGACTTTGAATCATTCATTGTGGGGGTGTATTTACATCACTGGCTAGAATTTATTGCAGATTCCTAATTGCCGTTGAGAAGGTGGTGGTGAGTTGCCTTCTTCAATCATTATCTACGTGATGGAGGTACAGGCACAGTGCTGTTAGGGAGGGAGTTCCAGGATTTTGACCCAGCCACAGTGAAGGAACGGCAATTTATTTCTAAGTCAGAGTGGTGAGTGAGTTGGAGGGGAACTTGCAGGTGATGGTGTTCCCATGTGTCTGGTGCCCTTGTCCTGAGTGAAGTTTACGGACTGGAAGGTGTTGAGGGATCTTTGGTATTTGCTGCAGTGCATCTTGTAAATGGGGCACACAGCTGCTAATGTACGTCAGTGGTGGAGGGAGTGGATGTTTAAGCAGGTGGGTAAGCACCTTTGCTATGTTCTCAAGGAGATGGAATTGCCTATCAGGTTCAAGGCGGTGGTGGGACAAGGGTCTGAAGGGTGAGCTGCTATGAGAACGGTGACCGGGAGCAGAAATGCAGAACTTATTCTGAAAGAGCATTTTCGCATCAGCAGAGAGAGGAGCAGGTGGTACCCTGGGTATGTGGGCTTTCCGAGAAATATGAAATCTCATCGAATAGTTTCTTGTCAGATTCAATTTTGTGCAATGAAGGCTGTTCACCAGTGTGGGGCAGAGGCTCGAGCACACGAATATGTATGTAGTCATCACCATCACCAACAACAACCTTAAAAAAATGGGAGACAATCAGTTTTAGAACATAGAACATAGAACAGTACAGCACAGAACAGGCCCTTTGGCCCACGATGTTGTGCCGAGCTTTATCTGAAACCAAGATCAAGCTATCCCACTCCCTATCATCCTGGTGTGCTCTATGTGCCTATCCAATAACCACTTAAATGTTCCTAAAGTGTCTGACTCCACTATCACTGCAGGCAGTCCATTCCACACCCCAACCACTCTCTGCATAAAGAACCTACCTCTGATATCCTTCCTATATCTCCCACCATGAACCCTATAGTTATGCCCCCTTGTGATAGCTCCATCCAACCGAGGAAATAGTCTTTGAACGTTCACTCTATCTATCCCTTTCATCATTTTATAAACCTCTATTAAGTCTCCCCGCAGCCTCCTCCGCTCCAGAGAGAACAGCCCTAGCTCCCTCAACCTTTCCTCATAAGACCTACCCTCCAAACCAGGAAGCATCCTGGTAAATCTCCTCTGCACTCTTTCCAGCGCTTCCACATCCTTCTTATAGTGAGGTGACCAGAACTGCACACAATATTCAGAATGTGGTCTCACCAAGGTCCTGTACAGTTGCAGCATAACCCCATGGCTCTTAAACTCCAACCCCCTGTTCATAAAAGCTAACACACTATAGGCCTTCTTCACAGCTCTATCCACTTGAGTGGCAACCTTTAGAGATCTGTGGATATGGACTCCAAGATCTCTCTGTTCCTCCACAGTCTTCAGAACCCTACCTTTGACCCTGTAATCCACATTTAAATTAGTCCTACCAAAATGAATCACCTCACATTTATCAGGGTTAAACTCCATTTGCCATTTTTCAGCCCAGCTTTGCATCCTATCTATGTCTCTTTGCAGCCTACAATAGCCCTCCACCTCATCCACTACTCCACCAATCTTGGTGTCATCAGCAAATTTACTGATCCACCCTTCAGCTCCCTCCTCTAAGTCATTAATAAAAATCACAAAGAGCAGAGGACCAAGCACTGATCCCTGTGGCACTCCGCTAGCAACCTGCCTCCAGTCCGAAAATTTTCCATCCACCACCACCCTCTGTCTTCGATGAGATAGTTTTCATAAGAAATTTCTCAGTGCTATCCCTTCAACAGAGCAGCACTCCCTCAGTGCTACCCCTCTGACAGAGCAGCACTCCCTCAGTGCTACCCCTCTGACAGAGCAGCACTCCCTCAGTGCTACCCCTCTGACAGAGCAGGACTCCCTAATGTTACCCCTTCGACAGAGCAGCCCTCCCTCAGTGCTACCCCTTCGACAGAGCAGCACTCCCTCTGAGCTGTCCCTTCAAAAGAGCAGCCATCCCTCTGTGCTACCTATCTCTGCAACCTTCTCCAACCCCTACAAAACCCCAGTCTGTTCTCCTCCAGTCCCTCCAACTATCCCTATCTAACCTCCAAATCCTACAAACCCCCTCTCTGTAAACTCCCTCAGTCCGTCCAACCCTCCTTATCTCTGTCACCTCCTCCAGTTCCTGCAACTCTCCCTATCTCTGTAACCTCTCCAGCCCCTGCAACCCTATCTCTGTTACTCCTCCAGTCCCCACAATCCTCTTTTTCTCTGTAACCTCTTCCAGCCTCTCCAGCACTCGCTATCTCTGTAACCTCTTCCAGCCTCTACAACGCTCCCTATCTTTGTAACATCCTCAAATTCCCACAAACCTCACTTGTCTTGATCTCCCACAAACCTGCCTTCTTGCTAATCCCCGATTTCCAATGGTGTCTGCCATGCCTTCTGCAGCCTGTACTCTAAACTCTAGAAAACCCTCCATAAACCTGGAGAACATGGCTTAAGATTTTACTGAACCTTCTGCTTTTAAACAAGCTATCCCAAATGTGTCCGATATTCCTTTCGGTCATTCTCAAATTTTCTGTCTGAGTAACATGCCGAGTATCCTGCGTGATTTTCCTTTCTTCAAACTGCAGTATAAATGCATGTTATATCTGTTGACGTACCTTCACAAAGTAATTTTGGCCAGCGACCAACTGTGAGCGATATGAGATTGCATGAAAAACAGAAAATGATCTATTCAACATCTCTTCAACCATAGGCTTGAGCTGGAAACTGATACAATATAAAAATACAAGGGTGAGGAATGACAGGGAGTGCCGCACCATGGGATGGTCAGTGCTGAGGGAGCGCCGCACTGTCAGAGGGTCAGTACTGAGGGAGTGCCGCACTGTCAGAGGATCAGTACAGAGGGAATGCCGCACTGTCAGAGGGTCAGTACGGAGGGAGCGCCGCACTGTCAGAGGGTCAGTACTGAGGGAGTGCTGCACTGTCAGAGGCTCAGTACTGAGGGAGTGCTGCACTGTCAGAGGCTCAGTACTGAGGGAGCGCCGCACTGTCAGAGGGTCAGTACAGAGGGAGTGCCGCACTGTCAGAGGGTCAGTACGGAGGGAGCGCCGCACTGTCAGAGGGTCAGTACTGAGGGAGTGCTGCACTGTCAGAGGGTCAGTACTGAGGGAGCGCCGCACTGTCAGAGGGTCAGTACTGAGGGAGTGCCACACTGTCAGAGGGTCAGTACTGAGGGAGTGCCGCACTGTCAGAGGGTCAGTACTGAGGGAGTGCCGCACTGTCAGAGGGTCAGTACTGAGGGAGTGTCGCACTGTCAGAGGGTCAGGACTGAGCGAGTGCTGCACTGTCAGAGGCTCAGTACTGAGGGAGTGCTGCATTGTCAGAGGCTCAGTACTGAGGGAGTGCCGCACTGTCAGAGGGACAGTGCTGTGTGCGCGCGTTCGTTCGTTCGTTGAGGTAATAAAGGGGATATTGAAAGTTAAACACTTACTGATCTGACAATGGCCTGAATTTCACAACTGACTGCCGAAAGCTTGACCAAACCACCCACTACTTCCTGTGTTGCCATTGTTACTGTCTCTGGTTCCCCCTCTTTCTGGCTCTCTCGTTCCCTCTGCAGAGTGTTCTGCATTTTTAGAGTTTGCTCCCTCTTTGCTCCACCCCTCAGTGATGTTTCTATTCGTGAAGGAAATCTCTCTTTTGGTCTGGCTCCACCCTCAGTCTCTCGGTCTTTGTTCAATGCTGAGCTGGGATGGTTGGGTGGTGCTAATTCATGTTTGCTGCTGCCTCACTCCCTGCTTTACTCACTCGAAATCCTGCATCGCTCACTCTCTCCTCCTCACTCGTCCACTCTCCCCTTCTCCCCATTTCTGATCCTCCCTCACTTTTTCCCTTTTCCCCCTTCCTTTCTTCTGCACTCTTCCTCTCTTCCCGCTTGATCCCTCTTTACTACGCCCCTCTCTCTCTCCCTCCTTTCGGTCCCCTTGCCCCTCCTCTACCACTCTCTTCCTCCTTCCTCTCTCTTCCTCCTCTCCCTCTATCTTGGCACCACACTCTCCCCTCCTCTACCTCTCTCTTCCTCCTCCCTCTCTCTTCCTCCTCTCCCTCTATCTTGGCACCACACTCTCCCCTCCTCGACTGTCTCAACTCCCTCTTTCCCCCTCCTGTCCCTTAGACCCCTCTCACCTCCATTCCCTTTCTCTTGGCACCCCCCTCTTCCCTCCTTCGTCTCGCTTGGCACCCTCTCTTCACCTCTTCTCCCTCTCTCAGCCCCCCCATCCCCCTCCTCTTGGTCCCCTCCCCCACCCACCTCGTCTACTGCGCTTTCTCTCCCCCTCTCTCTTGGCACCTCCTCTTTCCTTCCTCTTACTCTGACAGACCCTCTCTCCCACTCCTCTCCGTCTATTGCCTCCCTCTCCGTCCTGCTGTCTCCTGCCCCTCTCTCCCACTCCTCTTCTCCCCCTCTCTCTTCCCCTGTCTCTCCCACCTTCTTCACCGTGCTCTCTCTCTTTTTCTCTCCCTCTCTCCACTCCCCCATCCTCCTCCGTTTTCTTATAATCGAAATGGGAGGAGCGAACTACTCCATGGGTCACAACATATATTTGAAATACTTTTCCAGCTTGTTATACAGCCAAATAAATACTTTACCTTGTCATCTCTGAATACTCAATGCCCAGGTTTCAAAATTCACAATTTGTTATAAAACCATTCTTGTCAAGTCGAAAGGCAAAATTTATTAACATACAGTGTGAAATATGAAAGTATAATCTTTGAAAATGCCCCAACTCACTCTCAAACACACACACACACATATATACACACACGCACAGATTATCTCACACACACATCCACATATACACATATACAAATCTACTCACATAGTCTCACACACACACACACAGATTCTCTCACACACATTCACACACACATTCAGGAAAAACACATTCACACATACAGATTCTCAGACACACACAATCACATGCACACTCAAACCTACACACACACACACATTAACACAAAAACGTACATTCACACACATTCAGGAAAAACACATTCACACATGTGCGCACACATACAGATTCTCATACACACACATTCACATATGCACACACACAAACCTCACAAAGCCACACACATACACATGTATATTAACACAAAATCACACATTCTTGGAGGGCCGAAGGGCCTGTTCCTGTGCTGTAATTTTCTAATTCAGGGAAAACACATTCACACACACACAGATTCTTGCACACACACAATCACACATGCACACACAAACCTACTACACAGTCACACACACACACACACACACACACACACACACATATATTAACACAAAAACACACTTCACACATACATTCAGGAAAAACGCATTCACACACACACACACAAAACAATAGAATCCCTCAAGTGCAGAAAGAGGCCATCCGGCCTATCAAGTCTGCACCGCCTCTCTGAAAGAGAATCAGACATTCAGACAAACACATACAGTTTATTTATTATTTATTAGTGTCACAAGTAGGCTTACATTAACACTGCAATGAAGTTACTCTGAAAATTCTCCTCGCTGCCACATTCCAGCGCCTGTTCGGGTAAACATAGAAACAGAGAAAACTACAGCACAAAACAGGCCCTTCGGCCCCACAAGTTGTGCCGAACATATCCCTACCTTTTAGGTCTATCTCTAACCCTCCATCCTATTAAGTCCCATGTACTCATCCAGGAGTCTCTTAAAAGACCCTATTGAGTTTGCCTCCACCACCACTGATGGCAGCCAATTCCACTCGCCCACCACCCTCTGTGTGAAAAACTTCCCTCTAACATCTCCCCTGTACCTACACCCCAGCACCTTAAAGCTGTGTCCTCTTGTAGCTGCCATTTCCACCCTGGGAAAAAGCCTCTGAGAGTCCACCTGATCTATGCTTCTCAACATCTTATATACCTCTATTAGGTCTCCTCTCATCCTACGTCTCTCCAAGGAGAAAAGACCGAGCTCCCTCAGCCTATCCTCATAAGGCATGCCACTCAATCCAGGCAACATCCTTGTCAATCTCCTCTGCACCCTTTCAATCTTTTCCACATCCTTCCTGCAATGAGGTGACCAGAACTGAGCACAGTACTCCAAGTGGGGTCTGACAAGGGTCTTATATAGCGGCATCATTATCCCCGGACTCCGAAACTCAATCCCTCGATTGATAAAGGCCAGCACACCATACGCCTTCTTAACCACCTCCTCCACCTGCGGGGCCGATTTTAGAGTCCTATGGACCCGGACCCCAAGGTCCTTCTGATCCTCTACAGTACTGAGTCTTTCCCTTTATATAGTACTCCTTCATCCCATTTGACCTGCCAAAATGGACCACGACACATTTATCTGGGTTGAAGTCCATCTGCCACTTCTCCGCCCACTGAGGAAGAACCTGGCATAGCCAATGTACCTAACCGGATTGTGGGACGAAACCAGAGAAAACCCACGCAGACACGGGAAGAACATGCAAACTTCGCACAGTGACCCAAACCAGGAATTGAACCTGGGTCCCTGGTGCTATGAGGCAGCAGTGCTAACACTGTACTCCTGTACCGCCCACACACACACACATTCATGCATTCAAGCGCACGCACGCACATGCACGCACGCACACGCGCACACATACTCACACGCATTCAGGCAAGCACACACATGCAGATATGCGCACGCGTATCCTTGAAGGTGACATCACAGGTGGAGAAGGTAGTGAAGAAGGCATATGGCATGCTTGCTTTTATAGGACGGGGCATAGAGTATAAAAGTTGGGGTCTGATGTTGCAGTTGTATAGAACGTTGGTTCGGCCGCATTTGGAATACTGTGCCCAGTTCTGGTCGCCACACTACCAGAAGGACGTGGAGGCTTTAGAGAGAGTGCAGAGGAGGTTTACCAGGATGTTGCCTGGTATGGAAGAGCTTAGTTATGAGGAGAGATTGGGTAAACTGGGGTTGTTCTCACTGGAAAGACGGAGGATGAGGGGTGACCTAATAGAGGTGTATAAAATTATGAAAGGCATAGATAGGATGAACGGTGGGAAGCTTTTTCTCAGGTCGGTGGTGACGTTCACGAGGGGTCATAGGTTCAAGGTGAGCGGGGGGAGATTTAACACGGATATCAGAAGGACGTATTTTACGCAGAGGGTGGTGGGGGCCTGGAATGCGCTGCCGGGCAAGGTGGTAGAGGCGGACACACTGGGAACGTTTAAGACTTATCTAGATAGCCATATGAACGGAGTGGGAATGGAGGGATACAAAAGAATGGTCTCGTTTGGACCAGGGAGTGGCGTGGGCTTGGAGGGCCGAAGGGCCTGTTCCTGTGCTGTATTGTTCTTTGTTCTTTATTCACACACACAAACTCGCACATATAGTCTCTCACACACACACACATTCACACAAATATATTCACACTCACAAACACATTCAGGCCAACACACACAGAATCACACATTTACACACACACGCTCACATACACATACACTGACCTACTCAAATCCATAGGAACACAGGAATTAGGAGCCGAAGTACGCATTTCAGCCCTTTGAGCCTGCGTCGCCATTCAATCAGATCATGGCTGACCTCTCCCTGGTCTCAAATCCATCTCCCCACCTGTTCCCCTTATCCCATTTTTTATTAGAAAAAATCTCCTCCTTGAAACCGTTCAACGATTCAGACTCCCCGCTGCGGGGCAATGAGTTCCAGTGAGAAGTAGCTCCTCGTCATCTCAGGTTTAACTCTGCCGCCTCTCAATCTATACCTGTGACCTCTTGTTCTAGATTGTCCCATAAGAGGAAACATTTGGTCTACATTTACTTTATCAGTCCCTGCTTTCGAAAAGTTTGTGGTATCATAACCGTGTGCCATGACAACCTTCACCTTCCCTCCCTCTCCCCTCCTTTCCCCTCTCCCTTACTTACTCTCCCTACCCCTCTCTCCAACTCCTCACCTCTCTATCTTCTTTCCCTGTCTCTTACTCTCTCTACACTCTCAATGTCTTTTCTCTCCTCCTCAATTTATTTCACCCCATCACTGTAGACCCTCCCTCTCACTCTGTGGGCGCAATCTTACCTGCCGTTCATGCCACGCTCCCGGTGCAGCGAAGCCGGAGAATTTGGCGCCCGGTAAAATCTCTGTTCACTGCAGTGGGATGGGAAAATCCCACCCGCGCGAACGTCTGTAACATTCTGGCGTCTGACTTGCCTCTCCACTTCCCCTCTCTTTCACTCCCTTCTCTCTCTTTCTTGATCTCTGTCCCTTTTGTATTACTCTCCCTATTTCACTATCCCTCTTGCTCTCTCTCACTCTCTCTCTTGAGCCTTTCTTCCCTTCACTCTCTTTCCCTCTATCTTTTTTTCTCTCTGTCACTCACTGTCTTTCTGCCTGGTTTTCTTCTCCATCTCTCTCTCTCTCTGAGGGGCTGTATCAGTGTGAGGGGCTGTATCAGTGTGAGGGGCTGTATCAGTGCGATGGGCTGTACCGGAGTGAGGGGCAGTATCGGAGCGAGGGGCAGTATCGGAGCGAGTTTGCTGCATCGGAGTGCGGGGCTGCATCGGAGTGTGAGGGCTGTTTCCGAGTGAGGGATGTATTACAGTGATGGACTGTATTACTGTGAGGGGCTGCTTTCAAATCTGGGACTGTCTTAGAATGAGGGGCTGCAGGAGTGCGGGGGGCTGCGGGAGTGCGGGGGGCTGCGGGAGTGCGGGGGGGCTGCGGGAGTGCGGGGGGGCTGCGGGAGTGCGGGGGGGCTGCGGGAGTGCGGGGGGGCTGCGGGAGTGCGGGGGGGCTGCGGGAGTGCGGGGGGGCTGCGGGAGTGCGGGGGGCTGCGGGAGTGCGGGGGGCTGCGGGAGTGCGGGAGTGCGGGGGGCTGCAGGAGTGCGGGGGGCTGCGGGAGTGCGGGGGGGCTGCGGGAGTGCGGGGGGGCTGCGGGAGTGCGGGGGGGCTGCGGGAGTGCGGGGGGGCTGCGGGAGTGCGGGGGGGCTGCGGGAGTGCGGGGGGCTGCGGGAGTGCGGGGGGCTGCAGGAGTGCGGGGGGCTGCAGGGGTGCGGGGGGCTGCGGGAGTGCGGGGGGGCTGCGGGAGTGCGGGGGGAGTGCGGGGGGGCTGCGGGAGTGCGGGGGGGCTGCGGGAGTGCCGGGGGGGTTGCAGGGGGGCTGCAGGAGTGCAGGGGGGCTGCAGGAGTGCAGGGGGGCTGCAGGAGTGCAGGGGGGCTGCAGGAGTGCGGGGGGCTGCAGGAGTGCGGGGGGGCTGCAGGAGTGCGGGGGGCTGCTGGAGTGCGGGGGGCTGCTGGAGTGCGGGGGGCTGCAGGAGTGCGGGGGTGGCTGCAGGAGTGCGGGGGTGGCTGCAGGAGGGAGGGGGGCTGCAGGAGGGAGGGGGGCTGCAGGAGTGCAGGGGGCTGCATCAGCGTTAGGAGTTGTATCAATCTGACTGACTTTAAAAGTGTGACTGACTGTATAAGTGTGACTGACTGACTGTATAAGTGTGACTGACTGTATAAGTGTGATTGACTGTATCAGCGTGAGGGCCCGTATCAGCGCGAGGGCCCGTATCAGCACGAGGGCCTGTATCAGCGCGAAGGCCTCTATCTGAGAGAGGGTTGGCAATGTATCATGGTTCTGCTCTGAAAATCCAAGCGATTTTAATCAGCTGGAAATGTAGCATTTGACTGGCTTAATATGATTTTAACACCATTGCCTGCATTTGCATTCATCCTGTTGCTTAATGCTCTGGCAGTCAGACACATTTTAGTGGCCAGTCGGGCCCGGACAGGACTGAGGGGGTCAGAGTAAGGGAGAGACTCGCAGTGATCCAGAGATGGAGAGCAGAAGGAAGTCTGTGATTTTACTCTTCACCATTTCCGGCAGCTTCATAATGTTGTGGTTTCCTTATGTTTTATATTTCTGTGATGTTACACATCACCTCGATGGTGATTCTCCTTATCTATTTGAACAAGTTGCATACATGCTACAGAACAATAATTGCTGCACAAACACTTTTATTTATGGAGTGACACAGTCTAAGTTCAGAGAGCAGATCAAGAATGCTCTGAAGTATCCAGTTATATCAATTATTCTGTTATTTAATGGAAGAAACAATTAGGAGAAGACCAGAAGTGGCTATCAGTGTTTCTGATGCATAAATGTTGTATTTAACTCAAGACTCCCAGCACCTGAATGGCACTAGCATTCTGAGGTGGTCAGTGAATCTGCCCAGCAGGGAGGTTGGGTTCCAGTGGTGGTGTCGCTGAGGAGAGTTTGGGCACAGGGCAGCAATTATGTTTAGGAATGGGCACTATAACTGATTGCCAGTTCAAATATAATCCTTTCAGGGCAGAACCAGTATTTTCTTGCATTCTGTCTGGAGCACGGATATTTCAGTGAATAAATTCAGTTTGCAACTCCCAGACTAAGAACCTCTTCAAGTGGTACAGAGAGAGACAGAGCTGGATTGCAGTTTAGAGCAGTTATTTTCAAACCGGCTTCTGTGGCACCAGAGCGCCATGAGAATGTTTAATGTGTTCCTCCACAGTGTAAGTTTGCACTTATTAAATCTGATTACAAAGAGGCCCAGAACAGAGAATGGGCACCAAACATTGGGTGGCACAGTGGTTCGCACTGCTGCCTCACAGCACCAGGGACCCAGGTTCGATTCTAGCCTTGGGTGACTGTCTGTGTGGAGTTTGCATGTCCTCTCTGTGTCTGCATGGGTTTCCTCCAGGTGTTCCTGTCTCCTAATACATTTGGGTCATGGTAAATAAGCGGGTACAGAGATAGGGCCAGGGATGTGGGCTAGGATAAGATGCTCTTTCAGAGAGTTTGTACAGCTTGATGGGCCGAATGGCCACCTTCTGCACTGTGGGGATTCTATGATTCCATGACCTGCAGCCATGCTGGTGTCTTAAACCATGTGTATATTTCTACTGGCACAAGAAGTATCTCATTCATGATGGACTTTCCCTTCCCATTGAAGAGATGGTGGACACATTGTGAACCCCATTCAAGATGGCACCGGAGCAACGTGACTTCTTGCAAGCTGTGCCTAGCATACCTTCTAATTCTATCTTTTACTCTTGTTCTACGCTTCTAAATCTTTATTCTAACTCTTTTAAACTCTCTCACAATGCTCTAATTCACTTTCTCTACACCATAGTTATGACTGCAACACTTCGTTCTGTACTCGTCTGTATAACGCGCAAGAAAGAATACTTTTTCACTGTATACTAATACATGTGACAACAATAAATCAAATCAAATTATATCTTCCCCACAGCCATTCCACTGTCCCGTGAGCAGTAATTCGCTGCAGGCAGAACTTCTGCCCCTCACTGCATTAGAGCTCTGCTGGCGCTGACTGGTGGAAAGTTCTCTAGTCCCTGAAGTCACAATAGCCAATAGGGACAGAAGAGGCAGCAGAACATACCAGAACCCTGGGCCATGTGGCAAGGTAGGGTTTAGGTGCGTCAGGGTGGGGAGGGCAAAGAGGACCTCGGGGAAGGGGTTAGGTGGCCGATTGAAGCTTTGGGGAGAGAGATCGGGGGTGGGTAGGGAGGTCCGGCAGCTACGGAACATTATTGGAGTGTGACCAAATTGGGGAATCTGAAGGATTCATATCTTCCCCACTCCACCCCCTGCCCCCCAACCCCACCTCTCCTTCTTGCCTGAGATCTAAGCCTGTTCATTTTTAGGCCAGGTAAATCCTCCCATCAGTCCAAACATTGAGGGTTGGGTGTAAAAATGCCCGAAATCGGCAGGTAATTGACCACTGAAAGATCACAATTTGGAGAAAGGGTAAGGAGCAAAATTGATGTGAGGTAGGGGTGGGCGAGAAGCCAGAGGGAATCCATTCCTTCAATTTCATTCTCAGTCTCTCTCCTTAAACACCCTTACTGGGGAAATGTGAAATTCAGGCCACTGTCTCACAGACAACGACACACAGACTGTAGACTCAGGAAACAAGGGATCACAACATCAGTGACAATCCATGGCTGACATGAGCAAACAGCCAGTGAGAAACTCGGTCGGTATGCACATTTTCTGCCCAGTGCACTGTTTGGCTTTCAATCTGAGTTTTTTTTTCTGGGGCATCGAGTGCAGGATCAATACTTGAAGAGGCGGTGATATTCCCAACAAGACCTGGAGTGAAAGGTTTGAAATTGATTGTGGTTATTTATCCAACTTTTAAACAGAGGTGGGATTCATTCCCCACCTTTAAAATATGGGGAGTCCTTTCAGGAGGATGTAACAAGCAGGATGAATAAAGGGGAACCAGTAGATGTGGTGTATTTGGATTTCCAGAAGGCGTTACATAAAGTGCCACTTGAAATTTTACTGCAGCAGATGAAAGCTTACAGTGCTATAATAGCCAAGATAAAATACTGGCCGAACACCAGAAAACAGGTGGCCAAATCTACCTTGGAGTGGTAATCACTGTCAGTTTGCCGTTCAACTCCTTTTCACGTACCCGAGACTGAGCTGGACATTTCTTGTAACAAAGGCCAAGTGAGAGCTGTGCAGACCATCAGCCTCAGGGGTCCCTTCAGTGCAGTGCAGGATCTCTGGGGGACGTGAAGATATGTCCCCCTTTTTTAAGGCACTGACCAGGAAGTTGAAAGGCCTCCATCAGGAGATAAGGTGAGTGTGTAAGGTCAGTGAGTGGGATAGGTCAGGGGAGTCATTTCTCTGGATGGAGGGTCTGGAGGTTGTGCCGGTCGGAGGTGGTTGGGGAGTAATTGGGGAGTGGGGGTGGTTGAGTGTTCAGAGTGGGGGTGGAGAGTTACTGGAGTGATTGGGGTAGTTAAGTGGAGTTGTCCGGTGGTCGTGGTGGGGGGTTGTGGATTAGTGGGGGTGGTTGGCGGAACTGTGACAGTCAGATGGGGTAATTGGGTGACACAGGGGATGGGGCAGGTGTTGGAGTTGTGAGAGAATTAGTGGGATGGTCAGGGAGTGGGTGGGTAGTGGGGTAATCAGGTACAGTGGTAGGTGGTCAGGGAGATGGGGGAGTGGGAGATAGTTTAATGGTCGCAGGGTGGGTGGTAGTCAGAGGTTGGGGATGTGGTGGGCAGTCGGGGACAGGGCTTGATGGGGTGGTTGGGGGGTCGTTGGTATGGTCGGGGTTTTGAGGGGTGGGGGAAATTCAGGGGATGGGGAGCAGTAAGGTTGGAGAAGTTGCGAATTAAAGGGGTAATCAGGTGGTCAGATGTGGGGGTGTTGTCATGGGGCGGAGAGGATGGTCAGGTGGCTGGCGAGGTGGGGGAGGTAGTTAGGGTTAGGGTGATTTTGGGTGGTTGGGGGGTTTTGTCAGGAGGTGAGGGGGGATTTGGGGGGTAGACTGCAAAACAATGATATTCAGAAACATCTGAGTGTCCCCTTCATGAAACACAAAAAGTTAGCATGAAGGTGCAGCAAATAAAATGGAAGCCAAACTGACATTTGGACCTTTAATTCAAGGGGGTAGAAAGGTAGGGAAGTCTTGCTGCAACTGTACAAGGTGTATTGTTGAGACCATACTGAGAATGCTGCACAGTTCTGGTCTGTTTATTTAAGGGGGGATGTATTGCATTGGAAGCAGCTCAGAGAAGGTTCAGGAATGTTTTCCCAGAGTTGAAATGTCCAATACTCGAGGGCACTCACCAAAGGGGAGAGGTGGAAGTTCAAAATTTTTTTACACAGACAGTAACAGTAGGTGCTCAGTGACAGTGGCTGCTCAGTGGGTTCTCAGTGACAGTGGCTGCTCAGTGGGATCTCAGTGACAGTGGCTGCTCAGTGGGTGCTCTGTGGCAGTGCGTGTTCAGTAGATGCTGAGGGAGGGCATGAAGGGAAGATGGGAGAGAAACTGGACGAAGATGTAAATTCAGGGCCTGGGCAGTGGGAGCAGTGGAGAAAGTTTAGTCCTGTGAGCGAGGCAAGGCGAGGAGGGGAGAGGCAGCTGGTCAGATGTTCCCAATGGGTGAGAAAATCCCTGAAATCCTGGCACTTATTGTTGGAGGTCAGGGTGGAGGAGACCACTCTCCCCATGTCTCTCCTCACTCACAATGACAAGTTTATAATTGATGACTTCTTCTCACAATTAACAAACCCAATCTTTCCCCATTCAACAAAATCCTTTCTCATTTTAAACCCTCCATTAAATCTCACCTCAGATTCCAGCACCACTTTGAAACAATCCTTCTGCTTGGGTCCGGAGGAAGTTAGTTTAAATGTTGGTGTTCAGATAAAACATAATTTAGAAAGAGGATCATGTTAGAGAGACCAGTCTTGTGGCTCAATGTCTCTGGAATGAGCTTCATCAGCTCAGAGAGTGAGGATCCTGTTCCCGGATTTAATTCTTCATCTTTGACTCTCACCTGTATCTGGTTATTAAAGATACTCTGTCACTGCAAAAACTATCAGAGCTTTTAATCATAAATTTCCTGTTACTTTAACCAAACAAAGATTTCCAGGAAATTGGAGACTAACAAACAGAAACATTGCCAATAAGTTCGCAGCATTTGAATTTTATTTGATTGGTTATTTAGTGACAGTTCAAAGCAGCGGTACAGAACATAAGAACAGAGGAATATAATTAATCTTGCACCGAGGAACAACAAGCATTCGCTTTTTCAGGGTGACATGGATTTGAAATCAGTTTGCTGGGAGCGGCTGGTTATTTGAGTACAGATTTTCGGTGCAGGCTCTCTCTCTCTTACAGACAGTGCGGTTATTACAGGGAGGACAGTCTATCTCCAGAGGGTGGGCAGCAGTCAAAGCGGATCAGCCTGGGATAGACCAGCTCAAACTCTTCGCAAGTTGAAGCATTCACACTTCATGATCACGATTCAGTAAGGGTTTGAGGGAAGAGAGTTTGTCATTCCAGTGGAACTGCCTGCAGTCGGGACAGTTCTCACCCTTAAATGTAATCATGCGTCTCCCTTTCAAATGGAGGTCTGCGTACAGAATCCACACACCTTGCTTCACCTTATGGGATGAGACCGGATTTTTGAACCCAGCTATCTTGAGATCATCAACGAGTACAATGATGTTTCGAGATTGACCCTCGAAATGGGCATCTTCATATAGAACAATGTCAGGATTTCCTAATTCCTCCTTCACAAGGCGCACTGACACAATCTTGCTGTCCATGGAGCCAAGGTGGTTGTGTTCACCTGGCCCATAAACCATGAAATCCCCTTTGAGGTCGTTGTCTTTGTAAGCAACCCAGTGTTTCCCCTCCACCTTCAGGGAGCGAGCAGTTTGAGAGAAACTCACACACTCGAGATTGGAGACACTGTCTGTCAACTCCTTCCAGTTGCCTTTGCAATCTGGCTGGTCGTACAGCACAATCTTGCTCATGGTGTCAGCGGCTGGGTTTCTGTTGTCAGATTTCAGTGCGATGAGCAGCAGTGAAATCAAACGATAGTTTCTCGGTGTGAGAGTGAGGTTTTTATACACTTTCCCACTGCTGACTCAACATGATATAATCAATAATCACCACCCAATAGGCATTCAGCAGCTACTGAATCCACCCACAAAACACAAACTCCCAAAGGGAGACCCACCCTTCACTTGGAGCATGTCACAATTACCTGGAACAGATATGCCGTGTAAATTCAGAATACAGCACACTTTGGGGGACCCACATCTCAGGAACCGAGCTCACTGTTGTTTGACACCCTCTGGTGGCTGGGAGCGAGTGCAGTGACCTTAGAATCTTAGAAACCTTACAGCACAGAAAGAGGCCATTCGGCCCATCGAGTCTGCACCGACCACAATCCCACCCAGGCCCTACCCCCATATCCCTACATCTTTTACCCACTAATCCCTCTAACCTACGCATCCCAGGACACTAAGGGGCAATTTTAGCATGGCCAATCAACCTAACCCGCACATCTTTGGACTGTGGGAGGAATCCGGAGCACCCGGAGGAAACCCACGCAGACACAGAATGTGCAAACTCCACACAGACAGTGACCCAAGCTGGGAATCGAACCCAGGTCCCTGGAGCTGTGAAGCAGCAGTGCTAACCACTGTGCTACCGTGCCGTACCTGGTCTCTGTGTGTTGGATTGTTGTGTTGGTGGCTGCATTAAAGTTGGTAAGGAGTCGTACAACACCAGGTTAAAGTCCAACAGGTTCATTTGGTAGCAAACGCCACTCGCTTTCGGAGCGCTGCTCCTTCGTCAGGTGAGTGGGAGATCTGCTCATCAACAGCAAACAGGGCATATAAAGACACAAACTCAATTTACAGAATAATGAGTAATGATTGGAATGCGAGTCTTTACAGCTTGACTCCTTACTGTGTTTACCCCAGTCCAACGCCGGCATCTCCACATCATGCATTAAAGTTACACATTTTCACCTTAACATTGGTGTTGTGATCCTGTGTCTGTGTCGATCTGAAAATACTGGGACGGTGGCAGCGTCGGACCATGCCCCAATCTTCAAAATAAATTGGTGAGTTTGTCACTGACAAGTGGATATCCAGCTCTATTTCGCCCACAATATTACAGCGCTGTAACAGTGGAGACTGTGGAAGCACCTGAGAAACTGCACAGGGGGAGGTTTTCCTCCAGTCCCCATGGTCCGACCTTCCTTTACACATTCAGGCACTGTCACAGCTCTGCTCGACAAATCTGAACACTCAACACCTGTCAGACCTTGTGCTAAAAATCTTAGCAAATCAGCTCAGCTATTGCTGCCATTCACACTCCAGAGGTGTTGGAAGTGTGAGATATTAATTCTCCCATCCCACTCACCACTGGAATTCTCGCAGGGCGGGAGGGGAGCAGACCATGTAAAGGTCCATTGAAGTCAGATGGGAATCTCTGGTTTTCCGGTGAGTGCAGACAGAGAATCCCGCCCAATTGAATCAACCAAGCGAAACTCCATCAGCCCAGGGTCCTGCTTCAATCACTGCCTTCGGGATGAATCCTGGAGCTGCCCCGGAATGTGGACACAATGAAATATGATCCAGAGCTGCTCTCCTACCCCAGTCCTGCAGGCCCCAGCTCAGGCAGCTGATCCGAGTTGAAAGCAAAATTCTACAGATAGAACATAGAACATAGAAAGCCACAGCACAAACAGGCCCTTCGGCCCACAAGTTGCACTGATCATATCCCTACCTCTAGGCCTATCTATAGCCCTCAATCCCATTAAATCCAATGTACTCATCCAGAAGTCTCTTAAAAGACCCCAACGAGTTTGCCTCCACCACCACCGACGTCAGCCGATTCCACTCACCCACCACCCTCTGAGTGAAAAACTTACCCCTGACACCTCCTCTGTACCTACCCCCCAGCACCTTAAACCTGTGTCCTCTCGTAGCAACCATTTCAGCCCTTGGAAATAGCCTCTGAGAGTCTACCCTATCCAGACCTCTCAACATCTTGTAAACCTCTATCAGGTCACCTCTCATCCTTCGTCTCTCCAGGGAGAAGAGACCAAGCTCCCTCAACCTATCCTCATAAGGCATGCCCCCCAATCCAGGCAACATCCTTGTAAATCTCCTCTGCACCCTTTCAATGGCTTCAACATCTTTCCTGTAATGAGGTGACCAGAACTGCGCGCAGTACTCCAAGTGGGGTCTAACCAGGGTCCTATAAAGCTGCAGCATTATCTCCCGACTCCTAAACTCAATCCCTCGATTAATGAAGGCTAGTACGCCGTACGCCTTCTTGACTGCATCCTCCACCTGCGAGGCCGGTTTAAGAGTCCTATGGACCCGGACCCCAAGGTCCTTCTGATCCTCTACACTGCTAAGAATGGTACCCTTCATATTATACTGCTGCTTCATCCCATTGGATCTGCCAAAATGGATCACTACACACTTATCCGGGTTGAAGTCCATCTGCCACTTCTCCGCCCAGTCTTGCATTCTATCTATGTCTCGCTGCAACTTCTGACATCCCTCCAAACTATCCACAACACCACCTACCTTGGTGTCGTCAGCAAACTTACCAACCCATCCCTCCACTTCCTCATCCAGGTCATTTATGAAAATGACAAACAGCAAGGGTCCCAGAACAGATCCCTGGGGCACTCCACTGGTCACTGACCTCCATGCAGAGAAAGACCCCTCCACAGCCACTCTCTGCCTTCTGCAGGCAAGCCAGTTCTGTATCCACAAGGCAACAGCCCCTTGGATCCCATGCCCTCTCACTTTCTCAAGAAGTCTTGCATGGGGGACCTTATCGAACGCCTTGCTGAAGTCCATATAGACCACATCCACCGCTCTTCCTTCGTCAATGTGTTTGGTCACATTTTCAAAGAACTCAACCAGGCTCGTAAGGCACAACCTGCCCTTGACAAAGCCGTGCTGACTACTTTTGATCATACTAAACTTCTCTAGATGATCATAAATCCTGTCTCTCAGGATCCTCTCCATCAACTTACCAACCACTGAGGTTAGACTCACCGGTCGGTAATTTCCCGGGCTGTCCCTGTTCCCTTTCTTGAATATAGGGACCACATCTGCAATCCTCCAATCCTCCGGAACCTCTCCCGTCTCCATCGACGATGCAAAGATCATCGCCAAAGGCTCCGCAATCTCCTCCCTCGCCTCCCACAGTAACCTGGGGTACATCCCATCTGGTCCCGGCGACTTACCAACCTTGATGCCATTCAATAGTTCCAACACATCCTCTTTCTTTATGTCCACATGCTCGATCCTTTCTGTCCACCGCAAACCAGCAGTACAACCACCCAGATCCCTTTCCACCGTGAATACCGAGGTAAAGTATTCATTAAGCACCTCCGCCATTTCTAACGGTTCCGCACAAACTTTTCCCCCTTCACCTTTTAAGGGTCCTATGCCTTCACATCTCATCCTTTTACTCTTGACATATTTGTAGAAAGCCTTGGGATTCTCCTTAATCTTACCCGCCAAGGTCTTCTCATGACCCCTTCTCGCTCTCCTAATTTCCTTCTTAAACTCCTTCCTACATCCCGTATACTCCTCTAAATCCTTAACACCTCCTAGCTCTCTGAACCTTCTGTACGCCTCTCTTTTCTTATTCACCAGGTTCATCACTTTTTTCTGTCCCAAGTCAAACTTGGGACAGAAAAATGACAGAATCGAAGAACTGAGGAGAAAATTAACATCCGTTGTTTGATATATTTCACTTACAATGTAACAAGATTCATAAACTTCACTGTCAGAGGCTCAGTACTGAGGGAGTGCTGCACTGTCAGAGGGTCAGTACTGAGGGAGTGCCCGCACTGTCAGAGGCTCAGTACTGAGGGAGTGCTGCACTGTCAGAGGGTCAGTACTGAGGGAGTGCTGCACTGTCAGAGGATCAGTACTGAGGGAGTGCCGCACTGTCAGAGGGTCAGTACTGAGGGAGTGCTGCACTGTCAGAGGGTCAGTATTGAGGCAGTGCTGCACTGTCAGAGGGTCAGTACTGAGGGAGTGCTGCACTGTCAGAGGCTCAGTGCTGAGGGAGTGCTGCTCTGTCAGAGGGTCAGTGCTGAGGGCGTGCCACACTGTCAGAGGGTCAGTCCTGAGGGAGCACTGCACTGTCAGAGGGTCAGTACTGAGGGCATGCCACACTGTTCACACTGACTTGTGTGAACGTGCAGAGAGCGCTGACAAGCTATCTGACCATCGATGGTTGCGCAACCTTGCCAGATTCCATGACACACGCACACTTCCTTATCGCTGTAAACTCGCCCAGTCCCTGCACCCATCCCCATCTACTGTCAGAGGGTCAGTCCTGAGGGAGCACTGCACTGTCAGAGGGTCAGTACTGAGGGAGTGCCACACAGTTAGAGGGTCAGAAATGAGGGAGTGCCGCACTGTCTTACGGTCAGTACAGGGGAAAGCTGCACTGCTAGAGGTTCAGTACTGAGTAACTTTGGGGAGGACAGGAGAGGGAGAGTTCGCAGACGCACAGCGGGTCAGTGAGACAGCGACCCAGCAGATGGCGACAGTGAGGTGGTAACTGAGTGCAGTGAGACTTGGACACCAGTCGACGGAGGCAATGAGGTGACTAACGAGTGCAGAGAGACAGGGACCCAGTAGATGGAGACAGTGAGGTGTCTTGCTGAGTGCAGTGAGACAGGGACACCAAGAGATGAAGGTAATGAGGTGTCGAACTGAGTGCAGTGAGACAAGGACACCAGCAGATGGAGAAAGTGAGGTGACAATCTGAATGCAGTAAGACAGGGTAACCAGCTGATGGAGACAGTGAGGTATCTAACTGAGTGCAGTGAGACAGGGATACCACTGTTCAATTATTTGTGTCATGTTGCAGTAGATTGATATTAGCCTCACTGTGGCAGAGGGAGGGGACACAGACTGTTAGCAGAATAAGGGCACAGAATCAAACAGTAAAATAAACAAGTCAGAGGGAGTGGAGCTGTATTAAGTTTCAGGGAGTAAGGCCAGGCTGGATGGCCTCTACTTTAACGCCAAGAGTATTGCAGGCAAAATGGATGAGTGTAGGGTCATAATTGACACGTGGTAGTATGATATAGTGGCCATGTGATACAGACATGGTAGAAGGAAGGACACGATTGGCAACTCAACATTCCGGGATATAGAATCTTCAGGCAAGACAGGGAGGAGGTAAAAGAGGAGGAGGCATGGCATGATTAGTTAAAGAGTCAGTTACTGCAGTAAGGCGAGATGATATATTGGAGGGAGCTTCTAATGCAGCTTTGTAGGTAGAGCTTAGGAATAAAAAAGGGGCAGCCACATTGCTAGATGTTTATTATAGACCCCTGATATTCAGAGGCATACTGAGGAGCAAGTATGTGTGTAATTCGCGGAGGGGTGTAAAAACAATAATAATACGATAACAACAATAATAATATTAGGGGATTTCAACTTTCCCAACATTCATAGAATCATAGAATCCTACAGTGCAGAAGGAGGCCACTCGGCCCATCAAATCCACACCGACCACAATCCCACCCAAGCCCCACCGACACAACCCAATGCATTTACCCTTACTGGTCCCCCTGACACTATGGGGCAATTTACCATGGCCAATGAACCTAACCCGCACATCTTTGGACTGTGGGAGGAAACTGAAGCACCTGGAGGAAACCTACGCTGACACGGGGAGAATGTGCAAACTCCACGCAGACTGTGACCGAAGCTGGAATTGAATCTGGTGCTGTGAGGCAGCAATGCTAACCACTATGCCACCCACATTGTTGCTTCAAAGCATGTGAAGAGAATGAGGATGATGGTATGGAATTCAAGGAGAGAGACTGTCAGGTTCTTGAGCAAATTGACATCGGGAAGGACAACAAATTGAAGCATTGGCAGCTTTAAAAGTGGATAAATCTAGACTGCTGTGGGAGGCAAGGGAGGAGATTCAATTCCTCACTCGCCATGGGGTAAGTGTCAGACCACTGGAGAGCAGCTAATGTGGTTCCGCTATTTAAGAAGGATTGTAGAGATAAACAGTGAACTAGAGACCAGTGAGTCTCACGTCAGTGGCAGAGAAACTATTGGAGAAACTTCTGAAGGAGAGCATCTATCTCCACATGGAGAGGCAAAGCTTGATCAGGGATAGTCAGCATGCCTTCATCAGAGGGAGGTCATGCCTAACAAATTTGATTGAGTTTTTTGAGGGGGTGACCAGGTGTGTAGACAAGGGTAGTGCAGTGGATGTAGTTTATATGGATTTCAGCAAAGCCTTTTACAAGGTCCCACATGGGAGACTTGTGAAAAATGTAAATTCACCTGGGATACAGGGTAATTTGATAACGTTGATTCAAAATTGGCTCAGTTGTAGGAGACAGAGGGTGATGAAAGAAGGTGGCTTTAGAGGCTGGAAGTCAGTGTCCAGTGGCGTACCACAGGGATCTGTGTCGGGTCCCCAGTTATTCATCATTTATTTAAATGTCATAGATGACTATGTGGGGGGTAGGATTAGTAAGTTTGCGGATGACACAAAGATTGGCCAGGTGGTTAACAGCGAGGCGGAGTGTCTTGGGCTACAAGAAGACATAGACAAAATGGTCAAATGGGCAGATAAGTGGCAGATGGAATTTAACCCTGAAAAGTATGAGGTGATACACTTTGGAATGAGTAACTTGACAAGGAAGTATTCAATGAATGGTAGGACATGAGGAAGTTCTGTGGAACTTCTGTGGAACTTCTGTGGCGTGTTTGTTCACAGATCTCAGAAGGCGGAAGGGCATGTTAGTAGGGTAGTGAAAAAGGCATATGAGACATTTGGCTTTATCAATCGAGGCAGAGATTACAAAAGCAGGGAAGTCATGTTGGAGTTGTATGGAACTTTGTTAAGGCCACAGCTGGAGCACCGTGTGCAGTTCTGTTCGCCACATTATCAGAAGGATGTAATTGCACTCGAGGGTGTGCAGAGGAGATTCACCAGGATGTTGTATGCGCTGGAACATTTAAGTTATGAAGAGAGGTTGCGTAAGCTTGGGTTGTTTTTGTTTGAGAAGTGAAGACTGAGGGGGTGACCAGATCGAGGTGCACAAGATTATGAGGGACATGGACAGGGTGGATAAGGATAAGCAGCTCCTTATCCACTCTGTCCATGTCCCTCATAATCCCTCTGACGAAGGCATGCTGACTATTCCTGACCAAGCTTTGCCTCTCCAAGTGGAGATAGATGCTCTCCTTCAGAAGTTTCTCCAATAGTTTCCCTGCCACTGAAGGGTCAGTCACAAGAGGACATAGGTTCAAGGTGAGGGGCAGGAGGTTTAAGAGGGATGTGAGGAAAAACCCTTTTACCCAGAGCGTGGTGATGGCCTGGAATGCGCTGCCTGGGAGGGAGGTAGAGGTGGGTTGCCTCACAACTTTTTAAAAATTCCTGGATGTGCATTTGGCACATCATAACATTCAAGGCAATAGGCCAAGTGCTTTTGATTTGATTTGATTTAATGTTGTCACATGCATTAGTATACAGTGAAAAGTATTGTTTCTTGTGCGCTATACAGACAAAGCATATCACCCATAGAGAAAGAAATGAGAGAGTGCAGAATGCAGTGTTACAGTCATAGCTAGTTTTGCAGAGAAATATTAACTTAATGCAAGGTAGGTCCATTCAAAAGTCTGATGGCAGCAGGGAAGAAGCTGTTCTTGAGTCAGTTGGTATATGACCTCAGACTTTTGTATCGTTTTCCCGATAGAAGAAGGTGGAAGAGAGAATGTCCAGGGTGCTTGGGGTCCTTAATTGTGCTGGCTGCTTTGCCGAGGCAGCGTGCAGTGCAGACGGAGTCAATGGATGGGAGGCTGGTTTGCGGGATTGTTTGGGCTACACTCACAACCTTTTGTAGTTTCTTGCAGACTTGGGCAGAGCAGGAGCCAGACCAAGCTGTGATACAACCAGAAATAATGCTTTCTATGGTGCATCTGTAAAAGTTGATCAGAATCGTAGCTGACAGTAAAGGTTTTGGTGGGCATTCTTAACTATAGTCTCGGCATGGGGGGACCAGGGCAGGTTGTTGGTGATCTGGACACCTAAGAACCTGAAGCTTTCAACCCTTTCTACTTTGTCCCCATTAATCTAAACAGGGGTATGTTTTTCACTACGCTTCCTGACGTCGATGACAATCCCTTCATTTTGTTGACATTGAGGGAAGATTGTTGTTGCCGCACCAGTTCACCAGTTTCTCTATCTCATTCCTGTACTCTGTCTCGTCATTGTTTGAGATCTGGCCCACTACGGTGGTGTCATCAGCAAACTTGAAAATCGAGTTGGGGGGGAATTTGGCCACACAGTCAGAGGTGAATAAGGAGTATAGTAGAGGCTGAGAACACAGCCGTGTGGTGCACCGGTGTTGAGGATCATCGTGGAGAAGGTGTTGTTGCCTATTGTTGCTGATTGTGGTCAATGGGTCAGGAAGTTCAGGATCCAGTCGCAGAGGGAGGAGCCGAGGCCCAGGCCACATGGGCCACATGCTGGCAGATACGATTAGGTGGGAGTTCAGGTGTTTCTAATGTGTTGGTGCAGAATCGATGGGCCAAAGGGCCTCTTCTGCACTGCATGATTCTATGATTCATTGTCTGCCATAGCTGACACTTTTCAGATTTTTATCATAATTTTTTTTGCTGTATGTATTGCAATATATGGAACATCGCTGTCTACCGTGCTGTGGTTCGATCAACTGTAAACTACAGTTTATCACAATTAACTGTTTTCTGTGGGAAAATGAGCTTCCTGTTTCATGACCCTCAACGTTTGTGAGCTGCCTTTATGTTAAAAGCAATCTTTAAGTCCATGGAGGGAACCCATCACACTTCCTTCATCAATCTCTAATGCTGTTACAGTGAAACATTCACTTACCTGATTAAAGCAGAATCGGACTGTTACAAATCTCTGCTCGCTTACCTTCATTTACTCATCTCTCATTTCCTTGCTCCTTCTCTCTCAAATCTTACCACCAGGCCTGTTAAACTGCCTCGACTGTAGCTACAGGAAATGTCCCTGCAAGCTTTCTTGGTAAAGCTGTCATATTTGTCAATCTCCAGTACTTCCTATTTGGGTAGATAGGATGACTATGGGAAGCCCTTCCTCCACCTCCATTCCCCTATCAGACCAGCGCACATGCCATTTGGACCAGGGTACTGCAGCCACCTTAAAGCTGCCCAGCTTTTCTCTATCGCCTGTGCTGTACATTTTTCACCCAATCCATTGTGCCCAAAACCTCTGCTTCTACAGTGGAACATAGAACATAGAATAGTACAGCACAGAACAGGCCCTTCGGCGCACGACGTTGTGCCGAGCTTTATCTGAAACCAAGATCAAGCTATCCCACTCCCTATCATCCTGGTGTGCTCCATGTGCCTATCCAATAACCACTTAAATGTTCCTAAAGTGTCTGACTCCACTATCACTGCAGGCAGTCCATTCTACACCCCAACCACTCTCTGCATAAAGAACCTACCTCTGATATCCTTCCCATATCTCCCACCATGAACCCTATAGTTATGCCCCCTTGTAATAGCTCCACCCACCCGAGGAAATAGTTTTTGAACGTTCACTCTATCTATCCCCTTCATCATTTTATACACCTCTATTAAGTCTCCCCTCAGCCTCCTCCGCTCCAGAGAGAACAGCCCTAGCTCCCTCAACCTTTCCTCATAAGACCTACCCTCCAAACCAGGCAGCATCCTGGTAAATCTCCTCTGCACTCTTTACAGCGCTTCCACATCCTTCTTATAGTGAGGTGACCAGAACTGCACACAATATTCCAAATGTGGTCTCACCAAGGTCCTGTACAGTTGCAGCATAACCTCACGGCTCTTAAACTCCAACCCCCTGTTAATAAAAGCTAACACACTATAGGCCTTCTTCACAGCTCTATCCACTTGAGTGGCAACCTTAGTTTGCACATTCTCCCCATCTCTGCATGGGTTTCCTCCGGGTGCTCCAATTTCCTCCCACAGTCTGAAAGACGTGCAGATTAGGTGGATTGGCCATGCTAAATTCTCCCTCAGTGTACCCGAACAGGCGCCATTGTGTGGCGACTGGGGGATTTTCACAGTAACTTCATTGTGGTGTTACTGTATGGCTACTTGTGACCAATATATAAAACTTAAACTTTTAGTTTCCCCCTCTCAGCATTCTCTCCATCAGGAACTCTCAGTAGAAGATATTCATTTTGAATGATAGTTACAAAACAATATGATCCAGAGTTCAAATGAAATGTTTTTAAGTTGGCAGCACTATTTCAAGATGAATGTTCCTTTCCTTCATCTGTTAATTAATTAACTTGGTGAGAATTACCTAATTGACTGTAAATGCTGAACGTACTGTATACCGACAGGGAATTAATTTATTGCCATCTGTCAATTCATGTAAAAACAAAATCTAGGTTGGCCGATATAGCAACCACAATATCCCCGTGGAGATCCCACAGGGTACAAAAGGTAGGGTCTGCAGATGTACTGACTCAGAGCTGAATGCAGAGAGATTATCTGCAGCACGGAGGGACAGATCACGCCATCGGAGAATATGCTTGAAACATTTAATGAGGTCATAAAAATATACTATGCAATCCTCGCTGTCATCGGTGTTCCTGGTAAGTGACTTTCAGTGACTATAAGCAGTGAAGTTATATAACTGTGTGTGTGAGCTGGTCTCCTATTGTGCTCTGTGAATGATATGATTACATGTAGATATGGAGCTCATTATCAGAGCACCACCCTCTCAGTGTTCTAATGTCCTGAATTCAAATGTCCTGAGTTCTCTCTGCAGTTTTAGACCGTTGCCTCAAGTGAAGATCAAGCTCTTCCTGGAACTCCCAGAATTGCCAAGTTATTGCTTCTTGCTGCAGGTTTTGTGCCAGTAAATCTGACCTCAGTAAGGGCAATTCTCCAACGGAAGTTATTTGTGGGAGTTATTTTAAGTGTCGGTCAGTAAAACGGGTGAAGCACAGAGCTACAGTCAGCACGTTTTCCTGGCAGTGTCTGTCCATCTGCAATTGCAGGGATTCTGGATCACCCCGACAGAGGGTGAATATTGCACTGTGCCACCTCAATCTTTCAGATTTCTAACTGGCTTTCATTGGAGGCTCCCAATGAAACTCCCTGAGACTTTACACAGATAACCGTTACCAGCTCCTGACCTGAGCTCAGTGAGCTCTGTTGCTGCAAGGAGAGACACCTATACCCGATGGACACATGTCGGGGATGTTACTAGTGCACAAATCAGACAGAATGAAATAAAAATGACTTCAGCAAACTTTTAGCAGTGCAATGAATCGAACAATTCTCCCAGTTTTTCAATGGACTGGAAAGATTTATCCACAAGGAATTTTATCACTGGAAGGGTCGGTTCGTGTACTATTGCACATAATGGGTGGTCCATAGATAGATGGACAGGTGGAAGAATGGATGGATGAATTGATACATTCCTATTGTTAACAGAACAGTATCAATATGTTTCAATTCATACATTTAAAATTTCTACATCTCAGGCCAGGGATCCAGGTTCAATTCCAGCCTCGGGTCACGTCTGCATGGAGTCTGCGTGTTCTCCTCATGTCCATGTGGATTTCCTCTGGGTGCTCCAGTTTCCTCCCACACTCCAAAGATGTGCAGGTCAGGTGGATTGGCTGTGCTAAATTGCCCCTTAGTGTCCAAAGATGTGTAGGTTATGTTGATTGCCATGGTAAATTGCTCCTTAATGTCAGGCAGACTAGCAGGGTACGTACCTGACGGTTTGGGCCTGGCTGGAATTGTTGTCAGTGCAGGTTCGATGGGCTGAATAGCCTCCTTCTGCACTGTCGGGATTCTATGATTAAATGATGATTCGATGATCGGCACAAAATGTCTACAGTATTCAAACTCTTTACACAACATATCCTTACTTCGAGTAAATTACTGCAAACAACTTTTCCTTTGTTTGCATCTTGATAAATCCTCTTTCCCTAACAAGGTCTGAGAATCTGTAGGTTGTTCAGGGCTGAACAGTTTATCTATCTAGAGAACAAGATGAATGTGATAGAATTGTCCATTGTGTGAGAGTCTATGGTTTGATGGAGCAATGCCTGTTTGAGTTTTTACACTGATAACTCTCATTATTATCTGTCCTTAAACTCAGTGAGCTGTGTGCCTGTGAGGGTGAACACAGCAGAACACACAATATGAGGTTTTAATAATACAGGGGCAATCACATGGAAATAAATAGCAGCATTGGTAAGTATTTTACAATTAAACAGAGAATATACTTCTCTCAATTCTGGTATTAATCAGGTTTAAACAATTGCAGTTTCAACGGCCCCTAAATATCTTCTTGGCAAATGGAGAGATGAACTGCATACAGGATGCCAAGTGTTCGACAATTTAAGCTCTGCAGTAGTTTAACATCGACTGTTTGTATTTGTTTTCCAATTCCATTCCACCAGATGTGAACTCCAGTTTTTGTTTAGTGTACGAGTCAGGAAAACTATCCCGCAGCCTGGAATCCCACAATGCCATGGAGGGAATCTAATCCGGCCTGTCTTTGTCCATGGTTCAATGAGGAAATGGAACCGTCAGTGTTAAGCTTGGGAACATATTCAATAATTGAATTGCCGTTCACCAAATCATCTTTATTGAGAAGTCACTAATTCTGAGTGGACGGATTCCAAGCATGGACGGACAAACACTCAGAATTAGTGACTTCTCAAACCCATCTGTTGGGAATTAGTGACTTCTCAAACCCATCTGTTGGGAGGGTTAGATGAGAATTGGGGTTACAATATAAAGTCTCAAAATGTTGTGTTCTTACCCGAATTTGAAACTAAAATGTTGCCCTGTGTAGCATCCGTTCATTCTTTTAGAACTGGTCCGAAGTGAAACTTCTTTATTGAGCACCATTTAAAAGCATTTACAGAAAACAAAATAAGGATTAATTAAGAGAGAGAGAGCGAGAAATAGAGAAAGCAGCAAAAGCCAGCCAGCATTGTGCTGGTCAAAAAACTCAAAACATAATCTGGATCGAACTGACGAAACACCGATCTGTGTCTACAACATAACTGAATACTTATCTGTTTTATTAAAGAGCTGGGTATAAGCAGTCTTCAACTACATATAAACAATTGGCAGCTGTGACCATGAAACATTGCTGCTTACCTGATGAGGAAGCCTGTTTACCTTACATTGCACTTTCAAAGAATGTAGCCAATTTCTATACTCAACCCAGAATTCCAAGCTGAGTTTGAAAATGTGGCCAAAGTAGCTCAAATTAGCATGAAGCATAGCACAATTAGGTATATAGACAGAAATACCTTTAAATAAAATCTTTCAATGGGGCAAACCATACAGAGGATCCCACACCCTGACTATCCAGGCTAAAGCAAGAACGTTTCAATGTAATTCATACAGGGTTTGTCCCTTTTCTTACAGTCAATTTAGTGGCGATTGTGATCCTATCACAGGGAAAATGTGGCCTCTCCAACTGCACCACTCGCTACCTAGTGGCCATGGCAACAGCGGATCTACTGGTCATCATCACTGAAGTTATACTGTGGCGGATCAGTTACTATTTTTTCCCAGGCTCTTTCTTAGATATTACTCCAGTGTGTAGTGTTATCAATGTCCTCAGTAGGGCAGCCACAGATTATTCTGTCTGGTTTACTGTCACTTTCTCCATTGATCGGTTTGTCGCTATTTGTTGCCAGAAGCTGAAACAAAGATATTGCACCAAAGAAACTGCGGCTGTCATTCTAGCAGCAACCTGCATTCTCTTCTGTTTAAAAAATGTTCCAAACTACTTTACACTGGAACCTAGATGGATAATTAAACATGTACCATGGTTTTGTGACGTTAGGCCAAACTATTTCACTGAGCCGGGATGGATTGGTTTTGATTGGTTGGATACAGCATTAACGCCATTGCTCCCATTCATATTGATTTTACTGCTCAATGCTCTGACAATCAGACATATTTTAATGGCCAGTCGAGTCCGAAAGCGATTGATTGACCAAAACAAGGGAAGTAATCACAGTGACCCAGAGATAGAGAGCAGAAGGAGATCTGTGATTTTACTCTTCAGCATATCCGGCAGCTTCATAATTCTCTGGTCAATTTACGTCATAGAATTCTTATATTATAACATCACAGGAACGGATCCCAAAGATTACAATGATTCGGAAAATATATTTGAAAATGTGGGTGATATGCTGCAGGTTTTGAATTGCTGCACCAACACGTTTGTTTATGGGGCAACTCAGTCCAAATTTAGAGAGCAGTTCAAGATTGCGGTGAAATATCCAGTTACGTCAGTTATTCAATTAATTCATAAATGAAAGTGAGAGAAGAGAGTGGGTGGCCAGTGACATAGTGGTTAGCGCTGCTGCCTCACAGCGCCAGGGGTCCTGGGTTCAATTCCAGTCTCGGGTCACTGTTTGTGTGGAGTTTGCACTTTCTCCCCGTGCCTGTGTGGGTTTCCTCCCACAGTCCAAAGATGTGCGGGATAGGGTGATTGGCCATACTAAGTTGACCCTAGTGTCAGGAGGATTAGCAGAGCAAATGTGCAGGTTTATGGGAATAAGGCCTGGGTGGGATTGTGGTCGGTACAGACCTGATGGGCTGAATGGCCTCCTTCTCTCTGTAGGGATTCTATGATTCCATGAGCCCAGAGACAGTTTTCTGCTTTCCCTGTCCATGAATGAAATGTGTATCCCCAGATTCAGAGTTAAGCCATGTCAAAGGACATTGAAAAATGAGAAAAGGGTCTTTCTTGGAGAAAAGGGAGTTAATTAGTAGAACTCAGTGACCTAATGAAGAATTTTCTGAAGAAAGGCGTGATATATCTTTAACTGTGGGTAAAAGGTGTATGTATGGAGAGTGTGGGCCAGAAGCAGAATTATTCTCACCCCAGAGAACACATGGGGTAACGGCAGCTGCAGTCCCTCCTCAATCTCCACTGGGTCAAATGTCATCAGCTCTCATGTTCTCACACAGCGAAAACACACTCTTTCACCAATAAATTGCTACAGATGCTGGAAAGGGTCATGTGTGAATTGGCTATTTGTATTATTGTTATTTAATCTGTTCCCCTCCAATTCCATTGAACGGTTGCTGCCAGCTATATTTTTCTCTCTCTGCTCCATCTAAGATGTTAGTGATGGTGATAGAACTCAGGAAAAGCCAGAAGCAAGAAAGGATCTCGGACAGACTGCACACAGCAACCGTAACCCCTGGGCATTTGACCTGGCAACATCGCTGCTGGACAGGGTCCACTCCCTTCCTGACCCCAATGATGCTGAAAATTGTTGAAGATTCCCTCTCATCAGCTTCTAAGCTGCGTTTCTTGAATAAAATATCATTAACCCCCGCCCCATCCTAACAGAACGACACACCAAAATCCATCACCTTTGCAATCAGTGTCTGTTCTGCATATTTATATTAGCTTACTCCAACAACTCTCCACTGACTGGGACTGTGATTCCAATATTATCCAAACTGGAAAATCGTCATCGCTGACCCCTCTGCCCATTCCAGTCTATTTCCTTGTCCCCTTCATAATGTTCCTCTCAATGCTGTCCCTCAAGGCTATCATCTTGAAACAGCAATAGTCCCGACACAAGGAAGTTCAGCCCCTCTACTCAACCTGGAATTACGAATCTACTGATGACCATGAAACCATTGTCGATTGTCAGAAAAACCCACCTGGTTCACCAATGCTCCTTTAGGGAAGGAAATCTGCTGTCCTGACCCGGTCTGGCCTACATGTGAGTCCAAAGCCATAGCAATGTGATTGATTCTCAACTGCCCTATATGGGCGACTAGGGATGGGCAATAAATACTGATGTGGAGATGCCGGAGTGGAGCACTCCTCGTCACAATGATGTGGAGCACTCCTCGTCACAATGGATGTCTCGGCACTCTACACCAGCATCCCCCACGATGGTGGCATTGCTGCAACGGCCTCAGTACTCAATGCCATCAACTGCCAGTTTCCAGATGCAATTTTACAACTCATCCGCTTCATCCTGGACCACAATATCTTCACCTTCAACAACCAGTTCTTCATCCAGACACACGGAACAGCCATGGGGACAAAATTCGCACCTCAATATGCCAACATCTTCATGCACAGGTTCGAACAAGACTTCTTCACCGCACAGGACCTTCAACCGATGCTATACACTAGATACATCGATGACATTTTCTTCCATTGGAGTCATGGTGAACAATCACTGAAACAACTATATGATGACATCAACAAGTTCCATCCCACCATCAGACTCACCATGGACTACTCTCCGGAATCAGTTGCATTCTTGGACACACGCATCTCCATTAAGGACGGTCACCTCAGCACCTCACTGTACCGCAAGCCCACGGGTAACCTCATGATGCTCCACTTCTCCAGCTTCCACCCTAAACACGTAAAAGAAGCCATCCCCTACCGTCAAGCCCTCCGAATACACAGGATCTGCTCGGATGAGGAGGATCGCAACAGACACCTCCAGACGCTGAAAGATGCCCTCATAAGAACAGGATATGGCGCTCGACTCATCGATCAACAGTTCCGATGCCCCACAGCGAAAAACCGCACCAACCTCCTCAGAAGACAAACACGGGACACGGTGAACAGAGTACCCTTCGTCGTCCAGTACTTCCCCGGAGCGGAGAAGCTACGGCATCTCCTCCGGAGCCTTCAACATGTCATTGATGAAGACGAACATCTCGCCAAGGCCATCCCCACACCCCCACCTCTTGCCTTCAAACAACCACGCAACCTCAAACAGACCATTGTCCGCAGCAAACTACCCAGCCTTCAGGAGAACAGTGACCACGACACCACACAACCCTGCTACAGCAACCTCTGCAAGACGTGCCGGACCATCGACACGGATGCCATCATCTCACGTGAGAACACCATCTACCAGGTACATGGTACCTACTCTTGCAACTCGGCCAACATTGTCTACCTGATACGCTGCAGGAAAGGATGTCCCGAGGCATGGTACATTGGGGAAACCATGCAGACGCTACGGCAATTGATGAATGAACACCGCTCGACAATCACCAGGCAAAACTGTTCTCTTCCTGTGGGGGAGCACTTCAGCAGTCACGGGCATTCAGCCTTGGATCTTCAGGTAAGCGTTCTCCAAGGCGGCCTTCACGCCACATGACAGCGCAGAATCGCTGAGCAGAAACTGATAGCCAAGTTCCGCACACATGAGGACGGCCTAAACCGGGATGTTGGATTTATGTCACATTATCAGTAACCCCCACAGCTTGCCTCCTGGGCTTGTAGAATCTCACTGGCTGTTCTGTCTGTAGACAATACACATCTCTTTAACCTGTGTTGAATGCTCCCTCCACCCACATTATCTGTACCTTTAAGACCTGGCTGGCTGTAGAGATTTGCATTCTAATTAGTATTCTGTAACTTGATTTCTGTGTCTGTGCACTTTTGGAGAACAGATATCCACCCCATCTGACGAAGGAGCTGTGCGCCGAAAGCTTATGGTATTTGCTACCAAATAAACCTGTTGGACTTTATCCTTGTATTGTGAGACTTCTTACAATAAATACTGACCAGCCATCAATGCCCTTGTCCCACAAATGAATAAAAAAAACTTCATACAGTCACTAACTCATCGGGAGCTATTTAGCATGACCAATCCACCTAACCTACACATTTTGGGACACTAAGGGGCAATTTAACATGACCAATCCACCTGACCTCCACATCTTTGGACACTAAGGGGAAAGTTAGCATGGTCAATCCACCTAACCTGCACATCTTTGGACACTAAGGGACAATTTAGCATGGGCAATCCACCTAAACGACACATCTTTGGACACTAATGGGCAATTTAGCATGGCTAATCACCTAAACTGCACATCTTTGCACTGTGGGAGGAAACCCGAGCAGCCGGAGGAAACACACGCAAGCATGGGGAGCACAGGCAGACTCCACACATACATATTCAATCAAGCTGACGATCAGGCATCATGTGGCTGTGTGATCAGTTTGTGGACAGCTCTGGAGCAGTTCATCATGTCTACCAGACACATTACATCAACTGCCCCTGGGCCTTCACAATGAATCACTATAATTCAGTTTGCAATCGGTTGCTCAGTGCAGCTACCTGTGTGTGGATAAGGGGCCCAGCCAAGCCTATTAAATGGTCCATGACTGTGGTACCAAACAGCCATGATGTGGAGATGCCGGCGTTACCACGGCATTGATGGCGGTGGTACCAAACAGCCACAGGAACAAATGGTTATTCTGTCATCAAATTACTCAAGTAACATAATGCCTCATATTCACTCGACAGTCCTTCAATTATCACATAATATGTGGCTCGCTCTATCTATCTATCTATCTATCTATCTATCTATCTATCTATCTATCTATCTATCTATCTATCTATCTATCTATCTATCTATCTATCGATCTATCGATCTATCTATCTGCCTGTCTATCTTCTCTTCAATTGTAACTAAAGATATCCTAAATCTAACCGACCTTGAATCTAAACCTATTCCTCACTCTGCACCTAAATCTACACCTAATTGTACATTGAACTGAAAATTCCACATAACGATGACCTAACTGTAATAATAACCTGAAGCCTTTGATGCAACATTCAGCTGAGATTTAACTTGAGTCCTAACTGTAATTTAACCCTGATCCCAAACCTAAAGCTAAACATTAAGGGTGGTATTTTATCATTTTCTGGGAGAGTTTCAGATCCGTTTTTTGGACACCTTTTCAGGCCCCCCATTCACACTCTGCCTGCAAGGCTATTGCTCATTGCAGAAGCCTGTGGGGGAGCCTTGATGCACCCAAAAACCTGCAGAGGGAGTTAGTGCGCTTGTGCAGGCCGCTGATGCTGCACATGCGCATTAGCAGTAGCAGGGATCTGGCAGAAAAGAGCTGTCAGGCCGCTGCGAGTGCAGGTTGCCTGAAGCAGCACCCCCCACCCCCCACCCGCCCCTCCTCCCCTCCTGCAATCGAGAGGACCCGCGATTAATACAGGGGTCACATTAATCCTAAATGTGACCCCTGTATGAATTGTTCAGGTAAACCTAACTATCTCCTTGAATGTAACCCTAATCTTCAAGCTCTAATCTTAACCATGATCGGAATCGAAACCCAAAGACTAAACAGAACCTACAGTAAACTAACTGTAACGTTGATCTGAATGTTTATCCAAACCTTGAGTTCAACCTCAGCCTGACTCTGAACTCAGCATGGGAATGTGGTGCAAATTGCAATGAGTGTGGATCCTGATTTGAAGCAAAGCCCCGGCTCAAATGGAACCGTAAGCAACATCCTCCCCGGAGATATTGGGTCAGCTGTCACCCTCTGCTGGGGATACCAAGCCAGGAAAATCCTGGGATGTCTCTGTGCTCTTCCAGATAACAATATTATTGACCACATGCTTTTGTCACCCAAAATATGTAAACAGGTGATATTGATATTTTACCAATGTGAGATCTGGGCTAATTATTGAAAATGTAGAGAGGATGGAAGCAGCCAGAGAGGCGAAGGTGTGGCAATGTCGCCTCATTTCTGAATGTACCTCCATCCCACCCTCATAACAAGTCAGGGCTGAAGTAGCACAAACAACAAGTCAGACCGTGTGTGAGACTGATAAACATTTGATGTGTTTATTATCACACTCACTCCTTTCCCTCTCTCTGCAACAACATCCAGTCCAGAAGCTGTAACTTTTATTTACACAGTGCCCTTTATCACAATGAAACATACCCAATGTGCTCACAAGATCATGATAAAGGAAAGCGTTAAATGTATGCACACTGAAGATGTGCCGGCTCAGATTACCTAAACCTTAGTCCAGGATTATTTTAAGGAGTTCTTTAAAGGTGGTTATGGAGTTGAGAGACAGAGATATGTGTGTGTGCATGTGTGGGTGTTCGTCAGTGTGTCTGTCTGTGTTTCTCTGCCTCTGTGTGTGTGTGTGTGTGTGTATGTGTGTGTGTTTATTTGTGTTTGAACTTGGCTGCTTCCCTCGACCCGGGTCCCAAGCCCTCCACTTCACCATGCCCCGTTATCTGTCTCGAGGAAAGGGAAAGAGAGATAGATTGAAGCCACTGGGCCTGGTGAATGAAAGGTGGCATAACATAACAAGGGATTCCTTGAACAATATTCACACAAGGTTATACAAAATCTGCAGTATATTGGATTTTCAGGAGCACAATTTATTCTATGAGCAGATTTGAGGATCTGAGAATCATAGAATCCCTATAGTGCAGAAGGAGGCCATTCAGCCCATTGAGTTTGCACTGACTACAATCCCACCCAGGCCCTATCCTTGTAAACCCATGTAATCCCCTTGACATGAAGGGGCAATCCAACCCAGACCTGTACCCCGTAACCCCAAGTATTTACCCCACTACTCCCCCTAACCTGCACTTCTTTGGACACTAAGGGGCAATTTAGCATGGCCAATTCACTAAAACTGCTCATCTTTGGAGTGTGGGAGGAAATAGGAGCACCCGGAGGAAACCCACGCAGACACGTAGAGAACGTGCAAACTTCACACAGATAGCCACCCGAGGCCGGAATTGAACCCGGGTCCCTGGAGCTGTGAGGCAGCAGCGCTAACCATGGTGCCACCGTGGCGGAATGGAATGGAACAAGCAGAGGAGGGACAGTGGCTGGTGTTACTCCTCATACTATGAAGGGGGCCTGTAAATCTCCTCCCGCTGCCTTTACCTCTTCTCCTCCCACTGCCACCTCTTACAATTATCTTTCACTACTCATGCCTATTCATACCTTAGACCCCCTCTTGCCCCTAGTCCACTGCTCCATGATGTGTATGACTCCTCCGGATAAGTTAATTCCAGTCCTCCAAAATGACCCCATCCATTTGACCCATGCCTCTTTGACATGGGAAACATCTCCTCCCTGTCTATTTCCAGTCTTGCAAGAGTCTGTCAAATATAGTCAGAATATGTTGTTCGAAAATAATCTATTAATCTAAAACATTGCCAAAGCACAAAGATTGACTCATTGAACCTCCAGCAGCTCACTGCCAATAGAAATATTGATGTGGAGATGCCGGTGTTGGACTGGGGTAAACACAGTAAGAAGTCTCACAACACCAGTTTAAAGTCCAACAGGTTTATTTGGTAGCAAAATATACAAGCTTTTGGAGCGCTGCTCCTTCGTCAGGTAATTGGGAGTTCTGTTCACAAACAGGGCATATAAAGACACAAACTCAATTTACAAAATAATGGTTGGAATGCGAGTCTTTACAGGTAATCAAGTCTTAAAGGTACAGACAATGTGAGTGGAGAGAGGGTTAAGCACAGGTTAAAGAGATGTGTATTGTCGCCAGCCTGGACAGTTAGTGAGATTTTACAAGCCCAGGCAAGTCATGGGGGTTACAGATAGTGTGACATGAACCCAAGATCCCGGTTGAGGCCGTCCTCATGTGTGCGGAACTTGGCTATCAGCCTCTGCTCAGCGTCTCTGCGCTGTCGTGTGTCATGAAGGCCGCCTTGGAGAACGCTTACCCGAAGATCAGAGGCCGAATGCCCGTGAGCGCTGAAGTGCTCCCCCACAGGAAGAGAACACGGGCATTGTAAGACAAACACGGGACACAGTGGACAGTGTACTCTTCGTCGTTCAGTACTTCCCTGGAGCGGAGAAGCTACGACATCTTCTCCGGAGCCTTCAACATGTCATTGATGAAGACGAACATCTCACCAAGGCCATCCCCACACCCCCACTTCTTGCCTTCAAACAACCGCACAACCTCAAACAGACCATTGTCCTCAGCAAACTACCCAGCCTTCAGGAGAACAGTGACCACGACACCACACAACCCTGCCACAGCAACCTCTGCAAGATGTGCCGGATCATTGACACAGATGCCATCATCTCACGTGAGAACACCATCTACCAGGTACACAATACATACTCTTGCAACTTGGCCAACGTTGTCTCCCTGACATGCTGCAGGAAAGGATGTCCCGAGGCATGGTATATTGGGGAGACCATGCAGACACTACGACAATGGATGAATGAACACCGCTCAACAATCACCAGGCAAGAGCGTTCTCTTCCTGTTGGGGAACACTTCAGCTGTCACGGGCATTCGGCCTCTGATCTTCGGGTAAGCATTCTCCAAGGCGTCCTTCACGACACACAACAACGCAGAGTCACTGAGCAGAGACTGATAGCCAAGTTCCGCACACATGAGGACGGCCTCAACCGGGATATTGGGTTTATGTCACACTATCTGTAACCCACATGACTTGCCTGGGCTTGCAAAATCTCACTAACTGTCCCAGCTGGAGAGAATACACATCTCTTTAACCTGTACTTAACCCTCTCTCCACTCACATTGTCTGTACCTTAAGACTTGATTACCTGTAAAGACTAGCATTCCAACCATTATTTTGTAAATTGAGTTTGTGTCTTTATATGCCCTGTTTGTGAACAGAACTCCCATTTACCTGACAAAGGAGCAGCACTCCGAAAGCTAGTGGCTTTTGCTACCAAATAAACCTGTTGGACTTTAACCTGGTGTTGTGAGTCTTCTTACATTGGAAATATTGCCATTGGAAATATTTTCAGATGACAAAAGACTCCTTCTGTCATTAACGAAAAGGAAGTCTGAGGTTAAACGTGATATTCATGGAGTTGAATCACTAGAAACCTCCTCTCAGTTGTTTCGATTTTCTATGAATTGAATAATTGGTGTGAACGGATAATTAATCACATTCTTGATCTGCTCCCTGAACTTGGACTGAGTCACACTGTAGATCAACGTGTTTGTTAAGCAGTTCAAATTCACCAGCATAACTCCGAGCTTTTTAAACATATATTCAGCGTCATTGTAACCAATTGGATTTATCCCTGCAATGATATAATATAAAATATCTATGATGTACATCAACCACAGAAGAATGAAACTGCCGGATATGGTGAAGAGTAAAATTACAGATTTCATCCTGCTCTCCATATTTGGATCCTTCTGATTTTCTCCCTTGCTCTGACCCTGCAATCCCTTCCGGACTCAACTAGCGATAAGATATGTCTGACTGTTAGAGAGTTGAGCAAAATAATTAACACAAAGGGGATAAATGGTGTTAAAACTGCATCAAACCAGTCAAACCCCACCCATCCAGGCTCTGTGTAATAGCTTGGATTATCCTCACAGCCCCAGAGGACATTGCCAATTATTTCTCCAGGCTCGAATGTAAAGTAGGAGGGGATATTTTTGAAACAAAAAAGAAGGCTGACTATTCCCAGAAGCACATCTGCAGTTTTCCCAGTGCAATAGCTTGTCTTGAGCTTCAGACAGCAAATGGCCACAAATCGATCAAAGGAGAAAGTGACGGTGAACCATACAGAATAGACTGTAGCAGCACAAAGAAGAACATAGATTAAACTGCAGTTAGGTTTGATATTCAAGAAATATGGTGGGAAATAATAATACCTAATCCGTTAGATTATCAGATCAGAAATGATGACCAGCAGATCTGCAGTTGCCACGGCTACTAAATAGCAAGTGATGCAGGTGGAGAGGCTGCATTTTCACCGAGACAGAATCATAATCGCCAGGAAATTAACTGCAATGAAAAGAGGATAAGTGACTGGGAAATATGGACCCAGAATTTTTCATGCATGACAAAGACAATGGACGTATTGGACAATGGACAAAAAGATGTTGATCTTTGGTTAGATCTGATGATATCATTTAATATCTGTCAAACCCAACCCTCCTCCATCTCAGTTGGCATGGTTTGGAGGGTAGAATCCAGCAGAAACTGCTTTTCGGTGATGTGCTGGTAACTCAAACATTCTGATGAGGTGGGAAGCCTTTGATTAGATAAAAGTCTTTGATTAGATAAGGCTTCAGGTTTCACCCTGACCAGCCAGATTGCTCAGACCTCGAGAAAGCAATCGCTGGAGGGTGGAGGGGGCAGCTTCAGGGCGAAGTTTAGTTATGCTGCAGCACTCTTGCTCTGTGTTGGGGGAGGCTGGATGTGTGACCCCCGACCCTTAACCTTAAATAAGCATCCTGAACGGAGTTCTGAGGTACAGTAGACTGGGCGGCATGGTGGCACAGTGGTTAGCACAGCTGCCTTACAGCGCTCGGGACCCGAGTTCGATTCCTGGCTTGGGTCACTGTCTAGGTAGAGTCTAGATGTTTTGCCCGTGTCTGCGTGGGTTTCCTCCGGGTGCTCCGGTTTCCTCCCAATGTCAGAAAGACGTGCTGGTTAGATGCATTGCTCAAGCTAAATTCTCGCTCAGTGAACCTGAACCGGCACCGCAGTATGGTGACTAGAGGATTTTCACAGTAAATTCATTGCAGTGTTAATGTAAGCCTACTTGCGACATGAATAAATATACTCATAAATAAACTTTAAACTTAACACACATTGTTTTTGTACCACTGTGTGATAAGTTCCAACAGAGCAAATGGATGATTGATTCAGAACAAGGTGGCTTTTCAGACAAGAAGCAGAATGGATGGAAAGCTGGCTGAAGAAACAGAAAGTGGTGGTTGGGGGGTCAGATGCAGTTACGTAGATCGGCCGAAGCTGGGAAGTGGTATTCCACAAGGATTGGTGCCAAGAATGAATGATATGACATTGAGAAGCAGAAACACCCATTTGTAAACAAAGCCAAATTAAGAGTAGAGTTAGTGCAGAGGAAGAATACAACAAAATAATTGAATACATTAACAATAATCAACATTTCATTTCCACAATGGACAGTTGGAAAGCAAATTAATTTCAATACAGCTGAGTGTGAGGAGGTGCAGTTTGATCAGAAGAATAACTTTCCCAAATACTCTTTGGAAATCTAGCATCTAATTCTGGTGGGGGACACAGGAATTCAGAGTCTCAGGTTCTCAGATCATTTAAAGCTTCAACATAGGTGAATAAGACTGTCAAACGCAAACAAAGCAATGGACATTGGTAAGGCCACACTTGGAATACTGTGTACAGTACTGGTCACCCTATTATAGAAAGGATATTATTAAACTATGATGTGGTGATGTTGGCGTTGGACTGGGGTAGGGACAGTAAAAAGTCTCACAACACCAGGTTAAAATCCAGTGGGTTTATTTGGTAGCATAAGCTTTCGGAGCACTGCCCCTTCATCAGGTGAGTCACCTAATGAAGGGGTATTATTAAACTAGAAAGAGTGCAGAAAAGATTTACTAGGACGCTACTGGGACTTGATGGTTTGAGTTAAAGGAGAGACTGGATAGACTGGGACTTTTTTCCCTGGAGCGTAGGAGGCTTAGGATGATCTTATAGAGGTCTATAAAATAATGAGGAGCATAGATCAGCTAGATAGTCAATATCTTTTCCCAAAGGTAAGGGAGTCTAAAACTAAAGGGCATAGTTTTAAGGTAAGAGGGGAGAGATACAAAAGGATCCAGAGGGGCAGTTTTTTCACACAGAGGGTGGTGAGCATCTGAAGCAATATGCCTGATGTAGTAGTAGAGGTGGGTACAATTTTGTGTTTTAAGAAACATTCAGACAGTTAGATGGTAAGATGAGTATTGAGGAATATGGGCCAAATGCAGGCAATTAGGACAAGCTTAGTGGCTAGAAAAAGGGTAGCATGGACAAGTTGGGCTGTAAGCCTCTATGACTCTATGAGTTTAACTCTGTAAGAATTGAATTCAAAAAGAAAAGGGCTGATATTAAGCTGAAATTGAAAATTACTTTTCATGGTTCAATGGACTCTGCACAGTCCCGCTGCTCTCAGTAGAAAACAACAAATGTATCCGAAGGATATTAGAGAATCAAAGATCAATAGTGTTTGAACAATAGCAAGAAAAGGTACCAGGGAACATCAAAGGGACTAAAGGCTTGTACATGGCTGGACCTGATGTCCTGCTGCCCGGGATCTTAAAAAAAGTAATGGCTACAGGGATAGTAGATTTGTCCAAAATTCCCTTAAATCCAGAAAGGTGCCAGATGATTGAGAAACCAGAAATATATCTGCTTTCTTAAAGAAATCAGGGAGAGAGAAAGCAGGACACTATAGCCCATGAAGACTAACATCTGGATTGGAAAAATGCTTTGAATCACACATTAATATAGGAGTCTCCGTTCACTTAGAACACCATAATGCAACGACGCAGAGTCAGACTGGATTATGAAAATGAAATTGTGATTTGCAAATGTATTGCAGCCCTTTGAGGATTGGAAAAGGCAGGGTGGTTAATGGGAACATGCAAACCTAGACTCTGGGAGTTGGAAAATACATTCGTCAAAGTGCACTTGAAATGTAAAAGCATAAGATAAGAGATCACAGTGTTGGAGATAATATACTAACATAGCAGAAATCAGAAAGTTGAATTTTTTTTTCAAGCTTGCATACAGTAAATGGTGGATTGTCACCAACATCAGTGCTGGGACCTCAACAAGAGTTTTAACAACACCAGGTTCAAGTCCAACAGGTTTATTTGGTAGCAAATGCCATTAGCTTTTGGAGCGCTGCTCCTTCGTCAGATGGAGTGGAAATCTGCTCTCAAACAGGGCACAGAGACACAAAATCAAGTTACAGAATACTGATTAGAATGGGAATCTCTCCAGCCAACCAGGTCTTAAAGATACAGACAATGTGAGTGGAGGGAGCATTAAGCACAGGTTAAAGAGATGTGTATTGTCTCCAGACAGGACAGCCAGTGAGATTCTGCAAGTCCAGGAGTTCATCATGCCGGATCATCGACGCAGATGCCATCATCTCACGTGAAAACACCATCTACCAGATACACGGTACCTACTCTTGCAACTCGGCCAACGTTGTCTACCTGATACGCTGCAGGAAAGGGTGTCCCAAGGCATGGTACATTGGGGAAACCATGCAGACACTATGACAACGGATGAATGAACACCGCTCGACAATTACCAGGCAAGACTGTTCTCGTCCTGTTGGGGAGCACTTCAGGGGTCACGGGCATTCAGCCTCTGATCTTCAGGTAAGCGTTCTCCAAGGCGGCCTTGACGACACATGACAGCGCAGAGGCGCTGAGCAGAAACTGATACCCAAGTTCCACACACATGAGGACGGCCGAAACCGGGATCTTGGGTTTATGTCACACTATCAGTAACCCCCACAGCTTGCCTCCTGGACTTGCAGAATCTCACTGGCTGTCCTGTCTGGAGACAATACACATCTCTTTAACCTGTGCTTAATGTTCCCTCCACTCACATTGTCTGTATCTTTAAGACCTGGTTGGTTGTAGAGATTCGCATTCTAATCAGTATTCTGTAACTTGATTTTGTGTCTCTATGCCCTGTTTGAGAGCACATTTCCACTCCATCTGACGAAGGAGCAGCTCTCTGAAAGCTAATGGCATTTGCTACCAAATAAACCTGTTGGACTTTAACCTGGTGTTGTTAAAACTCTTACTGTGTTTACCCCAGTCCAACGCCGGCATCTCCACATCATAACCTCAACAAGATACAGCCTTTATTTACAATGTGTGTGAAGAGACTGATTGTATTGCAGCCAAGTTGCTGACAATGCAAAGATGGGGAGTCATACAAATCATGAAAAAATTGTGAAAGTTAGTGCAAATGGATGTATAGGCACATTAAGTGAGTCGGAAGAAGAATTGCAAAATGAGTATAATGTAGGAAAATATAAGATTGTCCAAATTACAGAGAAATAAAATAAATATTATTTAAATGAGAGCGGTTACAGAATGCTCTCTGTGTGTCCTCTTAATCCCAAAATATTGGTATCTCGGTAAAACACATACACTGGAAAGCAAATGGAATGTTGGCTTTGAATGCATTGGGCTGAGATATATTATTAGGGAAACTGCGCTAGAAATATTCAAGGTGTTTGTCAGAGTATGAAAGATGTCAATGCAGAAACTCCGCCCTGTTCTGGGAACCTGGGTTCGAATCCCGCCACAGCAGATGGTAGAATTTGAGTTCAATAAAAAAGAACTGGAATGAACAATCTACTGATGACCATGAAACCATTGTCAATTGTTGGAAACGCCCATCTGTGTCACTAATGTCCCTTTAGGGAAGGAAATCTGCCATCTTTACCAGGTTTGGCCGACATGTGATTCCAGAGCCACAGCAATGTGGTTGACTCTCAACTGCCCTCAGGCGACTTGATAATTTCATTGTCGTGTTAATGTAAACATACTTGTGACACTACTAAATGCTGGCCAACCAGCAATGCCCATGTCCCACAAATGAATGAAGGCCAGAAGGAAGAAGGACTCGAACCGTTAACTGTATTTCTGTCTCCGTAGATGCTCCCAGACATGTTGGGTTTATCTAGCATTTCCTATTTTTTATTATAGAGTCATGCACACAGTTTAAGTTTCTGTCTCTAAGGTGGGTTCCCTTTGCATTGGAGTCAATTTAACAGTTGAATCCAGCGACAAACAGATTGTTTGAAGAGAAATGTTGATCAAGTTTTGCCCACATTTTTTGGCATGTAGAAAAGTGACAACTGATCTTAGTGAAGCGCACGGAGATTGAAGTGTGTTTGAATGGCTGGATGCTGTGAGGGTGCTTCCCCCCTCATGGAGTTCGGGTGCGGGTTAATCTGCATGAGGATTAGGGTTTGTGGGGAATCTGGAGTTAGGTGTATTGGCTGTGCTAAATTCTCTCTCAGTGTACCCGAATAGGCACCGGAGTGTGGCGACTCGGGGATTTTCACAGTAATTTCATTGCAGTGTTAGTGACACTAATAAATAAACGTAAAACTTAATCAGAGGCATGCAGGAAATTTATTTTAAGACCGAGAGTATTTCAGCCATAATCTCACTGACTGGCAGAGTGGAGTGGAAAGGAAATCTGGAGTGTTCCTGCTACTATTTATTACTTTCATTCCTATGTTCCTGCTCCATTCGGTACTCAGTACAATTCTAGAATGACCGATACTCTCAGTAATATCATCTGGGCTCAGGTTCTGCACTCCATGTCCCTCAGGGTAGTGTCCTAGGTCCAACCATCTTCAGTTGCTTCATCAATGACCTTCCCCCCGACATCAGGTCACTGATGATTGCATGATGTTCAGCACCATTCGCGACTCCTCAGATAATGAAGCAGTCCATGTTCAAATGAAACAAAATCTGGACAACATCCAGACTTGGGCTGACAAGTGGCAAATTGCCGGGCAATAACCATCACCAATAAGAAACACGCTAAACACCATCCCCTGACATTCAATGGTGTAACCATCACTGAATCCCCCACTGCCAACATCTTTGGGGTTACCATTGACCAGAAACTCAACTGGACTCAATATAAACACTGTGGTTACAAGAGCAAGTCAGAGGCCAGGAGTACTGTGGTGAGTACTCCACCTCCTGACTCCCCAAAGCCTGTCCACCATCTACAAGGCACAAGTCAGGAGTGTGATGGAATACTCCCCACTTGCAGTTCCAACAACACTCAAGAAGCTTGACACCATCCAGGACAAAACAGCCTCCTTGATTGGCACCACATCTATAAATATTCAATCCCTCCACCACTGATGCTCAGGAACAGCAGTGTGTACTATCTACAAGATGCACCGCAGTAATTCACCAAAGATCCTTAGACAACATCTTTCCACCCACGACCCCTTCCACCTGGAAGGTCAAGGGCAGCAGACACATGGGAACACCACCACCAGCAAGTTCCCCTCATAGCCACTCACCATCCTGACTTGGAAATATGTCGCCGTTCAGTCATTTCGTGGATGGTCAGATTGTAACTGCTCGCCTACTCCTGATATTATTCAACCCTTTCCTCCTCAAGAATCTACCTACTTCCGCTTTTAAATATTCACATAATCGGCTTCCACTGTCTTTTCAGTAAGAGAGCGCCAAGGAATAATGACCATCAGAGAGGAAAAAAACCCTCATCCGTGTCTTAAACGAGTGACCCTTTCTTTGAAACAGTGACCCCCCACCCCCAGTTCTAGATTCTCCCAGAAGAGGAAACATCCTTTCCACATCCACTCTTCAGATCACCAACAACATGTCTTGGTGCCTCCACGCTGACGCTATCGTCCAGAAAGATCAACAATGCCTCTACTTTCTCAGGAGACTAAGGAAGTTTGGCATATTTGCTACGACTCTCACCAATCTTTGCAGTTGCACCAGAGAAAGCATTCTTTCTGGTTGTATCACAGCTTGGTATGGCTCGTGCTCTGCCCAAGACTGCAAGAAACTACGAAGGGTTGTGAATGTAGCCCAATCCATCAGGCAAACCACCCTCCCATCCATTGACTCTGTCTACACTTCCCACTGCCTCGGAAAAGCAGCCAGCATAATCAAGGACCCCACGCACCCGACATTCTCTCTTCCACCTCTTCCATCGGAAAAATGATACAAAAGTCTAAGGTCACGTACCAACCGACTCAAGAACAGCTTCTTCTGTGCTGCTGTCAGACCTTTGAATGGACCTATCTTATATTAAGCTAATCTTTGTCTGCACCCGAGCTATGGCTGTAACACTACATTCTGCACCCTCTCCTTTCTTCTCACCTATGTACTCTATGAATGGTATGCTTTGTCTGTATAGTACGCAAGAAACAATACTTTTCACTGTATCCCAGTACATGTGACAATAATAAATCAAATCAAACATGTCAAGTCCCCTCAGGATCGTAAAAGTTTCAGTGTGATCGCCTATTACCCTTCTGAATTCCAACGTGCACAAGCCCAGCCTTTACAACCTTTCCTTATAAGAGAGCCTGTTCATCTCTCGCATCAATCTGGAAAAACCTTCTCTAAACTTCTTCCAATGTATTTTCATCCTTGTACTTGCCTTCCTGCACGGCTGAAACATAACCTCCCTATTGTTGTATTCAATTCCCCTCACAATAAACTACGCTTCTCTAAAGGCAGTAACTTGATAACTAGGCTGATGTGCGAGCTGCAATAGGTTTATTTTTGGTTGATTCAGTGCAAATAAACTGCAGAGAGAATTCAGGACCATTGACTTAATTCAAAGCTTCACTCATCCCCCTGTCTGACAAAGGTGAGCACGACATCAGCATGTCACAATATCCATCACAGATCAAAACCAGCACACACACACGCGCACACACTCACTCACACACGTACATTCACTCACACTCACGCACAAACACATTTACACACACAATCACACACACACATTTACACACACACACACAGATTCGCATACTCACACACATTCACACACAAACAATCACACACACTCACACAGACATGCTCACACGCTCACAGAGATAGAGCCACACATTTACACACACACTCACACAGACACAATCACACAGACATGCTCACACACTCACACAGAGCCACACATTTACACACACACTCACACAGACACAATCACACAGACATGCTCACACACTCACACAGAGCCACACATTTACACACACACTCACACAGACACAATCACACAGACATGCTCACACACTCACACAGAGCCACACATTTACACACACACTCACACAGACACAATCACACACATACATGCTCACACACATACATACACATTTATATACACACACATTTACACACACACAGACACACACTCACACATTTTCACACACACACTCAGACACACACACATTTATATGACTACACTGGTCAGTCACTTACCAGGAAAATCAACGATGGCAAAGATCAGGTAATACATTCTCTCAACGCCTTTAAAAACGTCCCGCATTTTCTGTCAGTAGTGTCTGCCCTTTTATGCTGCAATCTCTCTACTGAACTCTGAGTTTCTGCCTCAATTGTTTCACTTTATACACTGTGCTATCGCCATGGGGATATTCAAGTTCTCATGTTGTTTAACCAATTTGTAAAAATCTGTAAAAACAAGATCGAAAACAAATGACATCGGCGAGTTCAGGCTGTTGTGCTGGAATATAAAAGAACAATAGAAAAGTTACAGCACAAAAGAGGTAATTCAGCACATCGTATTCTTACCAGCATGAGGACAACCTGACGCCATTTATACTCTGACCTTCCTGCACAAGAACAGAGCTCAAACGGCACTGCTCACCATCAGTACAGAGTTCCATAGACACTGTCCCATCACCAGTACAGAGCTCCATCGACACTGTCCCACCACCAGTACACAGCTCCAACAGCCCTGTCCCACCACCAGAACAGAGCTACATCGAGACTGTCCCATCACCAGTACAGAGCTCCGTCGACACCCTCCCATCTCCAATACATATCGACACTATCCTATCACAAGTACAGCACTCCAAAGACACTGCCCCATCATCAATACAGAGCTCCGTCGACACCCTCCCATCTCCAATACATATCGACACTATCCTATCACAAGTACAGCACTCCAAAGACACTGCCCCATCATCAATACAGAGCTCCATCGACACTGTCTCATCACAAGTACAGAGCTTCATCAACAATGTCCCATCACCAGTACAGAGCTCCCTTGACACAGTCCCACAACCAGTACAGAGCTCCATCAACTCTGTCTCATCACCGGTACAGAACTCTATCGACACTGTCCCATCACCAGAGCAGAGCTCCATCGACACTGCCCCATCACCAGTACAGAGCTCCCTCGACACTGTCCAACTACCAGTAGAGAGCTCCATCGTCACTGCCCCATCACCAGTACTGAGCTCCATCGTCACTGCCCCTTCACCAGTACAGAGCTACATCGACACTGTCTCATCACAAGTACAGGGCTTCATCAACAATGTCCCATCACCAGTACAGAGCTCCATCGACTGCCCCATCACCAGTACAGAGTTCCATTGACACTGTCCCATCACAAGTACAGAGCTCCGTCGACACTCTCCTATCTCCAATACAGAACTCTATCGACACGATCCCATCACAAGTACAGCACTCCAAAGACACTGCCCCATCACCAGTACAGAGCTCCCTAGACACTGCCCCATCACCAGTACAGAGCTCCCTCGACACTGTCCCACCACCAGTAGAGAGCTCCATCGTCACTGCCCCATCACCAGTACTGAGCTCCATCGTCACTGCCCCTTCACCAGTACAGAGCTACATCGACACTGTCTCATCACAAGTACAGAGCTTCATCAACAATGTCCCATCACCAGTACAGAGCTCCATCGACTGTCCCATCACCAGTACAGAGTTCCATTGACACTGTCCCATGACCAGTACAGAGTTCCGTCGACACTCTCCTATCTCCAATACAGAACTCTATCGACACTATCCCATCACAAGTACAGCACTCCAAAGACACTGCCCCACCACCAGTACAGAGCTCCCTCGACACTGTCCCACCACCAGTAGAGAGCTCCATCGTCACTGCCCCATCACCAGTACTGAGCTCCATCGTCACTGCCCCTTCACCAGTACAGAGCTCTGTAGGCGGGCATAAATTTTGTGGGTATTAGGATTAGAATATTTCTTAAACTATAACTCGATAAATGAAGCAAAACAGGACAGCATTCAGCCAGAAAGGTGTGAGTAAGGCAAGCAGACATCTTTTAAACACAGAAACCAGGTTGACAAAGACTCAGGAACTCGCATCAATATGCTATTCAGAAAATATCTTGAGACCTGGAAAACTTCCTGACATCCCATCAAACACCCATTGTCCGAAGGAATTCAGAGACATAAAGCAATTATCACACTCTGAAACCAAACTTTACATATTAAAACTCTAGACCAGAAAACCCATTAACGGGATAACTATAAAAGAAAACCATTTACACATCAAACTCCACACCCACAAACCTATTGAAACAGGATGATTATATCAGGAAACCACTCACAAACCATTTACATATCAAAACAGATCGTTACTATAACTATACTCCGTTTTGGCAGGCAGGCAGAGTACTTTGCGGGACTGTCTTGTCTGTGTCCTGATTGTACCTCCGTCGACGTAAAAAACTATAATAAACTGTGCTGTTATCGATCTTGGCTCTGGGTGCGAGTGGTGTGGTATCTGTTCACTCGCGCTAACAGCTCCATCGTCACTGCCCCTTCACCAGTACAGAGCTCCATCGTCACTGCCCCTTCACCAGTACAGAGCTCCATCGTCACTGCCCCTTCACCAGCACAGAGCTCCATCGACACTGTCTCATCACCAGTACAGAGCTGCATCGACACTGTCCCAGCACCGGTACAGAAATCCATCGACAATGTCCCATCACCAGTACAGAGCTCCATCGACACTGTCCCATCACCAGTACAGATCCCCATCGACACTGTCCCATCACCAGTACAGAACTCCATCGACACTGTTTCCTGACCAGTACAGAGATACATCGACACTGTACCATTGACTATACAGAGCTCCATCGACTGTCCCATCACCAGTACAGAGCTCCATCGACACGGTCCCATCACCAGTACAGAGCTCCATCGACACTGTCCCACCACCAGTACAGAGCTCCAACAGCCCTGTCCCACCACCAGTACAGAGCTACATCGACACTGTCCCGTCACCAGTACAGAGCTCCATCGACACTCTCCCATCTCCAATACATATCGACACTATCCTATCACAAGTACAGCACTCCAAAGACACTGCCCCATCATCAATACAGAGCTCCATCGACACTGTCTCATCACAAGTACAGAGCTTCATCAACAATGTCCCATCACCAGTACAGAGCTCCCTTGACACAGTCCCACCACCAGTACAGAGCTCCATCAGCTCTGTCCCATCACCGGTACAGAACTCTATCGACACTGTCCCATCACCAGAGCAGAGCTCCATCGACACTGCCCCATCACCAGTACAGAGCTCCCTCGACACAGTCCCACTACCAGTACAGAGCTCCATCGTCACTGCCTCATCACCAGTACTGAGCTCCATCGTCACTGCCCCTTCACCAGTACAGAGCTACATCGACACTGTCTCATCACAAGTACAGAGCTTCATCAACAATGTCCCATCACCAGTACAGAGCTCCATCGACTGTCCCATCACCAGTACAGAGTTCCATTGACACTGTCCCATCACCAGTACAGAACTCCATCGACACTGTTTCCTGACCAATACAGAGATACATCGACACTGTCCCATCACCAGTACAGAGTTCCATTGACACTGTCCCATCACCAGTACAGAGTTCCGTCGACACTCTCCTATCTCCAATACAGAAGTCTATCGACACTATCCCATCACAAGTACAGCACTCCAAAGACACTGCCCCATCACCAGTACAGAGCTCCCTCGACACTGTCCCACCACCAGTAGAGAGCTCCATCGTCACTGCCCCATCACCAGTACTGAGCTCCATCGTCACTGCCCCTTCACCAGTACAGAGCTCCATCGTCACTGCCCCTTCACCAGTACAGAGCTCCATCGTCACTGCCCCTTCACCAGCACAGAGCTCCATCGACACTGTCTCATCACCAGTACAGAGCTGCATCGACACTGTCCCATCACCGGTACAGAAATCCATCGACAATGTCCCATCACCAGTACAGAGCTCCATCGACACTGTCCCATCACCAGTACAGAACCCCATCGACACTGTCCCATCACCAGTACAGAACTCCATCGACACTGTTTCCTGACCAATACAGAGATACATCGACACTGTACCATTGACTATACAGAGCTCCATCGACTGTCCCATCACCAGTACAGAGCTCCATCGACACTGTCCCATCACCAGTACAGAGCTCAATCGACACTCTCCCATCACCATTACAGAGCTCCATCGACACTGTCCCATCAGCATTACAGAGCTCCATCGACACTGTCCCATCAGCATTACAGAGCTCCATCGACACTGTCCCTTCACCAGAACAGAGCTCCATTGACACTGTTTCCTGACCAGTACAGAGGTACATTGACACTGTCCCATTGACTGTACAGAGCTCCATCGACAATGTCCCATCAGCAGCACAGAGCTCCATCAACACTGTCCCTTCACCAGTACAGAGATACATCGACACTGTCCCATCACCAGTAGAGGACTCCATCAACTCTGTCCCATCACCAGTACAGAGCTCCATCGACTCTGTTCCATAAGCAGTAGAGAACTCCATCGACACTGTCCCATCACCAGTACAGAGATTCATCGACACTGTCCCATAAGCAGTAGAGGACTCCATCAACTCTGTCCCATCACCGGTACAGACCTCTATCGACAATATCCTAACACCAGATCACATCTCCATCGACACTGTCCCATAACTAGCACAGAGCTCCACCGACACCGACCCATCACCAGTACAGAGATTCATCGACACTGTCCCATAAGCAGTAGAGAACTCCATCAACACTGGCCCATCACCAGTACAGAACTTCATCGACACTGTCCCATCACCAGTGCAGAGTTCCATCGACACTGTCCCATCACCAGTTCAGAACTCCATCGACATTGTCCCACACCCATACAGAGCTCCATCGACACTGTCCCATCACCAGTACAGAGCTTCATCGACAATGTCCCATCTCTAAGACGGAAATCCATCGGCACTGTCCCATCACCAGTACAGAGCCCCATCAACACTGTCCCATCACAATAACAGAACTCCATCAACACTGTCCCTTCACTGAAAAGTGCTCCATCGATACTGTTCCATCACCAGTACAGAACTCCATCGACACTGTTCCATCACCAGTACAGAACTCCATCGACACTGCCCCACCTCCAGTACAGAGCTCCATCAACACTGTCCCATCACCAGTACTGAAGTCCATTGACACTGTTTCCTGACCAGTACAGAGGCACATTGACACTGTCCCGTTAAATGTACAGAGCGGGCGGCACGGTAGCACAGTGGTTAGCACTGCTGCTTCACAGCTCCAGGGACCTGCGTTCGATTCCCGGCTTGGGTCACTGTCTGTGTGGAGTTTGCACATTCTCCTCGTGTCTGCGTGGGTTTCCTCCGGGTGCTCCGGTTTCCTCCCACAGTCCAAAGATGTGCGGGCTACGTTGATTGGCCATGCTAAAATTGCCCCTCAGTGTCCTAGGATGCATAAATTAGAGGGACTAGCGGGTAAAATATGTAAGGATATGGGGGTAGGACCTGGGTGGGATTGTGGTCGGTGCAGACTTGATGGGCCGAATGGCCTCTTTCTGTACTGTAGGGTTTCTATGATTTCTATCTACAGAACGCCATCGACTGTCCCATCACCAATACAGAGCTCCATCAACTCTGTCCCATCACCGGTACAGAGCTCCATCGATACTGTTCCATCGCCAGTAAAGAGCTCCATCAACACAGTCCCATCACCAGTGCAGAGCTCCATCGGCACTGTCCCATTACTAGTACAGAGCCCCATCGACACTGTTCCATAAGCAGTAAAGAACTCCATCGACACTGTCCCCTCAGGAGTACAGAGCGCCATCGATCCTGTCCCAATACCAGTCGAGATTAATCGACACTGTCCCATAAGCGGTAGAGAACTCCATCGACACTGTCCCATCACCGGTAAAGAGTTCCATCGGCGCAGTCCCATCAGCAGTACAGAACTCCATGAACATTATCCCATCACCAGTACAGAGCTCCATCAATATTGTCCCATCACCAGTACAGAGCTCCAACGACAATGTCCCATCTCTCGGACAGAAATCCATCGTCACTGCCCCTTCACCAGTACTGAGCTCCATCGTCACTGCCCCTTCACCGGTAAAGAGCTCCATCGTCACTGCCCCTTCACCAGTACAGAGCTCCATCGTCACTGCCCCTTCACCAGTACAGAGCTCCATCGTCACTGCCCCTTCACCAGTACAGAGCTACATCGACACTGTCTCATCACGAGTACAGAGCTTCATCAACAATGTCCCATCAAAAGTACAGAACTCCATCGTCACTGTCCCATCACCAGAGCAGAGCTCCATCAACACTGTCCCTTCACCAGTACTGAGCTCCATCGACACTGTCCCATCACTGGTACAGAAATCCATCAACACTGTCCCAGCACCAGTGCAGAACTCCATCAACACTGTTTCCTGACCAGTACAGAGATACATTGACACTGTCCCATTGACTGTACACAGCTCCATCGTCACTGTCCCATCACCAGTACAGAGCTCCATCGACACTGTCTCATCACAAGTACAGAACTTCATCAACAATGTCCCATCACCAGTACAGAACTCCAACGACACTGTCCCATCACCAGAGCAGAGCTCCATCAATACTGTCCCATCACCAGTACAGAGCTCCATCGACACAGTCCCATCACCAGTGCAGAGCTCCATCGGCACTGTTCCATTACTAGTACAGAGCCCCATCGACACTGTTCCATAAGCAGTAGAGAACTCCATCGACACTATCCCCTCAGGAATACAGAGCTCCATCGATACTGTCCCAATACCAGTAGAGATTAATCGACACTGTCCCATAAGCGGTAGAGAACTCCATCGACACTGACCCATCACCAGTAAAGTGTTCCTTCGGCGCAGTCCCATCAGCAGTACAGAACTCCATGAACATTATCTCATCACCAGTGCAGAGCTCCATCGACACTGTGCTATCACCAGTACAGAAATCAATCGACACTGTACCATCACCAGTACAGAGCTCCATCAATATTGTCCCATCACCAGTACAGAGCTCCATCGACACTGCCCCTTCATCAGTACAGAGCTCCATCGTCACTGCCCCTTCACCAGTACAGAGCTCCATCGTCACTGCCCCTTCACCAGTACAGAGCTCCGTCGTCACTCCCCTTTCACCAGTACAGAGCTCCATCGACACTGTCTCATCACAAGTAGAGAACTCCATCAACAATGTCCCATCACCAGTACAGAACTCCAACGACACTGTCCTATCACCAGAGCAGAGCTCCATCAATACTGTCCCATCACCAGTACAGAGCTCCATCGTCACTGCCCCTTCACCAGCACAGAGCTCCATCGACACTGTCTCATCACCAGTACAGAGCTGCATCGACACTGTCCCATCACCGGTACAGAAATCCATCGACAATGTCCCATCACCAGTACAGAGCTCCATCGACACTGTCCCATCACCAGTACAGAACCCCATCGACACTGTCCCATCACCAGTACAGAACTCCATCGACACTGTTTCCTGACCAATACAGAGATACATCGACACTGTACCATTGACTATACAGAGCTCCATCGACTGTCCCATCACCAGTACAGAGCTCCATCGACACTGTCCCATCACCAGTACAGAGCTCAATCGACACTCTCCCATCACCATTACAGAGCTCCATCGACACTGTCCCATCAGCATTACAGAGCTCCATCGACACTGTCCCATCAGCATTACAGAGCTCCATCGACACTGTCCCTTCACCAGAACAGAGCTCCATTGACACTGTTTCCTGACCAGTACAGAGGTACATTGACACTGTCCCATTGACTGTACAGAGCTCCATCGACAATGTCCCATCACCAGCACAGAGCTCCATCAACACTGTCCCTTCACCAGTACAGAGATACATCGACACTGTCCCATCACCAGTAGAGGACTCCATCAACTCTGTCCCATCACCAGTACAGAGCTCCATCGACTCTGTTCCATAAGCAGTAGAGAACTCCATCGACACTGTCCCATCACCAGTACAGAGATTCATCGACACTGTCCCATAAGCAGTAGAGGACTCCATCAACTCTGTCCCATCACCGGTACAGACCTCTATCGACAATATCCTAACACCAGATCACATCTCCATCGACACTGTCCCATAACTAGCACAGAGCTCCACCGACACCGACCCATCACCAGTACAGAGATTCATCGACACTGTCCCATAAGCAGTAGAGAACTCCATCAACACTGGCCCATCACCAGTACAGAACTTCATCGACACTGTCCCATCACCAGTGCAGAGTTCCATCGACACTGTCCCATCACCAGTTCAGAACTCCATCGACATTGTCCCACACCCATACAGAGCTCCATCGACACTGTCCCATCACCAGTACAGAGCTTCATCGACAATGTCCCATCTCTAAGACGGAAATCCATCGGCACTGTCCCATCACCAGTACAGAGCCCCATCAACACTGTCCCATCACAATAACAGAACTCCATCAACACTGTCCCTTCACTGAAAAGTGCTCCATCGATACTGTTCCATCACCAGTACAGAACTCCATCGACACTGTTCCATCACCAGTACAGAACTCCATCGACACTGTCCCACCTCCAGTACAGAGCTCCATCAACACTGTCCCATCACCAGTACTGAAGTCCATTGACACTGTTTCCTGACCAGTACAGAGGCACATTGACACTGTCCCGTTAAATGTACAGAGCGGGCGGCACGGTAGCACAGTGGTTAGCACTGCTGCTTCACAGCTCCAGGGACCTGCGTTCGATTCCCGGCTTGGGTCACTGTCTGTGTGGAGTTTGCACATTCTCCTCGTGTCTGCGTGGGTTTCCTCCGGGTGCTCCGGTTTCCTCCCACAGTCCAAAGATGTGCGGGCTACGTTGATTGGCCATGCTAAAATTGCCCCTCAGTGTCCTAGGATGCATAAATTAGAGGGACTAGCGGGTAAAATATGTAAGGATATGGGGGTAGGACCTGGGTGGGATTGTGGTCGGTGCAGACTTGATGGGCCGAATGGCCTCTTTCTGTACTGTAGGGTTTCTATGATTTCTATCTACAGAACGCCATCGACTGTCCCATCACCAATACAGAGCTCCATCAACTCTGTCCCATCACCGGTACAGAGCTCCATCGATACTGTTCCATCGCCAGTAAAGAGCTCCATCAACACAGTCCCATCACCAGTGCAGAGCTCCATCGGCACTGTCCCATTACTAGTACAGAGCCCCATCGACACTGTTCCATAAGCAGTAAAGAACTCCATCGACACTGTCCCCTCAGGAGTACAGAGCGCCATCGATCCTGTCCCAATACCAGTCGAGATTAATCGACACTGTCCCATAAGCGGTAGAGAACTCCATCGACACTGTCCCATCACCGGTAAAGAGTTCCATCGGCGCAGTCCCATCAGCAGTACAGAACTCCATGAACATTATCCCATCACCAGTACAGAGCTCCATCAATATTGTCCCATCACCAGTACAGAGCTCCAACGACAATGTCCCATCTCTCGGACAGAAATCCATCGTCACTGCCCCTTCACCAGTACTGAGCTCCATCGTCACTGCCCCTTCACCGGTAAAGAGCTCCATCGTCACTGCCCCTTCACCAGTACAGAGCTCCATCGTCACTGCCCCTTCACCAGTACAGAGCTCCATCGTCACTGCCCCTTCACCAGTACAGAGCTACATCGACACTGTCTCATCACGAGTACAGAGCTTCATGAACAATGTCCCATCAAAAGTACAGAACTCCATCGTCACTGTCCCATCACCAGAGCAGAGCTCCATCAACACTGTCCCTTCACCAGTACTGAGCTCCATCGACACTGTCCCATCACTGGTACAGAAATCCATCAACACTGTCCCAGCACCAGTGCAGAACTCCATCAACACTGTTTCCTGACCAGTACAGAGATACATTGACACTGTCCCATTGACTGTACACAGCTCCAACGTCACTGTCCCATCACCAGTACAGAGCTCCATCGACACTGTCTCATCACAAGTACAGAACTTCATCAACAATGTCCCATCACCAGTACAGAACTCCAACGACACTGTCCCATCACCAGAGCAGAGCTCCATCAATACTGTCCCATCACCAGTACAGAGCTCCATCGACACAGTCCCATCACCAGTGCAGAGCTCCATCGGCACTGTTCCATTACTAGTACAGAGCCCCATCGACACTGTTCCATAAGCAGTAGAGAACTCCATCGACACTATCCCCTCAGGAATACAGAGCTCCATCGATACTGTCCCAATACCAGTAGAGATTAATCGACACTGTCCCATAAGCGGTAGAGAACTCCATCGACACTGACCCATCACCAGTAAAGTGTTCCTTCGGCGCAGTCCCATCAGCAGTACAGAACTCCATGAACATTATCTCATCACCAGTGCAGAGCTCCATCGACACTGTGCTATCACCAGTACAGAAATCAATCGACACTGTACCATCACCAGTACAGAGCTCCATCAATATTGTCCCATCACCAGTACAGAGCTCCATCGACACTGCCCCTTCATCAGTACAGAGCTCCATCGTCACTGCCCCTTCACCAGTACAGAGCTCCATCGTCACTGCCCCTTCACCAGTACAGACCTCCGTCGTCACTCCCCTTTCACCAGTACAGAGCTCCATCGACACTGTCTCATCACAAGTAGAGAACTCCATCAACAATGTCCCATCACCAGTACAGAACTCCAACGACACTGTCCTATCACCAGAGCAGAGCTCCATCAATACTGTCCCATCACCAGTACAGAGCTCCATTGACACTGTCCCATCACCAGGAAAGAGCTCCATCGGCACTGTCCCATTACTAGTACAGAGCCCCATCGACACTGTTCCATAAGCAGTAGAGAACTCCATCGACACTCTCCCCTCAGGAGTACAGAGCTCCATCGATACTGTCCCAATACCAGTAGAGATTAATCGACACTGTCCCATAAGCGGTAGAGAACTCCATCGACACTGTCCCATCACCGGTAAAGAGTTCCTTCGGCGCAGTCCCATCAGCAGTACAGAACTCCATGAACATTATCCCATCACCAGTACAGAGCTCCATCGACACTGTGCTATCACCAGTACAGAGCTCAATCGACACTGTACCATCACCAGTACAGAGCTCCATCAATATTGTCCCATCACCAGTACAGAGCTCCAACGACAATGTCCCATCACTCGGACAGAAATCCATCGACACTGCCCGTTCACCAGTACAGAGCTCCATCGTCACTGCCCCTTCACCAGTACAGAGCTCCATCGTCACTGCCCCTTCACCAGTACAGAGCTCCATCGTCACTGCCCCTTCACCAGTACAGAGCTCCATCGACACTGTCTCATCACGAGTACAGAGCTTCATGAACAATGTCCCATCAAAAGTACAGAACTCCAACGACACTTTCCCATCACCAGAGCAGAGCTCCATCAATACTGTCCCATCACCGGTACAGAAATCCATCAACACTGTCCCATCACCAGTGCAGAACTCCATCAACACTGTTTCCTGACCAGTACAGAGATACATTGACACTGTCCCATTGACTGTACAGAGCTCCATCGACACTGTCCCATCACCAGTACAGAGCTCCATCGAAACTGTCTCATCACACGTTCAGAGCTCCATGGACAATGTCCCATCACCAGAGCAGAGCTCCATCAATACTGTCCCATCACCAGTACAGAACTCCATCAACACTGTTTCCTGACCAGTACAGAGATACATCGATACTGTCCCATTGACTGTACAGAGCTCCATCGACTGTCCCATCACCAGTACAGAGCTCCATCAACTGTCCCATCACCAGCACAGAGCTCCATCGACTGTCCCATCGCCAGTACAGAGCTCCGTCGTTCACTGTCCCATCACCAGGACAGAACTCCATCGACACTGTCCCATCGCCAGTACCAAGCTCCATCGAAACAGTCCCATCACCAGTGCAGAGCTCCATCGGCACTGTCCCATTACTAGTACAGAGCCCCATCGACACTGTCTCATCACAAGTACAGAGCTTCATCAACAATGTCCCATCACCAGTACAGAACTCCAATGACACTGTCCCATCACCAGAGCAGAGCTCCATCAATACTGTCCCATCACCAGTACAGAGCTCCATTGACACTGTCCCATCACCAGGAAAGAGCTCCATCGGCACTGTCCCATTACTAGTACAGAGCCCCATCGACACTGTCTCATCACAAGTACAGAGCTTCATCAACAATGTCCCATCAAAAGTACAGAACTCCATCGTCACTGTCCCATCACCAGAGCAGAGCTCCATCAACACTGTCCCTTCACCAGTACTGAGCTCCATCGACACTGTCCCATCACTGGTACAGAAATCCATCAACACTGTCCCAGCACCAGTGCAGAACTCCATCAACACTGTTTCCTGACCAGTACAGAGATACATTGACACTGTCCCATTGACTGTACACAGCTCCATCGTCACTGTCCCATCACCAGTACAGAGCTCCATCGACACTGTCCCATCACCAGAGCAGAGCTCCATCAATACTGTCCCATCACCAGTACAGAGCTCCATTGACACTGTCCCATCACCAGTACAGAGCTCCATCGACACTGTCTCATCACAAGTACAGAACTTCATCAACAATGTCCCATCACCAGTACAGAACTCCAACGACACTGTCCCATCACCAGAGCAGAGCTCCATCAATACTGTCCCATCACCAGTACAGAGCTCCATCGACACAGTCCCATCACCAGTGCAGAGCTCCATCGGCACTGTTCCATTACTAGTACAGAGCCCCATCGACACTGTTCCATAAGCAGTAGAGAACTCCATCGACACTATCCCCTCAGGAATACAGAGCTCCATCGATACTGTCCCAATACCAGTAGAGATTAATCGACACTGTCCCATAAGCGGTAGAGAACTCCATCGACACTGACCCATCACCAGTAAAGTGTTCCTTCGGCGCAGTCCCATCAGCAGTACAGAACTCCATGAACATTATCTCATCACCAGTGCAGAGCTCCATCGACACTGTGCTATCACCAGTACAGAAATCAATCGACACTGTACCATCACCAGTACAGAGCTCCATCAATATTGTCCCATCACCAGTACAGAGCTCCATCGACACTGCCCCTTCATCAGTACAGAGCTCCATCGTCACTGCCCCTTCACCAGTACAGAGCTCCATCGTCACTGCCCCTTCACCAGTACAGAGCTCCGTCGTCACTCCCCTTTCACCAGTACAGAGCTCCATCGACACTGTCTCATCACAAGTAGAGAACTCCATCAACAATGTCCCATCACCAGTACAGAACTCCAACGACACTGTCCTATCACCAGAGCAGAGCTCCATCAATACTGTCCCATCACCAGTACAGAGCTCCATTGACACTGTCCCATCACCAGGAAAGAGCTCCATCGGCACTGTCCCATTACTAGTACAGAGCCCCATCGACACTGTTCCATAAGCAGTAGAGAACTCCATCGACACTCTCCCCTCAGGAGTACAGAGCTCCATCGATACTGTCCCAATACCAGTAGAGATTAATCGACACTGTCCCATAAGCGGTAGAGAACTCCATCGACACTGTCCCATCACCGGTAAAGAGTTCCTTCGGCGCAGTCCCATCAGCAGTACAGAACTCCATGAACATTATCCCATCACCAGTACAGAGCTCCATCGACACTGTGCTATCACCAGTACAGAGCTCAATCGACACTGTACCATCACCAGTACAGAGCTCCATCAATATTGTCCCATCACCAGTACAGAGCTCCAACGACAATGTCCCATCACTCGGACAGAAATCCATCGACACTGCCCCTTCACCAGTACAGAGCTCCATCGTCACTGCCCCTTCACCAGTACAGAGCTCCATCGTCACTGCCCCTTCACCAGTACAGAGCTCCATCGTCACTGCCCCTTCACCAGTACAGAGCTCCATCGACACTGTCTCATCACGAGTACAGAGCTTCATGAACAATGTCCCATCAAAAGTACAGAACTCGAACGACACTTTCCCATCACCAGAGCAGAGCTCCATCAATACTGTCCCATCACCGGTACAGAAATCCATCAACACTGTCCCATCACCAGTGCAGAACTCCATCAACACTGTTTCCTGACCAGTACAGAGATACATTGACACTGTCCCATTGACTGTACAGAGCTCCATCGACACTGTCCCATCACCAGTACAGAGCTCCATCGAAACTGTCTCATCACAAGTTCAGAGCTCCATGGACAATGTCCCATCACCAGAGCAGAGCTCCATCAATACTGTCCCATCACCAGTACAGAACTCCATCAACACTGTTTCCTGACCAGTACAGAGATACATCGATACTGTCCCATTGACTGTACAGAGCTCCATCGACTGTCCCATCACCAGTACAGAGCTCCATCAACTGTCCCATCACCAGCACAGAGCTCCATCGACTGTCCCATCACCAGTACAGAGCTCCGTCGTTCACTGTCCCATCACCAGGACAGAACTCCATCGACACTGTCCCATCGCCAGTACCAAGCTCCATCGAAACAGTCCCATCACCAGTGCAGAGCTCCATCGGCACTGTCCCATTACTAGTACAGAGCCCCATCGACACTGTCTCATCACAAGTACAGAGCTTCATCAACAATGTCCCATCACCAGTACAGAACTCCAATGACACTGTCCCATCACCAGAGCAGAGCTCCATCAATACTGTCCCATCACCAGTACAGAGCTCCATTGACACTGTCCCATCACCAGGAAAGAGCTCCATCGACACAGTCCCATCACCAGTGCAGAGCCCCATCGACACTGTTCCACAAGCAGTAGAGAACCCCATCGACACTATCCCCTCAGGATTACAGAGCTCCATCGATACTGTCCCATAAGCGGTAGAGAACTCCATCGACACTGTCCCATCACCGGTAAAGAGTTCCTTCGGCGCAGTCCCATCAGCAGTACAGAACTCCATGAACATTATCCCATCACCAGTACAGAGCTCCATCGACACTGTGCTATCACCAGGACAGAAATCAATCGACACTGTACCATCACCAGTCCAGAGCTCCATCAATATTGTCCCATCACCAGTAAAGAGCTCCAACGACAATGTCCCATCACTCGGACAGAAATCCATCGACACTGCCCCTTCACCAGTACAGAGCTCCATCGACACTGCCCCTTCACCAGTACAGAGCTCCATCGACACTGCCCCTTCACCAGTACAGAGCTCCATCCACACTGCCCCTTCACCAGTACAGAGCTCCATCGACACTGTCTCATCACAAGTACAGAGCTTCATCAACAATGTCCCTTCACCAGTACAGAACTCCAACGACACTGTCCCATCACCAGAGCAGACCTCCATCAATACTGTCCCATCACCAGTACAGAGCTCCATTGACACTGTCCCATGACCAGAGCAGAGCTCCATCAATACTGTCCCATCACCAGTACAGAATTCCATTAGCACTGTTTCCTGACCAGTACAGAGATACATTGATACTGACCCATTGACTGTACAGAGCTCCATCGACTGTCCCATCACCAGTACAGAGCTCCATCAACTGTCCCATCACCAGCACAGAGCTCCATCGCCTGTCCCATCACCAGTACAGAGCTCCGTCATTCACTGTCCCATCACCAGTACCGAACTCCGTCGACACTGTCCCATCACCAGTACAGAGCTCCATCGACACTGTCCCATCACCAGTACAGAGCTCCATCGTCACGGTCCCATCACCAGTACAGAACCCCATCGACACTGTCCCATCACCAGTACAGAGCTCCATCGACACTGTCCCATCACCAGTACAGAGCTCCATCGACTGTCCCATCACCAGTGCAGAGCTCCATCGACAATCCCATTACCAGTACAGAGCTCCATCGACTGTCCCATTACCAGTACAGAGCTCCATCGACTGTCTCATCACCAGTACAGAGCTCCATCGACTGTCCCATCATCAGTACAGAACTCCATCGACACTGTCCCTCCACCAGTCCTGAGCTCCATCGACACTGTCCCATCACCGGTACAGAAATCCATCAACACTTTCCCATCACCAATACCGAACTCCATCGACACTGTCCCAACACCAGTACAGAACTCCATCAACACTGTTTCCTGACCAGTACAGAGATAGATCGACACTGTCCCATTGACTGTACAGAGCCCCATCGACTGTCCCATCGCCAGTACAGAGCTCCATCGACACTGCCCCATCACCAGTACAGAGCTCCATCGACACTGCCCCATCACCAGTACAGAGCTCCATCGACACTGCCCCATCACCAGTACAGAGCTCCATTGACACTGTCCCATCACCAGTACAGAGCTCCATCATCACTGTCCCATCACCAGTACTGAACTCCATCGACACTGTCTCATCACCAGTACAGAGCTCCATCGACACTGTCCCATCACCAGTACAGAACTTCAACGACACTGTCCCATCACCAGAGCAGAGCTCCATCAATATTGTCCCATCACCAGTACAGAACACCATCGGCACAGCCCCATCACCAGTAAAGAGCTCCATCAACACTGTCCCATCACCAGTACAGAGCTACATCGACAATGTCCCACCTCTCGGACAGAAATCCATCGACACTGCCCCATCACCAGTACAGAGCTCCCTCGACGCTGTCCCACCACCAGTCGAGAGCTCCATCGACACTGCCCCATCACTAGTACAGAGCTCCATCGTCACTGCCCCGTCACCAGTACAGAGCTCCATCGACACTGTCTCATCACAGGTACAGAGCTTCATCAACAATGTCCCATCACCATTACAGAACTTCAACGACACTGTCCCATCACCAGAGCAGAGCTCCATCAATACTGTCCCATCACCAGTACAGAGCTCCATCAATACTGTCCCATCACCAGTACAGAACTCCATCGACACTGTCCCATCACCAGTACAGAAATCCATTGACACTGTCCCATTACCAGTACTGAGCTACATCGACAATGTCGCACCTCTCGGACAGAAATCCATCGACACTGCCCCATCACCAGTACAGAGCTCCCTCGACGCTGTCCCACCACCAGTCGAGAGCTCCATCGACACTGCCCCATCACTAGTACAGAGCTCCATCGTCACTGCCCCTTCACCAGTACAGAACTCCATCGTCACTGTTCCTTCACCAGTACAGAGCTCCATCGTCACTGCCCCTTCACCAGTACAGAGCTCCATCGACACTGTCTCATCACAAGTACAGAGCTTCATCAACAATGTCCCATCACCAGTACAGAACTTCAACGACACTGTCCCATCACCAGAGCAGAGCTCCATCAATACTGTCCCATCACCAGTGCAGAGCTCCATCAATACTGTCCCATCACCAGTACAGAACTCCATCGACACTGTCCCATCACCAGTACAGAAATCCATTGACACTGTCCCATCACCAGTACAGAGCTCCATCGACACTGTCCCATCACCAGTACTGAGCTACATCGACACTGTCCCATAACCAGTAGAGAACTCCATCAACTCTGTCCCATCACCGGTACAGAGCTCCATCGACACTGTCCCATAACCAGTAAAGAACTCCATCAACCCTGTCCCATCACCGGTACAGAGCTCCATCGACACTGTCCCATAACCAGGAGAGAACTCCATCAACTCTGTCCCATCACCGGTACAGAGCTCCATCGACACTGTCCCATAACCAGTAGAGAACTCATCAACTCTGTCCCATCACCAGTACAGAGCTCCATCGACACGGTCCCATAACCAGTAGGGAACTCCATCAACTCTGTCCCATCACCAGTACAGAACTCTATCGACAATATCCTAACACCAGATCAGATCTCCATCGACACTGTCCCATAACTAGCACAGAGCTCCATTGACACTGTCCCATCACCAGTACAGAGATTCATCGACACTGCTCCATAAGCAGTAGAGAACTCCATCAACACTGTCCCATCACCAGTACAGAACTCCATCGACACTGTCCCATCACCAGTACAGACCTCAATCGGCACTGTCCCATCACCAGTACAGAACTCCATCGACACTGTCCCATCACCAGTACAGAGCTCCATCGACACTGGCCCATCACCAGTGCAGAGATTCATCAACACTGTCCCATCACTCGTATAGAGCTCCATCGGCACAGTCCATTCACCAGTACGGAGCTCCATCGACACTGGCCCGTCACCAGTATGGAGCACCATCGGAACAGTCCCATCACTAGTATGGAACTCCATCGACACTGTCCCATCACCAGTTCAGAGGCCATCGATACTGTTCCATCACCAGTACAGAACTCCAGCGACACTGCCCCATCTCCAGTACAGAAATCCATCAACACTTTCCCATCACCAATACCGAACTCCATCGACACTGTCCCAACACCAGTACAGAACTCCATCAACACTGTTTCCTGACCAGTACAGAGATAGATCGACACTGTCCCATTGACTGTACAGAGCCCCATCGACTGTCCCATCGCCAGTACAGAGCTCCATCGACACTGCCCCATCACCAGTACAGAGCTCCATCGACACTGCCCCATCACCAGTACAGAGCTCCATCGACACTGCCCCATCACCAGTAGAGAGCTCCATTGACACTGTCCCATCACCAGTACAGAGCTCCATCATCACTGTCCCATCACCAGTACTGAACTCCATCGACACTGTCTCATCACCAGTACAGAGCTCCATCGACACTGTCCCATCACCAGTACAGAACTTCAACGACACTGTCCCATCACCAGAGCAGAGCTCCATCAATATTGTCCCATCACCAGTACAGAACACCATCGGCACAGCCCCATCACCAGTAAAGAGCTCCATCAACACTGTCCCATCACCAGTACAGAGCTACATCGACAATGTCCCACCTCTCGGACAGAAATCCATCGACACTGCCCCATCACCAGTACAGAGTTCCCTCGACGCTGTCCCACCACCAGTCGAGAGCTCCATCGACACTGCCTCATCACTAGTACAGAGCTCCATCGTCACTGCCCCATCACCAGTACAGAACTCCATCGTCACTGTTCCTTCACCAGTACAGAGCTCCATCGTCACTGCCCCTTCACCAGTACAGAGCTCCATCGACACTGTCTCATCACAAGTACAGAGCTTCATCAACAATGTCCCATCACCAGTACAGAACTTCAACGACACTGTCCCATCACCAGAGCAGAGCTCCATCAATACTGTCCCATCACCAGTACAGAGCTCCATCAATACTGTCCCATCACCAGTACAGAACTCCATCGACACTGTCCCATCACCAGTACAGAAATCCATTGACACTGTCCCATCACCAGTACAGAGCTCCATCGACACTGTCCCATCACCAGTACTGAGCTCCATCGACACTGTCCCATCACCAGTACAGAGCTCCATCGACACTGTTTCCTGACCAGTACAGAGATACATCGACACTATCCCATTGACTGTACAGAATCCATCGACTGTCCCACCACCAGTACAGAGCTCCATCAACTCTGTCCCACCACCAGTACAGAGCTCCATCAACACTGTCCCATCACCGGTACAGAGCTCCATCGACAATGTCTCATCACCAGTGCAGAACTCCATCAACTCTGTCCCATCACCGGTACAGAGCTCCATCGACACTGTCCCTTCACCAGTACAGAGCTCCACCAACACTGTCCCATCATCATTACAGAGCTCCATCGACACTGTGCCATCACCAGTACAGAACCCCATCGACACTGTCCCAACACCATTACAGAACCCCATCGACACTGTCCCATCACCAGTACAGAACCCCATCGACACTGTCCCATCACCATTACAGAACCCCATCGACACTGTCCCATCACCAGTACAGAACCCCATCGACACTGTCCCATCACCATTACAGAACCCCATCGACACTGTCCCTTCACCAGAACAGAGTTCCATTGATATTGTCCCATCACCAGTGCAGAGCTCCATCGACACTGCGCCATCACCAGTACAGAGCTCCATCAACACTGTCCCATCACCAGTACAGAGCTCCATCGACACTGTCCCATCACCAGTACAGAGCTCCATCAACACTGTCCCATCACCAGGACAGAGCTCCATCAACACTGTTTCCTGACCAGTACAGAGATACATCGACACTGTCCCATTGATTGTACAGAGCTCCATCGACACTGTCCCATAACCAGTTGAGAACTCCATCAACTCTGTCCCATCACCGGTACAGAGCTCCATCGACACTGTCCCATAACCAGTAGGGAACTCCATCAACTCTGTCCCATCACCAGTGCAGAGCTCCATCGACACTGTCCCATAACCAGGAGAGAACTCCATCAACTCTGTCCCATCACCGGTACAGAGCTCCATCGACACTGTCCCATAACCAGTAGAGAACTCCATCAACTCTGTCCCATCACCAGTACAGAGCTCCATCGACACTGTCCCATAACCAGTAGGGAACTCCATCAACTCTGTCCCATCACCAGTACAGAGCTCTATCGACAATATCCTAACACCAGATCAGATCTCCATCGACACTGTCCCATAACTAGCACAGAGCTCCATTGACACTGTCCCATCACCAGTACAGAGATTCATCGACACTGCTCCATAAGCAGTAGAGAACTCCATCAACACTGTCCCATCACCAGTACAGAACTCCATCGACACTGTCCCATCACCAGTACAGACCTCAATCGGCACTGTCCCATCACCAGTACAGAACTCCATCGACACTGTCCCATCACCAGTACAGAGCTCCATCGACACTGGCCCATCACCAGTGCAGAGATTCATCAACACTGTCCCATCACTCGTATAGAGCTCCATCGGCACAGTCCCATCACCAGTACGGAGCTCCATCGACACTGGCCCGTCACCAGTATGGAGCACCATCGGAACAGTCCCATCACTAGTATGGAACTCCATCGACACTGTCCCATCACCAGTTCAGAGGTCCATCGATACTGTTCCATCACCAGTACAGAACTCCAGCGACACTGCCCCATCACCAGTACAGAACTCCATCGACATTGTCCCATACCCGTACAGTGCTCCATTGACACTGTCCCATCACCAGTACAGATCTCCACCAACACTGCCCCATCACTGGTACAGAACTCCATTAACACTGTCCCATCAGCAGTACAGAGCCACATCGACATTGGCCCACCACCAGTACAGAACTCCATCGACACTGTCCCATCACCAGTACAGAGCTCCATCGACACTGTCCCATCACCAGTGAAGAGCTCCAGCGACACTGCCCCATCACCAGTACAGAGCTCCATCGGAACTGTCCCATTACCAGCACAGAGCCCCATTGACACTGTTCCATAAGCAGTAGAGAACTCCATCGACACTGTCCCCTCAGGAGTACAGAGCTCCATCGATACTGTCCCAATACCAGTAGAGATTAATCGGCACTGTCCCATAAGCGGTAGAGAACTCCATCGACACTGACCCATCACCGGTAAAGAGTTCCATCGGCACAGTCCCGTCAGCAGTACAGAACTCCTTGAACATTACCCCATCACCAGTACAGAGCTCCATTGACACTGTCTCATCACAAGTACAGAGCTTCATCAACAATGTCCCATCACCAGTACAGAACTCCAATGACACTGTCCCATCACCAGAGCAGAGCTCCATCAATACTGTCCCATCACCAGTACAGAGCTCCATTGACACTGTCCCATCACCAGGAAAGAGCTCCATCGACACAGTCCCATCACCAGTGCAGAGCCCCATCGACACTGTTCCACAAGCAGTAGAGAACCCCATCGACACTATCCCCTCAGGATTACAGAGCTCCATCGATACTGTCCCATAAGCGGTAGAGAACTCCATCGACACTGTCCCATCACCGGTAAAGAGTTCCTTCGGCGCAGTCCCATCAGCAGTACAGAACTCCATGAACATTATCCCATCACCAGTACAGAGCTCCATCGACACTGTGCTATCACCAGGACAGAAATCAATCGACACTGTACCATCACCAATCCAGAGCTCCATCAATATTGTCCCATCACCAGTAAAGAGCTCCAACGACAATGTCCCATCACTCGGACAGAAATCCATCGACACTGCCCCTTCACCAGTACAGAGCTCCATCGACACTGCCCCTTCACCAGTACAGAGCTCCATCGACACTGCCCCTTCACCAGTACAGAGCTCCATCCACACTGCCCCTTCACCAGTACAGAGCTCCATCGACACTGTCTCATCACAAGTACAGAGCTTCATCAACAATGTCCCTTCACCAATACAGAACTCCAACGACACTGTCCCATCACCAGAGCAGAGCTCCATCAATACTGTCCCATCACCAGTACAGAGCTCCATTGACACTGTCCCATGACCAGAGCAGAGCTCCATCAATACTGTCCCATCACCAGTACAGAATTCCATCAACACTGTTTCCTGACCAGTACAGAGATACATTGATACTGTCCCATTGACTGTACAGAGCTCCATCGACTGTCCCATCACCAGTACAGAGCTCCATCGACACTGGCCCATCACCAGTGCAGAGATTCATCAACACTGTCCCATCACTCGTATAGAGCTCCATCGGCACAGTCCCATCACCAGTACGGAGCTCCATCGACACTGGCCCGTCACCAGTATGGAGCACCATCGGAACAGTCCCATCACTAGTATGGAACTCCATCGACACTGTCCCATCACCAGTTCAGAGGTCCATCGATACTGTTCCATCACCAGTACAGAACTCCAGCGACACTGCCCCATCACCAGTACAGAACTCCATCGACATTGTCCCATACCCGTACAGTGCTCCATTGACACTGTCCCATCACCAGTACAGATCTCCACCAACACTGCCCCATCACTGGTACAGAACTCCATTAACACTGTCCCATCAGCAGTACAGAGCCACATCGACATTGGCCCACCACCAGTACAGAACTCCATCGACACTGTCCCATCACCAGTACAGAGCTCCATCGACACTGTCCCATCACCAGTGAAGAGCTCCAGCGACACTGCCCCATCACCAGTACAGAGCTCCATCGGAACTGTCCCATTACCAGCACAGAGCCCCATTGACACTGTTCCATAAGCAGTAGAGAACTCCATCGACACTGTCCCCTCAGGAGTACAGAGCTCCATCGATACTGTCCCAATACCAGTAGAGATTAATCGGCACTGTCCCATAAGCGGTAGAGAACTCCATCGACACTGACCCATCACCGGTAAAGAGTTCCATCGGCACAGTCCCGTCAGCAGTACAGAACTCCTTGAACATTACCCCATCACCAGTACAGAGCTCCATTGACACTGTCTCATCACAAGTACAGAGCTTCATCAACAATGTCCCATCACCAGTACAGAACTCCAATGACACTGTCCCATCACCAGAGCAGAGCTCCATCAATACTGTCCCATCACCAGTACAGAGCTCCATTGACACTGTCCCATCACCAGGAAAGAGCTCCATCGACACAGTCCCATCACCAGTGCAGAGCCCCATCGACACTGTTCCACAAGCAGTAGAGAACCCCATCGACACTATCCCCTCAGGATTACAGAGCTCCATCGATACTGTCCCATAAGCGGTAGAGAACTCCATCGACACTGTCCCATCACCGGTAAAGAGTTCCTTCGGCGCAGTCCCATCAGCAGTACAGAACTCCATGAACATTATCCCATCACCAGTACAGAGCTCCATCGACACTGTGCTATCACCAGGACAGAAATCAATCGACACTGTACCATCACCAGTCCAGAGCTCCATCAATATTGTCCCATCACCAGTAAAGAGCTCCAACGACAATGTCCCATCACTCGGACAGAAATCCATCGACACTGCCCCTTCACCAGTACAGAGCTCCATCGACACTGCCCCTTCACCAGTACAGAGCTCCATCGACACTGCCCCTTCACCAGTACAGAGCTCCATCCACACTGCCCCTTCACCAGTACAGAGCTCCATCGACACTGTCTCATCACAAGTACAGAGCTTCATCAACAATGTCCCTTCACCAGTACAGAACTCCAACGACACTGTCCCATCACCAGAGCAGAGCTCCATCAATACTGTCCCATCACCAGTACAGAGCTCCATTGACACTGTCCCATGACCAGAGCAGAGCTCCATCAATACTGTCCCATCACCAGTACAGAATTCCATCAACACTGTTTCCTGACCAGTACAGAGATACATTGATACTGTCCCATTGATTGTACAGAGCTCCATCGACTGTCCCATCACCAGTACAGAGCTCCATCGACACTGGCCCATCACCAGTGCAGAGATTCATCAACACTGTCCCATCACTCGTATAGAGCTCCATCGGCACAGTCCCATCACCAGTACGGAGCTCCATCGACACTGGCCCGTCACCAGTATGGAGCACCATCGGAACAGTCCCATCACTAGTATGGAACTCCATCGACACTGTCCCATCACCAGTTCAGAGGTCCATCGATACTGTTCCATCACCAGTACAGAACTCCAGCGACACTGCCCCATCACCAGTACAGAACTCCATCGACATTGTCCCATACCCGTACAGTGCTCCATTGACACTGTCCCATCACCAGTACAGATCTCCACCAACACTGCCCCATCACTGGCACAGAACTCCATTAACACTGTCCCATCAGCAGTACAGAGCCACATCGACATTGGCCCACCACCAGTACAGAACTCCATCGACACTGTCCCATCACCAGTACAGAGCTCCATCGACACTGTCCCATCACCAGTGAAGAGCTCCAGCGACACTGCCCCATCACGAGTACAGAGCTCCATCGGAACTGTCCCATTACCAGCACAGAGCCCCATTGACACTGTTCCATAAGCAGTAGAGAACTCCATCGACACTGTCCCCTCAGGAGTACAGAGCTCCATCGATACTGTCCCAATACCAGTAGAGATTAATCGGCACTGTCCCATAAGCGGTAGAGAACTCCATCGCCACTGACCCATCACCGGTAAAGAGTTCCATCGGCACAGTCCCGTCAGCAGTACAGAACTCCTTGAACATTACCCCATCACCAGTACAGAGCTGCATTGACACTGTCTCATCACAAGTACAGAGCTTCATCAACAATGTCCCATCACCAGTACAGAACTCCAATGACACTGTCCCATCACCAGAGCAGAGCTCCATCAATACTGTCCCATCACCAGTACAGAGCTCCATTGACACTGTCCCATCACCAGGAAAGAGCTCCATCGACACAGTCCCATCACCAGTGCAGAGCCCCATCGACACTGTTCCACAAGCAGTAGAGAACCCCATCGACACTATCCCCTCAGGATTACAGAGCTCCATCGATACTGTCCCATAAGCGGTAGAGAACTCCATCGACACTGTCCCATCACCGGTAAAGAGTTCCTTCGGCGCAGTCCCATCAGCAGTACAGAACTCCATGAACATTATCCCATCACCAGTACAGAGCTCCATCGACACTGTGCTATCACCAGGACAGAAATCAATCGACACTGTACCATCACCAGTCCAGAGCTCCATCAATATTGTCCCATCACCAGTAAAGAGCTCCAACGACAATGTCCCATCACTCGGACAGAAATCCATCGACACTGCCCCTTCACCAGTACAGAGCTCCATCGACACTGCCCCTTCACCAGTACAGAGCTCCATCGACACTGCCCCTTCACCAGTACAGAGCTCCATCCACACTGCCCCTTCACCAGTACAGAGCTCCATCGACACTGTCTCATCACAAGTACAGAGCTTCATCAACAATGTCCCTTCACCAGTACAGAACTCCAACGACACTGTCCCATCACCAGAGCAGAGCTCCATCAATACAGTCCCATCACCAGTACAGAGCTCCATTGACACTGTCCCATGACCAGAGCAGAGCTCCATCAATACTGTCCCATCACCAGTACAGAATTCCATCAACACTGTTTCCTGACCAGTACAGAGATACATTGATACTGTCCCATTGACTGTACAGAGCTCCATCGACTGTCCCATCACCAGTACAGAGCTCCATCAACTGTCCCATCACCAGCACAGAGCTCCATCGACTGTCCCATCACCAGTACAGAGCTCCGTCATTCACTGTCCCATCACCAGTACCGAACTCCGTTGACACTGTCCCATCACCAGTACAGAGCTCCATCGACACTGTCCCATCACCAGTACAGAGCTCCATCGTCACGGTCCCATCACCAGTACAGAACCCCATCGACACTGTCCCATCACCAGTACAGAGCTCCATCGAAACTGGCCCATCACCAGTACAGAGCTCCATCGACTGTCCCATCACCAGTGCAGAGCTCCATCGACAATCCCATTACCAGTACAGAGCTCCATCGACTGTCCCATTACCAGTACAGAGCTCCATCGACTGTCTCATCACCAGTACAGAGCTCCATCGACTGTCCCATCACCAGTACAGAACTCCATCGACACTGTCCCTCCACCAGTCCTGAGCTCCATCGACACTGTCCCATCACCGGTACAGAAATCCATCAACACTTTCCCATCATCAATACCGAACTCCATCGACACTGTCCCAACACCAGTACAGAACTCCATCAACACTGTTTCCTGACCAGTACAGAGATAGATCGACACTGTCCCATTGACTGTACAGAGCCCCATCGACTGTCCCATCGCCAGTACAGAGCTCCATCGACACTGCCCCATCACCAGTACAGAGCTCCATCGACACTGCCCCATCACCAGTACAGAGCTCCATCGACACTGTCCCATCACCAGTACTGAGCTCCATCGACACTGTCCCATCACCAGTACAGAGCTCCATCGACACTGTTTCCTGACCAGTACAGAGATACATCGACACTATCCCATTGACTGTACAGAATCCATCGACTGTCCCACCACCAGTACAGAGCTCCATCAACTCTGTCCCACCACCAGTACAGAGCTCCATCAACACTGTCCCATCACCGGTACAGAGCTCCATCGACAATGTCTCATCACCAGTGCAGAACTCCATCAACTCTGTCCCATCACCGGTACAGAGCTCCATCGACACTGTCCCTTCACCAGTACAGAGCTCCATCAACTCTGTCCCATCACCAGTACAGAACCCCATCGACACTGTCCCATCACCATTACAGAACCCGATCGACACTGTCCTATCACCAGTACAGAACCCCATCGACACTGTCCCATCACCATTACAGAACCCCATCGACACTGTCCAATCACCAGTACTGAACCCCATCGACACTGTCCCATCACCATTACAGAACCCCATCGACACTGTCCCTTCACCAGAACAGAGTTCCATTGATATTGTCCCATCACCAGTGCAGAGCTCCATCGACACTGCGCCATCACCAGTACAGAGCTCCATCAACACTGTCCCATCACCAGTACAGAGCTCCATCGACACTGTCCCATCACCAGTACAGAGCTCCATCAACACTGTCCCATCACCAGTACAGAGCTCCATCAACACTGTTTCCTGACCAGTACAGAGGTGCATCGACACTGTCCCATTGATTGTACAGAGCTCCATCGACACTGTCCCATAACCAGTTGAGAACTCCATCAACTCTGTCCCATCACCGGTACAGAGCTCCATCGACACTGTCCCATAACCAGTAGAGAACTCCATCAACTCTGTCCCATCACCAGTACAGAGCTCCATCGACACTGTCCCATAACCAGGAGAGAACTCCATCAACTCTGTCCCATCACCGGTACAGAGCTCCATCGACACTGTCCCATAACCAGTAGAGAACTCCATCAACTCTGTCCCATCACCAGTACAGAGCTCCATCGACACTGTCCCATAACCAGTAGGGAACTCCATCAACTCTGTCCCATCACCAGTACAGAACTCTATCGACAATATCCTAACACCAGATCAGATCTCCATCGACACTGTCCCATAACTAGCACAGAGCTCCATTGACACTGTCCCATCACCAGTACAGAGATTCATCGACACTGCTCCATAAGCAGTAGAGAACTCCATCAACACTGTCCCATCACCAGTACAGAACTCCATCGACACTGTCCCATCACCAGTACAGACCTCAATCGGCACTGTCCCATCACCAGTACAGAACTCCATCGACACTGTCCCATCACCAGTACAGAGCTCCATCGACACTGGCCCATCACCAGTGCAGAGATTCATCAACACTGTCCCATCACTCGTATAGAGCTCCATCGGCACAGTCCCATCACCAGTACGGAGCTCCATCGACACTGGCCCGTCACCAGTATGGAGCACCATCGGAACAGTCCCATCACTAGTATGGAACTCCATCGACACTGTCCCATCACCAGTTCAGAGGTCCATCGATACTGTTCCATCACCAGTACAGAACTCCAGCGACACTGCCCCATCACCAGTACAGAACTCCATCGACATTGTCCCATACCCGTACAGTGCTCCATTGACACTGTCCCATCACCAGTACAGATCTCCACCAACACTGCCCCATCACTGGTACAGAACTCCATTAACACTGTCCCATCAGCAGTACAGAGCCACATCGACATTGGCCCACCACCAGTACAGAACTCCATCGACACTGTCCCATCACCAGTACAGAGCTCCATCGACACTGTCCCATCACCAGTGAAGAGCTCCAGCGACACTGCCCCATCACCAGTACAGAGCTCCATCGGAACTGTCCCATTACCAGCACAGAGCCCCATTGACTCTGTTCCATAAGCAGTAGAGAACTCCATCGACACTGTCCCCTCAGGAGTACAGAGCTCCATCGATACTGTCCCAATACCAGTAGAGATTAATCGGCACTGTCCCATAAGCGGTAGAGAACTCCATCGACACTGACCCATCACCGGTAAAGAGTTCCATCGGCACAGTCCCGTCAGCAGTACAGAACTCCTTGAACATTATCCCATCACCAGTACAGAGCTCCATTGACACTGTACATCACCAGTACAGAAATCAATCAACACTGTACCATCACCAGTACAGAGCTCCATCAATATTGTCCCATCACCAGTAAAGAGCTCCATTGACACTGTCCCATCACCAGTACAGAGCTCCATCAACTCTGTCCCATCACCAGTGCAGAGCTCCATTGACACTGTCCCATCACCAGTAAAGAGCTCCATCGACACTGCCCCATCACCAGTAAAGAGTTCCATCGGCACAGTCCCATCAGTAGTACAGAATTCCATGAATATTATCCCATCACCAGTACAGAGCTCCATTGACACTGTACATCACCAGTACAGAGCTCCATCAATATTGTCCCATCACCAGTCCAGAGCTCCATCGGCACAGCCCCATCACCAGTAAAGAGCTCCATCGACACTGCCCCATCACCAGTACAGAGCTCCATCAACTCTGTCCCATCACCAGTGCAGAGCTCCATTGACACTGTCCCATCACCAGTAAAGAGCTCCATTGACACTGCCCCATCACCAGTGCAGAACTCCATCGACACTGCCCCATCACCAGTACAGAGCTCCATCGACACTGCCCCATCACCAGTACTGAGCTCCATCAACACTGTCCCATCACCAGTACAGAGCTCCATCGACACTGTCCCATCACCAGTACAGAACTCCATCGACAATGTCCCACCTCTCGGACAGAAATCCATCGACACTGCCCCATCATAGTCCAGAGCCCCCTCGACACTGTCCCACCACCAGTCGAGAGCTCCATTGACACTGCCCCATCACCAGTACAGAGCTCCATCGTCACTGACCCTTCACCAGTACAGAGCTCCATCGTCACTGCCCCTTCACCAGTACAGAGCTCCATCGACATTGTCTCATCACAAGTACAGAGTTTCATCAACAATGTCCCATCACCAGTACAGAACTTCAACGACACTGTCCCATCACCAGAGCAGAGCTCCATCAATCCTGTCCCATCACCAGTACAGAGCTCCATCGACATTGTCTCATTAGCAGTACAGAGCTCCATCAATATTGTCTCATCACCAGTACAGAACACCATCGGCACAGCCCCATCACCAGTAAAGAGCTCCATCGACACTGTCCCATCGCCAGTACAGAACTCCACCGATACTGGCCTATCACCAGTACAGAGCTCCATCAACACTGTCCCATCACCAGTACAGAACTCCATCGACACTGTCCCTTCACCAGTACAGAGCTCCATCGACACTGGCCCATCACCAGTGCAGAGATTCATCAACACTGTCCCATCACTCGTATAGAGCTCCATCGGCACAGTCCCATCACCAGTACGGAGCTCCATCGACACTGGCCCGTCACCAGTATGGAGCACCATCGGAACAGTCCCATCACTAGTATGGAACTCCATCGACACTGTCCCATCACCAGTTCAGAGGTCCATCGATACTGTTCCATCACCAGTACAGAACTCCAGCGACACTGCCCCATCACCAGTACAGAACTCCATCGACATTGTCCCATACCCGTACAGTGCTCCATTGACACTGTCCCATCACCAGTACAGATCTCCACCAACACTGCCCCATCACTGGTACAGAACTCCATTAACACTGTCCCATCAGCAGTACAGAGCCACATCGACATTGGCCCACCACCAGTACAGAACTCCATCGACACTGTCCCATCACCAGTACAGAGCTCCATGGACACTGTCCCATCACCAGTGAAGAGCTCCAGCGACACTGCCCCATCACCAGTACAGAGCTCCATCGGAACTGTCCCATTACCAGCACAGAGCCCCATTGACTCTGTTCCATAAGCAGTAGAGAACTCCATCGACACTGTCCCCTCAGGAGTACAGAGCTCCATCGATACTGTCCCAATACCAGTAGAGATTAATCGGCACTGTCCCATAAGCGGTAGAGAACTCCATCGACACTGACCCATCACCGGTAAAGAGTTCCATCGGCACAGTCCCGTCAGCAGTACAGAACACCTTGCACATTATCCCATCACCAGTACAGAGCTCCATTGACACTGTACATCACCAGTACAGAAATCAATCAACACTGTACCATCACCAGTACAGAGCTCCATCAATATTGTCCCATCACCAGTAAAGAGCTCCATTGACACTGTCCCATCACCAGTACAGAGCTCCATCAACTCTGTCCCATCACCAGTGCAGAGCTCCATTGACACTGTCCCATCACCAGTAAAGAGCTCCATCGACACTGCCCCATCACCAGTAAAGAGTTCCATCGGCACAGTCCCATCAGTAGTACAGAATTCCATGAATATTATCCCATCACCAGTACAGAGCTCCATCGTCACTGCCCCTTCACCAGTACAGAGCTCCATCGACATTGTCTCATCACAAGTACAGAGTTTCATCAACAATGTCCCATCACCAGTACAGAACTTCAACGACACTGTCCCATCACCAGAGCAGAGCTCCATCAATCCTGTCCCATCACCAGTACAGAGCTCCATCGACATTGTCTCATTAGCAGTACAGAGCTCCATTGACACTGTCCCATCACCAGTACAGAACACCATCGGCACAGCCCCATCACCAGTAAAGAGCTCCATCGACACTGTCCCATCGCCAGTACAGAACTCCACCGATACTGGCCTATCACCAGTACAGAGCTCCATCAACACTGTCCCATCACCAGTACAGAACTCCATCGACACTGTCCCTTCACCAGTACAGAGCTCCATCGACACTGGCCCATCACCAGTGCAGAGATTCATCAACACTGTCCCATCACTCGTATAGAGCTCCATCGGCACAGTCCCATCACCAGTACGGAGCTCCATCGACACTGGCCCGTCACCAGTATGGAGCACCATCGGAACAGTCCCATCACTAGTATGGAACTCCATCGACACTGTCCCATCACCAGTTCAGAGGTCCATCGATACTGTTCCATCACCAGTACAGAACTCCAGCGACACTGCCCCATCACCAGTACAGAACTCCATCGACATTGTCCCATACCCGTACAGTGCTCCATTGACACTGTCCCATCACCAGTACAGATCTCCACCAACACTGCCCCATCACTGGTACAGAACTCCATTAACACTGTCCCATCAGCAGTACAGAGCCACATCGACATTGGCCCACCACCAGTACAGAACTCCATCGACACTGTCCCATCACCAGTACAGAGCTCCATGGACACTGTCCCATCACCAGTGAAGAGCTCCAGCGACACTGCCCCATCACCAGTACAGAGCTCCATCGGAACTGTCCCATTACCAGCACAGAGCCCCATTGACTCTGTTCCATAAGCAGTAGAGAACTCCATCGACACTGTCCCCTCAGGAGTACAGAGCTCCATCGATACTGTCCCAATACCAGTAGAGATTAATCGGCACTGTCCCATAAGCGGTAGAGAACTCCATCGACACTGACCCATCACCGGTAAAGAGTTCCATCGGCACAGTCCCGTCAGCAGTACAGAACACCTTGAACATTATCCCATCACCAGTACAGAGCTCCATTGACACTGTACATCACCAGTACAGAAATCAATCAACACTGTACCATCACCAGTACAGAGCTCCATCAATATTGTCCCATCACCAGTAAAGAGCTCCATTGACACTGTCCCATCACCAGTACAGAGCTCCATCAACTCTGTCCCATCACCAGTGCAGAGCTCCATTGACACTGTCCCATCACCAGTAAAGAGCTCCATCGACACTGCCCCATCACCAGTAAAGAGTTCCATCGGCACAGTCCCATCAGTAGTACAGAATTCCATGAATATTATCCCATCACCAGTACAGAGCTCCATTGACACTGTACATCACCAGTACAGAGCTCCATCAATATTGTCCCATCACCAGTCCAGAGCTCCATCGGCACAGCCCCATCACCAGTAAAGAGCTCCATCGACACTGCCCCATCACCAGTACAGAGCTCCATCAACTCTGTCCCATCACCAGTGCAGAGCTCCATTGACACTGTCCCATCACCAGTAAAGAGCTCCATTGACACTGCCCCATCACCAGTGCAGAACTCCATCGACACTGCCCCATCACCAGTACAGTGCTCCATCGACACTGCCCCATCACCAATACTGAGCTCCATCAACACTGTCCCATCACCAGTACAGAGCTCCATCGACACTGTCCCATCACCAGTACAGAACTCCATCGACAATGTCCCACCTCTCGGACAGAAATCCATCGACACTGCCCCATCATAGTCCAGAGCCCCCTCGACACTGTCCCACCACCAGTCGAGAGCTCCATTGACACTGCCCCATCACCAGTACAGAGCTCCATCGTCACTGACCCTTCACCAGTACAGAGCTCCATCGTCACTGCCCCTTCACCAGTACAGAGCTCCATCGACATTGTCTCATCACAAGTACAGAGTTTCATCAACAATGTCCCATCACCAGTACAGAACATCAACGACACTGTCCCATCACCAGAGCAGAGCTCCATCAATCCTGTCCCATCACCAGTACAGAGCTCCATCGACATTGTCTCATTAGCAGTACAGAGCTCCATCAATATTGTCTCATCACCAGTACAGAACACCATCGGCACAGCCCCATCACCAGTAAAGAGCTCCATCGACACTGTCCCATCGCCAGTACAGAACTCCACCGATACTGGCCTATCACCAGTACAGAGCTCCATCAACACTGTCCCATCACCAGTACAGAACTCCATCGACACTGTCCCTTCACCGAAAAGTGCTCCATCGATCCTGTTCCATCACCAGTACAGAGCTCCATCGACACTTTCCCATTGAACAGCAGCAATGCATGGAGAGATTAGATTCGACACAGAGTAAATCTGATTCTAAACTGCTCTTTCAAACATTCCCAAAGCCAATGGAGCAGGTGTTTGGTATGAAGAAAAAAATCCCAGCCGACTTCCCTGCCCCATTCCTTCCCTTTCGAGCTGGAGTTTGTAAAACATTGACAGGAAGCAAAACTGGGAGGGTGAAAGTCTGTGACGGTGGGGGGCGATGGGGGTGGGAAGGAGATAACCAGAAGAGGGGTGCAGAAGAGACAGCAAATAGTTGAGAAGTGTAGAGAGATTCAGAAATACAGAATATAGCCCGAGACTCCCAGACCTATCATTCTCTCAATTTACAGCCCAACAGCTGCCATCACAAGGACCCCCACCCCGCTTTCCTCCCAGGTGGGCGACAGTTCAAGGCTGAGGTTATATTTTATCATTTACTTGATATGGGTGAGGCTGGCTGGCCCAGCCATTATTCCCCATAACTCACTGCCCTCGAGTACAGAGAACCAATCGCATTGCTGTAACTCTGGAGTCACATGGAGGCCAGACCAGGTAACGATGGCAGATTTCCTTTCCTAAAGGTGACATTAGTGAGCCAAGTAGTTTAGACAGCAATTGACAATGCTTTCATGGTCAACATCAGACTTTTAATTACAAATTTTTAAAACTATTGAATTCAAATTTTACCAGCTGCCGCAGGTTTCTGGATGGCTAGTCCTTTTTTTATTCATGAGACATGGGCGTTGCTGGCCAGCCAGTATTTATTGCCCATTCCTAGTTGCCCTTGAGAAGGTGGTGGTGAACTGTCTTCGTGAATTGCTGCAGTCCACATGCTGTGGGGTTGGCCCACAATGCTGTTTCGGGAGGGAATTCCAGGATACTGACCCAGAAACTTCGAAGGAACAGCTGATATATTTCCAAGTCAGGATGGCGAGTGGCTTAGAGGGGAACTTGCAGCAAAGTAAAGTTACTTTACTTTTAAAAAAATTACTTTCCTTTTTTTTGCTCATGAGGGGACATTGCTGCAAGGTGAGGGGCCATGACGTTTAAGAGTGTTGTGAGGGATTAGTGTGTGGGGCTGTATTTGTGTGAGGCATTGTATTAGAATGACGGACTGTATTAGTGTGAGGAACTTGTGTTAGTTTGAGGGACTGTAACAGTGTGAGGGGCTGTATTAGTGTCAGGGGCTGTATGAGTGTCAGGGGCTGTATGAATGTGAGGGTCTGTATCAATGTGTGGGCCTGTATCAGTGTGAGGGGCCATATCAGTGTGAGAGGCTGTATCAGCGCCGGGAGCCGTATCCGCACCAGGGGCCGTATTGGCACCAGGGGCCGTATCAGCGCCAGGGGCCGCATCAGCGCCAGGGGCCGTATCAGCGCCAGGGGCCGCATCAGTGCCAGGGGCCGCATCAGAGCCAGGGGCCGCATCAGCGCCAGGGGCCGCATCAGGGCGAGGGGCTGCAATACGTTGACTTCATGTGTTGATGTGAGTGTCTGTATTCGGTCTTTGTTCCCTTTCTCACTGTGAAGTTGGGAAAACTAATATTTTCTGACCCAGTCAATGACTGTTACGTCCCGTGATTGAATCATATATTTATAAAATGAATGACTGTCTCATTGTTTTGGGTTCCTTCACTGTAATGCCGTGTAATGCTGCGAGTTGCTATTTTATTCTGATTTCTTTGTTTCTGCTGCTGTTTTATTCCTTGAATGTATCCAAACGTCTTCCCTCCAGTATTATTTAACTGAGTTGCCGTTGTTAAGGAGGAGCTGCCTCATTGATGAGTGCAGTTGAGAGCAGCCCTAATAGAGCCACAGTAACCTTAGTTAGTCAATCACTCAATGTCCATTCAGCAACATTAATATTATATGAGATCAAGAGATAGGTGTGATGGTTAGAAGGGGACATCTGCCTTGATGGCAGAATAAAGGTCCAGCTAATGTGTTAATAAACATGTTTGGAATTTACGAGTTGCCAGGGTAAATACAATATATTTCTCAAAGGAAAACTAGCTCTGTGTTCAACTTAAAAAAGAAACAAAAAACAAAAATGAGCAGTGTTGCAACACCAGTCCCTGTTTGGAGATCCCACCGGTATAAATTGCAGGCTGTGAGAATGTACCAGCTCAGCTTTAATTCTGCAGCTCAGGGGACACAGAGCAAATCATTCAGAACATGCTCCAAACCTACCACAGTATTTCCAAATCAGTCTACACCATTATTGCCATAGTCGGTGTTCCTGGTAAGTGTGACAATATCCAGCTATGTTTCAGTTAAATCTGTTGGTGAACTGCTCTCTGTGTCTGGGATTGCTCAGGTTACATGCTGATTTATTGATCATATTTATACAGAGGCTCAGTGATTCCATTTCATTAACACAAAGACCTCAAATGTATAATGTGGAGATGCCGGCGTTGGACTGGGGTGGGCACGGTAAAAAGTCTCAACACTACGTTAAAGTCCAACAGGTTTATTTGGTATCACGAGCACTGCTCCTTCATCGGGTCCTTCATCACTGGATGAAGGAGAAGCGCTCCAAAAGCTCATGATACCAAATAAACCTGTTGGACTTTAACCTAGTGTTGTGAGATGTCTTACTGGGCTCAAATTTATAAACCCATGCACTTAATAATGCAGATTGATTCCGCTGAAAACAACCCTCCAGTCTGTCACATACTCGCTGAATTATCAAGTCAATTCATTTCATGGATAATTTACCCGGTTGCCTCAGATCACAGTGCGGTCGTCAGTCTGGGAGAAGCTATTAATGATCACGCCCTTCGTTGCAAAATCGCCCTGAGTGAAGATCACTAATTAAAACAAGGGAAGAAAACCCTGACACCAGTAGCCATGTATTTCTGGCAATATCTGTCACTACAGAATTAATTCTAAGAAGTTTGAGTCATTGAGGCAAAACAACTGATCCCGACAGCCATGTGTGGCGATGTGTAGCTGCCATTGTCGAACTGTACTTATTGTGGGTGACTGACTGGAGTGGAATAGCCCACACTGTATTTTCAATATCTGCTATCCCAATTAGTTCCTGCTTGCGAGTCAGTGACGGGAATGGGAGAGCTCACCCCTGACACATTTCTGTTTTGTACTCACTGTTTCAGCTAATTGATCTAAAAATCTATGATTGTGTATACATGACAATTTTAATTTTAAAGTTTATTTATTATTGTCACAAGTAGGCTTCCATTAACACTGCAATGAAATTGCTGTGAAAATCTCCTAGTTGCCATATTCTGGCGCCAGAACTGTCGGACTGTTGGGAGGAAACTGGAGCACCCGGAGGAAACCCACGCAGACACGGGGAGAATGTGCAGGTTCCACACAGACAGTGACCCAAGCTGGGAAACAAACCTGGGTCCCTGGTGCTGTGAGGCAGCAGTGCTAACTGCTCTGCCACCGTGCTGCCCTGGGAACATTAGAGTGTGTGTTTGATTTGATTTATTATTATCACATGTATTTATCATTATCACAGTGAAAAGTATTGTTTCTTGCTTGCTATACAAAGCGTACCGTTCATCGAGTAAATAGGGGAGGAGAGGGTGCAGAATGTAGTGTAAGTTGAAAAGAGTTAGAGTACAGTTTTAAAAGCACAGAACAAGAGAAAATGATAGAATTAGAGGGTGTGCTGGGGACAGCTGGCGAGAAGTCACCTCGTTCCAGGATCACCTTGTTTAATCTGTTCTATTAACCTGGTACTCAAAAGCAAGTCAAATTTTCCCCAATAACTTTTTGAGCCACAAGCATCTCACATAGCAAGTGCTTTGATTGCCTGTAAACTATGATTTTATATTTCCAAATTCTGTATCATCAGAGAACTGTGACTAGATGGAATGTGATACCTGACCCTAACAGCCATGTGTGACAAAGAGTGTCATTGCAGGATTGTATAGGATGTGGGTAACCAGTGGGGAATCAGTTCCTCTGTGTCGCTTCTTATTTGCTGTTTTCTCTGTTTTATTTTGCTGCTTGTGAGTAACAGGACAGGCTTACCTCACCACGGATATCATGTATTAACATTTGTACCTGTCATCGTAGAATTGTACTTAGTATGGGTTACTGACTGGAATTGAAGAGCCCTCTATTGTTGTGAATATCTACTATTTAATGTTTTACTGCGTGTGAGCCACTAAAGGGAATGGGATATCTCAACCCAGGGATTATATATTGCTATGACCTCTCACTGTAGAATTGCACTAAGTTACTAATTGTGGATCACTCACTGGAGTGGGATAAGCCCTCCATTCTATACTCAGATTTTCAGCTAATTAATCTTTCCATTCCGTAGCGGTGCCTTCAGCTTCTTTTATTGTACCACTTGGAAAGGGGCATTCTTGTTGTTCTGCTTTTGAAGATGTTGGGATGTATCACTTCATCATGTGTATTGCTGTGACTGTGTGTTATTATAGAGGTTTTGTAACTGTGTGTGAGTCACTAACCCGGGTCGGCTGCCTCACTCCAGAGACAATGAAGCAACATGTGTGTCTCTCACTGTTGAAATACCGGTGTAATGTGAAATGTATTGAGATTGTCCTGTTTCCTGATGAAATTGGACCAAAAGAAGCAAAGATTGATTCTTCAATGAAAGGTAACTAGCTGTGCCACTGTTCTCAAGTCATCTCTATGACGGTATTTTCATAACCTTAAATAGAGTTACATTAAATTCTGATGCAGGTTAATCTCCTTCTCTCAGCCCAGTTTTCAACATCTGTGCGCCATGAGCTTAAACATTAATCATATTTTTGTTGGACGGAGAGAATATTGAGCTGTATTCACTTCCTATTCACTTCCAACTGACTGATGTTTGAAATGGTTCTTATCTATAGTCCAGAGCCTGTAAATATGTAACCAGTAATCTCTGTCCTTGCCTCAGTGAGGCGTGTCTCTGTGAGTAGGAGTAAGGATAATTGAGAAACGAGCATAAATTGCTCCAGTTTACTCCCACAGTCCAAAAGACGTGCTGGTTAGGTGCATTGTAATGCTAAATTCTCCCTTGGTGTACCTGAACAGACGCCAGAATATAGCAACTAGGAGATTTTCACAGCAACTTCATTGCAGTGTTAATGTAAGCCTACTTGTGACAATAATAAATACACTTTAAAATTAAATCATTTGCACAATCCTCCAAATGAGATAGGCAATTCACTTTGAGAATTCATAGACCACTTCAACATCTGTGGTGTTATAAAGAACTTGTGGCAATGATGATGAATCAGATTACAAAGTATTGCATAAAGTTCACAGCACAGAAGCTTCCATTCAGCTCCACTGGATTATAATTGTGTGTTACTGTGCTCACCATGCTCTCTTCCTGCCCATCTCAACCGATTGGTTTATCTTGCATTGCTTTCTACCCGATATACTTACTCAGCTTCATCAGCAATGCTGTGCACCTAAACTCCGCCACCTGCTGGCAAGTTCCATGATAGCACTGTTCTCTGGCTCTCCTGAATTTCTCATTTCATTTGCCAGTTACAATAGAAGATTGAGGACCTCCCAATTTTACATCCCTCCAAAGTGCCTATGTCATCTGCAGTAGTGTTTTGATATTCATTTTTATAATAGCAAGCTTTACACAGACATGGTATAAACAGGATTTTATTTCTATACATGTACAATCTCATTGTGTTTCATTCTCTTCCACTGGATACAACTCCAGTTATTGTGATCACATTTTTATGGCATCACGACTTCTATATATTTGTAAATTTGGACAGTGGGAACCATCTGCACCTGTTTCAATTTCTGCTTCGATTATCTTCTACTTTTTGACCTAAATTGTTTTTATTAAAATATTACTTGCAACTCTCTTCTCCCTGTGGGCCCAGTGGTATAGATCATTGAACTGGTAATTTAGAAACTTAGACCCATGCTTTTGGGATTCAGGTTCCAATCCCACCGCAGTAGCTGGTTGCATTTGTATTCTGAAATAAACCTCCCCACATTCACTTCTCCCTTCTTCAGCCTCCGCCGTCTCATCCATTGGTTTACTCTGCCCAAACTATCACTCAATACATGGGGCTTCTGTCCTCCAGAGGTCAGCCACTTGCTCCACACTCTCATTTATGTTTTTGCCGGTCGCAGTGTTTCCCTGGCGTGGCACGGTGGCACAGTGGTTAGCACTGCTACCTCACTGTGCCAGGAACCCGGGTTTGATTCCCGGTTTGGGTCACTGTCTGTGTGGAGTCTGCACGTTCTCCCTGTGTCTGCGTGGGTTTCCTCCAGGTGCTCCGGTTTGCTCCCTCATTCCAAAAGATGTGCTGGTTAAGTGCAGTGGCCATGCTAAATACTCCCTCAGTGTACCCGAACAGGCGCCGGAGTGTGGCGACAAGGGGATTTTCACAGTAACTTCATTGCAGCGTTAATATAAGCCTCAGTGTGACTCTAATAAATAAACTTAAACTTAAAACTCTTTTCTCCCAATTGCAATGGATTTGAGCTGCCTTTGAGCTCACATCAGTTGAATTCTTGCTGGATGGGCGGCAATGAGTCATTGCCCAGCCTGCATCCCCAACTCACACTCAGGCGGTGATTCACTATTTGGAATGTATCCATTTGGATCTCTTTATAGAATTCTTGAATCCCTGCAATGCAGAAGAGGCCATTTGGCCCATCGAGTCTGCACCGGCCCTCTGAAAGAGCATCCCAATCCTCCGCCCTAACCCCTTTCATCATTCTATCTAGATCTCCGTTCCCCTCTCACCAGCTCTGGGCAGCACAGGTTCCCTGAACAACCTCTTCAAATCTGGCTCAGTGATGAACGTGCTCCCTCTTACATTCTTCCGCTTGTTAAGCTCAGTGAGGAACATAACTCTAATGATCCATCAGGTACCTGAGTGCCTTTGGTCTCTGACACTGTGAGCATCAGAATATAACTTGCAGCTCCAGTTTCCGGGGCTGGGAGATGTTACGCATGGAGGAGGATTGCACCACAGCTTTTGGGAGTGGGGATGGTGTGAGCTTCTGCCTGTGGTGGGGAGCCCCTGTTGGTGGACGGTCTGCTTTACATCGCATATCACAGCTCTTGACCTTTCCTCTCTGTCTGTCCTTATCCCATTCTCCTCATGCTGTCAGACAATTTGCATTAAATCAAATCCGATCACAGGTCTTCCCTATTTGTGTTCTCCTTCCCCACTTCCTCACTTTTCCTGGTCTATTCATGTTTTACAGCTGTTTAATCTTTAAAATATTTGACATGGCGTCCAAACTCCACAGTCTTTTCTGCTTGACAGCTGCCCTGCCAGGAAGGCAGTTGCATTCACAGCTTTGGCATCTAGTTGGGCGGAGAAAATGCTGGAAGAGATTCTGTGACCCCGAAGCAGATTAATCCGATCAGTGACCTTGGATGGGGTTCAGTCCCCAATAATTGGAGTCTTTGCTTGGTGCGGGTTTGAAGTGGGCGAATTGCAGGGGCCATGGGGAAGAAATCTGGCTGCCATTTAGTGCAGTAAGTCTTGTAAGCACCCCGATCCTCTCTCTATTGCAAGCCTGTCCCTTGGGCGGCACGGTGGCACAGTGGTTAGGACTGCTGCCTCACAGCGCCAGGGACCCGGGTTCAATTCCAAGCTTGGGTCACTCACTGTCTGTGCAGAGTCTGCACGTTCTCCCCGTGTCTGCGTGGGTTTCCTCCAGGTGCTCCAGTTTCCCCCCACAGTCCAAAGATGTGCAGATTAGGTACATTGGCCATGCTAAAGTTTCCTTCAGTGTAGCCGAACAGGCACCGGAGAGTGGCGACTAGGAGATTTTCACAGTAACTTCATTGCAGTGTGAATGTAAGCCTACTTGTGACTAATAATAAATAAGCTTGTAAAACTCCTTGCATCCCTTAAAGCTGCAATGTGTTGTGCGCCTCGATCCCCAGGCAGTCAACTTTAAACCTGCAAACTAGTTTAAACCAGAGGCTGTAATGTTATTGTGAAGTTTAACATTGTCACCTTTATCATAGGAACTGTCTGTTCTTCGTCCCTTGTTCTTTCTTTGTTTAAATTTGAACTGGATCAATTGGCCATGGTTTAAGATTGTGGTTGAGATTCTTAAGCAGCCGGTCCCAGACACTGTGCCATTATGTGTGCTAAATCCAACACATATGTCCAGGTTCAGCAATGGAGCATGCTGTTTTTTTATTAACTTATTACTCTTCCCTTTCTGACAGGTAATTTAATGGGAATTGTGATTCTGTCCCGGGGAAAGTGCAGTCTCTCCAGATGCACCACTTGCTACTTGATTACCATGGCAACAACGGACCTGCTGCTCATTATCATTGAGGTCATATTGAGGCACCTCAATGGTTATTATTTCCCACTGTCTTTCCTGGACACCACTCCTGCGTGTAGTCTGATGTCTGTTCTGAGTTGTGCAGCGACAGACTGCTCTGTCTGGTTCACCGTCACTTTCTCCTTTGATCGTTTTGTCACCATCTGCTGTCAGAAGCTGAGAACTGCATATTGCACCCAGAGAATTGCAGCTGTGGTCCTCGCAACAACAGGAATTCTGTTCTGTTTAAAGAACATTCCCATGTATTTTATATATGAACCTGGAGAGATAGTTGGCACTGTACCGTGGTTCTGCTCTGTAAATCCAAGCTATTTTACTCAGCCTGGATGGATAGGATTTGACTGGTTTGATACGGTTTTAACACCATTGCCCGCATTTACATTAATCCTGTTGCTTAACGCTCTGACAGTCAGACACATTTTAGTGGCCAGTCGGGTCCGGAAAGGACTGAGGGGTCAGAGTAAGGGAGAGACTCGCAGTGATCCAGAGATGGAGAGCAGAAGGAAGTCTGTGATTTTACTCTTCACCATTTCTGGCAGCTTCATAATGTTGTGGTTTCCTTCTGTTTTATATTTCTGTGGTGTTACATATCACCTCGATGGTGATTCAACTTATCTATTTGAACAAGTTGCATACATGCTGCAGAATATTAATTGCTGCACAAACACTTTTATTTATGGAGTGACTCAGTCTAAGTTCAGAGAGCAGATCAAGAATGCTCTGATGTATCCAGTTACATCAACTATTCTATTATTTAACAGAAGAAACAATTAGGAGCAAAAAGGAAATGGCTATCAGAAGATTCCAGGTTCAACTCCTGGCTGGCTCGGTGTGTGGTTTTTTTGGGGGGGCGGCACGGTGGCACTGCTGCCTTACAGCACCAGGGATCCGGGTTCGATTTCCGACTTGGGTTACTGTTTGTGCTGAGTTTGCACGTTCTCCCCGTGTCTGTGTGGGTTTTCTCCGGGTGCTCCGATTTCCTCCCACAATCTGAAAGATGTGCTGCTTAGGCGCATTGGCCATGCTAAATTCTCCCTCAATATACCCGAACAGGTGCTGGAGTGTGGCGACTCGGGGATTTCCACAGTAACTTCATTGTATTGTTAATGTAAGCCTATTTGTGACAAATAAATAAACATTAATCAGTGTTTCTAATGCATAAATGTTGTATTTAACTCAAGACTCCCAGCACCTGAATGGCACGAGCATCCTGAGGTGGTCAGTGAATCTGCCCAGCAGGGAGGTTGGGTTGCAGTGGTTGTGTAGCTAAGCAGAGATTGGGTGCAGCGGAGCAATTGTGTTTAGGAATGGGCACTATAACTGATTGCCAGTTCAAATATAATCCTTTCAGGACAGGACCAGTATTTTCTTGCATTCTGTCTGGAGCACGGCTGAACAGAGGAAGTTCAGATATTTCAGTGAATAAATTCAGTTTGTAACTCCCAGACTAAGAACCTCTTCAAGTGGTACAGAGAGAGACAGAGCTGGATTAGAGCAGTTATTATCAACCCGGCTTCTGTGGCAACCCAGAGCTCCATGAGAATGTTTCATGTGTTCCTCCACAGTGTAAGTTTGCACTTAATAAATCTGATTACAAAGAGGCCCAGAACAGAGAACGGGCACCAAACATTGGGTGGCACAGTGGTTCACACTGCTGCCTCACAGCACCAGAGATCCAGGTTCAATTCGAGCCTTGGATGACTGTGTGGAGTTTGTATGTTCTCCTTGTGTCCGAGTGGGTTTCCTCCAGGTGTTCTTGTTTCCTAATACATTTGGATTGGTCATGATAAATAAGCAGATACGGAGATAGGGCCAGGGATGTGAGCTAGGATAAGATGCCCTTTCAGAGAGTTCATGCACACTCGATCGGCTGAAAGCCATCTTCTGCACTGTGGGGATTCTATGATTCCACAACCTGCAGCCATGCTGTGTGTATTTCTGTTGACACAAGAAGTGTCTCATTCATGGTGGACTTTCCCTTCCCATTATAAAGATGGTGGACACATGATGAACCCCATTCAAGATGGCGCTGGAGCAAGGTGACTCCTTGCAAGCTGTGCCTGGCATACCTTCTAATTCCATCTTTTACTCTCGTTCTACGCTACTAAAACTTTATTGTAACTTTTAAACTCTCTAACAATGCTCTAATTCATTTTTTCTACACCCTAGTTATGACTGTAACACTTCATCCTACACTCTCTTCATTCCTTCACTCTGTACGATATGCTTTGTCTCCAAAGCGCGCAAGAAACAATACTTTTCAATAATAAATCAAATCAAACCCTATCTGCACCAACTCTGCCTTCTTCCCCACAGTCATTCCACTGTCCAGTGAGCAGTAATTGGCTGCAGGCAGGACTTCTGCCCCTCACTTAGGGGGACGTCCTGCGTTAGGGCTCTGCTGGCCAACTGACTGGTGGAAAGTTTTCTAGTCCCTGCAGTCACAAGAACCGCAGTGGACAGAAGAGGCAGCAGTGCAACATACCAAAACCTCGGTTCCCTGGGCCAGGCCAGATGGCAAGGTAGGGTTTAGGTGTGTCAGGGTGGGGAGGGCAAAGAGGACCTACGGGAAGGTGTTAGGTGGCCGATTGAAGCTTTGGGGAGAGTGATCGGGGGTGGGTAGGGAGGTCCGGCAGCTACGGAACATTATTGAAGGGTGACTAAATGGGGGAATCTGAAGGAGGCCTTCCCCACGCCACCCCCTGCCCCTCAACCCCACCTCTCCTTCCTGCCTGAGATTTAAGCCTGCTCATTTTTAGGCCTGGTAAATCCTCCCATCAGTCCAAACATTGAGGGTTGGGTGGGAAAATGCCCGAAATTAGCAAGTAACTGACCACCGAAAGATCACAATTTGGAGAAAGGGTAAGGAGCAAAATTGATGTGAGGTAGGGGTGGGCGAGAAGCCATTTGGCCTGGCCCAGGGGCCGAGGTTTTGGTATGTTGCACTGCTGCCTCTTCTGTCCACTGCGGTTCTTGTGACTGCAGGGACTAGAAAACTTTCCACCAGTCAGTTGGCCAGCAGAGCCCTAACGCAGGACATCCCCTGAGTGAGGGGCAGAAGTCCTGCATGCAGCCAATTACTGCTCACTGGACAGTGGAATGACAGGGGAAGAAGGCAGTGTTGGTGCAGATAAGGTTTGATTTGATTTATTATTGTCACATGTATTACTATACAGTGAAAAGTATTGTTTCTTGTGCGCTATAGAGACAAAGCATATCATACAGAGTGAAGAGTCCCTCTGCTCAAACACCCTCACTGGGGAAATGTGAAATTCAGGCCACTGTCTCACAGACAACAACACACAGACTGTAGACTCAGGACACAAGCGATCACCACATCAGTGACAATCCATGGCTGACATGAGTAAACATCCAGTCAGAAACTCAGTGGATATGCACATTTTCTGCCCAGTGCACTGTTTGGCTTTCAATCTGAGTTTTCTTTTCTGAGGAATGAGTGCAGGATCAATACTTGAAGAGACGGTGATATTCCCAACAAGACCTGGAGTGAAAGGTTAGAAATTGATTGCGGTTATTTATCCAGTTTTTAAACAGAGGTGGGATTCATTCCCCACCTTTAAAATGGAGGGAGACCTTTCAGGAGGATGTAACAAGCAGGATGAATAAAGGGGAACCAGTAGATGTGGTGTATTTGGATTTCCAGAAGGCATTACATAAGGTGCCACTTGAAATTGTACTGCAGCAGGAAAAAGCTTATGGTGGTACATTAGCCAAGATAAAATATTGGCCGAACACCAGGAAACAGGCCAAATCTACCTTGAATGGTAATCACCGTCAGTTTGCCATTCAACTCCTTTACACGTACCCTTGACTGGAGCTGGACATTTATTGTAACAAAGGCCAAGTGAGAGCTGTGCAGACCATAAGCAAGAAGTCTCACAACACCAGGTTAAAGTCCAACAGGTTTATTTGGTAGCAAATACCATAAGCTTTCGGAGCACTGCTCTAGACCATAAGCCTCAGGGGTCCCTTCAGTGCAGTGCAGTGCAGGATCTCTGGGGGACGTGAAGCTATGTTCTCCCTTTCCAAGGCACTACCCAGGAAGCTGAAAGACCTCCATCTGGAGATAAGGTGAATGCGTAAGATAAGTGAGTGGGATAGGTCAGGGGAGGGTCTGGAGGTTGTGCTGGTCGGAGGTGGTTGGGGAGTAATTGAGGAGTGAGGGTGGTTGGGTGTTCAGAGGGCGGGTGGAGGGTTATTGGAGTTATTGGGGTAGTTAAGTGGAATTGTCTGATGGTCTTGGTGGGGGGTTGTAGATTAGTGGGGGTGGTTGGCGGAAATGTGACAGTGAAATGGGGTAATTGGGTGACACAGGAGATGGGGCAGATGTTGGGGTTGGGAGAGAATTAGTGGGGTAATCAGGTACAGTGGTAGGTGGTCAGGGAGACGGGGGAATGGAAGGCAGTTTAATGGTCGGGGGGGGTGGGTGGTCGTCAGATGGTTGGGGATGTGGTGGGCAGTCGGGGACAGGGCTTGATGGGGTGTCGGGGGGGTAGTTGTTATAGTCGGGGTTTTGAGGGGTGGGGGGAAATTCGGGGGATGGGGAGTGGTAAGGTTGGAGAAGTTGCGAATTAAAGAGGTAATCAGGTGGTCAGATATGGGGATGATGTCATGGGGCGGAGAGGGTGGTCAGGTGGCTGGCGACGTGGGGGACGTAGTTACGTTTAGGGAGTTTTGTCAGGAGGTGAGGGGGGATTTGGGGGGTAGACTGCAGAACAATGATATTCAGAAACATCTGGGTGTCCCCTTCATGAAACACAAAAAGTTAGCATGAAGGTGCAGCAAGTAAAATGGAAGCCAAACTGACATTTGGACCTTTAATTCAAGGGAGTAGAAAGGCAGGGAAATCTTGCTACAACTGTACAGGGTGTATTGTTGAGACCATACTGAGAATGCTGCACAGTTCTGGTCTGTTTATTTAAGGAGGGATGTATTGCATTGGAAGCAGCTCAGAGAAGGTTCAGGAATGTTTTCACCGAGTTGAAATGTCCAATACTCGAGGGCACGCACTTAAGAAGAGGTGGAAGTTCAAACGAGATGTGAGGGGCAAGTGTTTTTTACACAGACAGTGGTATCTGGAACGTGCTGTCAGGGGCGGTGGAGGCAGATACAATGGGGGCTTTTAAATATGCAAGATGTAGAGGGATATGGACTAAAGGCAGGCAGAAGCGATTAGTTTAATTTGGTGTCATGTTCAGCACAACATGGTGGGCCTAAGGGCCTGTTCCTGTGCTGTACTGTTCTCTGTTTGGGCTGAATGGGGTTATCTTATGAGAGAAGGTTGTGCTAATTGGCTCAATGCTGATTGCTGTTCAGAAGGATGAGAGATCTGTTACCAAAATCAGCTAAGGGCCAGCGAGATGCGCTGTGTGCTCAGTAACAGTCGGTGCTCAATGGGTGTTCAGTGACAGTGAGTTCTTAGTGGCAGTGGGTGCTCAGTGGGTTCTCAGTGGCAGTGGGTTCTCAGTGACAGTGGGTGCTCAGTGAGTTCTCAGTGACAGTAGGTGCTGAGGGAGGGCATGAAGGGGAGATGGGAGGCAAACTGGATGAAGATGTGATTTCAGGGCCAGGGCAGTGGGAGCAGTGGAGAAAGTTTAGTCCTGTGAGCGCTGGGGGGTGGGGGGGAGGGGAGAAGAAAGGGGAGGGGAGAGGCAGTTGGTCAGATGTTCCCAGTGGGTGAGAAAATTGTTGGAGGTCAGAATGGAGGGGCGGCACAGTGGCCCAGTGGTTGGCATTGCTGCTTCACAGCTCCAGGGACCTGGGTTCGATTCCCGGCTCAGGTCACTGTCTGTGCGGAGTTTGCACATTCTCCCCATGTCTGCGTGGGTTTCCTCCGGGTGCTCCGGTTTCCTCCCACAGTCCAAAGATGTGCTGGTTAGGTTGATTGGCCAAGCTAAATTGCCCTTAGTGTCCCGGGATGCGTAGGTTAGAGGGATTAGCATCGGTGCAGGCTCAATGGGCCGAATGGCCTCTTTCTGCACTGTAGGGTTTCTATGATTCTATGGAGGAGACCACACTTCCCATGTCTCTCCTCACTCTCAATTACAAGTTTATAATTGATGACCTCTTCTCACAATTAACAAACCCAATCTTTCCCCATTAAACAAAATCCTTTCTCATTTTAAACCCTCTAATAAATCTCACCTCAGATTCCAGCACCACTTTGAAACAATCCCTCTTTTTGGGTCTGGAGGAAGTTAGTTTAAATGTTGGTGTTCAGATAAAACATAAAGACACATTTAGAAAGAGGATCATGTTAGAGAGACCAGTCTTGTGGCTCAATGTCTCTGGAATGAGCTTCATCAGCTCAGAGAGTGAGGATCCTGTTCCCGGATGTAATCCTTCATCTTTGACTCTCACCTGTATCTGGTTATTAAAGATACTCTGTCACTGCAAAAACTATCACAGCCTTTAATCATAAATTTCACACATTTCCTGTTACTTTAACCAAACAAAGATTTCTAGGAAATTGGAGACTAACAAACAGAAACATTGCCAAGAAGTTTGCAGCATTTGAATTTTATTTGATTGGTTATTTACTGACAGTTCAAAGCAGCGGTACAGAACATAAGAACAGAGGAATATAATTCATCTTGCACCGAGGAACAACAAGCAATAGCTTTTTCTGGGTTACATGGATTTGAAATCAGTTTGCTGGGAGCGGCTGGTTATTTGAGTACAGATTTTCGGTGCAGTCTCTCTCTTACAGACAGTGCGGTTATTACAGGGAGGACAGTCTATCTCCAGAGGGTGGGCAGCAGTCAAAGCGGATCAGCCTGGGATAGACCAGCTCAAACTCTTCGCAAGTTGAAGCATTCACACTTCATGATCACTATTCAGTAAGGGCTTGAGGGAAGAGAGTTTGTCATTCCAGTGGAACTGCCTGTAGTCGGGACAGTTCTCACCCTTAAATGTAATCATGCGTCTCCCTGTCAAATGGAGGCCTTCGTACAGAATCCACACACCTTGCTTCACCTCATGGGATGAGACCAGGTTGTTGAACCCAGCTTTCTTCAGATCATTGACGAGTTCATCGACGTGTCGAGGTTTACCCTCAAAATGGATATGTTCATATAGAACAATGTCAGGATTTCCTAATTCCTCCTTCACAAGGCGCACTGACACAATCTTGCTGTCCATGGAGCCAAGGTGGTTGTGTTCACCTGGCCCATAAACCACGAAATCCCCGTTGAGGTCTTTGTCCTTGTAAGCAACCCAGTGTTTCCCCTCCACCTTCAGGGAGCGAGCAGTTTGAGAGAAAATCTCAGTCTCGAGATTGGGGACACTGTCTGTCAACTCCTTCCAGTTGCCTCTGCAAGCTGGCTGGTCGTACAGCACAATCTTGCTCATGGTGTCAGCGGCTGTGTTTCTGTTGTCAGATTTCAGTGCGATGAGCAGCAGTGAAATTAAACGATAGTTTCTCGGTGTGAGAGTGAGGTTTTTATACACTCTCCCACTGCTGACTCAACATGATATAATCAATAATCACCACCCAATAGGCATTCAGCAGCTACTGAATCCACCCACAAAACACAAACTCCCAAAGGGAGACCCACCCTTCACTTGGAGCATGTCACAATTACCTGGAACAGATATGCCGTGTAAATTCAGAATACAGCACACCCTGGGTGACCCACATCTCAGGAACCGAGCTCACTGTTGTTTGACACCCTCTGGTGGCTGGGAGCGAGAATGATGTGGAGATGCCGGCGTTGGACTGGGGTAAGCACAGTAAGAAGTCTCACAACACCAGGTTAAAGTCCAACAGGTTTATTTGGTAGCAAATACCATAAGCTTTCGGAGCAGAGCTCCTTCGTCAGATGGAGTGGATATCTGTTCTCAAACAGTACACAGACACAGAAATCAAATTACAGAATACTGATTAGAATGCAAATCTCTACAGCCAGCCAGGTCTTAAAAGTACAGACAATGTGGGTGAAGGGAGCATTCAACACAGGTTAAAGAGATGTGTATTGTCTCCAGACAGAACAGCTTGTGGAATTCTGGAAGTCCAGGAGGCAAGCTGTGGGGGTTACTGATAATGTGACATAAATCCAACATCCCGATTTAGGCCGTCCTCATGTGTGCGGAACTTGGCTATCAGTTTCTGCTCAGTGACTCTGCACTGTCGTGTGTCGTGAAGGCCGCCTTGGAGAGCGCTTACCTGAAGATCCAAGGCTGAATGCCCGTGACTGCTGAAGTGCTCCCCCACAGGAAGAGAACAGTCTTGCCTGGTGATTGTCGAGCGGTGTTTGGGAGCGAGTGCAGTGACCTGGTCTCTGTGTTGGATTGTTGTGTTGGTGGCTGCATTAAAGTTACACATTTTCACTTTAACATTGGTGTTGTGATCCTGTGTCTGTGTCGATCTGAAAGTACTGGGACGGTGGCAGCGTCGGACCATGTCCCAATCTTCAAAATAAATTGGTGAGTTTGTCACTGACAAGTGGATATTCACCTCTATTTCGCCCACAATATTACAGCGCTGTAACAGCGGAGACTGTGGAAGCACCTGAGAAACTGCACAGGGGGAGGTTTTCCTCCAGTCCCCAAGCTCCGACCTTCCTTTACACATTCAGGCACTGTCACAGCTCTGCTCGACAAATCTGAACACTCACCACCTGTCAGACCTTGTGCTAAAAATCTGAGCAAATCAGCTCAGCTATTGCTGCCATTCACACTCCAGAGGTGTTGGAAGTGTGAGATATTAATTCTCCCACCCCGTTCACCACTGGAATTCTAGCGGGGGGTGGCGCGGGTTAGGGGAGCAGACCATGTAAAGGTCCATTGAAGTCAGATGGGAATCTCTGGTTTTCCGGTGAATGCAGACAGAGAATCCCGCCCAATTGAATCAACCAAGCGAAACTCCATCAGCCCAGGGTTCTGCTTCAATCACTGCCTTCGGGATGAATCCTGGAGCTGCCCCGGAATGTGGACACAATGAAATATGATCCAGAGCTGCTCTCCTACCCCAGTCCTGCAGGCCCCAGCTCAGGCAGCTGATCCGAGTTGAAAGCAAAATTCTACAGATGTTGGAATCTGAAACAAAAACAGAAAATGTTGGAAAATCTCAGCAGGTCTGACAGCATCTGTGCTAAGAGAATAGAGCCAACGTTTCGAGTCCAGATGATCCTTCGTCAGAGTTGAAGACAAAGAAAATAGGACAAGATTTATACTGATAGGGTGAGGGATGGAGGGGGGTGTTAATTGTCAAAGATATGACAGACAGAAAGGCAAAGGGGAAGTAAGTGGTGGTTACCATGGTTAAAAAGGGTGCTAATACCAGCCATTAACAGATCAGAATGTGTAAATGGCAGAACAGAGGTAAGCAGATAGGCAAAGAACAACTTGAGACATGTAACAGATTGCCCCAGTGGGGGGGGGAATAAGTTGGAAAGTGAGATTTTAAAGAATTGGTAAAATGAAACGATGGAAGAAATGAAAATTTAAATACATAGAAATCAAACAATAAAAATAATAAATGAAATGAAGTGAAATAATATAAATGGAAATGGGGTGAAGGTGGAGGAGCAGGTTCAGGCTCTGAAGGTGTTGAACTCAGTGTTCAGTCCGGAAGGCTGTAAAATGCCTAACCGAACGTGAGGTGCTGTTCCTCCAGTTTACATTGGGGCTCACAAGAACATTGCAAAAGGCCAACGGTGGACATGTGGGCAGGAGAGGAGGGTGGTGTGTTGAAATGGCAAGCGACAGGAAGGTCTGGGTCCTTGCGGATGGACCAAAGGTGTTCTGCAAAGAGGTCACCCTGTCTGCAATTGGTCTCTCCAAAGTAGAGTAGACTGCATTGGGAGCAGCGAATACAATAGACCAGATTGAAGGAGGTGCATGTGAAACACTGCTTCACCCAGAAAAGAGTGTTTAGGATCTGGGATAGTGAGCGGAGAGGGTGGGGAGGGGGGGAAGATAAGGGGCAGGTGTTGCGCCTCCTGCGATTGCAGAGGAAGGTGTCATGGGTGGTGGATGAGGTGTTGGGTGGGATGGAGAAGTGGACCAGGGTATCCCGGAGGGAACAGTCCCTGTGGAATACTGACAGGGGGAGTGAGGGGGAGGCGTATTTAGTGGTGGCATCATGCTGAACTTGGCGGAAATGTGGGAGAATGATCCTTTAAATGGGGAGGCTGGTGGAGTGAAAAGTGAGGACGAAGGGGACTCAATCCTGTTTCTGGGAAGGAGGAGAGAGGGTGAGAGCAATGGTGCACGAGATGGGTCAGAAACTGTTGAAAGCCTGTCAACCACAGTGGCTGATCCTATATAACTGGCTTGTAGCACACACAGCCATCCGTCTACCTCTACCCTGTTCCCTCGATGCCGGTTTAAGATCCTCCTCTTGACAGAAACATCATCCGTACCATCGAGCAGATTTCATACTTCTGGAATGATTCTAGAATCGGAGTGTAGAATCAACCCCAGTGGCTCGACTGTAGTTCACCCATTGTGAGCTTTGTTTTTGTACTGAGGATACACATCTTTTGTGATTTGAATTTATTTGAGTTCCTTTATTATTCTTGTCACATGTATTGGTTTACAGTGAAAAACATTGTTTCCTGTGCACTATACAGAAAAAGCATACCGTTCATAGCACATATGGGGTGAAGGAAAGGAGAGGGTGCAGAATGTATTATTACAGTCATAGCTCAGGTGTAGTGAAAGGTCAACTTAATATAAGGTAGGTCCATTCAAAAGTCTCATGGCAGCAGGAAAGAAGCTGTTCTTGAGTTGGTTGGCACTCAGACTTTTGTATCTTTTTTCTTGGAAGAAGGTGGAAGAGATTATGTCCGGGGTGCATGGGGCCTTTGATTATGCTGGCTGTTTGTCTGCGTCAGCGGAAAGTGTTGACAGAGTCAATGGATGGGAGGTGGGTTTTCGTAATGGACTGGGCTTAGTTCACAATCCTTTGTAAATTCTTGCGGTCTTGGACAGAGCAGGAGTCATAACAAACTGCAACACATCCAAAATTTCTGCCTGTTGGAATAAAAGGACAATAATAGGAGGGGACTTGAACTATCCCAATATTAACTGGGCTTCAAACAATATAAGGGGCATTGAGTGTGAAAAATCCATGCACTGTGTCCAGGAAATATTTTTAAACAATATGTGACAAACCCAAAAGAAGAGACGCAATTCTGGATTTTGTCTTGGGAAATGAAGATGGGGAAGTGGGTAAAGTGACAGGAGGTGACCATATTGGGGATAGTGACCACAGTTCAGTTAGACTTAGTATTGTTATGGAAAAGGACAGAGATAAAGCAGGGATAAACCTTTTAAACTGGGGGAAAGGCACATTTTACAAAACTGAGCAATGATTTGGCTGAGGTGGACTGGACAAGACTGCGAAAGGATAAATCAGTGGTAAACCAGTGGGAAGCACTCAAACATCAGATCATTTGGGCACAAAGCAGACATGTCCCCTCCAAATATAAGAATGAAATTTCCAATTCTAGGCCCCGATGGTTGTCCAGAAAAATGCAGGGGCAGATTAAACAGAAAAATAAAGCTTATGATAGTCACAAAAAAACTCAACACTGCAGATACCCTAAAGGAGAATACAACGTACAGGGATCAAGTGAAGAAAGAAATAAGGAAATCAAAGAGAGGGAATGAAAAATATTAGCAAGCGAAACTAAAGAAAACCCAGTATATAAACCATTATATAAAGAACAAACAGACAGTTAAGGAAAGAGAAGAGAAGGTTGAGAACAGCACAGAAGCTAAACAGAGCACGATAAGTAGTAATCCTAGTACCCGACAGATCAGGCAAAAGCAGAGCAGAGAGCAAGGGAAGTCCCGATTAAGTTGCATTTTTTTCAATGCAAGAGGCCTGACGGGCAAGGCAGATGAACTCAGGACATGGATAGGTACGTGGGACTGGGTTATTATAGCAATAACTGAAACATGGCTAAGGGAGGGACAGGACTGGCAGCTCAATGTTCCAGGGTACAGATGAGTATAGGAAAGATAGAACAGGAGGTAAGAGAGGAGGGGGAGTTGCACTTTTGATTAGGGAAACCATCACGGCAGTACTGAGAGGGGAGATATCCGAGAGTTCAGCCACTGACTCTGTATGGGAAGAACTGAGAAATAAGAAGGGGGAAATCACTTTGATAGGGTTGTACTATAGGCCCCCAAATAATCAGCAGGAAATTCAGGAAAAAATATTTAAGGAGATTACAGATGGCTCCAAGGAAAATAGGGTGGTAACAGTGGGGGATTTTAACTTTCCCAACATTGACTGGGACAGCCTTCGTATTAGAGGGTTGGATGGAGACAAATGCATTGAGTACATTCAGGAGGAATTTCTCATTCAGTATGTGGATGGCCCAACTAGAGAGGGGGCAAAACGTGACCTCCTCTTGGGAAATAAGGAAGGGCAGGTGACAGAAGTGTTCGTGAGGGATCATTTTGGGACCAGTGACCATAATTCTCTTAGTTTTAAGACAGCTATGGAGAATGATAGGTCTGGCCCAAAAGTTAAAATTCTAAATTGGGGCAAGGCCAATTTTGATGGTATCAGTCAGGAACTTTCAAAAGTTAATTGGGGGAGTCTGTGGGAAGGCGAAGGGACATCTGGTAAGAGGGAGGCTTCCAAAAGTGTGTTGACCAGGGTTCAGGGTAAGCACATTCCTCTTTGAGTGAAGGGCAAGGCTTGTAGAATTAGGGAACCCTGGATGACTCGGGATATTGAGGCCCTGGTCAAGAAGAAGAAGGAGGCACATGACATGCATAGGCAGCTGGGATCAAGTGAATTCCTTGAAGAGTATAGGGAGTGTAGTATTAGAATTAAGAGGGAAATCAGGAGGGCAAAAAGGGGACATGAGATTGTTTTAGCAGATAAGGCAAAGGAGAATCCAAAGAGCTTCTACAAATACATAAAGGGCAAGAGAGTAACAGGAGAGAGATTACGGCCTCTTAAAGATCAACAAGGTCATCTATGTGCGCATCCACAAGAGATGGGTGAGATCCTAAATGAATATTTCTCATCAGTATTTACTGTTGAGAAAAAACATGATGTTGGGGAACTTGGGGAAATAAATAGTGATGTCTTGAGGATTGTACATATTACAGAGAAGGAGGTGCTAGAAGTCTTAAAGCGCATCAAGGTAGATAAATCCCCGGGACCTGATGAAGTGCCTCAGGGATCAGTGCTGGGTCCACTGCTGTTTGTCATTTATATCAATGATTTGAATCAGAATATAGGTGGCATGGTTAGTAAGTTTGCAGATGACACCAAAATTGGTGGCATATGGACAGTGAAGAAGGTTATCGCAGATTTCAACGGAATCTTGATCAATTGGACCAGTGTGGCTGACGAATGGCAGATGGAGTTTAATTTAGATAAATGCGTGGTGATACATTTTGGTAGATTGAACCAGGGCAGGACTTACTCAGTTAATGGTAGGGCATTGAGGAGAGTTACAGAACAAAGAGATCGAGGGGTACAGGTTCATAGCTTCTTGAATGTGGAGTTACAGGTGGATAGAGTGGTGAAGAAGGCATTCGGCATGCTTAGTTTCATTGGTCAGAACATTGAATACAGGAGTTGGGACGTCTTGTTGAAGTTGTACAAGACATTGTTAAGGCCACACTTGGAATACTGTGTACGGTTCTGGCCACCCTATTATAGGAAGAATATTATTGAACTAGGAAGAGTGCAGAAGAGATTTACTAGGATGCTACCAGGACTTAATGGTTTGAGTTATAAGCAGAGGCTGGATAGACTGGGGTTTATTTCTCTGGAGCGAAGTAAGCTGAGGGGTGATCTTATAGAGGTCTATAAAATAATGAGGGTCATAGATCAGCTAGATCGTCAATATCTTTTCCCAAAGGCAGGGGAGTCTAAAACTAGAAAACATAGGTTTAAGGTGAGAGGGGAGAGATACAAAAGGGTCCAGAGGGGCATTTTCTTCACACAGAGGATGATGAGTCTCTGGAATAAGCTGCCAGAGGTAGTAGTAGAAGCGGGTACGATTTTATCCTTTAAAAAGTGTTTAGACAGTTCCATGGGTAAGATGGGTATATGGGCCAAATGAGGGCAATTGGGACGAGCTTCGGGTTTTAAAAAAAATGCGGCATGGACAAGTTGGGCCGAAGGGCCTGTTTCCATGCGATAAAACTCTATGAGCCAATGAAACATGGGACCTATCGGAGATGAAGAAGGGAACATGTGTGAAGATGCAAAGAATATGGGAAGAGTTTTAAATGCATTTTTTGTCTCCATATTCATAAAGGAAAGGGATGATGCAGATATAGTAATACAAGAGGAGCAGTGTGAAATATTAGATCAAATAATCATAACAAGAGAGGAAGTGTTGGAGGAGTTGGAATCCTTGAGAATGGAACAGTTGCTGGGGCCGGATGGATTATTCCCTAAGATGTTGAAGGAGGTCAGGGAGGAGATAGCGAATCTCTGAGGATGAATTTCCAATCATCATTTGACATAGGTGCGATGCCGGAAGATTGGAAGAATGGAATTGTGGTTCCAGAGTTTAAAAATGGTATGAAGGAATTGCCATCAATTATTTGTCAGTAAGTCTTAATTCGGTCATGGGCAAATTGTTAGAATCAATTCCGAGAGATCGGAGAAACTGTCACTCAGAAATACATGGACTTATCAGGGATAGCTAGCATGGCTTTGTTAAGGGAAGGTCATGCTGTACAAAATTGATTTAATTATTTCAGGAAATGCTAAGGAGGATCGATGAGGGGAGAGCAATGTATGTTGTCGATATGGATTTTAGTAAGGTGTTTGACAAGGTCCCACATGGCAGACTGGTCATAAAAGTAAAAGTCCATGGGCTACAGGGTAATGTGGTGAATTGGATCCAAAGTTGGCTTAGTAACAGGAAACAAAGGGTAATGGTCGATGGCTGCCGTTGTGAAGAGAACAGGCGGCACGGTAGCACAGTGGTTAGCACTGCTGTTTCACAGCTCCAGGGACCTGGGTTTGATTCCTGTCTGTGTGGAGTTTGCACATTCTCCTCGTGTCTGTGTGGGTTTCCTCCGGGTGCTCCGGTTTCCTCCCACAGTCCAAAGATGTGCGGATTAGGTTGATTGGCCATGCTAAATTTGCCCTTTAGTGTCCTGAGATGCGTAGGTTAGAGGGATTAGCGGGTAAATGTGTCGGGATATGGGGGTAGGGCCTGGGTTGGATTGTGGTCGGTGCAGACCCGATGGGCCAGATGGCCTCTTTCTGTACTGTAGGGTTTCTATCATTCTCTGAAAGCTGTGTCAAGTGATGTTCCGCAGGGCTCTGTGTTGGGACCCCACTGTCTGTTTTATATAGTAACAACATGGACATGAACGTCAAAGGCAAGATTGGGAAATTTTCAGATGGCACAAAAATTGGCTGTGAGGTGGATAGTGTAGAGGACAGCGATAATCTCGATGGATTGGTGGAGTGGGCAGGAAAGTGGCAGGTGGAGTTCAACTCTGATGAATACGAGGTAATGCATTAAGGGAGGTCAGACAGGAAAAGGAAATACACAATAAACGGGAATATATTGAGAGGGGTAAATGAAGTGAGAGAGTTTGGCATGCTAGTGCACAGGTCCCTGTCGGTAGCAGAACAGGTAGAAAAGGTTGTAAAGAAGGCATATGGAACGTTCTTTTTCATTGGCAGAGATATAGAATACAAAAGTACGGATATAATGATGAAAGTAAATAAGATACTGTTGAGTCCACAACAGGAGTATTGTGTGCAGTTCTGGTCACCACATTACAGGAATGGTATAGTTGCTCTGGAGAGAGTGCAGAGGAGATTTAGAAGAATGTTGCCCAGGCTGAAGAATTGAGAGGTTGGGGTGTTTTTCTTTGGAGCAGAGAAGGCTGAGCGGTGACATGAATGAGAAATACAAAATTGTGAGAGGTGGCGAGAGAATACACAGGTGAAATCTGCTTCCCTTGGCAGAGAGTTCAAAAATCAGGGGTCATAGATTCAGGATAAGTTGCAGAAGCATTCATAGAAAACATAGAAACCCTACAGTGCAGAAGGAGGCCCTTCGGCCCATCGAGTCTGCACCGACCACAATCCCACCCAGGCCCTACCCCCACATATTTTACCCGCTAATCCCTCTAACCTACGCATCCCAGGACTCTAAGGAACAATTTTCAACCTGGCCAATCAACCTAACCCGCACATCTTTGGACTGTGGGAGGAAACCGGAGCACCCGGAGGAAACCCACGCAGACACGAGGAGAATGTGCAAACTCCACACAGACAGTGACCCGAGCCGGGAATCGAACCCGGGATCCTGGAGCTGTGAAGCAGCAGTGCTAACCACTGTGCTACCGTGCCGCCCCATTCGAGGGGACATGAGGAAGATTTTATTAAGCAGAGGGTGGAGCGTGTCTGGAATTCACTAAGTTGGTGATGGAGGCAGAGAACCTAATCTCATTTAAAAAGTCCTTAAAAGGATCTGCACCTTAATCCTATGAGCCATGTACAGGAAGATGGGATTAGAAAATGTACCTGGTTGTCCTTAGGTTGGCATGGACAAGATGGGCCGAATAACCCCTTTCGATGCTGTATCATTTCTATGGTTCAAATGAAGGGCGAAAACCTGAGGAATCAAAGAGGATCTCCATGAGGAATATCATTTAAAGGGGGAGTCTCTCCATCTGGAAGCCTGTTTAAAGAGGGAGTCTCTGCGTCAGGGACCCTTTTAAAGAGGGAGTATCTCCATCAGGTACCCTGAAAGAGGGAGCCTGTGCTTAACGGACTAATTTAGAAAGTCCCTCTTCGTCAGGGACCGTGTTTAAAGAGGGAGTCCCTCTCCATCAGGGACGCTGTTTAAAGAGGGGTTTCTCCGTCAGGAACCAAGTTTAAAGAGAGTGTCTGTCCATCAGGGATCTGTTTAAAGGGGTGTCTCTGCTTAAGGGACACAGTTTAAAGAGGGAGTCTCTCTTCGTCAGGGAACCTCTCCCCCTCCCTCTATCCTTCTCTCATTTTCCCCCCTCTGCCTCACTCCCCTCTTTCCCCTCCCTCCCTCTTCCCTCCATATACTTGCCCCCTCTTTCCCCCACCCTCCCCTTCCCCACTCCCTCCTTTCTATCTTCTCCCCTCCTTACCTTCATCCCCATCTTCAGAAGCATTCGAGGGGACATGAGGAAGATTTTATTAAGCAGAGGGTGGAGCGTGTCTGGAATTCAGTAAGTTGGTGATGGAGGCAGAGAACCTAATCTCATTTAAAAAGTCCCTTAAAAGGATCTGCACCTTAATCCTATGAGCCATGCACAGGAAGATGGGATTGGAAAAGGTACCTGGTTGTCCTTAGGTTGGCATGGACAAGATGGGCACCATTCCCACTTTGTCTTCCCGCTTCCCCTCACTACCTCCATTCTTTCCCCCTTGCTCCCCTCATCCCTACTTGCACCTGTGCTATTTCTCCCCCTCTCTCCCCCACCTCCCCTCCTCCTATCTCCTACTCCTTCCGTCACCCCTCTCTACTCCCCTCCCTCACCCCCACATCTCTTCTTCACCGCCAGCCCCTCTATTTCCCTTTCTTACTCCCCCCTTCCTCCTCCCTCCTCTCTTTTCCCACTCCACCCTCTCTTCCTCTTGCCCCCTCCCTCCCACTTCCCCACTTCCTCCTTTCCCCTCCCTTTCTCCCCCCTTTCCCCCTCCCTCCAGTTCCCAGCCTCTTTTCCTCCTCCCTCCCCTCACTCCCACACACTCAGCAACTTCTTCCCCCTTTTGTCCTCCCTTGTTCCCCATCTCCTCCCTCACTCTTTCCTCCCCTCCCTCTTCTCCCCACTTTCCTGCCACACTTGCCTCTTCCCCCTCAATCACCTCTTTCCCCTTCCCCTTCCATTTCCCCTCCCTCCTTCCACTTACCCTCCCCTCTATCACCCCCCCTCAATATTTCCACCTCCCCCTCCCCCATTTCTCCCTGCCCTCTCCCTCTCCTACTCTTCCCTCCTTTCTTTGCCCCATCCCATCCCCACTTGCTCCATCTCTTTTCTCTGCCTCTCTTCCCGTCCACTCTTTCTCCTTCTCCACTTCCCCCCACACTCCCCTTTTCCTCACTGCCTCGCTCCGCTCTCCTCCCCCTCCTTCCCTCCAATCCCACTTCCACCCTCCCCTTTGACCTCTCCATCTTCCGCTCACTCACTCCATTCTAAGCCCACCCTCCTCTCTTCTCCCAGCTTCTCCCTCCCCTATTTCCACCCATCTTCTCCCCTATTTCCCCCTCCCTCATCCTGTTCCCGCCCAACTTTTATCCCATTGCTCACTCGCTCACTTTCCCCCCTCCTGTCCCTTAGACCCCTCTCTCCCCTCCACTCCCTTTCTCTTGGCACCCCCTCTCTTCCCTCCCTCGTCTCACTTGGCACCCTTTCTTCACCTCTTCTCCCTCTCTCAGCCCCTCCCCTCTCCCCCTCCTCTTGGTCCCCTCCCCCACCCCCCTCGTCTACTGCGCTTTCTCTCCCCCTCTCTCTTGGCACCTCCTCTTTCCTTCCTCTTACTCTGACAGACCCTCTCTCCCACTCCTCTCCCTCTATTGCCTCCCTCTCCGTCCTGCTGTCTCCTGCCCCTCTCTCCCACTCCTCTGCTCCCCCTCTCTCTCCCCCTCTCTCTCCCACCTTCTTCACCGTGCTCTCTCTCTTTTTCTCTCTCTCTCCACTCCCCCATCCCTCTCCGTTCTCTTATAATCAAAATGGGAGGAGTGAACTGTCAGTCTCTACTCCAAGTGTCACAACATATATTTGAAATACTTTTCCAGCTTGTTATACAGCCAAATAAATACTTTACCTTGTCATCTCGGAACACACAATGCCCAGGTTTCAAAATTCATAATTTGTTATGAAACCATTCTTGTCAAGTCGAAAGGCAAAATTTATTAACATACAGTGTGAAATATGAAAGTATAATCTTTCAAAATGCCCCAACTCACTCTCAAACACACACACACACACACACACACAGACACACATACACTCACACACACACATATACACACACTCACACACATACACACACACACACAGACACACATACACTCACACAGACACTCACACACACATACACACACACACACATACGCACATACACGCACACTCACACATGCACACACAGACACACACACATCCACTCACACATACAGATTCTCACACACACACACATTCACATATACACACATACAAACCTACTCACACAGTCACACACACACATTTAGACACACATATATTGACACAAAAACACATTCTCACACACATTCAGGAAAAACACTCACACACACAGATTCTCACACACACACATTCGCATATGCACACACACAAACCTCACACAGCCACACACACACACACACACACACACATACACACACACACATACACATATATATTAAAACAAAATCACTCATTCACACACACACAGTCTTGGAGGGCCGAAGGGCCTGTTCCTGTGCTGTAATTTTCTAATTCAGGGAAAACACATTCACACACACGCACACACACACACACACATACAGATTCTCTCACACACAATCACATATGCACACACAAACCTACCACATGGTCACACACACACACACAAAACTATAGAATCCCTCAAGTGCAGAAAGAGGCCATCCGGCCCATCAAGTCTGCACCGCCTCTCTGAAAGAGAATCAGACATTCAGACAAACACATACAGTTTATTTATTATTTATTAGTGTCACAAGTAGGCTTACATTAACACTGCAATGAAGTTACTCTGAAAATTCCTTTAGTCGCCACATTCCAGCTCCTGTTCGGGTACACTGAGGAACACCTGAGCATGGCCAATGCACCTAACCGGCATGTCTTTCGGACTGTGGGAGAAAACTGGAGAAAACCAAACCAGGAATTGAACCCGGGTCCCTGGTGCTATGAGACAGCAGTGCTAACTACTGTGCTCCTGTGCTGCCCACACACACATATATTCATGCATTCAAGCACACACCCGCACATGCACACACACATATTCACACGCATTCAGGCAAGCACGCACGCACACATACACACAGATGTGCACACACAGATATTCACACACACAAACTTGTACATATAGTGTCTCTCTCTCACACACACACACATTCACACAAATATATTCACACACAAAAACACATTCAGGCAGACGCACACAGAATCACACATTTACACACACACGCTCACATACACATACACTGACATACTCAAATCCATAGGAACACAGGAATTAGGAGCCGAAGTAGGCATTTCAGCCCTTTGAGCCTGCGTCGCCATTCAATCAGATCATGGCTGACCTCTCCCTGGTCTCAAATCCATCTCCCCACCTGTTCCCCTTATCCCATTTTTTATTAGAAAAAATCTCCTCCTTGAAACCGTTCAACGATTCAGACTCCCCGCTGCGGGGCAATGAGTTCCAGCGAGAAGTAGCTCCTCCTCATCTCAGTTTTAACTCTGCCACCTCTCAATCTATACCTGTGACCTCTTGTTCTAGATTGCCCCATAAGAGGGAACATTTGGTCGACATTTACTTTATCAGTTCCTGTTTTCGAAAAGTTTGTGATATCATAACCGTGTGCCATGACAACCTTCACCTTCCCTCCCTCTCCCCTCCTTTCCCCTTGATGCACTATCAATCAAGCAAAGACTAGTTTGTATGCAAGAACAAATAGGCTTTATTAGCAAAAGACTTGGAGCACATCCATGCCGATGAACTGTCCAGAGACTGAGGCAGGGGGTGGGGAGCAGTCACCTTTATACCTGGACCAGGGGGGGAGAAGTCCCAGGCAGGGCCGGCAGGGGCATCTCCAGGCATGTCACACACACACAGGCAATAAGCTAACAGTGGTTTATCACACCCCTCTCCCTGACTTACTCTCCCTACCCCTCTCTCCAACTCCTCACCTCTCTATCTTCTTTCCCTGTCTCTCACTCCCTCTACACTCTCAACGTCTTTTCTCTCCTCCTCAATTTATTTCTCCCCATCACTGTAGACCCTCCCTCTCACTCTGTGGGCGCAATCTTACCTGCCGTTCATGCCACGCTCCCGGTGCAGCGAAGCCGGAGAATTTGGCACGCAGCAAAATCTCTGTTCACTGCAGTGGGATGGAAAAATCCCACCCGCGCGAACGTCTGTAGCATTCTGGTGTCTGACTTGCCTCTCGACTTCCCCTCTCTTTCACTCCCCTCTCTCTTTCTTGATCTCGGTCCCTTTTGTATTACTCTCCCTATTTCACTATCCCTCTTTCTCTCTCTCTCTCTTGAGCCTTTCTTCCCTTCACTCTCTTTCCCTCTATCTTTTTTTCTCTCTGTCACTCACTGTCTTTCCGTCTGGTTTTCTTCTCCATCTCTCTCTCTCTCTCTCTCTCTTCTATCCAATCTCTGCCTCCTTCTCCTTTCCTGGATTGTTTTTGTCTCTCCCCCTCTCATTCCCTCCCTCTCATTTTTGCCCACCCGCGTTTTCTTCCCTTTCCTCCTCCCTTCTCCCTCTCTTCTTCCTTTGCTTAACTCTTTTCCTCTCTATCCCTCAATCTCCCCTTTCATTTTCTCTTCAACCCATTTCCCCTCTCCTTACCTCTCTCATTTTCTCTCTTACCTCAATTTCAACTTTGTTCCTCAACCCGTGTTCCACACTCTCCCTCTTGCTCTTTCTCAAACTCCTTCCTCCTTCTCTTATTCTCCCGTTCACTCCATTTCCCCTTTCCATCATTCTCTCCCATACTGCCCTCTATTTCCCCTTTCTCTCGCAACCCTCTCTCTCATTCCCTTCTATCATTCTTTCTTAACTCCATTTAATCTCTCTCTTTTGCTCTCTCTCTCTTACCCCAATCTCCCCTCTCTTATCTCGCGTTCTCTCCCTCACCACCATTCCCCTCTATTTCTCTGCTTTCTCGCTCTCAAACCCTTTATCCTTCCTTTCCCACTCCCTCCTCTTATTCTTTCTTAACTCCATTTAATCTCTCTCCCTCTCTCTTTCGTTCTCACAGTGGCGTCAGAGGTGTAGGGAATAGGGATGAGAGAGCGTAAACAACGCCATTCTTTCACCCCAGTCTCCCTTCTCTTCGTCTCCCTCCTCCTCTTCTCCCTCATTCTTTCTCACAACACCATTTCTCCTCTCCCTTATCCCATTTCCTCTCTCCTCTCGCTCTCACCCTTGTTCTCTATTCTTCCTAATTCCACTTGTTCCCTCTCACACCCTCGTTTCTGTTCTCTTTTTTATTGTCTACTCTCTCTCACTCCTATTCCCTACACCCCTGACTGTAAACCTCTAAATAATGCTATCAAGTCCTTGTTGATGACAGCAACTCACGACGCCAAGCCCATCGGCTTCTCTTCAAGGTACAGTTCACTCCCGCAGCTGGAGTCAGCTTTGAGATTCGATGACAGATTGTACTGACCGACAACAGTTTAATTTTGTTTCTTTCATAGGAGCTACATTAATTACTGTCTGGATCAGGCGAGGATGTTTGCTGTTTCCAGAGGAAGACAGTTTCACGAGACTGATTGTCTGGCATCAAGTGTCTGAGGAAGATGAATTTTTTCCAACGGAATGTTGGAAAGTTGAAAGTTGTCATCTTCACTTCCTGTCAACTTCACCCAGAGAACCATAGAATCCCTCTAGTGCAAGAGGAGGCCATTCGGCCCATCGAGTCTGCACCAGCTCTCCGAAGTACACCCCGCCCCCCCCCCCCCCCCCCCCCCCGCCACTCCCAGTAAACCTGTGCATTTACCATGGCCAATCCAGCAAATGTGCACATCTTTGGACTGTGGGAGGAAACTGGAGCACCAGGAGGAAACCCACGCAGAAACGGGGAGAATGTGCAAACTCCACACAAACCGTTATTCAGGGCCAGGAATCGAACCCGGGTCCCGGGCGCTGTGACGCAGCAGTGCTAAACACAGCGCTACCGTGCTGCCCAGCAACTCCATCATTCTCCCTGACTCTGAGGCTGAACAAGACTGTTCTGATCATTGGGGTCAGATGTAAACCTGATAATGTGACTCTGACCATATATTCGCATGATGACCACTCTGAGCCCCATCTCATCTTAGCTCATCTGCTGTTTAAACCCTCATCTCTACCTTTCTTATTTCTAGGTTTGCCAATTGCAACCACTCGCAAGCGACAACTCACAGCTCTTGGGTTCAATCACACCAAATCCCGTTCCACCATTAACTCTCTGCTCACTCAACTACACTGCTAAACAAAAACAGAAAATGCTGGAAAATCTCAGCCAGCCTGACAGCATCCGTGGGGAGAGAGTAGAGCCAACACTTCGAGTCTAGATGACCCTTCATCACGAATGGTTATTTAGACTTAAAATGTTAGTTCTGCTAACTCCCAACAGATGCTGTCAGACCTGCTGAGATTTTCCAGCATTTTCTGTTATTGTTTCAGATTCCAGCATCCGCGGTATTTTGCTTTTATGCACTGCTAAACTATCGGACAAAACCTCAAGTACAAACCTCTATCCTTTTTTTCAAATCTCTCCATGGCCTTAATATTCTATCTCTGTAACCTTCTCCAGTCCCTCAAAATTCAACATCACAATCTCAACAACTCCCAAAGCTTTATCAAAGAGACAGACTTCCAACAGAGAACCACAGTTTGAATTGAAAATAAAAAAGGAAAGTAACAGAGTGCCAGTGGTCTTGGGGCAGACGCTCAACAATCCTACAATATAACTTTAAATTCTGGTTTCAAAAGTATCTTAGGAAGGCCTTGGAAAGGGAATTGGCCAGGATGGCAGCAAAATTAAAGGACTTCAGTTAATGTGGAGAGGCGGGAGAAACTGGAATTGTTCTCCTGAGAGCAGAGAACATTTAAATGAGAAGTTCAGAATCATGAAGGGTTTGATAGCGTCAGTGGGTGGTAATTTTTTCCAGGAGCATTAAGAGGCAAAGGGTGTCAATTAAGATTATTGACAAATGATGCTGAAGGGGAGATGGGGGAAATGTTTTTACCCAGCAGGTTGATGTGATCTGGAACGCGCTCGCTGAACCTGAATCAATAGGAACTTTGAAATAGGTTAAATAAATGCCAGGAAGGAAAGAGTTGGATGGATCGGGGATTCGGACTATTACACTGTTCTTTCAAATGGCCTTCCGAACACCAATGGCCAAATAGTCGGTTTCAATCTTTCCTCATTCAACGTTTCACAATTTATTTAATTGCAGTTGCTTGTTCTGTGAAGAAATTATTTCCTCATACTAACTCCTGTGATGTTCAGCTTCGGGGTTGCTTATCAGATGACATAGGGAGGGCTGTGTCCATGCTAAGAACCTGGTTTTTAGAGTAATAACTGTTGGTGAACATCCTCCCTGCCCAAGATGTCATTCAGTAGTTTACACTGAGATGACCAGTGTGAGGAAATATTAATCCAAATACATTGTCTGCTCTCACAGGTGGATGGAAAGATCCCTCCTCCGTGAGCTTTTGTTTAGGTTCTGATTTGGCCAGAGTTCGAACACTACGCTCTCATCTTCTGGCCTCTAGGTTCTCTACACTTACCCAAGACGTGTTGCAATAATTGTTCACCAGCCTGTTTCCTGGGATGAGGGGAGTTTATTTTTTCATTCTTAGGATGTGGGAGTCGTTGGCTCGGCCAGCATTTATTGCCCATCCTTAATTTCCCTTTGAGAAGGTTGTGGTGAGCTGCTTTCTTGAACCACTGCAGTCCCTGAGGCACACCCACAGTGGTATCAGGCAGAGAGTTCCAGGATTTTGCCAATGAAGGAACGGTTGATGCATTTCCAAGTCAGGATGCTGAGTGACTTGGAGGGGAACCTCCTGGTGGTGGTGTCCCAGGTATCTGCTGCTCTTGTCCTTCCAGATGGTAGTGGTCGTGAGTCTGGAAGGTGCTGCTAAGGAACTTTGGTGAGTTGCTGCCACAGTGCATCAGTGGTGTATGTTTAAGGTGGTGGTTGGTAGCAACAAGCGGGGCTGCTTTGTTCTGGATGGATTTGATTTTCTTGAGTGTTGTTGGAACTGCACTCATCCAGGCAAGAGCAGAGTATTCTGTCATACTCCTGACTTGTAGCTTGTAGATGGTGGACAGGTTTTAAGGGGGCGGTCAGGAGTTGAGTTCTTCTCCGCAGAATTCCTAGCCTCTGAACTTATTTTGTTGTCAGATGTTGTGTCCTGAGGCATGTCGCTGAAGTTGAGAAATTACCCACTTTGCCTCAGCAATAAGAACCAGGAATCATGAGATTTTAATTCAGCATGGTGGTAGGTGAGGGCATCACCCCCTGACCCCGGAAACAGACCCTTGGAGAACCTGCAGTAGGGCGCAGGCTGAAGTGGGTGGCATAGACGCTCACCTTGGTTTCCTGGGAATTCATCCCAGTTGTTTCAGAAGATTCCAATTAACTGGCACTCACCCCCTCGCACTTACTCACAGCCCTGACCTCCGAACATGTCCTTCATATGGTTAACTAACAGAAAGCAATGAGTAGGGGTAAATGGGTGTTTTTCTGGTTGGCGATCAGTGACTCGTGGTGTGCCTCAGGGTTGAGTGTTGGGACCGCAATTGTTTCCGAATTACATAGATGGTTTGGAGTTGGGGACTGATGCGCTATCAATAAGGCGAAAGACTACCGATATGCCAATATAAGTGTAGGCTTTTATTCACAACAGAATCAGGAGCAGATCCCAACAAATAACCAACCTGGACTGAACAAGGGGGAGGAGACAGCCACCTTTATACTAGGTGCCGTGGGGAGGAACCAAACTGGAAGGGGATGTGTCCAGGTATGACAAGCACACACAACGGTGGTCCATATAGGACAAAGGCACAACTGAGGTCCACCACATTCACCCCTTCCTTTTAAAAAAACAACACGGGGTGAAGCGGAAACAATACTACAAGTCCAGACGAACCGGTGGCTTGATCAGCCGTCACGATCGTCGGAGTGCAGGTCGCAGAGTCGTCCGAGCAGGGTGCGATGTCGGCCCAGGCTCCGCACAGTGAGCGTCGAGAGAAGGCGCTCGGTGGTGTGAAGCGGACCGATCGGTCGTCCCGTCCAGTCGTCGGGTACTGCGTGGCGATGGCTCCAGCGACTCAAGCGAGCTGTACACAGGGGCGAGAGGAGTGAGCAGTGGCCCTGGTGGCGTATGGGGAACAGTGGGAGCCGGAGCTGGGGGGTGGGGGGCCGCAACAGGCTCTGGGCGCACTACATTGGGGACAGGGACTGAGGGAGGAAGAGGCGTAGCAGTCTCCGAATGGACGACACCAGGGACCGTGGGGCGGAAGGAAGTGGTGACCTCAGGGGCACCCGCGGGTACCAAGTCACGGACAGAAACCGTGTCCTCCCGCCCATCAGGGTACGCTACAAAAGCATATTGAGGATTAGCGTGGAACAATTGGACCTCCTCGACCAAGGGATCTGCCTTATGGTTCTGGACATGCTTCCGAAGCAGGACGGGTCCCGGGGACATCAGCCAATCCGGGAGCGAAGTACCCGAGGAGGACTTCCTGGGAAACGAAAACATCCGCTCATGAGGGGTCGTATTGGTCGCTGTGCACAAGAGTGACCTAATGGAATGTAATGCGTCCGGAAGGACGTCTTGCCAACGGCTGACTGGAAGGCCCCTAGACCGTAACTCTAATAGAACGGCCTTCCAGACGGTTGCGTTCTCCCGCTCTACTTGACCATTGCCCCTGGGGTTATAGCTAGTGGTGCGGCTGGAGGCAATGCCTTTGGTGAGCAGGTACTGCCTCAGCTCGTCACTCATGAAAGAGGACCCACGATCGCTATCGACATAGGATGGGAAGCCGAACAGGGTGAAGAGCTTGTTCAGGGTCCGAATCACTGAAGCCGTGGTCATGTCCGAGCAGGGGAAGGCAAAAGGGAAACGCGAGTATTGGTCAATGATATTCAGGAAGTAAACATTGCGGTTAGAGGAGGGGAGGGGGCCTTTCAAATCAATGCTAAGGTGCTCAAACCCGCGAGTGGCCTTTACAAGGTGAGCCCTACATGGCCGGTAGAACTGCAGTTTGCACTCAGCGCAGACCCTGCATTGCCTGGTAATCGTCCGGACTTCCTCAAGGGAGAAGGGCAGGCTACGGGACTTGACAAAATGGAAACATCTGGTGACACCCGGATGACAGAGGTCGTTATGGAGGGACTGTAGCTGGTCTGGTTGGGCGCTGGCGCATGATCCACGGGACAGGGCATCTGGGGGCTCATTGAGCTTTCCGGGCTGGTACATGATGTCATATCTGTAGGTGGAGAGCTCAATCCTCCACCGCAAGATCTTGTCATTCTTAATCTTGCCCTTTTGCCTGGTGTTAAACAGGAAGGCAACTGATCGCTGGTCCATAATTAAGGTGAATCGTTGGCCCGCGAGATAATGGCGCCACGAGGCTTCGGAAGTGGCTTTGCTCGGCAGACTTTAACGAAGTGGCCTAGCTTACCGCGTCCGGAGCAAATCGCGTCCTTCGCCGGGCAGCGACGCCGAGGGTGCTTGGGTAGGCCACAGAAGTAACATTTGGGCCCCGCCGGAACAGCCGTCGCGGTGGAGCCGTCGGTAGAACGGGATGCAAGGTAAGACCCGAGATTGTGGGAGGCCGCTTCTAACGTTTCAGCCATCGTGGCTGTTCTTCGGAGATCTAGGTCATCTTGTTCCAGCAGGCGCTGCCGGATGTATGTAGACTCAATGCCCGCAACGTAGGCGTCGCGGATCAGGTCCTCCATGTTCTGAGCTGCTGTAACAGCCTTACAGTCACAAGTTCGAGCTAGGACCTGCAGGGCGCGCAGAAATTGGGCGCACGATTCTCCTGGCTGCTGCTTGCGGGTAGTTAGGAGATGTCTGGCGTAAACCACGTTAGGGCTCTTTTGGAACTGCCCTTTTAGGAGTTCGATAGCGTCCGCGTATGTAGCAGCGTCCCGGAAGATTCCATAGACAGTTTCGCTTACCCGGGCGCGGAGCACGTGGAGTTTAGCAGCGTCGGTGTCGATGGACGTAGCGGTACCGACGAATGCTTCGAAGCAGTCCAGCCAATGATTGAATTTATCAGAAGCTCCAACCTCTTGGGGGTCTAATGCTAACTTGTCGGGTTTTAGAAACTGCTCCATGCTGGTAACTGTTGTGAATAAAATTGATGCGCTATCAATAAGGCGAAAGACGACCGATATGCCAATATAAGTGTAGGGTTTTATTCACAACAGAATCAGGAGCAGATCCCAACAAATAACCAAGCTGGACTGAACAAGGGGGAGGAGACAGCCACCTTTATACTAGGTGCCGAGGGGAGGAACCAAACTGGAAGGGGATGTGTCCAGGTATGACAAGCACACACAACGGTGGTCCATATAGGACAAAGGCACAACTGAGGTCCACCACAGGGACCAAATGTAGTGTGTCAAAATTCGCAGATGACACTAAGATGGGTGGAAGAGCAAAGTGTGCAGAGGACGCTGAAAGTCTGCAAAGGGATATAGAAATCAAAGTGAGTGGGCGAGGGTCTGACAGATGGAGTACAATGTTGGTAAATGTGAGGTCATCCATTTTGGTAGGAATAACAGCAAAATGGACTCTTATTTAAATGGTAAAAAATTGCAGCATGCTGCTGTGCAGAGGGACCTGGGTGGCCTTGTGCAGGAATCTCAAGGAGTTGGTTTGCAGGTGCAGCAGGTAATTAAGAAGGCGAATGGAATTTTGTCCTTCATTGCTGGAGGGATGGAGTTTAAAAACAGCGAGATTACGTTGCAGCTGTATAAGGTGCTGGTGAGGCCACACCTGGAGTACTGTGTACAGTTTTGGTCTCCTGACTTGAGAAAGGATATACTGGCACTGGAGGGGGTGCAGAGGAGATTCACTCGGTTGATTCCGGAGTTGAGAGGGTTAGCTTATGAGGAGAGACTGAGTCGACTGGGGCAAAACTTATTGGAATTCAGAAGAATGAGGGAGATCTTATGGAAACATATAAGATTATGAAGGGAATAGATATGATAGAAGCAGGGACGTTGTTTCCACTGGCAAGTGAAACTAGAACTAGGGGGTATAGCCTCAAAATAAGGGGAAGCAGATTTAGGACTGAGTTGAGGAGGAACATCTTCTCACAAAGGGTTGTGAATCTATGGAATTCCCTGCCCAGTGAAGCAGTTGAGGCCACCTCATTGAATGTTTTTAAGGCAAGGATGGATACATTTTTGAACAGTAAAGGAATTAAGGGTAATGGTGAGTGGGCGGGTAAGTGGAGCTGAGTCCACGAAAAGATCAGCCATGATCTTTGTGGTGAACCATCGTTGGTTCCCACTGTGGGGTTGTTCTAATGTTGTTGTTGGGCTAGGGTGTTCACACTTTGGGATTGTTCTAATGTTGTTGTTGGGCTAGGGTGTTTACACTGTGGGATTAATACACCTGTGGTTGTTGCTGTTGTGGCACATCCCAGTCGGGCCCCGCCTCCTGGGAGAGGTATAAGACCCCCTGCTCGGGCGGGACACCTTCAGTCTGGAGTGGTGTACTTATGTTCTAATAGTTCCATTGTTAGGCAATAAAAGCCTTCAGTTACCGAAGCCTTGTGTCTTGTGCTCGATTGACGTGCATCAATTTTATTGCCTAACGCTAAGCTCTCGACGGAAAGGAGAGGATGGAACAAATACTGAAGCCAGAGCGTCTGACGCTGGATCCATGTGCGGTCCCCGCCTCTTACACCTTCGACCACTGGCTGAAGTGTTTCGAGGACTACCTGGAAGCCTCTGCAGCGGTCATCACAGATGACGACAGACTCCGGGTCCTCCATGCGAGGGTAAGCGACACTGTCTACCTCGCGATCCGTGCGGCCACCACTTACCCGAGGGCCCTCGAGCTTTTAAAAAAGCGCTACACAAGACCTCCCAACGAGATCCACGCTCGTTACCTCCTCGCTGCACGACGTCGGCAGTCGGGCGAAACCATGGAGGATTACGCCAATGAGCTCTTGCAGCTTGCCAGGGGCTGTGACTGCAAAGCTGTGTCGGCTGAGCAGTACATGTACGACCTCGCCCGAGATGCGTTTGTGGCAGGGGTAGGGTCTTCGTACATCCGTCTCAAGCTGCTGGAAAAGGGGAATCTCGACCTGACCCAAGCTATGGAGACAGATGAAATGCTTGAGGCGGCTTCGAAGAGCTTGGTCCTGTATCCAGAGGACCACGTGGAGACAACGTGGCAGGAGCAGTCACAAATCCCTCCTCGCCCCACGGGCTCGAAGTCCATTATTATGGCGTGCTCCCATATAGACCCGACGACGGCGGCAGCCCCAGGCGGCCCGCGGTGCTACTTCTGCGGAGGAGCCAAGCATCCACGACAAAAGTGTCCTGCTAAAGCGGTGGTCTGTAATCAATGCGGTAAAAAGGGGCACTACGCGAAGGTCTGCAGATCGAAGCCCAAGAACGGCAGTGCAGCCTGTGACCCTCCAAAACGGGGATCATCACCATCGACGTCGAAGTACCCACGGGGTCCGTCCACGTGCGAGTCCAGGACGACGCCATTGTGGTCGGCGGAGTCGGAGGAAGATGACCACCAGGAGTCGCTACACTTGGCGCCCTCAACCATGTGCGATTCATGGGGGCGGCCATCTTGGTTGACGACGACCAGGAGCGACCAGCAGGGGTCCTCAGCATCGACCTCAGCTGCCTGCAGTGACGTCCAAGGGCCAACGGTGGCGTCGATCACCCTGAACCAGGCTAAGCACCACAGGCTTGACTGTTCAATGATGAACATTAAGGTAAATGGTCGTACAGTTTATTGTCTGTTTGACAGCGGGAGCACTGAGAGCTTTATTCACCCTGACACTGTAAAGAGGTGTGGACTCCAGGTTCTACCTGCCAAACAGACAATTTCTATGGCATCACGGTCCCGATCTGTACCGGTTCAAGGACGTTGTGTGGTAACTCTGAAAGTGCAGGGCACAATTTACGAGCGATACAGGCTCCTTGTGTTGCCGCATCTTTGCACACCAATTCTCCTCGGACTAAACTTTATGGCCCACATGAAGAGTGTGATCCTACAGTACGGTGGGCCACTCCCTTCGCTGACAGTAGGGGACCAGCTGCAGCCTCCAAATTGTCCAAAGCGCCCCGCATGCAATCTTTCCACATTAAAGATCACCACACCCTCTTTATTTAAGAATCTGGTACCAGGCTGCAAGCCCATTGCTACTAAAAGTAGGCGTTACAGCGCTGAAGATCGGATCTTCATCAGATCTGAGGTTCAGCGGCTCCTCAAAGAAGGGATCATACAGCCCAGCATTAGTCCGTGGAGAGCACAGGTCGTGGTGGTTAAGAGCGGGAACAAACCCCGGATGGTCATTGATTACAGTCAGACCATTAATCGATATACGCAGCTGGATGCGTATCCTCTCCCGTGCATATCTGATATGGTCAATCAGATTGCGCAGTATCGGGTGTTCTCCACCATAGACCTTAAGTCCGCCTACCACCCACTCCCCATCCGCCGAGAGGACCGACATTACACGGCTTTTGAGGCGGATGGTCGTCTGTATCAGTTTCTTAGGGTTCCATTTGGTGTCACCAATGGGGTCTCGGTCTTCCAGCGTGCTATGGACCGAATGGTGGACCAGAACGGGCTGCGGGCTACCTTCCCGTACCTGGATAATGTCACCATCTGCGGCCGTGATCAGCAGGACCATGACACAAATCTCCAGAACATTTTGCGCACTGCATCTCGCCTGAATCTGACCTACAACAGGGAGAAGTGTGTATTCCGTACGCGCCGGTTAGCCATCCTGGGATACGTAGTGGAAAACGGGGTCATTGGCCCTGATCCCGACTGTATGCTCCCCCTTGCTGAACTTCCTTTGCCCGCTAGTGCAAAAGCACTGAGGAGATGCCTCGGCTTCTTCTCCTATTACGCGCAGTGGGTCCCCAACTACGCGGACAAAGCCCGTCCGCTTATTAAGTCCATGACTTTTCCACTCACGCCAGAGGCCCAATTGGCCTTCAAGGCATTGAAACACGACATTGCGAAAGCCACGATGCACGCGGTGGACGAATCCATCCCTTTTCAGGTGGAAAGTGATGCATCTGATTTCGCCCTGGCCGCCACACTAAACCAGGCAGGCAGGCCCATCGCGTTTTTTTCCCGCACCCTCCAAGGTCCCGAAATTCGGCATTCAGCGGTGGAAAAGGAGGCCCAGGCCATTGTGGAGGCCGTAAGACACTGGCGCCATTACCTGGCGGGGAAGCGGTTCACCCTGATCACGGACCAGCGGTCCGTGGCGTTTATGTTCAATAACACGCAGAGGGGCAAGATCAAGAACGACAAGATCTTGCGGTGGAGAATTGAGCTCTCCACCTATAATTACGATTTCATGTATCGTCCAGGGAAACTCAATGAGCCCTCGGATGCCCTCTCGCGCGGAACATGCGCTACTATGCAGGAGGACCGCTTGAACGCCCTCCATAATGACCTGTGCCATCCTGGGGTCACTCGGCTCTACCACTTCATCAAAGCCCGCAACCTGCCTTACTCGGTGGAGGACGTCAGGTCAGTGACAAGGAGCTGTCGGATTTGCGCGGAATGCAAACCGCACTTTTACCGACCTGACCGGGCACATTTGGTCAAGGCCACTCGCCCCTTCGAGAGGCTGAGTGTGGATTTTAAGGGCCCCCTTCCCTCAACAGATCGGAACGTGTACTTTCTTAACATCATAGACGAGTACTCCCAGTTCCCGTTTGTTGTCCCCTGTGCGGACACGTCGACTGCCACGGTGATCAAGGCATTCCGTGATCTTTTTACCCTGTTCGGGTACCCCAGCTATATACATAGCGACAGGGGCTCGTCGTTCATGAGTAATGACTTGAGGCAATTCCTGCTCTCATACGGGATTGCCTCTAGTAGGACCACGAGTTACAACCCTAGGGGCAATGGACAGGTGGAAAGAGAGAATGCTACAGTCTGGAAGGCTGTCCTATTGGCGCTGAAGTCCAAAGGCCTTCCAGTCTCCCATTGGCAGGAGGTCCTCCCAAATGCGCTTCACTCCATTCGCTCCCTCCTGTGTACGGCAACCAATGCTACTCCCCACGAGAGGATGTTCTCATTCCCTCGGAAGTCGTCCTCGGGGATATCTTTACCAGCCTGGTTGACGTACCCAGGACCCGTCCTTCTGCGGCGACATGTAAGGGCCCGCAAGTCCGACCCCTTGGTCGAACCGGTCCACCTCCTCCACGCCAACCCTCAGTATGCCTATGTGGCATATCCTGACGGGCGACAGGACACAGTCTCGATCCGAGACCTGGCGCCCGCAGGGGACGTAGCAACTCCTGTCGCTCCCATACCCCCAGTCACGAATCCCCTATCTCTTATTTCTCCCCCGGACGTGGCGCAGTCAGCACCGGGACCAGTGCATAACAGTTATACTCCACTGTACAGCTTGCCTGAGACTCGGAGATCGGCGCCATCGCAGAATGTACCGGGATCCCCTGCACTACCGCTTCATCAGGGTCAACTGGCCCGTGAGTCCGCGAGAGGACAGCCGGACGCTGTTTTGGAGAGGACGCCACCGCAAGCACCTGCTCCGGTGTCACCGCCGGTATTGAGGAGGTCACAACGGCGGTGCGGTCCTCCAGACCGTCTGGACTTGTAGATTGTTGACTTTTTTTTATATAGTCTGTTTTCGCACCCCGCCGGCCATTGTTCTCAAAGGAGGGGTGAATGTGGTGAACCATCGTTGGTTCCCACTGTGGGGTTGTTCTAATGTTGTTGTTGGGCTAGGGTGTTCACACTGTGGGATTGTTCTAATGTTGTTGTTGGGCTAGGGTGTTTACACTGTGGGATTAATACACCTATGGTTGTTGCTGCTGTGGCACATCCCAGTCGGGCCCCGCCTCCTTGGAGAGGTATAAGACCCCCTGCTCGGGCGGGACACCTTCAGTCTCTAGTGGTGTACTTATGTTCTAATAGTTCCATTGTTAGGCAATAAAAGCCTTCAGTTACCGAAGCCTTGTGTCTTGTGCTCGATTGACGTGCATCAATCTTCTTGAATGGTGGAGCAGGCTCAAGGGGCAGATGGCCTACTCCTGCTCCTAGTTCTTATGTTCTTATATCCGCTTGCGGACTCAATGCCAGCACATACCCCACTCATCCACCTCATTGCACCTCACACGCCCCATGCCAACTGAATGCCAACTCACCCATTCTCCACCATGCACAGACCCCAGGAGCCGTGTGGAAATGAATTTAAATAATTTCTTCAAAATCCAATACAGCTCTCACTATCCAGAATTGATCATGAAAAATACTCCCATTGATGAAAGCATCAAATCTTTTATTCTCCACAAGTGATTAATTGCTCATTAAAAAGAACTTTTAATCATACCTTTACTTCTTTAATAGCCTTTTGCAAACTCGAAAGCACTTGCTGATGTAATTGTACTTTTAGAACCTCAGCCAAAAATTCATAATGTAAAGCACTGAGGAAAACATCAGCAATGATTAGAACTTTTTTTATTATTCATTTGTGGGACATGGGTGTCGCTGGCTGGGCCAGCATTTATTGTCCATCCCCAGTTGGCCTTGGAGGGCAGTTGAGAGTTAACTACATTGTTGTGGCTCTGCAGTCACATGTCGGCCAGACCAGGTAAGGACAGCAGATTTCCTTCCCTGAAGGACTGTCCAAATAGACGCTTCACTACCTGGTCTGTCAATCAAAGCATTTTTTGAATAATCACATGGCAGCTGCAGTTTAAAGAGAGGTGGATTTAAAAATAATCACATCACAACAGTTAAAGACACCTAATCCACCCTACAATTGCGTTTCTGCCGATTCCATCAAGTTGAGTCCATTACTGCAGCTTAAAGCCCTTGAAACAGGCACTACAGGGTCCGTTTGAGCTCATCACTGGAATATAAAGGGTTAACAGATGGGATACGCTCATGTATGATGTAGGTGATGGTGTACAGCTAACACAAGCCAGTCAGACCCTTGAGAGAGAGAGGTTGTAATCATTTGTAGAGTAAATGATGATAAACTGTTTCCAGTAACATTTGTATGCAGAGGACTGACAGAGGTAATTGTCAAAGAATCCACGGGGACAGAGGATGAGAAATATTCTTACACAGCGAGTTGTGATCTGGAACACACTGACAAAGGGAAGTAGGTTCTTAAGAAATTTTCAGATAAGGCATCGAATAGATACTTGAATAGATCATTGAAAAATGTACAAAGTTGGGATGGGGTGGAGAGTTGAATTAAATTTCTTGCTCTTTCAAGGAACAGTCCTTCCACCACAGGCCAAACGGTCAGCTTCAGTCTTTCATCATTCGATGTTTCACAACTTCTTTCCATGTGTTGTGTGAAGTAATGACTTCCTCACACTAACATTCTGCTGGTCAGATTATTGCATCCAACTGGGGTTCTGCTTCTCAGATTATGCTGGGGAATTGCATCTCTGTGGCAATCACCCGATTTTAGTAAAATGAAACATTCTTTCCTGGCCTAAGGTTTCAATCAGCAGTTTTGGACACTCTCATCAACACCATTCATGATAAATCTGCAGTGTGAAGCATTGAGAGAAACGCACCCTCTGCTCTCTGCTTCGATGTAAAAGATTCCACACCCAAGAGCTTTTGGTCTCAATTTCTCTTTCATCTCTGAATCAGAAAGCCATGAGCTCCAGAATCTGCAGAGGCTTGAACCACATAGCAAATCATTGAGCATCATGACCCCAATAATGCACAGCTCACTTGGTGCTCACAGCTGAAGGGAGGTGGTGGTGCAGTGGTATTGGACGAGTAATCCAGAGACCCATCATGCTGCTCTGGGGATGGGAGTTCCACGGCAGTCAGGCCTACATGCAATTCCAGAGCCACAGACAGCAATGTGGTTGACTCTTAAATGCCCCTCTGAAATGATCCAGATAGCCGCTCAGTTGTATCCAACCCCCACAAAGAAAACAAAAAGTAATAAAGCCAGACGGACCAGACAGCATTGACCTCGGCAACAAAAACAGCAATGGCAAACCCCGCCCTGTCAACCCTGCAAAGTCCTCCTTAAAAAATATCTGAGTGCTTGTGCCAAAATTGGGAGCACCCGGAAGAAACCCACGCAGACACGGGGCGAAGGTGCAAACTCCACACAGACAGTCACCCAAGGCCAGAATGGAACCCGGGTCCATGGCGCTGTGAGGTAGCAGTGCGAGCCACCGTGCCAAGTGTGACTTGCAAAAATAAACCCTGGAACCTTGATTGTAGAAATTCTCCTGAGTGAATCAGCAGCTTCTTCCCAGTTTAAAGAGGAAATTCAGCAATTTCTAAGGACTGATGGACTATCAGGCTTTTTAAAAAAATTGTTTGACAGGATCAAGCTATTGAGTTGGCGATTTTAGTTGGGATCTTGCTGTGCACAAATTAACTGCAGAATTTCCTTCATTGTAACAGTGAGGATATTTCTGTTGGGCGTAAAGCAATTAAAGTCCTAATTTTTGAATCCACTATTATTCCCGACTAAAACTTGTGTTGCAGTGAATTTGCCTGTTTAATGAAATGTGCAGCAGCCATTTTAACTCAGAGTGAGGTTGTGGATCTCTCTCTCTCTCTCTCCCTCTATCCCTCTCTCCCTCCATCTCTCTCTCTCTCTCCCTCTATCTCTCTGCAGCTGTGAATGAGAGTAATGGTGGGATTGAGAGGGAGAGGGAGGGAGAAAGTGGAGAGGGTGGAAAGGAGAGAGGGGGGGGGGGAACAAGAAGGCCTGGGGTTGGGTCTTCTTGTTACCCCATTGTTGCTGTGTGCAAATTCCTGCAGCATTTCCTACTTTACAACACTGAGTCCCCTTGACAATTCTGAGGTTTTAGTTGTGGTTTTCTCTCTCGTGATCTCTCTCTCTCCGACTCTCCACCAGCTTACTTCTTTATTAAGCCGTTAATCGATCAAAAAATGCACAATACGACCTATTATTTTAAAACGATGAACCATAGATTCCATACAGTGCAGAAAGAGGCCATTCTGCCCATCAAAAGGCCATGATGTGCAGGCTAGGTGGATTGACCATGTTAAATTGCCCCTTCGTGTCAAGGTCACAGCAGGGTAAATACATGGTTTTACTGGGATAGGGCCTGGTTGGGATTGGTGTGTCTGTAGGCTCGATGGGCCCAATGGCCTCCTTCTGTACCATAGGGATTCCAAAGCTGAATTGATTCTCTGCGCGAGTATCTTACCAAGGCCCTCCCTTCTACTCTATCCCTGTGCATTTACCATGGTGACTCCCTCGAATCTTCGCCACATGTTCGACACTAAGGGGCAAATTAGCATGGGCAATCCACCTCACTTCCACATCTGTGGAAGGAAATCAGAGCACCCGGAGGTAACTCACGCAGACACAGGGAGAACGTGTAAACGCCTCACAGACAGTCACCCAAAGCCGGAATTGAACCCAGGCACCTGGCGCTGTGAGGAAGCAGTGCTAACCACTGTGTCACCATGCTGCCAGAAATATGTCAGAGCACATTTCAACCCAGCTTGAATCCGGGAGACAAAGGGAGGAAAAGAGGTGGAGAGAGAGCAGTGGAAAGAGAGAGAGTGACAGTGAGGTCATAGCAAGCACAAAGGAAGATGGTTGTGGTTGTTTGAGGTCAATCATAATTCCAGGAGTTCCTCAGGGGAGTGTCCTCGCCCCAATCATCTTCAGCTGCTTCATCAATGACCTTTCTCCCATCATAAGGTCAGAAGTGGGGATGTTCACCAATGATTGCACAATGTTCAGCATCATTCATGACTCCTCAGATACTGAAGCAGTCTATGCCCAAATGCAACAAGACCTGGACAATATTGAGGCTTGGGCAGACACGTGGTATGTAACATTCGTGCCACATAAGTGCCAGGCAATGACCATCTCCACTGTCACCTGACTCCTCCTTGGTTTTTGACAATCCAGGAGGAGGTTTGGTCCCTTTAATGGTAGCAGTGCAATGCTAACACATGCCACACTCACACAGTGAGGCCACCAAGCTGAACTCATCCCTGTTGAACAAACCACAGAGCCCTCGTCACTCTCTCTCATACTCATACTAGACTAATAAAGGGACAACTATAAGCCACTGAACTTATTAATCCATAGACCACCTCCACTCTGAAAGCTGGACATCGGATTTAGGAATTCAGCCAGAGAGCTGTGAGTGCAACTCCAACAAGAAGTTCAAGATCATCCAGGAGAAAGCAGTCCACTTGATTGACACTGCATCCACCACATTCAACAACCATTCATTCCACCACCACAAACAGTGACAGCCATGTGTACCATCTACAAGATGCACTGCAGGTACTCACCTAGGCTCCTTTGACAGCACCTTCCAAACCCACAACCGCTACCATCCAGAAGGACAAGAGCGGCAGATACCTGGGAGCAGTACCACCCGGAGGTTGCCCTCCAAGGCCTCGCCATCCTGACTTGGAAATATATCACTGTTCCTTCACTGTTGCTGGGTCAAAATCCTGGAATGCCCTCCCTAACAGCACTGTGGGTGTCCATTTGGCTGAGCTTACGTGAGTTCCATTGCATTGTCCACAAATAAGCTGTCTTCTCGCGGTTATATTCAGACATTTCAGTTCATCACCAGTTATTTCGCAGACTTCACTAACCCCGTCCACGATTACTTCCTAGTAAAGTGTGCTCTCTACTGTAGGGACTTCACTACCCCCGGCCACTATTACTCCTCCAGCACCGTGTTTCACTCCCGTTACAGGGTTTCAACTTATACTCACGGCTTCCACTATTACCACCTCGGCAAGGTGCTTCTCCACCGGAGTCCGGTTTAGGTCAGAGTTGATCAAGCTCCTTTTCCGCCCCGCTTTTCACAACATTGACAGTCCAGTTCCCAACTTTTCAAACTTTCATGCAATCGGATAGCAACTCTACGTTTGTTCGCCACTACAGAGTTTGATGTTAACCAACCTCTGCCACTTGTGCTTCACAATCCTAAGTGCCCTTGGTGTCTCTTTACCCACTTCAATCTCCTGACCTTCGCGTGGGAGCTTCCTCCTCTTCACAACCGGTCTGAGGCAGGGTTTTGAGACAGGCACTACCTTGTCCTCTTGTCGGTCAGCACAAGCAACAGTTACTTATCACTATCAGCAGTTAGTACTTATCACCATATCATATACAACAATACTTATTACTACAAATACCCCTTAAGTTTAACCCCTAAGGTTTAACCCCTTGCTAACTATATTCTTGACCTTGTCTGACTCTCACAGATACAGTGATCTCTACCCCGGCTCCAGTCGGGCCCAATCGATCTCACCAGTAATAGGATCCTAGCCGACTACGCCAATTGTTGTGGGAAAAGTACCACTGGGTCAGGCTTGAAGGTTTCAAGAATACAGTTTTATTTTAACGAAGCTTCGTGGAGAAAAGGCACTAACAAGCAGCAAACCTTCTCTCAATGAGACAATAGGAGCAGTCCATCTTTATACCCTTTACACAATAGATGGACCGGACATCGAGCCATTATCACATCGTTGTAATCAAGTAGGTGAGCGATCGTTAACACATCGTTATAGACAAATACAGACAGATACAGGCATGAACATGTTAACATCGCATTGTCTTATGAATGGATACATTTCCTACGTCAGTGGCTATCAATGGTTTTTAGTTTCGGCCTATTCATATAGTAATTTACAATAATTGGTTTTCCTGCAGTTATGTATTCCCGATCCCATCTGTAGCTAATCTCATTATCTACCCCTATTGTCCTTATCCTTAAGCCCTGGCTGGCTTCCTGTAGGATTTGATTCCTGCATGTTTAACTTTGAATAGCTGTCTGTCCTTTATGTTTTAATCTCAGGTGGCTGTCTGTACTGAAAGTCAGTGCCTGCTTAATGTCTCTTTCCCAGGTGACTGTTTGTGTGCCAGGCAACCATCTTATGTGTACCCATCTGCATATTTTTCCCACTTCAACACCCCTCACTGTTACACTGATATATTCCACACCCCCTGACGATAACACTGATATATTCTATACCTCCTGACTATAACACTGATATATCCCACAACCCTCACTGTTACACTGATATATTCCACAACCCTCACTGTAACATTCACTGGTTTAATCCACACGCCCTCATTGTTACACTGGTATATCCCACACCCCTCACTGTAACACAGGATATTTCCCACACCACCTCACTATAACACTGATATAGCCCACAACCCCTCACTGTAACACTGATATATCCCACACTACTGACGATAACACTGATATATCCCACAACCCTCACTGTTACACTGATATATTCCATAATCCTCACTGTACCATTCTCTGATCTATCCCACACCCCTCACTGTTACACTGATATATCCCACAACCCTCACTGTAACACTCTGATATATTCCACACCCCTCACTATAACACTGATATATTCCACACAGTCTGACTACAATACCGATATATACTACAACCCTCACTGTTACACTGATATATCCCACACCCCCTGACTTTAACACTGAGATATCCCACACCCCCGACTATAACACTGATATAGCCCACAACCCCTCACTGTAACCCTGATATATCCCACACGCCCTGACAATAACACTGATATATCCCACCACCCTCACTGTTACACTGATATATCCCACACCTCCTCACTGAAACACCCTGATATATTCCACAGACCTCACTATAACACTGGTATACCCCACACCCCCTGACTATATCACTGATATATCCCACACCCCCTCACTATAACACTGATATATCCCACAATCCTCACTGTTACACTGATATATCCTACGTCCCCTCACCGTTACACTGATATATCCCACACCCCCAGACTATATCACTGATCTATCTCACACCTCCTGACTATAACACTGATATATCCCACAAACCTCACCATCACACTGATATATCCCACAACACTGATTGTATCATTCTCTGATCTATCCCACACCCCCTCAATGTTACACTGGTATATTGCAAACCTCCTCACTGTAACACTCGGATATATTCCACACCTTACCTATAACAATGATATATCCCACAGCGCCTGACGATAACACTGATATATCCCACAACCCCCACTTTTACACTGATATATCCCACATCCCCTCACCATTACACTGATATATCACACACACCCTCACAATAGCACTGATATATTCCACACCCCCTCACTGTAGCACTGATATATCCCACACCCCCTCACTGTAGCACTGATATTTCCCACACCCCCTCACTATAACACTGATATATCCCATACCCTCTCACTATAACACTGATATATTCCACACCTCCTCACTGTAACACTGATATATCCCACACACCCTCACTGTAACACTGATATATTCCAAATCCCTCACTTCCACACTAATATATATCCCACACCGCCTAACTATAACACTGATATACCCGACAACCTCACTGTTACACTGATATATCCCACACCGCCTTACTATAACACTGATATACCCTACAACCCCACTGTTACACTGATATATCCCATACCCACTCAATGTTACACTGATATATTCCACACCCCTCACTATAACACTGATGTATAACACACCACCTGACGCTAACACTGATATTTCCCACATCCCCTCACCGTTACACTGATATATCCCACATACCCTCACTGTTCCACTGATATATCCCACAACCCTCACTGTAACATTCTCTGATCTATCCCACACACCCTCAATGTTACACTGATATATCCCACACCTCCTCATTCTAACACTTTGATATATTCCACACCCCTCACTATAACACTGATATATCCCACACCACCTGACTATAACACTGATATATCCTACAACCCACACTATAACACTGACATATCCCACACCCCTGACTATAACACTGATATATCCCACACCCCCTCACTATAACACTGATATAATCCACAACCCTCACTGTAACATTCTCTGATCGAGCCCACACCCACTCAATGTTACACTGATTAATCCCACACCTTCTCACTGTAACACTGATATATTCCACACCCCTGACTATAACACTGATATATTCCACACCCGCGACTATAACACTGATATATCCCACAACTTTCACTGTTATACTGATATATCCCACACACCCTCAGTGTTACACAGATTAATCCCACACCTCCTCACTGTAACACTGATATATCCCACGCCCCCTGACTATAACATTGATATATCCCACACCCACTCACTATAACACTGATATCTCCTACAATCCTCACTGTTGCACTGATATACCCCACACCCCCTCACTGTAACACTGATATATCCCACAACCCGCACTATAATACTGATATATCCCACAACCTTCACTGTTACACTGATATATCCCACACCCCCTCAGTGTTACACTGATTAATCCCACACCTCTTCACTGGAACACTGATACATCCCACACCCTCTGACTATAACACTGATATATCCCACACACCCTCACTATAACACTGATATCTCCTACAATCCTCACTGTTGCACTGATATATCCCACACCCCCTCACTGTAACACTGATATATCCCACACCCCCTCACTGTAACACTGATATATCCCACACCCCCTCACTATAACACTGATATATCCCACACCCACTCACTATAACACTGATATCTCCTACAATCCTCACCGTTACACTGATATATCCCACATACCCTCACTGTTCCACTGATATATCCCACAACCCTCACTGTAACATTCTCTGATCTATCCCACACACCCTCAATGTTACACTGATATATCCCACACCTCCTCATTGTAACACTCTGATATATTCCACACCCCTCACTATAACACTGATATATCCCACACCACCTGACTATAACACTGATATATCCCACAACCCACACTATAACACTGATATATCCCACACACCCTTACTGTAACACTGATATTTCCCACACCCACTTACTGTATCACTGATATATTCCACACCCCTGGCTATAACACTGATATATCCCACATCCCCGACTATAACACTGATATACCCCAACCCCTCACTGTTAAACTGATATATCCCACATCCCCGACTATAACACTGATATATCCCCACCCCCTCACTATAACACTAATATATCCCACACCCCCTCAATGTTACACTGATATATCCCACACCTCCTCACAGTAACACTGATATATCCCACAACCCTCACTGTAACACTGATATATTCCACAATCCTCACTGTAACCTTCTCTGAAAGGTTGCACACCCCCTCAATCTTACACTGATATATCCCACATCTCTTCACTGGAACATGCTGATATATTCCACACCCCTCACTATAACACTGATATATCCCACATCGCCTGACTACAACACTGATATATCCCACAACCCTCACTGTTAGACTGATATATACTACATCCCCTCACTGTTACACTGACATCTTCCTCACCCCTCACTGCAACATTCACTGATGTACCCCACACCCCCCTCAATGGTACACTGACATATCACACACCTCCTCACTGCAACACTCTGATATATTCCATATCCTTCACTATAACACTGATATATTCCACACAGTCTGACTATAATACTGATATATATAACTACAACCCTCACTGTTACACTGATATATCCCACACCCCCTGACTTTAACACTGAGATATCCCACACCCTGCTGTAGAGAAGGTGTATGCTGTGGAGGGATTGTCTACAGAGTCCCTGTGGGTGGAAGTTCAGAGTGGGAAGGGGTCGATCACTTTGCTGGGAGTTTTCTATAGGCCGCCCAATAGTGACAGGGAGGTGGAGGAGCAGATAGGGAAACAGATCCTGGAGAGTTGCAATAATAGCAGAGTTGTTGTGATGGGAGACTTTAATTTTACAAACATAGATTGGACTTTCCCGAGGGTAAGGGGATTGGATGGGGAGGAGTTCGTTAGGTGTGTTCAGGAGGGATTCCTGACACAGCATGTGGACAAGCCTACAAGAGGAGAGGCTGTACTTGATCTGATACTGACCAATGAGCCTGGAGAGGTGTCAGATCTCTCAGTGGGAGAGCATCTTGGGAATAGCGATCATAACTCTATCTCCTTTATGCTTGCATTGGAAAAAGAGAGGATCAGGCAAGCTGGGAAAGCGTTTATATGGAGTAAGGGGAAATATGAAGACATAAGGCAGCAAATTAGAGGAGTAAATTGGAAGGAGGTATTCTCGGGGAAATCTACTGAAGAGAGGTGGCAGTTTTTCAAGGAATGTCTGTCTAGGGTTCTCCAGGACAATGTTCCAAGCAGTCAGGGAGGAGATGGTAGGTTAAAGGAACCCTGGTGCACGAAAGCTATGCGGGGCCTAGTCGAGAAGAAAAGGAAAGCGTACAAAAGGTTCAGAGAGCTTGGCGAAGATAGGGATCTAGATGAGTATACGGCTTGTCGGAAGGGACTAAAGAAGGAAATTAGGAGAGCCAGAAGGGGTCATGAGAAGGCCTTGGCAAGTAGAATTAAGGAAATCCCGAAGGCGTTCTATAAATATGTGAAGAGTAAAAGGATGAGACGCGAAGGAATAGGGCCTATAAAAGGTGAAGGCGGGAAAATCAGTACAGAACCAGTAGAAATGGCAGAGGTGCTTAATGAGTATTTTGCCTCGGTTTTCACAGAGGAGACGGACATGGGTGGATGTACTGTGGGCTTGCGGTGGACTGAAAAGATTGAGTATTTGGACCTTAACAAAGAGGTTGTGCTGGAATCTTTGAATGGATCAAGATAGATAAGTCGCCGGGTCCGGATGGGATGTACCCCAGGTTACTGTGGGAGGCGAGGGAAGAGATTGCAGAGACTCTGGCGATGATCTTTGCATCATCGATGGAGATGGGAGAGGTGCCGGAGGATTGGAGGATTGCGGATGTGGTTCCTATTTTCAAGAAGGGGAATAGGGATTGCCCAGGAAATTACCGACCGGTGAGTCTAACCTCAGTGGTTGGTAAGCTGATGGAGAAGATCCTGAGGGACAAGATTTATGAGCATTTGGAGAGGTTTAGTATGCTCAAGAATACTCAGCATGGCTTTGTCAGAGGCAGATTGTGCCTTATGAGCCTGGTGGAGTTCTTCGAAAATGTGACTAAACACATTGACGAAGGGAAAGCGGTAGATGTGGTTTATATGGATTTTAGCAAGGCGTTCGATAAGGCCCCCCATGCAAGGCTTCTCGATAAAGTGAGAGGGCATGGGATCCAAGGGGCTGCTGCCCTGTGGATCCAGAACTGGCTTGCCCAAAGGAGGCAGAGAGTGGGTATAGATGGATCTTTTTCTAATTGGAAGTCGGTCACCAGTGGTGTGCCCCAGGGATCTGTTCTGGGACCCTTGCTGTTTGCCATTTTCATACATGACCTGGATGAGGAAGTGGAGGGATGGGTTGGTAAGTTTGCCGATGACACGAAGGTTGGTGGGGTTGTGGATAGTCTGGAGGGATGTCAGAAGTTACAGAGGGACATAGATAGGATGTAAGACTGGGCGGACAAGTGGCAGATGGACTTCAACCCAGATAACTGTGAAGTGGTCCATTTTGGCAGGTCAAATGGGATGAAGGAGTACAATATAAAGGGAAAGACTCTTAGTACGGTAGAGGATCAGAAGGACCTTGGGGTCCGGGTCCATAGGACTCTAAGATCGGCTCCGCAGGTGGAGGAGGTGGTTAAGAAGGCGTATGGTGTGCTGGCCTTTATCAATCGAGGGATTAAGTTTAGGAGTCCGGGGATAATGATGCAGCTATATAAGACCCTCGTCAGACCCCACTTGGAGTACTGTGCTCAGTTCTGGTCGCCTCATTACAGGAAGGATGTGGAAAAGATTGAAAGGGTGCAGAGGAGATTTACAAGGATATTGCCTGGATTGAGTGGCATGCCTTATGAGGATAGGCTGAGGGAGCTCAGTCTTTTCTCCTTGGAGAGACGTAGGATGAGAGGAGACCTAATAGAGGGATATAAGATGTTGAGAGGCATAGATCAGGTGGACTCTCAGAGGCTCTTTCCCAGGGTGGAACTGGCTGCTGCGAGAGGACACAGGTTTAAGGTGCTGGGGGTAGGTACAGGGGAAATGTTCAGGGGAAGTTTTTCACACAGAGGGTGGTGGGCGAGTGGAATTGGCTGCCATCAGTGGTGGTGGAGGCAAACTCAATAGGGTCTTTTAAGAGACTCCTGGATGAGTACATGGGACTTAAAAGGATGGAGGGTTATAGGTCGGCCTAAAAGGTAGGGATATGTTCAGCACAACTTGTGGGGACGAAGGGCCTGTTTTGTGCTGTAGTTTTCCATGTTTCTATACCCCACAACTTCTGACTGGAACACTGATATATCCCACACCCCTGACTATAACACTCATATATCCCACATCCCCGACTACAACACTGATATATCCCACAACCTTCACTGTTACACTGATATATCCCACACCCCCTGACTATAACACTGATATATTCCACAACCCCTCACTGTAACACTGATATACCCCACAACCCTCACCGTTACACTGATATATCCCACAACCCTCGCTGTTTCAGTGATATATTCCACAAACCCTCACTGTAACATTCACTGATATATCGCACACCCCCTCAATGTTACACTGATATATACCACACCCCCTCAATGTTATACTGATATATCCCACACCCCCTCACTGTTATACTGATATATCCCACACCCCCTCACTGTTATACTGATATATCCCACATCTCCTTACTATCACACTGATATATCCCACAACCCTCACTGTTACACTTGCTGTGGGAAAATCACCATTCGGAGTCAGACTTAAAGATTCAACACGCAGTTTCATCAGACAAAGCTTTGGGAGAAGCGCTGGGCACTCCGCAGTGCACGCGGTCACCTTTTCAACTTTAAAATGGCAGTTGAGCATCTTTAATACATTTTCAAATAATGGTCAAGTCCGGACATTAGCCGTCAGTACATCATTATACATAGAGTAGATACATTTATGCATTTATGCCCCCCATCAATGACTGATCTCGTTGCCTAAACTCATTGTTTTGGTTCTGCTTTATCTCAAACTAAGGTGCCTCAAGGTCTGATCTATTTCCTGCAGCAATTTAGACACGAACAGGTTTTAACTCTTTGTTGTGCAATGTCTGTGCCCAAGTCAGCACATCTTAATGTCTTTACCCAGAGTCCATTTTGTGCCAGGTAACCATCTTGTATCCTTTAATTTTAATTTTACTCCAACACACTGATATATTCCACAGCCCTCTCTGTAACATACACTGATATATTCCACACTCCCTCAATGTTACACTGATATATTCCAAATGGATGATATTGCAATAGTGTAGGTTAGATGTGCTTTAAATTGGTTTCACTGGTCGGCGCAACATCGAGTGCCAAAGGGCCTGTACTGCGCTGTAATGTTCTATGTTCCCTGTCTCCTGTGGCCAAGCCAGTTTTCTACCCATCTCGCCACCTCTCCTTGTATCCCATGAGCCTTAACCTTCTTAACCAACCTGCCATGAGGGACTTTGTCAAATGCCTTACTGAAATCCATATAGACGACATGCACGGCACTTCCTTCAAAGAAGCAAAGAACAAAGAACAGTACAGCACAGGAAACAGGCCCTTCGGCCCTCCAGGCCTGTGCCGCTCCTTGGTCCAACTAGACCAATCGTTTGTATCCCTCCATTCCCAGGCTGCTCATGTGACTATCCAGGTAAGTCTTAAACGATGTCAGCGTGCCTGCCTCCACCACTCTACTTGGCAGCGCATTCCAGGCCCCCACCACCCTCTGTGTAAAAAACATCCCTCTAATATCTGAGTTATACTTCACCCCTCTCACCTTGAGCCCGTGACCCCTCGTGATCATCACTTCTGATCTGGGAAAAAGCTTCCCACCGTTCACCCTATCTATCCCCTTCATAATCTTGTACACCTCTATTAGATCTCCCCTCATTCTCCGTCTTTCCAGAGAGAACAAGCCCAGTTTACCCAATCTCTCCTCATAGCTAAGACCCTCCATAACAGGCAACGTCCTGGTAAAGCTTCTCTGCACTCTCTTGAACGCCTCCACGTCCTTCTGGTAGTGCGGCGACCAGAACTGGACGCAGAATTCCAAATGTGGCCTAACCAGCGTTCTATACAGCTGCATCATCAGACTCCAGCTTTTATACTCTATACCCCGTCCCATAAAGGCAAGCATACCATATGCCTTCTTCACCACCTTCTCCACCTGTGTTGCCACCTTCAAGGATTTGTGGACTTGCACACCTAGGTTCCTGTGTGTTTCTATACTCTTGATGGCTCTGCCATTTATTGTACAACTCCTGCCGACATTATTTCTTCCAAAATGCATCACTTCGCATTTATCTGGATTGAATTCCATCTGCCACCTCTCCGCCCAATTTTCCAGCCTATCTATATCCTGCTGTATTGCCTGACAATGCTCATCGCTATCTGCAAGTCCAGCTATCTTCGTGTCATCCGCAAACTTGCTGATAACACCAACCGTTAACCAATTCCATCAACCGTTTTTGTCACTTCCTCAAAAAACTCCACCAAATTTGTAAGGCACTACATCCCTCTTACAAACCCATGCTGTCTGTCACTCATGAGATTGTTCCGTTCTAAATGCGCATACATCCTGTCTCTAAGAATCCTCTCAAACAACTTCCCTACCACGGACGTCAAGCTCACCAGCCTATAATTTCCTACCACGGACGTCAAGCTCACCAGCCTATAATTTCCGGGTTATCCCTGCTACCCTTCTTAAACGGCGGCACGGTAGCACAGTTGTTAGCACTGCTGCTTCACAGCTCCAGGATCCTGGGTTCGATTCCCGGCTCGGGTCACTGTCTGTGTGGAGTTTGCACATTCTCCTCGTGTCTGCGTGGGTTTCCTCCGGGTGCTCCGGTTTCCTCCCACAGTCCAAAGATGTGTGGGTTAGGTTGATTGGCCATGCTTAAAAATTGCCCCTTAGCGTCCTGAGATGCGTAGGTTAGAGGGATTAGTGGGTAAATATGTAGGGATATGGGGGTAGGGCCTGGGTGTGATTGCGGTCGGTGCAGACTCGATGGGCCGAATGGCCTCCTTCTGCACTGTAGGGTTTCTATGATTCTATGATAAACAACGGGACCACATTCGCTATCCTCCAATCCTCGGGGACCTCATCTGTGTCCAAAGAAGCGACAAAGATTTCCGTCAGAGGCCCAGCAATTTCATCTCTCGTCTCCCTGAGCAGTCTCGGACAGATGCCATTAGGCCCTGAGGTTTTGTCAGTTTCAATGTTCCCTAAAAAACCTAACACTTCCTCCCTTGTAATGGAGATTTTCTCTAACGGGTCAACAACTCCCTCCGAGACACTCCCAGTTAACAAGTCCCTCTCCTTCGTGAATACCGATGCAAAGTATTAATTTAGGATCTCCCCTATTCCCTTGGGTTCTGAGCATAATTCCCCTCCTTTGTCCCTGAGAGGTCCGATTTTCTCCCTGACAACTCTTTTGTTCCTAACGTATGAATAGAATGCCTTAGGATTCTCCTTAATCCTGTCTGCCAAGAACATCTCGTGACCTCTTTTTGCCCCTCTAACTCCCCGTTTGAGTTCTTTCCTACTCTCTCTGTATTCCTCCAGAACACCATCTGTTTTCAGTTGCCTGGACTTAACGTACACCTCCCTTTTCATTTTAATCAGATCATCAATTTCCCTGGTTATCCATGGCTCTCGAATCCTACCTTTCCTATCTTTCCTTTTTACAGGCACATGTCTATCCTGCAGCCTTATCAATTGTTCCTTAAAAGACTCCCACATGCCAGACCTGGACTTACCCTTGAACATCCTCTCCCAATCAACGTCCACTAATTCCTGCCTAATCCGGCTATAGTTAGCCTTCCCCCAATTTAGCACCCTGCCCGTAGGACAGCACTCATCCTTGTCCATTACTATCCTAAAGTTAACAGAGTTGTGGTCACTATTTGCCACATGTTCCCCTATCGAAACTTTGACGACCTGACCGGGCTCATTTCCCAGAACTAGGTCAAGTATAGCCTCCTCTCTAGTCGGGCTATCTACATACTGTTCCAAAAAACCTCCCAGTACGCATTTTACAAATTCTTCCCCATCCGGAACCCCAGCTCTGCGCACTTTCCAGTCTATACCTGGGAAATTAAGGCCCCCCACTACAACAACCCTATTTTTTCTGCACCTATCCAGAATCTCCTGACATATCCTTTCCTCCACTTCCCGTGGGCTGTTGGGTGGTCTGTAGTACACCCCCAGCATAGTGACTGCACCCTTCCTGTTTCTGAGTTCCACCCACAGTGACTCAGTACATGACCCCTCTAAGTTGTCTACCCTCTGCACTGCGGTAACATGCTCCCTAACTAATATCGTACTCCCTGATATATGCCACACCGCCTGACTTTCACACTGATATATCCTGCAACCCTCACTGTTACATTGATATATCCGACATCCCCTCACTGTTACACTGATATATCCCACACCCCCTCACTATAATACTGATATATCCCACACCGCCTGACTATAACACTGATATATCCTACAACCGTCACTGTTACAATGATATATCCCACAACTCTCACTGTTACACTGATATATCCCACATCCCCTCACCTTTACACTGATATCTCCCACACCCCCTCGCCAGAACACTGATGTAACCCACAACACTCACTGTTACACTGATCGCTCCCACAACTCTCACTTTAACACTGATATATTCCACAACCCTCACGGTAACATGCTCTGATATATCCCACACCCCTGCAACGTTGCACTGATATATCCCACACCTCCTCACTGTAACACTCTGATATATTCCACACTCCTCACTGTAACACTGATATATCCCACACCCCTCACTGTAACACTGATATATCCCACACCCCTCACTGTAACACTGATATATCCCACACCACTCACTGTAATGTGGTACAGTTATTTAAGAAGGGTAGCAGGGATAACCCGGAAATTATAGGCTGGTGAGCTTGACGTCCGTGGTAGGGAAGTTGTTTGAGAGGATTCTTAGAGACAGGATGTATGCGCATTTAGAACGGAACAATCTCATGAGTGACAGACAGCATGGGTTTGTGAGAGGGATGTAGTGCCTTACAAATTTGGTGGAGTTTTTTGAGGAAGTGACAAAAACGGTTGATGAAATTGGTTAACGGTTGGTGTTATCAGCAAGTTTGCGGATGACACAAAGATAGCTGGACTTGCAGATAGCGATGAGCATTGTCAGGCAATACAGCAGGATATAGATAGGCTGGAAAATTGGGCGGAGAGGTGGCAGATGGAATTCAATCCAGATGAATGCGAAGTGATGCATTTTGGAAGAAATAATGTCGGCAGGAGTTATACAATAAATGGCAGAGCCATCAAGAGTATAGAAACACACAGGAACCTAGGTGTGCAAGTCCACAAATCCTTGAAGGTGGCAACACAGGTGGAGAAGGTGGTGAAGAAGGCATATGGTATGCTTGCCTTTATAGGACGGGGTATAGAGTATAAAAGCTGGAGTCTGATGATGCAGCTGTATAGAACGCTGGTTAGGCCACATTTGGAATTCTGCGTCCAGTTCTGGTCGCCGCACTACCAGAAGGACGTGGAGGCGTTCAAGAGAGTGCAGAGAAGGTTTACCAGGATGTTGCCTGTTATGGAGGGTCTTAGCTATGAGGAGAGATTGGGTAAACTGGGCTTGTTCTCTCTGGAAAGACGGAGAATGAGGGGAGATCTAATAGAGGTGTACAAGATTATGAAGGGGATAGATAGGGTGAACGGTGGGAAGCTTTTTCCCAGATCAGAAGTGATGATCACGAGGGGTCACGGGCTCAAGGTGAGAGGGGTGAAGTATAACTCAGATATTAGAGGGATGTTTTTTACACAGAGGGTGGTGGGGGCCTGGAATGCGCTGCCAAGTAGGGTGGTGGAGGCAGGCACGCTGACATCGTTTAAGACTTACCTGGATAGTCACATGAGCAGCCTGGGAATGGAGGGATACAAACGATTGGTCTAGTTGGACCAAGGAGCGGCACAGGCTTGGAGGGCCGAAGGGCCTGTTTCCTGTGCTGTACTGTTCTTTGTTCTTTGCTTCTTTGAAGGAAGTGCCGTGCATGTCGTCTATATGGATTTCAGTAAGGCATTTGACAAAGTCCCTCATGGCAGGTTGGTTAAGAAGGTTAAGGCTCATGGGATACAAGGAGAGGTGGCGAGATGGGTAGAAAACTGGCTTGGCCACAGGAGACAGAGGGTAGCAGTCGAAGGGTCTTTTTCCGGTTGGAGGTCTGTGACGAATGGTATTCCGCAGGGCTCTGTACTGGGACCTCTGCTATTTGTGATATATATAAATGATTTGGAAGAAGGTGTATTTGGTGTTATCAGCAAGTTTGCAGATGACACGAAGATGGCTGGACTCCTCATTTTGAGGAGCCCAATGCCCCTCTCCACTATCGCGTGGGTGGCTACATGGGCCTCATTATAGCGGGTCTCCGCCTCAGACACAGGCCTCCGCACAGGCGTCATCACCCATGTCTGAAGCGGCTAACCCATATCACCCACGAGCCACCCCCACAGCCTGGGCTCTCCCTCAAATGCCTCCAAGATGTCAGAGCTCCTGACAATGAAGCTGTCATTCACGCTGCCTGGGTGTTTTGCGCAGACGTGCATAATGTTCATATTATGGTCACACACTAGTTGAACATTCAAGGAGTGGAACCCCTTTCTGTTGGTGAATCTCTATGGATTCTGTAGGAGGGCCTTGAGGGTGAGGTGGGTGCAGTCGATGGCCCCATCTACGTTAGGCATCCCCGCAATGGCTGCGAACCCTGCAGCCCAGGCTTCCTGATGGGCCTGGTCCAGGTTACATTTGATGTACTGCCCAGCCCAGGCACACAGGACTTCTGTGACCTACTTGACACAGGTGTGCACAGCTGACTGGGAAATGCCACATAGATTTTCTCTCGGGGTCTGGAAGAACATAGAACATAGAACAGTACAGCACAGAACAGGCCCTTCGGCCCACGATGTTGTGCCGAGCTTTATCTGAAACCAAGATCAAGCTATCCCACTCCCTATCATCCTGGTGTGCTCCATGTGCCTATCCAATAACCGCTTAAATGTTCCTAAAGTGTCTGACTCCACTATCACTGCAGGCAGTCCATTCCACACCCCAACCACTCTCTGCGTAAAGAACCTACCTCTGATATCCTTCCTGTATCTCCCACCACGAACCCTATAGTTATGCCCCCTTGTAATAGCTCCATCCACCCGAGGAAATAGTCTTTGAACGTTCACTCTATCTATCCCCTTCATCATTTTATAAACCTCTATTAAGTCTCCCCTCAGCCTCCTCCGCTCCAGAGAAAAAAGCCCTAGCTCCCTCAACCTTTCCTCAGAAGACCTACCCTCCAAACCAGGCAGTATCCTGGTAAATCTCCTCTGCACTCTTTCCAGCGCTTCCACATCCTTCTTATAGTGAGGTGACCAGAACTGCACACAATATTCCAAATGTGGTCTCACCAAGGTCCTGTACAGTTGCAGCATCACCCCACGGCTCTTAAACTCCAACCCCCTGTTAATAAAAGCTAACACACTATAGGCCTTCTTCACAGCTCTATTCACTTGAGTGGCAACCTTTAGAGATCTGTGGATATGGACCCCAAGATCTCTCTGTTCCTCCACAGTCTTCAGAACCCTACCTTTGACCCTGTAATCCACATTTAAATTAGTCCTACCAAAATGAATCACCTCACATTTATCAGGGTGAAACTCCATTTGCCATTTTTCAGCCCAGCTTTGCATCCTATCTATGTCTCTTTGCAGCCGACAACAGCCCTCCACCTCATCCACTACTCCACCAATCTTGGTGTCATCAGCAAATTTACTGATCCACCCTTCAGCCCCCTCCTCAAGGTCATTAATTAAAATCACAAAGAGCAGAGGACCAAGCACTGATCCCTGCGGCACTCCGCTCGCAACCTGCCTCCAGTCCGAAAATTTTCCATCCACCACCACCCTCTGTCTTCGATCAGACAGCCAGTTACCTATCCAATCGGCCAACTTTCCCTCTATCCCACACCTCCTCACTTTCATCATTAGCCGACCATGGGGGACCTTATCAAACGCCTTACTAAAATCCATGTATATGACATCAACTGCCCTCCCTTCATCAACACACTTAGTTACCTCCTCAAAAATTCAATCAAATTTGTGAGGCACGACTTGCCCTTCACGAATCCGTGCTGACTATCCCGGATTAATCCGCATCTTTCTAAATGGTTGTAAATCCCATCTCTAAGGACCTTTTCCATCAATTAACCAACCACCGAAGTAAGACTAACCGGTCTATAATTACCAGGGTCATTTCTATTCCCTTTCTTAAACAGAGGAACAACATTCGCCATTCTCCAGTCCTCTGGCACCATCCCCGTGGACAGCGAGGACCCAAAGATCAAAGCCAAAGGCTCTGCAATCTCATCCCTTGCCTCCCAAAGAATCCTAGGATACATTTCATCAGGCCCAGGGGACTTATCGGCCTTCAGTTTATTCAAAACTGCCAGGACATCCTCCCTCCGAACATCTATTTCCTCAAGCCTATTAGCCTGTAACACCTCCTCTTCCTCAAAAACATGGCCCCTCTCCTTGGTGATCACTGAAGAAAAGTATTCATTCATCACCTCGCCTATCTCTACTGACTCCATACACAAGTTTCCACTACTGTCCTTGACCGGCCCTAACCTCACCCTGGTCATTCTTTTATTCCTCACATAAGAGTAAAAAGCCTTGGGGTTTTCCTTGATCCGACCCGCCAAGGACTTCTCGTGTCCCCTCCTAGCTCTCCTAAGCCCCTTTTTCAGATCATTCCTTGCTAGCTTGTAACCCTCAATCGAGCCATCTGAACCTTGTTTCCTCATCCCTACATAAGCTTCCCTCTTCCTTTTCACAAGACATTCCACCTCTTTCGTGAACCATGGTTCCCTCACTCGGCCATTTCCTCCCTGCCTGACAGGGACATACCTATCAAGGACACCCAGTATTTGTTCCTTGAAAAAGTTCCACTTTTCATTAGTTCCTTTCCCTGACAGTTTCTGTTCCCAACTTATGCCCCCTCATTCTTGCCTAATCGCATCATAATTACCTCTCCCCCAATTGTAAATCTTGCCCTGCCGTACGGCCCTATCCCTCTCCATTGCAATAACAAAAGACACCGAATTGTGGTCACTATCTCCAAAGTGCTCTCCCACAACCAAATCTAACACTTGGCCCGGTTCATTTCCCAGTACCAAATCCAATGTGGCCTCACCTCTTGTCGGCCTATCCACATATTGTGTCAGGAAACCCTTCTGCACACACTGCACAAAAACTGCCCCATCCGAACTATTTGACCTACAAAGGTTCCAATCAATATTTGGAAAGTTAAAGTCCCCCATGACAACTACCCTGTGACCCCCACACATATCCATAATCTGCTTAGCAATTTCTTCCTCCACATCTCTATTACTATTTGGGGGCCTATAGTAAACTCCTAACAACGTGACCGCTCCTTTCCTATTTCTAACCTCAGCCCATATTACCTCAGTGTGCAGATCCCCCTCGAAGTGCCTTTCCGCAGCCGTTAAACTATCCTTGATTAATAATGCCACTCCTCCACCTCTTTTACCAGCTTCCCTACACTTAGTGAAACATCTATACCCCGGAAGGTCCAACAACCATTCCTGTCCTTGTTCTACCCACGTCTCCGTAATGGCCACAACATCGTAGTCCCAAGTACCAATCCACGCCCCAAGTTCATCTACCTTGTTCCGGATGCTCCTTGCATTGAAGTAGACACACTTCAACCCACCTTCCTGTCTACCGGTACCCACCCTTGACCCTGATACCTTCCCCAATACCTCACCACCCTCACTGACCTCTGGACTACAACTCCTTTTCCCACTCCCCTGACAAATTAGTTTAAACCCCCCAAGAAGCCAGGAGCATAAAAGTTCAGAGTGGCCATCAATTTGACAGCCACCGAGAATGGGTGCCCCCCTCGCCCCGAGGTGCCAGGTCCTGCAACGGGCTGCACAAGTGTTTGATGCACCATCAATTTACGAGAACTCCAGCGAGTGAGTGAAAATAACAGGCGTTTATTCGCAAAGAACTGGAACACACCCTTGTAGCTAACCTGGCCCAGACTGAGGCAGGAGGAGGAACCGTCACCTTTATACCTCGTTCAGGTGGAAAGGGAGGAGTCTTGGGTCAGGTGCAGCAGGGGTGTGTCCAGGCATATAACATGTAATTACAGTGCGTCACCACATTCACCCCCTCTTTAAAAAAAGAGTCTGGCGGGGGTGAGATGGGTGGACCAATATATACAGAGGCACGAAGATATATATACAAGAGTCACGGCTGAAGTAAGACGTCGATCTCTCACAGGTTCAGCCTGTCGGGCGATTTGATCTGTCGCTGCGACCACCGTAGTACTGGTTGAGGTGTTGTTTCAGATGGCAGGGTGAAACCGCTCGAGTCCGCCGTCATCCCTTCTGGTCGGGTACTGTGCGGTGACACCGGGAGGGGCTCAGGCGAGCTGCACACAGGGGACAAAGAAGTAAGCGGACCTGGTGCTACCTGGACAACAGAGGGGTCTAGGGATGTGGGATGGGAGGTGGGCTCCGGGGCAACCGCAGGCGCCAGCTCCCGGATAGAGACTGTGTCCTACTGCCCATCGGGGTACGTCACATAGGCATATTGGGGGTTGGCGTGGAGGAGCTGGACCTTTTTGACCAGGGGGTCTGACTTATGGGGCTGCACATGCCTCCGGAGCAGAACGGGGCCTGGGTACGTCAGCCACGACAGTAGTGAGATTCCCGAGGAGGACTTCCTAGGGAAAGCAAACATCCGTTCATGGAGGGTGGCATTGGTGGCCGTACACAGGAGTGACCTAATTGAGTGCAGTACATCAGGAAGGACTTCTTGCCAGCGGGTGACTGGAAGGCCTTTAGACCGTAGCGCTAGTAAAACGGCCTTCCAGACTGTTGCCTTCTCCCTCTTGACCTGTCCGTTTCCCCTGGGGTTGTAGCTGGTAGTCCTACTCGAGGCTATGCCCTTAGAGAGCAGGTACTGACGCAGCTCATCACTCATGAAGGAGGATCCCCGGTCGCTATGGACGTAGCTCGGGAAACCGAACAGGGTGAAGAGGCCGTGCAGGGCCCTGACGACCGTGGCTGAAGTCATATCCGAGCAGGGAATGGCGAAAGGGAATCGGGAGTACTCATCTATAACGTTGAGGAAATAGATTGCGGTCAGAAGAAGGAAGGGGCCCTTTGAAATCAATGCTGAGGCGTTCAAAGGGGTGGGTAGCTTTTATGAGGTGTGCCCTGTCCGGCCGATAGAAGTGCGGCTTACACTCCGCGCAGACCAGGCAGTATCTGGTTATAGCCCGGATGTCCTCAACAGAATAGGGCAGGTTACGGGCCTTCATAAAATGGTAGAGCCTGGTGACTCCTGGGTGACAGAGGCCATTGTGGAGAGTCTGTAGCTGGTTCACTTGTGCGCTAGCACATGTTCCGCGAGACAGGGCGTCCGGGGGCTCATTGAGCTTCCCGGGCCGGCACAAGATATCATAATTGTAGATGGAGAGCTCAATCCTCCACCTCAGTATCTTATCGTTCTTAATCTTGCCCCTCTGCGCGTTGTTGAACATAAAAGCCACCGAACGTTGGTCCGTGAGCAAAGTGAACCGTCGGCCAGCTAAGTAGTGGTGCCAGTGTCCCACTGCTTCGACAATGGCCTGAGCCTCCTTCTCGACAGAGGAGTGTCGAATTTCCGACCCTTGGAGGGTTCGTGAGAAGAAGGCCACAGGTCGGCCCGCCTGGTTAAGGGTGGCGGCCAGGACGAAGTCAGACGCATCCCTCTCCACCTGGAAGGGTATTGACTCATCCGCAGCGTGCATCGTGGCCTTCGTGATGTCCACTTTGATGCGGTCGAAGGCCAAGCGGGCCTCTCCCGACAGGGGAAAAAAGGTGGATTTGATAAGTGGACTGGCCTTATCCACATAATTAGGGACCCACTGGGCGTAGTATGAGAAGAAGTCCAGGCATCTCCTCAGTGCTTTGAGACTGATGGGAAGGGAAAGTTCCAGGAGGGGGCGCATGCGGTCAGGATCGTGGCCGATGACCCCGTTCTCCACTACATACCCCAGGATGGCAAGGCGGTGAGTGCGGAAGACACACTTCTCCTTATTGTAGGTCAGGTTAAGGAGAGCGGCCGTGTGAAGGAATTTATTGAGGTTTGCGTCGTGGCCCTGCTGATCATGGCCGCAGATGGTGACGTTATCCAGGTACGGGAAGGTGGCCCGCAGCCCGTTCTGGTCCACCATTCGGTCCATCTCACGCTGGAAAACCAAGAACCCATTGGTGACGCCGAAGGGGACCCTAAGGAAGTGATAGGAAGCGATTAAAATTGATGCACCATCAATTTACGAGGACTCCAGCGAGTGAGTGAAAATAACAGGCTTTTAATTGCAAAGAACTGGAACACACCCTTGTAGCTAACCTGGCCCAGACTGAGGCAGGGGGGAGGAACCATCACCTTTATACCTCGCTCAGGTGGAAAGGGAGGAGTCTTGGGTCAGGTGCAGCAGGGGTGTGTCCAGGCATACAACATGTAATTACAGTGGGTCACCACATTGTTGCACTGTCTCCTTTTGAAGGCGGAGACGTCGGCGGCACATGGTGTCCAACATCTGTTCAAATGACACTCGTGCATGGAACTGCCGGGGTCTCTGCTCCCTCCTTCTCCTGCGCCTCTCTGGGCGAATGGCGGCCATCTCCTGCCTCTGGTGGTCATCTCCCTCTACTCCTGCAAGTTGTAAGGCCCGGGCCTCCTGTGCCAGCATTTCTTCCTCCAGCTCCTCCTCCTCAGCTCCAGCAACCAAAAGAACAGCAAGATCGATCAGTTGCATCGCAAAAGCCATCTCATCACTCTGAAGGGGGGAGTTAGAGATGGAGAGGAACACATGTAGATATTAAGGGATGCTGCTTGCCCCTCGCCCATCAATAGTCACTGCCCATACCCCCCAATTCCCCCAGCCAATGCTCCCCAAAATCACAGCTCCTTGAAAAATTGAGAGGCTGCAGCAGTGCAATTTGCAAGGGGCTTTGAGCACATCCATCAGCTGGAAGAGTGCTGAGTGCACGAGGACCCAGCAGCACCACAAGACCCAAGGTCAGTGCTGAGACCCAGGTTCGTGCTGCAAATCGGACATCGGAGACGCAGCTGAGCAACAGCTCCCCGACCACCACACAGAGTCGCAGAGCTGCCACTGTCTCAAGAAAAAAATGGCCGGGATGAAACAACACCCGTGAGCAACAGAGAGCCGTTGACGCTAGGCACTTATCTCCTCACTAACCCTCACTAATGGAGCGCCCGAATCGGACTTTTATGGAGCATGTCTGTTTCGCGCTGATTTGGGATGGGCGAACGCAGTGGGAAAGGGGAAAGTGCTGGTAAAGTTGGGCGTGCAGCCCATTAAGTCAATTTAAATGCATGCAAATGCATTTAAATGGCCGTCGTGCCCGGTTTGGCGCGGTCCCGATCGCGTTCATTTTTGGGCCTTGGTAAAGGGGGAACCGGCGTGGAGGCGGGCGCAGATCACGCTACTTGCCTCACGCGCGACTTTACCAAGTTTTCGCAAATGAAAACGGGCGCAACGTGATGGTAAAATCGGGCCCTGCGAATCTAGATGACCCTTCGTCACAAATGGTTGTCGAGACTTAAAAAGTTGGCTCTATTCTCTCCCAACAGATGCTGTCAGACCTGCTGAGATTTTCCAGCATTTTCTGTTATTGTTTCAGATTCCAGCATCCACGGTATTTTGCTTTTATGCACTGCTAAACTGTCGGACAAAACCTCAAGTACAAATCCCTATCCTTTTTTTCAAATCTCTCCATGGCCTCAATATTCTATCTCTGTAACCTTCTCCAGTCCCTCAAAATTCAAATTCAGAATCTCAACAACTCCCAAAGCTTTATCAAAGAGACAGACTTCCAACAGAGAACCACAGTTTGAATTGAAAATAAAAAAGGAAAGTATCAGAGTGCCAGTGTTCTCGGGCAGACGCTCAACAATCCTATACTATAACTTTAAATTCTGGTTTCAAAAATATCTCAGGAAGGACGTTAAGGCCTTGGAAGGGGAATTGGCCAGGTTGGCAGCAAAATTAAAGGACTTCAGCTGATGTGGAGAGGCGGGAGAAACTGGAATTGTTCTCCTGAAAGCAGAGAACATTTAAATGAGAAGTTCAGAATCATGAAGGGTTTGATAGCGTCAGTGGGTGGTAATTTTTTCCAGGAGCATTAAGAAGCAAAGGGTGTCAATTAAGATGATTGACAAATGATGCTGAGGGGGAGATGGGGGAAATGTTTTTACCCAGCAGGTTGATGTGATCTGGAACGCGCTCGCTGAACCTGAATCAATAGGAACTTTGAAATAGGTTAACAAAGAACAAAGAACAGTACAGCACAGGAAACAGGCCCTTCGGCCCTCCAAGCCTGTGCCGCTCCTTGGTCCAACTAGACCAATCGTTTGTATCCCTCCATTCCCAGGCTGCTCATGTGACTATCCAGGTAAGTCTTAAACGATGTCAACGTGCCTGCCTCCACCACCTTACTTGGCAGCGCATTCCAGGCCCCCACCACCCTCTGTGTAAAAAACGTCCCTCTGATGTCGGAGTTATACTTCGCCCCTCTCACCTTGAGCCCGTGACCCCTCGTGATCGTCACCTCCGACCTGGGAAAAAGCTTCCCACTGTTCACCCTATCTATACCCTTCATAATCTTGTATACCTCTATTAGATCTCCACTCATTCTCCGTCTTTCCAAGGAGAACAAGCCCAGTCTACCCAATCTCTCCTCATAGCTCAGACCCTCCATAACAGGCAACATCCTGGTAAACTTTCTCTGCACTCTCTTGAACGCCTCCACGTCCTTCTGGTAGTGCGGCGACCAGAACTGGACGCAGAATTCCAAATGTGGCCTAACCAGCGTTCTATACAGCTGCATCATCAGACTCCAGCTTTTATACTCTATACCCCGTCCTATAAAGGCAAGCATACCATATGCCTTCTTCACCACCTTCTCCACCTGTGTTGCCACCTTCAAGGGTTTGTGGACTTGCACACCTAGGTCCCTCTGTGTTTCTATGCTCCTGATGACTCTGCCATTTATTGTATAACTCCTCCCTACATTATTTCTTCCAAAATGCATCACTTCGCATTTATCCGGATTAAACTCCATCTGCCACCTCTCCGCCCAATTTTCCAGCCTATCTATATCCTGCTGTATTGCCCGACAATGCTCTTCGCTATCCGCAATTCCAGCCATCTTCGTGTCATCCGCAAACTTGCTGATTACACCAGTTACACCTTCTTCCAAATCATTTATATATATCACAAATAGCAGAGGTCCCAGTACAGAGCCCTGCGGAACACCACTGGTCACAGACCTCCAGCCGGAAAAAGACCCTTCGACCACTACCCTCTGTCTCCTATGGCCAAGCCAGTTCTCCACCCATCTAGCCACTTCTCCTTGTATCCCATGAGCCTTAACCTTCTTAACCAATCTGCCATGTGGGACTTTGTCAAATGCCTTACTGAAATCCATATAGACGACATCCACGGCCCTTCCTTCATCAACCGTTTTTGTCACTTCCTGAAAAAACTCCAGCAAATTTGTGAGGCACGACCTCCCTCTTACAAAACCATGCTGTCTGTAACTAATGAGATTGTTTCGTTCTAAATGCACATACATCCTGTCTCTAAGAATCCTCTCCAACAACTTCCCTACCACGGACGTCAAGCTCACCGGCCTATAATTTCCTGGGTTATCCCTGCTACCCTTCTTAAACAACGGGACCACATTCGCTATCCTCCAATCCTCAGGGACCTCACCCGTGTCCAAAGAAGCGACAAAGATTTCCGTCAGAGGCCCAGCAATTTCACCTCTCGTCTCCCTGAGCAATCGAGGATAGATGCCATCAGGCCCTGGGGCTTTGTCAGTTTTAATGTTCCCTAAAAAACCTAACACGTCCTCTCTTGTAATGGAGATTTTCTCTAACGGGTCAACACCTCCCTCCGAGACACTCCCGGTTAACACGCCCCTCTCCTTCGTGAATACCGATGCAAAGTATTCATTTAGGATCTCCCCTATTCCCTTGGGTTCTAAGGATAATCCCCTCCATTGTCCCTGAGAGGTCCAATTTTCTCCCTGACAACTCTTTTGTTCCTAACGTATGAATAGAATGCCTTAGGATTCTCCTTCATCCTGTCTGCCAAGAACATCTCGTGACCTCTTTTTGCCCTTCTAACTCCCCGTTTGAGATCTTTCCTACTCTCTCTGTATTCCTCCAGAACTCCATCTGTTTTCAGTTGCCTGGACTTCACGTCCGCCTCCCTTTTCATTTTAATCAGATCCTCAATTTCCCTGGTTCTCCACGGCTCTCGAATCCTACCTTTCCTATCTTTCCTTTTTACAGGCACATGCCTATCCTGCAGCCTTATCAATAGTTCCTTAAAAGACGCCCACATGCCAGACGCGGACTTACCCTCGAACATCCTCTCCCAATCAACATCCACCAATTCCTGCCTAATCCGGCTATAGTTAGCCTTCCCCCAATTTAGCACACTGCCTGTAGGACAGCACTCATCCTTGTCCATTACTATCCTAAAGTTAACAGAGTTGTGGTCACTATTTGCCACATGTTCCCCTACCTTGCCAGGAGGGAAAGAGTTGGATGGATAGGGGATTCGGACTATTACACTGTTCTTTCAAACGGCTTTCCAAACACCAATGGCCAAATAGTCGGTTTCAATCTTTCCTCATTCAACGTTTCACAATTTATTTAATTGCAGTTGCTTGTTCTGTGAAGAAATTATTTCCTCATACTAACTCCTGTGATGTTCAGCTTCGGGGTTGCTTATCAGATGACATAGGGAGGGCTGTGTCCATGCTAAGAACCTGGTTTTTAGAGTAATAACTGTTGGTGAACATCCTCCCTGCCCAAGATGTCATTCAGTAGTTTACACTGAGATGACCAGTGTGAGGAAATATTAATCCAAATACATTGTCTGCTCTCACAGGTGGATGGAAAGATCCCTCCTCCGTGAGCTTTTGTTTACGTTCTGATTTGGCCAGAGCTCGAACACTACGCTCTCATCTTCTGGCCTCCAGGTTCTCTACACTTGCCCAAGACGTGTTGCAATAATTGTTCACCAGCCTGTTTCCTGGGATGAGGGGAGTTTACTTTTTCATTCTTAGGATGTGGGAGTCGTTGGCTCGGCCAGCATTTATTGCCCATCCTTAATTGCCCCTTGAGAAAGTTGTGGTGAGCTGCCTTCTTGAACCACTGCAGTCCCTGAGGTGTAGGCACACCCACAGTGGTATCAGGCAGAGAGTTCCAGGATTTTGCCAATGAGGGAACGGTTGATATATTTCCAAGTCAGGATGCTGAGAGACTTGGAGGGGAACCTCCAGGTGGTGGTGTCCCAGGTATCTGCTGCTCTTGTCCTTCCAGATGGTAGTAGTCGTGAGTCTGGAAGGTGCTGCTGAGGAACTTTGGTGCGTTGCTGCCACAGTGCATCAGTGGTGGATGTTTAAGGTGGTGGTTGGTAGCAACAAGCGGGGCTGCTTTGTTCTGGATGGAGTTGATTTTCTTGAGTGTTGTTGGAGCTGCACTCATCCAGTCAAGTGGAGAGTATTCCACCATACTCCTGACTTGTACCTTGTAGATGGTGGACAGGCTTTAAGGGGGCGGTCAGGAGTTGAGTTCGTCTCCGCAGATTTCCTAGCCTCTGAACTTATTTTGTTGTCAGATGTTGTGTCCTGAGGCATGTCGCTGAAGTTGAGAAATTACCCACTTTGCCTCAGCAAGAAGAAACAGGAATCATGAGATTTTAATTCAGCATGGTGGTAGGTGAGGGTATCACCCCCTGACCCCGGAAACAGAACCTTGGAGAACCTGCAGTAGGGCTCAGGCTGAAGTGGGTGGCATAGACGCTCACCTTGGTTTCCTGGGAATTCATCCTCGTTGTTTCAGAAGATTCCAATTAACTGGCACTCACCCCCTCGCAATCACTCACAGCCCTGACCTCCGAACATGTGCTTCATATGGTTAACTAACAGAAAGCAATGAGTAGGGGTAAATGGGTGTTTTTCTGGTTGGCGATCAGTGACTCGTGGTGTGCCTCAGGGATCAGTGTTGGGACCGCAATTGTTTCCGAATTACATAGATGAGTTGGGGACTGATGCGCTATCAATAAGGCGAAAGGCTACCGATATGCCAATATAAGTGTAGGCTTTTATTCACAACAGAATCAGGAGCAGATCCCAACAAATAACCAACCTGAACTGAACAAGGGGGAGGAGACAGCCACCTTTATACTTGGTGCCGAGGGGAGGAACCAAACTGGAAGGGGATGTGTCCAGGTATGACAAGCACGCACAACGGTGGTCCATATAGGACAAAGGCACAACTGAGGTCCACCACATTCACCCCTTCCTTTTAAAAAAACAACACGGGGTGAAGCGGAAACAATACTACAAGTCCAGACGAACCGATGGCTTGATCCGCCGTCACGAACGTAGGAGTGCAGGTCGCAGAGTCATCCGAGCAGGGTGCGATGTCGGCCCAGGCTCCGCACAGTGAGCGTCGAGAGAAGGCGCTCGGTGGTGTGAAGCGGACCGATCCGTCGTCCCGTCCAGTTGTCGGGTACTGCGTGGCGATGGCTCCGGCGACTCAAGCGAGCTGTACACAGGGACGAGAGGAGTGAGCAGTGGCCCTGGTGGCGTATGGGGAACAGTGGGAACCGGAGCTGGGGGGTGGGGGGCCGCAACAGGCTCTGGGCGCACTACATTGGGGACAGGGACTGAGGGAGGAAGAGGCGTAGCAGTCTCCGAATGGACGACACCAGGGACCGTGGGGCGGAAGGACGTGGTGACCTCAGGGGCACCCGCGGGTGCCAAGTCACCAAGGGTACGCTACATAAGCACATTGAGGATTAGCGTGGAGCAATTGGACCTCCTCGACCAAGGGATCTGCCTTATGGGTCCGGACATGCTTCCGAAGCAGGACGGGTCCCGGGGACATCAGCCAATCCGGGAGCGAAGTACCCGAGGAGGACTTCCAGGGAAACGAAAACATCCGCTCATGAGGGGTCGTATTGGTCGCTGTGCACAAGAGTGACCTAATGGAATGTAATGCGTCCAGTAGGACGTCTTGCCAACGGCTGACTGGAAGGCCCCTAGACCGTAACTCTAATAGAACGGCCTTCCAGATGGTTGCGTTCTCCCGCTCTACTTGACCATTGCCCCTGGGGTTATAGTTAGTGGTGCGGCTGGAGGCAATGCCTTTGTTGAGCAGGTACTGCCTCAGCTCGTCACTCATGAAAGAGGACCCACGATCGCTATGGACATAGGATGGGAAGCCGAACAGGGTGAAGAGCTTGTTCAGGGTCCGAATCACTGTAGCCGTGGTCATGTCCGAGCAGGGGAAGGCAAAAGGGAAACGCGAGTATTGGTCAATGATATTCAGGAAGTAAACATTGCGGTTAGAGGAGGGGAGGGGGCCTTTAAAATCAATGCTAAGGTGCTCAAACGCGCGAGTGGCCTTTACAAGGTGAGCCCGACCTGGCCAGTATAACTGCGGTTTGCACTCAGCGCAGACCCTGCATTGCCTGGTAATCGTCCGGACTTCCTGAAGGGAGAAGGGCAGGCTACGGGACTTGACAAAATGGAAACATATGGTGACACCCGGATGACAGAGGTCGTTATGGAGGGACTGTAGCTGGTCTGGTTGGGCGCTGGCGCATGATCCACGGGACAGGGCATCTGGGGGCTCATTGAGCTTCCCGGGCCGGTACATGATGTCATATCTGTAGGTGGAGAGCTCAATCCTCCACCGCAAGATCTTGTCATTCTTAATCTTGCCCTTTTGCCTGGTGTTAAACAGGAAGGCAACTGATCGCTGGTCCATAATTAAGGTGAATCGTTGGCCCGCGAGATAATGGCGCCACGAGGCTTCGGAAGTGGCTTTGCTCGGCAGACTTTAGCGAAGTGGCCTAGCTTACCGCATCCGGAGCAAATCGCGTCCTTCGCCGGGCAGCGACGCCGAGGGTGCTTGGGGAGGCCACAGAAGTAACATTTGGGCCCCGCCGGAACAGCCGTCGCGGTGGAGCCGTCGGTAGAACGGGATGCAAGGTAAGACCCGAGATTGTGGGAGGCCGCTTCTAACGTTTCAGCCATCGTGGCTGTTCTTCGGAGATCTAGGTCATCTTGTTCCAGCAGGCGCTGCCGGATGTATGTAGACTCAATGCCCGCAACGTAGGCGTCGCGGATCAGGTCCTCCATGTTCTGAGCTGCTGTAACAGCCTTACAGTCACAAGCTCGAGCTAGGACCCGCAGGGCGCGCAGAAATTGGGCACACGATTCTCCAAGCTGCTGCTTGCGGGTAGTTAGGAGATGTCTGGCGTAAACCACGTTAGGGCTCTTTCGGAACTGTCCTTTTAGGAGTTCAATAGCGTCCGCGTATGTAGCAGCGTCCCGGAAGATTCCACAGACGGTTTCGCTTACCCGGGCACGGAGCACGTGGCGTTTCGCGGCGTCGGTGTCGATGGACGTAGCGGTACCAACGAATGCTTCGAAGCAGTCCAGCCAATGATCGAATTTATCAGAAGCTCCAACCTCTTGAGGGTCTAATGCGAACTTGTCGGGTTTTAGAAACTGCTCCATGCTGGTAACTGTTGTGAATAAAATTGATGCGCTATCAATAAGGCGAAAGACTACCGATATGCCAATATAAGTGTAGGGTTTTATTCACAACAGAATCAGGAGCAGATCCCAACAAATAACTAACCTGGATTGAACAAGGGGGAGGAGACAGCCACCTTTATACTAGGTGCCGAGGGGAGGAACCAAACTGGAAGGGGATGTGTCCAGGTATGACAAGCACACACAATGGTGGTCCATATAGGACAAAGGCACAACTGAGCTCCACCACAGGGACCAAATGTAGTGTGTCAAAATTCGCAGATGACACTAAGATGGGTGGAAGAGCAAAGTGTGCAGAGGACGCTGAAAGTCTGCAAAGGGATACAGAAATCAAAGTGAGTGGGCGAGGGTCTGGCAGATGGAGTACAATGTTGGTAAATGTGAGGTCATCCATTTTGGTAGGAATAACAGCAAAATGGACTCTTATTTAAATGGTACAAAATTGCAGCATGCTACTGTGCAGAGGGACCTGGGTGGTCTTGTGCAGGAATCTCAAGGAGTTGGTTTGCAGGTGCAGCAGGTAATTAAGAAGGCGAATGGAATTTTGTCCTTCATTGCTGGAGGGATGAAGTTTAAAAACAGCGAGATTACGTTGCAGCTGTATAAGGTGCTGGTGAGGCCACACCTGGAGTACTGTGTACAGTTTTGGTCTCCTGACTTGAGAAAGGATATACTGGCACTGGATGGGGTGCAGAGGAGATTCACTCGGTTGATTCCGGAGTTGAGAGGGTTAGCTTATGAGGAGAGACTGAGTCGACTGGGGCAAAACTTATTGGAATTCAGAAGAATGAGGGAGATCTTATGGAAACATATAAGATTATGAAGGGAATAGATAAGATAGAAGCAGGGACGTTGTTTCCACTGGCGGGTGAAACTAGAACAAGGGGTATAGCCTCAAAATAAGGGGAAGCAGATTTAGGACTGAGTTGAGGAGGAACATCTTCTCACAAAGGGTTGTGAATCTGTGGAATTCCCTGCCCAGTGAAGCAGTTGAGGCCACCTCATTGAATGTTTTTAAGGCAAGGATAGATAAGGAGCTGAGTCCACAAAAAGATCAGCCATGATCTTCTTGAATGGTGGGGCAGGCTCAAGGGGCAGATGGCCTACTCCTGCTCCTGGTTCTTATGTTCTTATATCCGCATGCGAACTCAATGCCAGCACATCCCCCACTCACCCACCTCATTGCACCTCACACGCCCCATGCCAACTGAATGCCAACTCACCCAGTCTCCACCATGCACAGACCCCAGGAGCCGTGTGGAAATGAATTTAAATAATTTCTTCAAAATCCAATACAGCTCTCACTCTCCAGAATTGATCATGAAAAATACTCCCATTGATGAAAGCATCAAATCTTTTATTCTCCACAAGTGATTAATTGCTCATTACAAAGAACTTTTAATCATACCTTTACTTCTTTAATAGCCTTTTTCAAACTCGAAAGCACTTGCTGATGTAATTGTACTTTTAGAACCTCAGCCAAAAATTCATAATGAAAAGCACTTAGGAAAACATCAGCAATGATTAGAACTTTTTTTATTATTCATTTGTGGGACATGGGTGTCACTGGCTGGGCCAGCATTTACTGTCCATCCCTAGTTGGCCTTGGAGGGCAGTTGAGAGTTAACCACATTGTTGTAGCTCTGCAGTCACATGTAGGCCAGACCAGGTAAGGACAGCAGGTTTCCTTCCCTGAAGGACTGTCCAAATAGACGCTTCACTACCTGGTCTGTCAATCAAAGCATTTTTTGAATAATCACATGGCAGCTGCAGTTTAAAGAGAGGTGGATTTTAAAATAATCACATCACGACAGTTAAAGACACCAAATCCACCCTTCAATTGCGTTTCTGCCGATCCCATCAAGTTGAGTCCAATACTGCAGCTTAAAGCCCTTGAAACAGGCACTTACAGGGTCCGTTTGAGCTCAACACTGGAATATAAAGGGTTAACAGATGGGATACGCTAATGTATGATGTAGATGATGGTGTACAGCTAACACAAGCCAGTCAGACCCTTGAGAGAGAGAGAGGTTGTAATCATTTGTCGAGTAAATGATGACAAACTGTTTCCAGTAACATTTGTATGCAGAGGACTGACATTAGAGTTAATTGTCAAAGAATCCACGGGGACAGAGGAGGAGAAATATTCTTACACAGCAAGTTGTGATCTGGAACACACTGACAAAGGGAAGTAGGTTCTTAAGAAATTTTCAGATAAGGCATCGAATAGATACTTGAATAGATCATTGAAAAATGTACAAAGTTGGGATGGGGTGGAGAGTTGAATTAAATTTCTTGCTCTTTCAAGGAACAGTCCTTCCACCACAGGCCAAACAGTCAGCTTCAGTCTTTCATCATTCGATGTTTCACAACTTCTTTCCATGTGTTGTGTGAAGTAATGACTTCCTCACACTAACATTCTGCTGGTCAGATTATTGCATCCAACTGGGGTTCTGCTTCTCAGATTATGCTGGGGAATTGCATCTCTGTGGCAATCACCCGATTTTAGTAAAATGAAACATTCTTTCCTGGCCTAAGGTTTCAATCAGCAGTTTTGGACACTCTCATCAACACCATTCATGATAAATCTGCAGCGTGAAGTATTGAGAGAAACGCACCCTCTGCTCTCTGCTTCGATGTAAAAGATTCCACATCCAAGAGCTTTTGGTCTCAATTTCTCTTTCATCTCTGAATCAGAAAGCCATGAGCTCCAGAATCTGCAGAGGCTTGAACCACATAGCAAATCATTGAGCATCATGACCCCAATAATGCACAGCTCACTTGGTGCTCACAGCTGAAGGGAGGTGGTGGTGCAGTGGTATTGGACTAGTAATCCAGAGACCCATCATGCTGCTCTGGGGATGGGAGTTCCACGGCAGTCAGGCCTACATGCAATTCCAGAGCCACAGCAATGTGGTTGACTCTTAAATGCCCCTCTGAAATGATCCAGAATGCCGCTCAGTTGTATCCAACCCCGACAAAGAAAACAAAAAGTAATAAAACCAGATGGACCATACAGCATTGACCTCGGCAACAAAAACGGCAACGGCAAACCCCGCCCTGTCAACCCTGCAAAGTCCTCCTTAAAAAATATCGGAGTGCTTGTGCCAAAATTGGGAGCACCCGGAAGAAACCCACGCAGACACGGGGCGAAGGTGCAAACTCCACACAGACAGTCACCCAAGGCCAGAATGGAACCCGGGTCCATGGCGCTGTGAGGCAGCAGTGCGAGCCACCGTGCCAAGTGTGACTTGCAAAAATAAACCCTGGAACCTTGATTGTAGAAATTCTCCTGAGTGAATCAGCAGCTTCTTCCCAGTTTAAAGAGGAAATTCAGCAATTTCTAAGGATTGATGGACTATCAGGCTTTTAAAAAATTTGTTTGACAGGATCAAGCTATTGAGTTGGCGATTTTAGTTGGGATCTTGCTGTGCACAAATTAACTGCAGAATTTCCTGCATTGTAACAGTGAGGATATTTCTGTTGGGCGGAAAGCAATTAAAGTCCGAACTTTGGAATCCACTATTATTCCTGACTAAAGCTTGTGTTGCAGTGAATTTGCCTGTTTAATGAAATGTGCAGCAGCCATTTTAACTCAGAGTGAGGTTGTGGATCTCTCTCTCTCTCCTTCTATCCCTCTCTCCCTCCATCTCTCTCTCTCCCTCTATCTCTCACTCTCTCCCTCTATCTCTCTGCAGCTGTGAATGAGAGTCATGGTGGGATTGAGAGGGAGAGGGAGGGAGAAAGTGGAGGGGGTGGAAAGGAGAGAGGGAGGGAACAAGAAAGCCTGGGGTTGGGTCTTCTTGTTATCTCATTGTTGCTGTGTGCAAATTTCCTGCAGCATTTCCTACTTTACAACACTGAGTCCCCTTGACAATTCTGAGGTTTTAGTTGTGGTTTTCTCTCTCGTGATCTCTCTCTCCAACTCTCCACCAGCTTAATTCTTTATTGAGCCGTTAATCGATCAGAAAATGCACAATACGACCTATTATTTTTAAACGATAAACGATAGAATCCATACAGTGCAGAAAGAGGCCATTCTGCCCATCAAAAGGCCATGATGTGCAGGCTAGGTGGATTGACCATGTTAAATTGCCCCTTCGTGTCAAGGTCACAGCAGGGTAAATACATGGTTTTACTGGGATAGGGCCTGGTTGGGATTGGTGTGTCTGTAGGCTCGATGGGCCCAATGGCCTCCTTCTGTACCATAGGGATTCCAAAGCTGAATTGATTCTCTGCGCGAGTATCTTACCAAGGCCCTCCCTTCTACTCTATCCCTGTGCATTTACCATGGTGACTCCCTCGAATCTTCGCCACATGTTCGACACTAAGGGGCAAATTAGCGTGGGCAATCCACCTCACTTCCAAATCTGTGGAAAGAAATCAGAGCACCCGGAGGAAACTCACGCAGACACAGGGAGAACGTGTAAACGCCTCACAGACAGTCACCCAAAACCGGAATTGAACCCAGGCACCTGGTGCTGTGAGGAAGCAGTGCTAACCACTGTGTCACCATGCTGCCAGAAATATGTCAGAGCACATTTCAACCCAGCTTGAATCCGGGAGACAAAGGGAGGAAAAGAGGTGGAGAGAGAGCAGTGGAAAGAGAGAGAGTGACAGTGAGGTCATAGCTAGCACAAAGGAAGATGGTTGTGGTTGTTTGAGGTCAATCATAATTCCAGGAGTTCCTCAGGGGAATGTCCTCGCCCCAATCATCTTCAGCTGCTTCATCAATGACCTTTCTCCCATCATAAGGTCAGAAGTGGGGATGTTCACCAATGATTGCACAATGTTCAGCATCATTCATGACTCCTCAGATACTGAAGCAGTCTATGCCCAAATGCAACAAGACCTGGACAATATTGAGGCTTGGGCAGACAAGTGGTATGTAACATTCGTGCCACATAAGTGCCAGGCAATGACCATCTCCACTGTCACCTGACTCCTCCTTGGTTTTTGACAATCCAGGAGGAGGTTTGGTCCCTTTAATGGTAGCAGTGCAATGCTAACACATGCCACACTCACACAGTGAGGCCACCAAGCTGAACTCATCCCTGTTGAACACACCACAGAGCCCTAGTCACTCTCTCTCATGCTCATACTAGACTAATAAAGGGACAACTATAAGCCCACTGAACTTATTAATCCATAGACCACCTCCACTCTGAAAGCTGGACATCGGATTTAGGAATTCAGCCAGAGCTGTGAGTGCAACTCCAACAAGAAGTTCAAGATCATCCAGGAGAAAGCAGTCCACCTGATTGACACTGCATCCACCACATTCAACAACCATTCACTCCACCACCACAAACAGTGACAGCCATGTGTACCATCTACAAGATGCACTGCAGGTACTCACCTAGGCTCCTTTGACAGCACCTTCCAAACCCACAACCGCTACCATCCAGAAGGACAAGAGCGGCAGATACCTGGGAGCAGTACCACCCGGAGGTTGCCCTCCAAGGCCTCGCCATCCTGACTTGGAAATATATCACTGTTCCTTCACTGTTGCTGGGTCAAAATCCTGGAATTCCCTCCCTAACAGCACTGTGGGTGTCCATTTGGCTGAGCTTACGTGAGTTCCATTGCATTGTCCACAAATAAGCTGTCTTCTCGCGGTTATATTCAGACATTTCAGTTCATCACCAGTTATTTCGCAGACTTCACTAACCCCGTCCACGATTACTTCCTAGTAAAGTGTGCTCTCTACTGTAGGGACTTCACTACCCCCGGCCACTATTACTCCTCCAGCACCGTGTTTCACTCCCGTTACAGGGTTTCAACTTATACTCACGGCTTCCACTATTACCACCTCGGCAAGGTGCTTCTCCACCGGAGTCCGGTTTAGGGCAGAGTTGATCAAGCTCCTTTTCCGCCCCGCTTTTCACAACATTGACAGTCCAGTTCCCAACTTTTCAAACTTTCATGCAATCGGATAGCAACTCTACGTTTGTTCGCCACTACAGAGTTTGATGTTAACCAACCTCTGCCACTTGTGCTTCACAATCCTAAGTGCCCTTGGTGTCTCTTTACCCACTTCAATCTCCTGACCTTCGCGTGGGAGCTTCCTCCTCTTCACAACCGGTCTGAGGCAGGGTTTTGAGACAGGCACTACCTTGTCCTCTTGTCGGTCAGCACAAGCAACAGTTACTTATCACTATCAGCAGTTAGTACTTATCACCATATCATATACAACAATACTTATTACTACAAATACCCCTTAAGTTTAACCCCTAAGGTTTAACGCCTTGCTAACTATATTCTTCACCTTGTCTGACTCTCACAGATTCAGTGATCTCTACCCCGGCTCCAGTCGGGCCCAATCGATCTCACCAGTAATAGGATCCTAGCCGACGACGCCAATTGTTGTGGGAAAAGTACCACTGGGTCAGGCTTGAAGGTTTCAAGAATACAGTTTTATTTTAACGAAGCTTCGTGGAGAAAAGGCACTAACAAGCAGCAAACCTTCTCTCAATGAGACAATAGGAGCAGTCCATCTTTATACCCTTTAAACAATAGATGGACCGGACATCGAGCCATTATCACATCGTTGTAATCAAGTAGGTGATCGATCGTTAACACATCGTTATAGACAAATACAGACAGATACAGACATGAACATGTTAACATCGCATTGTCTTATGAATGGATACATTTCCTACGTCAGTGGCTATCAATGGTTTTTAGTTTCAGCCTATTCATATAGTAATTTACAATAATGGGTTTTCCTGCAGTTATGTATTCCCGATCCCATCTGTAGCTAATCTCATTATCTACCCCTATTGTCCTTATCCTTAAGCCCTGGCTGGCTTCCTGTAGGATTTGATTCCTGCATGCTTAACTTTGAATAGCTGTCTGTCCTTTATGTTTTAATCTCAGGTGGCTGTCTGTACTGAAAGTCAGTGCCTGCTTAATGTCTCTTTCCCAGGTGACTGTTTGTGTGCCAGGCAACCATCTTATGTGTACCCATCTGCATATTTTTCCTACTTCAACACCCCTCACTGTTACACTGATATATTCCACACCCCCTGACGATGACACTGATATATTCTATACCTCCTGACTTTAACACTGATATATCCCACAACCCTCACTGTAACACTCTGATATATTCCACACCCCTCACTGTAACATTCACTGATTTAATCCACACGCCCTCATTGTTACACTGGTATATCCCACACCCCTCACTGTAACACAGGATATTTCCCACACCAGCTCACTATAACACTGATATAGCCCACAACCCCTCACTGTAACACTGATATATCCCACACTACTGACGATAACACTGATATATCCCACAACCCTCACTGTTACACTGATATATTCCATAATCCTCACTGTATCATTCTCTGATCTATCCCACACCCCTCACTGTTAGAACATAGAACATAGAACATAGAACATTACAGCGCAGAACAGGCCCTTCGGCCCACGATGTTGCACCGACCAGTTAAAAAAAAAACTGTGACCCTCCAACCTAAACCAATTTCTTTTCGTCCATGAACCTATCTACGGATCTCTTAAACGCCCCCAAACTAGGCGCATTTACTACTGATGCTGGCAGGGCATTCCAATCCCTCACCACCCTCTGGGTAAAGAACCTACCCCTGACATCGGTTCTATAACTACCCCCCCTCAATTTAAAGCCATGCCCCCTCGTGCTGGATTTCTCCATCAGAGGAAAAAGGCTATCACTATCCACCCTATCTAAACCTCTAATCATCTTATATGTTTCAATAAGATCCCCTCTTAGCCGCCGCCTTTCCAGCGAAAACAATCCCAAATCCCTCAGCCTCTCCTCATAGGATCTCCCCTCCATACCAGGCAACATCCTGGTAAACCTCCTCTGCACCCTCTCCAAAGCCTCCACATCCTTCCTGTAATGTGGGGACCAGAACTGCACACAGTACTCCAAGTGCGGCCGCACCAGAGTTGTGTACAGTTGCAACATAACGCTACGACTCCTAAATTCAATCCCCCTACCAATAAACGCCAAGACACCATATGCCTTCTTAACAACCTTATCTACTTGATTCCCAACTTTCAGGGATCTATGCACACATACACCTAGATCCCTCTGCTCCTCCACACTATTCAAAGTCCTCCCGTTAGCCCTATACTCAACACTGATATATCCCACACCCCTCACTATAACACTCTGATATATTCCACACCCCTTACTATAACACTGATATATTCCACACAGTCTGACTACAATACCGATATATACTACGACCCTCACTGTTACACTGATATATCCCACACCCCCGACAATAACACTGATATAGCCCACAACCCCTCACTGTAACCCTGATATATCCCACACGCCCTGACAATAACACTGATATATCCCACCACCCTCACTGTTACACTGATATATCCCACACCTCCTCACTGAAACACCCTGATATATTCCACAGACCTCACTATAACACTGGTATACCCCACACCCCCTGACTATATCACTGATATATCCCACACCCCCTCACTATAACACTGATATATCCCACAATCCTCACTGTTACACTGATATATCCTACGTCCCCTCACCGTTACACTGATATATCCCACACCCCCAGACTATATCACTGATCTATCTCACACCTCCTGACTATAACACTGATATATCCCACAAACCTCACCATCACACTGATATATCCCACAACACTGATTGTATCATTCTCTGATCTATCCCACACCCCCTCAATGTTACACTGGTATATTGCAAACCTCCTCACTGTAACACTCGGATATATTCCACACCTTACCTATAACAATGATATATCCCACAGCGCCTGACGATAACACTGATATATCCCACAACCCCCACTTTTACACTGATATATCCCACATCCCCTCACCATTACACTGATATATCACACACACCCTCACAATAGCACTGATATATTCCACACCCCCTCACTGTAACACCGATATACCCCACACTCCCTCACTGTAACACTGATATATCCCACAACCCGCACTATAATACTGATATATCCCACAACCCTCACCGTAACACTGATATATCCCACACACCCTCACTGTAACACTGATATATTCCAAATCCCTCACTTCCACACAAATATATATCCCACACCGCCGAACTATAACACTGATATACCCTACAACCTCACTGTTACACTGATATATCCCACACCGCCTTACTATAACACTGATGTACCCTCCAACCTCACTGTTACACTGATATATCCCATACCCACTCAATGTTACACTGATATATTCCACACCCCTCACTATAACACTGATGTATAACACACCACCTGACGCTAACACTGATATTTCCCACATCCCCTCACCGTTACACTGATATATCTCACATACCCTCACTGTTCCACTGATATATCCCACAACCCTCACTGTAACATTCTCTGATCTATCCCACACACCCTCAATGTTACACTGATATATCCCACACCTCCTCATTCTAACACTCTGATATATTCCACACCCCTCACTATAACACTGATATATCCCACACCACCTGACTATAACACTGATATATCCTACAACCCACACTATAACACTGATATATCCCACACCCCCTGACTATAACACTGATATATCCCACACCCCCTCACTATAACACTGATATAATCCACAACCCTCACTGTAACATTCTCTGATCGAGCCCACACCCACTCAATGTTACACTGATTAATCCCACACCTTCTCACTGTAACACTGATATATTCCACACCCCTGACTATAACACTGATATATCCCACACCCCCGACTATAACACTGATATATCCCACAACTTTCACTGTTGTACTGATATATCCCACACACCCTCAGTGTTACACTGATTAATCCCACACCTCCTCTCTGGAACACTGATACATCCCACACCCTCTGACTATAACACTGATATATCCCACACCCCCTCACTATAACACTGATATCTCCTTCAATCCTCACTGTTGCACTGATATATCCCACACCCCCTCACTGTAACACTGATATATCCCACACCCCCTCACTGTAACACTGATATACCCCACAACCCGTACTATAACACTGATATCGCCCACAACCCCTTACTGTAATACAGAAAATCCCACACTCCCTGACTATAACACTGATATATCCCACATCCCCGACTATAACGCTGATATATGCCACAAACCTCACTGTTACACTGATATATCACACACCCCCTCACTATCACATTGATATATTCCACAACCCTCACTGTAACATTCTCTGATCTAGCCCACACCCACTCAATGTTACACTGATATATACTACATCCCCTCACCGTTACACTGATATGTCCCACACCCCCGACAATAACACTGATATATCCCACACCCCCTGACTATAACACTGATATATCCCACAACCCTCACTGTAACACTGATATATCCCACACGCCCTGACAATAACACAGATATATCCCACCACCCTCACTGTTACACTGATATATCCCACACCTCCTCACTGAAACACCCTGATATATTCCACAGACCTCACTATAACACTGGTATACCCCACACCCCCTGACTATATCACTGATATATCCCACACCCCCTCACTATAACACTGATATATCCCACAATCCTCACTGTAACACTGATATATCCCACACGCCCTGACAATAACACTGATATATCCCACCACCCTCACTGTTACACTGATATATCCCACACCTCCTCACTGAAACACCCTGATATATTCCACAGACCTCACTATAACACTGGTATACCCCACATCCCCTGACTATATCACTGATATATCCCACACCCCCTCACTATAACACTGATATATCCCACAATCCTCACTGTTACACTGATATATCCTACGTCCCCTCACCGTTACACTGATATATCCCACACCCCCAGACTATATCACTGATCTATCTCACACCTCCTGACTATAACACTGATATATCCCACAAATCTCACCATCACACTGATATATCCCTCAACACTGATTGTATCATTCTCTGCTCTATCCCACACCCCCTCAATGTTACACTGGTATATTGCAAACCTCCTCACTGTAACACTCGGATATATTCCACACCTTACCTATAACAATGATATATCCCACAGCGCCTGACGATAACACTGATATATCCCACAACCCCCACTTTTACACTGATATATCCCACATCCCCTCACCATTACACTGATATATCACACAAACCCTCAATGTAGCACTGATATATTCCACACCCCCTCACTGTAGCACTGATATATCCCACACCCCCTCACTATAACACTGATATATCCCACACCCACTCACTATAACACTGATATCTCCTACAATCCTCACCGTTACACTGATATATCCCACATACCCTCACTGTTCCACTGATATATCCCACAACCCTCACTGTAACATTCTCTGATCTATCCCACACACCCTCAATGTTACACTGATATATCCCACACCTCCTCATTGTAACACTCTGATATATTCCACACCCCTCACTATAACACTGATATATCCCACACCACCTGACTATAACACTGATATATCGCACAACCCACACTATAACACTGATATATCCCACACACCCTTACTGTAACACTGATATTTCCCACACCCCCTTTTTGTAACACTGATATATTCCACACCCCTGGCTATAACACTGATATATCCCACATCCCCGACTATAACACTGATATACCCCAACCCCTCACTGTTAAACTGATATATCCCACATCCCCGACTATAACACTGATATATCCCACACCCCCTGACTATAACACTGATATATCTCACACCACCTGACTATAACACTGATATATCCTACAACCCACACTATAACACTGATATATCCCACACCCCCTGACTATTACACTGATATATCCCACAACCCACACTATAACACTGATATATCCCACACACCCTTACTGTAACATTGATATTTCCCACACCCCCTTACTGTAACACTGATATATTCCACACCCCTGGCTATAACACTGATATATCCCACATCCCCGACTATAACACTGATATACCCCAACCCCTCACTGTTAAACTGATATATCCCACATCCCCGACTATAACACTGATGTATCCCACACCCCCTCACTATAACACTAATATATCCCACACCCCCTCAATGTTACACTGATATATCCCACACCTCCTCACAGTAACACTGATATATCCCACAACCCTCACTGTAACACTGATATATTCCACAATCCTCACTGTAACCTTCTCTGAAAGGTTGCACACCCCCTGAATCTTACACTGATATATCCCACATCTCTTCACTGGAACATGCTGATATATTCCACACCCCTCACTATAACACTGATATATCCCACATCGCCTGACTACAACACTGATATATCCCACAACCCTCACTGTTAGACTGATATATACTACATCCCCTCACTGTTACACTGACATCTTCTTCACCCCTCACTGCAACATTCACTGATCTACCCCACACCCCCCTCAATGGTACACTGACATATCACACACCTCCTCACTGCAACACTCTGATATATACCATATCCTTCACTATAACACTGATATATTCCACACAGTCTGACTATAATACTGATATATATAACTACAACCCTCACTGTTACACTGATATATCCCACACCCCCTGACTTTAACACTGAGATATCCCACACCCTGCTGTAGAGAAGGTGTATGCTGTGGAGGGATTGTCTACAGAGTCCCTGTGGGTGGAAGTTCAGAGTGGGAAGGGGTCGATCACTTTGCTGGGAGTTTTCTATCGGCCGCCCAATAGTGACAGGGAGGTGGAGGAGCAGATAGGGAAACAGATCCTGGAGAGTTGCAATAATAGCAGAGTTGTTGTGATGGGAGACTTTAATTTTCCAAACATAGATTGGACTTTCCCGAGGGTAAGGGGATTGGATGGGGAGGAGTTCGTTAGGTGTGTTCAGGAGGGATTCCTGACACAGCATGTGGACAAGCCTACAAGAGGAGAGGCTGTACTTGATCTGATACTGACCAATGAGCCTGGAGAGGTGTCAGATCTCTCAGTGGGAGAGCATCTTGGGAATAGCGATCATAACTCTATCTCCTTTATGCTTGCATTGGAAAAAGAGAGGATCAGGCAAGCTGGGAAAGCGTTTATATGGAGTAAGGGGAAATATGAAGACATAAGGCAGCAAATTAGAGGAGTAAATTGGAAGGAGGTATTCTCGGGGAAATCTACTGAAGAGAGGTGGCAGTTTTTCAAGGAATGTCTGTCTAGGGTTCTTCAGGACAATGTTCCAAGCAGACAGGGAGGAGATGGTAGGTTAAAGGAACCGTGGTGCACGAAAGCTATGCGGGACCTAGTCGAGAAGAAAAGGAAAGCGTACAAAAGGTTCAGAGAGCTTGGCGAAGATAGGGATCTAGATGAGTATACGGCTTGTCGGAAGGGACTAAAGAAGGAAATTAGGAGAGCCAGAAGGGGTCATGAGAAGGCCTTGGCAAGTAGAATTAAGGAAAACCCGAAGGCGTTCTATAAATATGTGAAGAGTAAAAGGATGAGACGTGAAGGAATAGGGCCTATAAAAGGTGAAGGCGGGAAAATCAGTACAGAACCAGTAGAAATGGCAGAGGTGCTTAATGAGTATTTTGCCTCGGTTTTCACAGAGGAGACGGACATGGGTGGATGTACTGTGGGCTTGCGGTGGACTGAAAAGATTGAGTATTTGGACCTTAACAAAGAGGTTGTGCTGGAATCTTTGAATGGATCAAGATAGATAAGTCGCCGGGTCCGGATGGGATGTACCCCAGGTTACTGTGGGAGGCGAGGGAAGAGATTGCAGAGCCTCTGGCGATGATCTTTGCATCATCGATGGAGATGGGAGAGGTGCCGGAGGATTGGAGGATTGCGGATGTGGTTCCTATTTTCAAGAAGGGGAATAGGGATTGCCCAGGAAATTACCGACCGGTGAGTCTAACCTCAGTGGTTGGTAAGCTGATGGAGAAGATCCTGAGGGACAAGATTTATGAGCATTTGGAGAGGTTTAGTATGCTCAAGAATACTCAGCATGGCTTTGTCAGAGGCAGATTGTGCCTTATGAGCCTGGTGGAGTTCTTCGAAAATGTGACTAAACACATTGACGAAGGGAAAGCGGTAGATGTGGTTTATATGGATTTTAGCAAGGCGTTCGATAAGGCCCCCCATGCAAGGCTTCTCGATAAAGTGAGAGGGCATGGGATCCAAGGGGCTGCTGCCCTGTGGATCCAGAACTGGCTTGCCCAAAGGAGGCAGAGAGTGGGTATAGATGGATCTTTTTCTAATTGGAAGTCGGTCACCAGTGGTGTGCCCAGGGATCTGTTCTGGGACCCTTGCTGTTTGCCATTTTCATACATGACCTGGATGAGGAAGTGGAGGGATGGGTTGGTAAGTTTGCCGATGACACGAAGGTTGGTGGGGTTGTGGATAGTCTGGAGGGATGTCAGAAGTTACAGAGGGACATAGATAGGATGTAAGACTGGGCGGACAAGTGGCAGATGGACTTCAACCCAGATAACTGTGAAGTGGTCCATTTTGGCAGGTCAAATGGGATGAAGGAGTACAATATAAAGGGAAAGACTCTTAGTACGGTAGAGGATCAGAAGGACCTTGGGGTCCGGGTCCATAGGACTCTAAAATCGGCTCCGCAGGTGGAGGAGGTGGTTAAGAAGGCGTATGGTGTGCTGGCCTTTATCAATCGAGGGATTAAGTTTAGGAGTCCGGGGATAATGATGCAGCTATATAAGACCCTCGTCAGACCCCACTTGGAGTACTGTGCTCAGTTCTGGTCGCCTCATTACAGGAAGGATGTGGAAAAGATTGAAAGGGTGCAGAGGAGATTTACAAGGATATTGCCTGGATTGAGTGGCATGCCTTATGAGGATAGGCTGAGGGAGCTCAGTCTTTTCTCCTTGGAGAGACGAAGGATGAGAGGAGACCTAATAGAGGGATATAAGATGTTGAGAGGCAAAGATCAGGTGGACTCTCAGAGGCTCTTTCCCAGGGTGGAACTGGCTGCTGCAAGAGGACACAGGTTTAAGGTGCTGGGGGTAGGTACAGGGGAAATGTTCAGGGGAAGTTTTTCACACAGAGGGTGGTGGGCGAGTGGAATTGGCTGCCGTCAGTGGTGGTGGAGGCAAACTCAATAGGGTCTTTTAAGAGACTCCTGGATGAGTACATGGGACTTAAAAGGATGGAGGGTTATAGGTCGGCCTAAAAGGTAGGGATATGTTCAGCACAACTTGTGGGGCCGAAGGGCCTGTTTTGTGCTGTAGTTTTCCATGTTTCTATGTTTCTATACCCCACAACTTCTGACTGGAACACTGATATATCCCACACCCCTGACTATAACACTCATATATCCCACATCCCCGACTATAACACTGAGATATCCCACAACCTTCACTGTTACACCGATATATCCCACACCCGCTCAATGTTACACTGATTAATCCCACACTTCCTCACTGTAACACTGATATATCCCACACCCCCTGACTATAACACTGATATATTCCACAACCCCTCACTGTAACACTGATATACCCCACAACCCTCACCGTTACACTGATATATCCCACAACCCTCGCTGTTTCACTGATATATTCCACAAACCCTCACTGTAACATTCACTGATATATCCCACACCCCCTCAATGTTACACTGATATATACCACACCCCCTCAATGTTACACTGATATATCCCACACCCCCTCACTGTTATACTGATACATCCCACACCCCCTCACTGTTATACTGATATATCTCACATCTCCTTACTATCACACTGATATATCCCACAACCCCTCACTGTTATACTGATATATCCCACACCCCCTCACTGTTATACTGATATATCCCACACCCCCTCACTGTTATACTGATATATCCCACACCCCCTCACTGTTATACTGATATATCCCACATCTCCTTACTATCACACTGATATATCCCACAACCCTCACTGTTACACTTGCTGTGGGAAAATCACCATTCGGAGTCAGACTTAAAGATTCAACACGCAGTTTTATCAGACAAAACTTTGGGAGAAGCGCTGGGCACTCCGCAGTGCACGCGGTCACCTTTTCAACTTTAAAATGGCAGTTGAGCATCTTTAATACATTTTCAAATAATGGTCAAGTCCGGACATTAGCCGTCAGTACATCATTATACATAGAGTAGATACATTTATGCATTTATGCCCCCCATCAATGACTGATCTCGTTGCCTAAACTCATTGTTTTGGTTCTGCTTTATCTCAAACTAAGGTGCCTCAAGGTCTGATCTATTTCCTGCAGCAATTTAGACACTAACAGGTTTTAACTCTTTGTTGTGCAATGTCTGTGCCCAAGTCAGCACATCTTAGTGTCTTTTCCCAGAGTCCATTTTGTGCCAGGTAACCATCTTGTATCCTTTAATTTTGATTTTACTTCAACACACTGATATATTCCACAGCCCTCTCTGTAACATACACTGATATATTCCACACTCCCTCAATGTTACACTGATATATTCCAAATGGATGATATTGCAATAGTGTAGGTTAGATGTGCTTTAGATTGGTTTCACTGGTCGGCGCAATATCGAGGGCCAAAGGGCCTGTACTGCGCTGTAATGTTCTATGTTCTCTGTCTCCTGTGGCCAAGCCAGTTTTCTACCCATCTCGCCACCTCTCCTTGTATCCCATGAGCCTTAACCTTCTTAACCAAACTGCCATGAGGGACTTTGTCAAATGCCTTACTGAAATCCATATAGACGACATGCACGGCCCTTCCTTCAAAGAAGCAAAGAACAAAGAACAGTACAGCACAGGAAACAGGCCCTTCGGCCCTCCAAGCCTGTGCCGCTCCTTGGTCCAACTAGACCAATCATTTGTATCCCTCCATTCCCAGGCTGCTCATGTGACTATCCAGGTAAGTCTTAAACGATGTCAGCGTGCCTGCCTCCACCACCCTACTTGGCAGCGCATTCCAGGCCCCCACCACCCTCTGTGTAAAAAACATCCCTCTAATATCTGAGTTATACTTCACCCCTCTCACCTTGAGCCCGTGACCCCTCGTGATCATCACTTCTGATCTGGGAAAAAGCTTCCCACCGTTCACCCTATCTATCCCCTTCATAATCTTGTACACCTCTATTAGATCTCCCCTCATTCTCCGTCTTTCCAGAGAGAACAAGCCCAGTTTACCCAATCTCTCCTCATAGCTAAGACCCTCCATAACAGGCAACATCCTGGTAAACCTTCTCTGCACTCTCTTGAACGCCTCCACGTCCTTCTGGTAGTGCGGCGACCAGAACTGGACGCAGAATTCCAAATGTGGCCTAACCAGCGTTCTATACAGCTGCATCATCAGACTCCAGCTTTTATACTCTATACCCCGTCCTATAAAGGCAAGCATACCATATGCCTTCTTCACCACCTTCTCCACCTGTGTTGCCACCTTCAAGGATTTGTGGACTTGCACACCTAGGTTCCTGTGTGTTTCTATACTCTTGATGGCTCTGCCATTTATTGTATAACTCCTGCCGACATTATTTCTTCCAAACTGCATCACTTCGCATTTATCTGGATTGAATTCCATCTGCCACCTCTCCGCCCAATTTTCCAGCCTATCTATATCCTGCTGTGTTGCCTGACAATGCTCATCGCTATCTGCAAGTCCAGCTATCTTCGTGTCATCCGCAAACTTGCTGATAACACCAACCGTTAACCAATTCCATCAACCGTTTTTGTCACTTCCTCAAAAAACTCCACCAAATTTGTAAGGCACGACATCCCTCTTACAAACCCATGCTGTCTGTCACTCATGAGATTGTTCCGTTCTAAATGCGCATACATCCTGTCTCTAAGAATCCTCTCAAACAACTTCCCGACCACGGACGTCAAGCTCACCAGCCTATAATTTCCGGCTTATCCCTGCTACCCTTCTTAAACGGCGGCACGGTAGCACAGTGGTTAGCATTGCTGCTTCACAGCTCCAGGATCCTGTGTTCGATTCCCGGCTCGGGTCACTGTCTGTGTGGAGTTTGCACATTCTCCTCGTGTCTGCGTGGGTTTCCTCCGGGTGCTCCGGTTTCCTCCCACAGTCCAAAGATGTGTGGGTTAGGTTGATTGGCCATGCTTAAAAATTGCCCCTTAGCGTCCTGAGATGCGTAGGTGAGAGGGATTAGTGGGTAAATATGTAGGGATATGGGGGTAGGGCCTGGGTGTGATTGCGGTCGGTGCAGACTCGATGGGCCGAATGGCCTCCTTCTGCACTGTAGGGTTTCTATGATTCTATGATAAACAACGGGACCACATTCGCTATCCTCCAATCCTCGGGGACCTCATCTGTGTCCAAAAAAGCGACAAAGATTTCCGTCAGAGGCCCAGCAATTTCATCTCTCGTCTCCCTGAGCAGTCTCGGACAGATGCCATTAGGCCCTGGGGTTTTGTCAGTTTCAATGTTCCCTAAAAAACCTAACACTTCCTCCCTTGTAATGGAGATTTTCTCTAACGGGTCAACAACTCCCTCCGAGACACTCCCAGTTAACAAGTCCCTCTCCTTCGTGAATACCGATGCAAAGTATTAATTTAGGATCTCCCCTATTCCCTTGGGTTCTAAGCATAATTCCCCTCCTTTGTCCCTGAGAGGCCCGATTTTCTCCCTGACAACTCTTTTGTTCCTAACGTATGAATAGAATGCCTTCGGATTCTCCTGAATCCTGTCTGCCAAGAACATCTCGTGACTTCTTTTTGCCCCTCTAACTCCCCGTTTGAGTTCTTTCCTCCTCTCTCTGTATTCCTCCAGAACTCCATCTGTTTTCAGTTGCCTGGACTTAACGTACACCTCCCTTTTCATTTTAATCAGATCACCAATTTCCCTGGTTATCCATGGCTCTCGAATCCTACCTTTCCTATCTTTCCTTTTTACAGGCACATGTCTATCCTGCAGCCTTATCAATTGTTCCTTAAAAGACTCCCACATGCCAGACCTGGACTTACCCTTGAACATCCTCTCCCAATCAACGTCCACTAATTCCTGCCGAATCCGGCTATAGTTAGCCTTCCCCCAATTTAGCACCCTGCCCGTAGGACAGCACTCATCCTTGTCCATTACTATCCTAAAGTTAACAGAGTTGTGGTCACTATTTGCCACATGTTCCCCTATCGAAACTTTGACGACCTGACCGGGCTCATTTCCCAGAACTAGGTCCAGTATAGCCTCCTCTCTAGTCGGGCTATCTACATACTGTTCCAAAGAACCTTCCAGTACGCATTTTACAAATTCTTCCCCATCCGGAACCCCAGCTCTGCGCACTTTCCAGTCTATACCTGGGAAATTAAGGCCCCCCACTGCAACAACCCTATTTTTTCTGCACCTATCCAGAATCTCCTGACATATCCTTTCCTCCACTTCCCATGGGCTGTTGGGTGGTCTGTAGTACACCCCCAGCATAGTGACTGCACCCTTCCTGTTTCTGAGTTCCACCCACAGTGACTCAGTACATGACCCCTCTAAGTTGTCAACCCTCTGCACTGCGGTAACATGCTCCCTAACTAATATCGTACTCCCTGATATATGCCACACCGCCTGACTTTCACACTGATATATCCCACACCGCCTGACTATAACACTGATATATCCTACAACCGTCACTGTTACAATGATATATCCCACAACTCTCACTGTTACACTGATATATCCCACATCCCCTCACCTTTACACTGATATATCCCACACCCCCTCGCCAGAACACTGATGTAACCCACAACACTCACTGTTACACTGATCTCTCCCACAACTCTCACTTTCACACTGATATATTCCACAACCCTCACTGTAACATGCTCTGATATATCCCACACCCCTGCAATGTTACACTGATATATCCCACACCTCCTCACTGTAACACTCTGATATATTCCACACGCCTCACTATAACACTGATATAAACCACACCCTCTCAATGTAACACACTGATATATCCCACACACCTCACCGTTATGCTGATATATCCCACACCCCCTCATTATAACACTGATATATCCCACAGTCCTCACTGTTATACTGATATAATCCACATCCCCTCACTGTTACACTGATATATCCCACAACCCTCATTATAACACTCTCTGATATATCCCACACCCCCTCAATATTACATTGATATATCCCACACCTCCTCACTGTAACACTCTGATATATCCCACACCCCTCACTGTAACAGTGATATATCCCACACCACTCACTGTAATGTGGTACCATTATTTAAGAAGGGTAGCAGGGATAACCCGGGTAATTATAGGCTGGTGAGCTTGACGTCCGTGGTAGGGAAGTTGTTGGAGAGGATTCTTAGAGACAGGATGTATGCGCATTTAGAATGGAACAATCTCATTAGTGACAGGCAGCATGGTTTTGTAAGAGGGAGGTAGTGCCATACAAATTTGGTGGAGTTTTTTGAGGAAGTGACAAAAGCGGTTGATGAAATTGGTTAACGGTTGGTGTTATCAGCAAGTTTGCGGATGACACGAAGATAGCTGGACTTGCAGATAGCGATGAGCATTGTCAGGCAATACAGCAGGATATAGATAGGCTGGAAAATTGGGCGGAGAGGTGGCAGATGGAATTCAATCCAGATAAATGCGAAGCGATGCATTTTGGAAGAAATAATGTCGGCAGGAGTTATACAATAAATGGCAGAGCCATCAAGAGTATAGAAACACACAGGAACCTAGGTGTGCAAGTCCACAAATCCTTGAAGGTGGCAACACAGGTGGAGAAGGTGGTGAAGAAGGCATATGGTATGCTTGCCTTTATAGGACGGGGTATAGAGTATAAAAGCTGGAGTCTGATGATGCAGCTGCATAGAACGCTGGTTAGGCCACATTTGGAATTCTGCGTCCAGTTCTGGTCGCCGCACTACCAGAAGGACGTGGAGGCGTTCAAGAGAGTGCAGAGAAGGTTTACCAGGATGTTGCCTGTTATGGAGGGTCTTAGCTATGAGGAGAGATTGGGTAAACTGGGCTTGTTCTCTCTGGAAAGACGGAGAATGAGGGGAGATCTAATAGAGGTGTACAAGATTATGAAGGGGATAGATAGGGTGAACGGTGGGAAGCTTTTTCCCAGATCAGAAGTGATGATCACGAGGGGTCACGGGCTCAAGGTGAGAGGGGTGAAGTATAACTCAGATATTAGAGGGATGTTTTTTACACAGAGGGTGGTGGGGGCCTGGAATGCGCTGCCAAGTAGGGTGGTGGAGGCAGGCATGCTGACATCGTTTAAGACTTACCTGGATAGTCACATGAGCAGCCTGGGAATGGAGGGATACAAATGATTGGTCTAGTTGGACCAAGGAGCGGCACAGGCTTGGAGGGCCGAAGGGCCTGTTTCCTGTGCTGTACTGTTCTTTGTTCTTTGCTTCTTTGAAGGAAGGGCCGTGCATGTCGTCTATATGGATTTCAGTAAGGCATTTGACAAAGTCCCTCATGGCAGGTTGGTTAAGAAGGTTAAGGCTCATGGGATACAAGGAGAGGTGGCGAGATGGGTAGAAAACTGGCTTGGCCACAGGAGACAGAGGGTAGCAGTCGAAGGGTCTTTTTCCGGTTGGAGGTCTGTGACGAATGGTATTCCGCAGGGCTCTGTACTGCGACCTCTGCTATTTGTGATATATATAAATGATTTGGAAGAAGGTGTAATTGGTGTTATCAGCAAGTTTGCAGATGACACGAAGATGGCTGGACTCCTCATTTTGAGGAGCCCAATGCCCCTCTCCACTATCGCGTGGGTGGCTACATGGGCCTCATTATAGCGGGTCTCCGCCTCAGACACAGGCCTCCGCACAGGCGTCATCACCCATGTCTGAAGCGGCTAACCCATATCACCCACGAGCCACCCCCACAGCCTGGGCTCTCCCTCAAATGCCTCCAAGATGTCAGAGCTCCTGACAATGAAGCTGTCATTCACGCTGCCTGGGTGTTTTGCGCAGACGTGCATAATGTTCATATTATGGTCACACACTAGTTGAACATTCAGGGAGTGGAACCCCTTTCTGTTGGTGAATCTCTATGGATTCTGTAGGAGGGCCTTGAGGGTGATGTGGGTGCAGTCGATGGCCCCATCTACGTTAGGCATCTCCGCAATGGCTGCGAACCCTGCAGCCCAGGCTTCCTGATGGGCCTGGTCCAGGTTACATTTGATGTACTGCCCAGCCCAGGCACACAGGACTTCTGTGACCTGCTTGACACAGGTGTGCACAGCTGACTGGGAAATGCCACATAGATTTTCTCTCGGGGTCTGGAAGAACATAGAACATAGAACAGTACAGCACAGAACAGGCCCTTCGGCCCACGATGTTGTGCCGAGCTTTATCTGAAACCAAGATCAAGCTATCCCACTCCCTATCATCCTGGTGTGCTCCATGTGCCTATCCAATAACCGCTTAAATGTTCCTAAAGTGTCTGACTCCACTATCACTGCAGGCAGTCCATTCCACACGCCAACCACTCTCTGCGTAAAGAACCTACCTCTGATATCCTTCCTGTATCTCCCACCACGAACCCTATACTTATGCCCCCTTGTAATAGCTCCATCCACCCGAGGAAATAGTCTTTGAACGTTCACTCTATCTATCCCCTTCATCATTTTATAAACCTCTATTAAGTCTCCCCTCAGCCTCCTCCGCTCCAGAGAAAACAGCCCTAGCTCCCTCAACCTTTCCTCATAAGACCTACCCTCCAAAAACCAGACAGTATCCTGGTAAATCTCCTCTGCACTCTTTCCAGCGCTTCCACATCCTTCTTATAGTGAGGTGACCAGAACTGCACACAATATTCCAAATGTGGTCTCACCAAGGTCCTGTACAGTTGCAGCATCACCCCACGGCTCTTAAACTCCAACCCCCTGTTAATAAAAGCTAACACACTATAGGCCTTCTTCACAGCTCTATCCACTTGAGTGGCAACCTTTAGAGATCTGTGGATATGGACCCCAAGATCTCTCTGTTCCTCCACAGTCTTCAGAACCCTACCTTTGACCCTGTAATCCACATTTAAATTAGTCCTACCAAAATGAATCACCTCACATTTATCAGGGTTAAACTCCATTTGCCATTTTTCAGCCCAGCTTTGCATCCTATCTATGTCTCTTTGCAGCCTACAACAGCCCTCCACCTCATCCACTACTCCACCAATCTTGGTGTCATCAGCAAATTTACTGATCCACCCTTCAGCCCCCTCCTCTAAGTCATTAATAAAAATCACAAAGAGCAGAGGACCAAGCACTGATCCCTGCGGCACTCCGCTCGCAACCTGCCTCCAATCCGAAAATTTTACATCCACCACCACCCTCTGTCTTCGATCAGACAGCCAGTTACCTATCCAATCGGCCAACTTTCCCTCTATCCCACACCTCCTCACTTTCATCATAAGCCGACCATGGGGGACCTTATCAAACGCCTTACTAAAATCCATGTATATGACATCAACTGCCCTACCTTCATCAACACACTTAGTTACCTCCTCAAAAAATTCAATCAAATTTGTGAGGCACGACTTGCCCTTCACGAATCCGTGCTGACTATCCCGGATTAATCCGCATCTTTCTAAATGGTTGTAAATCCCATCTCTAAGGACCTTTTCCATCAATTAACCAACCACCGAAGTAAGACTAACCGGTCTATAATTACCAGGGTCATTTCTATTCCCTTTCTTAAACAGAGGAACAACATTCGCCATTCTCCAGTCCTCTGGCACCATCCCCGTGGACAGCGAGGACCCAAAGATCAAAGCCAAAGGCTCTGCAATCTCATCCCTTGCCTCCCAAAGAATCCTAGGATACATTTCATCAGGCCCAGGGGACTTATCGGCCTTCAGTTTATTCAAAACTGCCAGGACATCCTCCCTCCGAACATCTATTTCCTCAAGCCTATTAGCCTGTAACACCTTCTCTTCCTCAAAAACATAGCCCCTCTCCTTGGTGATCACTGAAGAAAAGTATTCATTCATCACCTCGCCTATCTCTACTGACTCCATACACAAGTTCCCACTACTGTCCTTGACCGGCCCTAACCTCACCCTGGTCATTCTTTTATTCCTCACATAAGAGTAAAAAGCCTTGGGGTTTTCCTTGATCCGACCCGCCAAGGACTTCTCGTGTCCCCTCCTAGCTCTCCTAAGCCCCTTTTTCAGATCATTCCTTGCGAGCTTGTAACCCTCAATCGAGCCATGTGAACCTTGTTTCCTCATCCCTACATAAGCTTCCCTCTTCCTTTTCACAAGACATTCCACCTCTTTCGTGAACCATGGTTCCCTCACTCGGCCATTTCCTCCCTGCCTGACAGGGACATACCTATCAAGGACACCCAGTATTTGTTCCTTGAAAAAGTTCCACTTTTCATTAGCTCCTTTCCCTGACAGTTTCTGTTCCCAACTTATGCCCCCTCATTCTTGCCTAATCGCATCATAATTACCTCTCCCCCAATTGTAAACCTTGCCCTGCCGTACGGCCCTATCCCTCTCCATTGCAATAACAAAAGACACCGAATTGTGGTCACTATCTCCAAAGTGCTCTCCCACAACCAAATCTAACACTTGGCCCGGTTCATTTCCCAGTACCAAATCCAATGTGGCCTCACCTCTTGTCGGCCTATCCACATATTGTGTCAGGAAACCCTTCTGCACACACTGCACAAAAACTGCCCCATCCGAACTATTTGACCTACAAAGGTTCCAATCAATATTTGAAAAGTTAAAGTCCCCCATGACAACTACCCTGTGACCCCCACACATATCCATAATCTGCTTAGCAATTTCTTCCTCCACATCTCTATTACTATTTGGGGGCCTATCGTAAACTCCTAACAACGTGACCGCTCCTTTCCTATTTCTAACCTCAGCCCATATTACCTCAGTGTGCAGATCCCCCTCGAAGTGCCTTTCCGCAGCCGTTAAACTATCCTTGATTAATAATGCCACTCCTCCACCTCTTTTACCAGCTTCCCGACACTTAGTGAAACATCTATACCCCGGAAGGTCCAACAACCATTCCTGTCCTTGTTCTACCCACGTCTCCGTAATGGCCACAACATCGTAGTCCCAAGTACCAATCCACGCCCCAAGTTCATCTACCTTGTTCCGGATGCTCCTTGCATTGAAGTAGACACACTTCAACCCACCTTCCTGTCTACCAGTACCCACCCTTGACCCTGATACCTTCCCCAATACCTCACCACCCTCACTGACCTCTGGACTACAACTCCTTTTCCCACTCCCCTGACAAATTAGTTTAAACCCCCCAAGAAGCCAGGAGCATAAAAGTTCAGAGTGGCCATCAATTTGACAGCCACCGAGAATGGGTGCCCCCCTCGCCCCGAGCTGCCAGGTCCTGCAATGGGCTGCACAAGTGTTTGATGCACCATCAATTTACGAGGACTCCAGCGAGTGAGTGAAAATAACAGGCGTTTATTCGCAAAGAACTGGAACACACCCTTGTAGCTAACCTGGCCCAGACTGAGGCAGGAGGAGGAACCGTCACCTTTATACCTCGTTCAGGTGGAAAGGGAGGAGTCTTGGGTCAGGTGCAGCAGGGGTGTGTCCAGGCATATAACATGTAATTACAGTGCGTCACCACATTCACCCCCTCTTTAAAAAAAGAGTCTGGCGGGGGTGAGATGGGTGGACCAATATATACAGAGGCACGAAGATATATATACAAGAGTCACGGCTGAAGTAAGACGTCGATCTCTCACAGGTTCAGCCTGTCGGGCGATTTGATCTGTCGCTGCGACCACCGTAGTACTGGTTGAGGTGTTGTTTCAGATGGCAGGGTGAAACCGCTCGAGTCCGCCGTCGTCCCTTCTGGTCGGGGACTGTGCGGTGACTCCGGGAGGGGCTCAGGCGAGCTGCACACAGGGGACAAAGAAGTAAGCGGACCTGGTGCTACCTGGACAACAGAGGGGTCTAGGGATGTGGGATGGGAGGTGGGCTCCGGGGCAACCGCAGGCGCCAGCTCCCGGATAGAGACTGTGTCCTACTGCCCATCGGGGTACGTCACATAGGCATATTGGGGGTTGGCGTGGAGGAGCTGGACCTTTTTGACCAGGGGGTCTGACTTATGGGGCTGCACATGCCTCCGGAGCAGAACGGGGCCTGGGTACGTCAGCCACGACAGTAGTGAGATTCCTAGGGAAAGCAAACATCCGCTCATGGAGGGTGGCATTGGTGGCCGTACACAGGAGTGACCTAATTGAGTGCAGTACATCAGGAAGGACTTCTTGCCAGCGGGTGACTGGAAGGCCTTTAGACCGTAGTGCTAGTAAAATGGCCTTCCAGACTGTTGCATTCTCCCTCTCGACCTGTCCGTTTCCCCTGGGGTTGTAGGTGGTAGTCCTACTCGAGGCTATGCCTTTAGAGAGCAGGTTCTGACGCAGCTCATCACTCATGAAGGAGGATCCCCGGTCGCTATGGACGTAGCTCGGGAAACCGAACAGGGTGAAGAGGCCGTGCAGGGCCCTGACGACCGTGGCTGAAGTCATATCCGAGCAGGGAATGGCGAAAGGGAATCGGGAGTACTCATCTATAACGTTGAGGAAATAGATTGCGGTCAGAAGAAGGAAGGGGCCCTTTGAAATCAATGCTGAGGCGTTCAAAGGGGCGGGTAGCTTTTATGAGGTGTGCCCTGTCCGGCCGATAGAAGTGCGGCTTACACTCCGCGCAGACCAGGCAGTGGAGCCCGGACGTCCTCAACAGAATAGGACAGGTTACGGGCCTTCATAAAATGGTAGAGCCTGGTGACTCCTGGGTGACAGAGGCCATTGTGGAGAGTCTGTAGCTGGTTCACTTGTGCGCTAGCACATGTTCCGTGAGACAGGGCGTCCGAGGGCTCATTGAGCTTCCCGGGCCGGTACAAGATATCATAATTGTAGATGGAGAGCTCAATCCTCCACCTCAGTATGTTATCGTTCTTAATCTTGCCCCTCTGCGCGTTGTTGAACATAAAAGCCACTGAACGTTGGTCCGTGAGCAAAGTGAACCGTCAGCCAGCTCAGTAGTGGTGCCAGTGTCGCACTGCTTCGACAATGGCCTGAGCCTCCTTCTCGACAGAGGAGTGTCGAATTTCCGACCCTTGGAGGGTTCGTGAGAAGAAGGCCACGGGTCGGCCCGCCTGGTTAAGGGTGGCGGCCAGGACGAAGTCAGACGCATCACTCTCCACCTGGAAGGGGATTGACTCATCCGCAGCGTGCATCGTGGCCTCGTGATGTCCACTTTGATGCGGTCGAAGGCCAAGCGGGCCTCTCCCGACAGGGGAAAAAAGGTGGATTTGATAAGTGGACGGGCCTTATCCACATAATTAGGGACCCACTGGGCGTAGTATGAGAAGAAGTCCAGGCATCTCCTCAGTGCTTTGAGACTGATGGGAAGGGGAAGTTCCAGGAGGGGGGCGCATGCGGTCAGGATCGTGGCCGATGACCCCGTTCTCCACTACATACCCCAGGATGGCAAGGCGGTGAGTGCAGAAGACACACTTCTCCTTATTGTAGGTCAGGTTAAGGAGAGCGGCCGTGTGAAGGAATTTATTGAGGTTTGCGTCGTGGCCCTGCTGATCATGGCCGCAGATGGTGACGTTATCCAGGTACGGGAAGGTGGCCCGCAGCCCGTTCTGGTCCACCATTCGGTCCATCTCACGCTGGAAAACCAAGAACCCATTGGTGACGCCGAAGGGGACCCTAAGGAAGTGATAGGAAGCGATTAAAATTGATGCACCATCAATTTACGAGGACTCCAGCGAGTGAGTGAAAATAACAGGCTTTTAATTGCAAAGAACTGGAACACACCCTTGTAGCTAACCTGGCCCAGACTGAGGCAGGGGGGAGAACCATCACCTTTATACCTCGCTCAGGTGGAAAGGGAGGAGTCTTGGGTCAGGTGCAGCAGGGGTGTGTCCAGGCATACAACATGTAATTACAGTGGGTCACCACATTGTTGCACTGTCTCCTTTTGAAGGCGGAGACGTCGGCGGCACATGGTGTCCAACATCTGTTCAAATGACACTCGTGCATGGAACTGCCGGGGTCTCTGCTCCCTCCTTCTCCTGCGCCTCTCTGGGCGAATGGCGGCCATCTCCTGCCTCTGGTGGTCATCTCCCTCTACTCCTGCAAGTTGTAAGGCCCGGGCCTCCTGTGCCAGCATTTCTTCCTCCAGCTCCTCCTCCTCAGCTCCAGCAACCAAAAGAACAGCAAGATCGATCAGTTGCATCGCAAAAGCCATCTCATCACTCTGAAGGGGGGAGTTAGAGATGGAGAGGAACACATGTAGATATTAAGGGATGCTGCTTGCCCCTCGCCCATCAATAGTCACTGCCCATACCCCCCAATTCCCCCAGCCAATGCTCCCCAAAATCACAGCTCCTTGAAAAATTGAGAGGCTGCAGCAGTGCAATTTGCAAGGGGCTTTGAGCACATCCATCAGCTGGAAGAGTGCTGAGTGCACGAGGACCCAGCAGCACCACAAGACCCAAGGTCAGTGCTGAGACCCAGGTTCGTGCTGCAAATCGGACATCGGAGACGCAGCTGAGCAACAGCTCCCCGACCACCACACAGAGTCGCAGAGCTGCCACTGTCTCAAGAAAAAAATGGCCGGGATGAAACAACACCCGTGAGCAACAGAGAGCCGTTGACGCTAGGCACTTATCTCCTCACTAACCCTCACTAATGGAGCGCCCGAATCGGACTTTTATGGAGCATGTCTGTTTCGCGCTGATTTGGGATGGGCGAACGCAGTGGGAAAGGGGAAAGTGCTGGTAAAGTTGGGCGTGCAGCCCATTAAGTCAATTTAAATGCATGCAAATGCATTTAAATGGCCGTCGTGCCCGGTTTGGCGCGGTCCCGATCGCGTTCATTTTTGGGCCTTGGTAAAGGGGGAACCGGTGTGGAGGCGGGCGCAGATCACGCTACTTGCCTCACGCGCGACTTTACCAAGTTTTCGCAAATGAAAACGGGCGCAACTTGATGGTAAAATCGGGCCCTGCGAATCTAGATGACCCTTCGTCACAAATGGTTGTCGAGACTTAAAAAGTTGGCTCTATTCTCTCCCAACAGATGCTGTCAGACCTGCTGAGATTTTCCAGCATTTTCTGTTATTGTTTCAGATTCCAGCATCCACGGTATTTTGCTTTTATGCACTGCTAAACTGTCGGACAAAACCTCAAGTACAAATCCCTATCCTTTTTTTCAAATCTCTCCATGGCCTCAATATTCTATCTCTGTAACCTTCTCCAGTCCCTCAAAATTCAAATTCACAATCTCAACAACTCCCAAAGCTTTATCAAAGAGACAGACTTCCAACAGAGAACCACAGTTTGAATTGAAAATAAAAAAGGAAAGTATCAGAGTGCCAGTGTTCTCAGGGCAGACGCTCAACAATCCTATAATATAACTTTAAATTCTGGTTTCAAAAATATCTCAGGAAGGACGTTAAGGCCTTGGAAGGGGAATTGGCCAGGATGGCAGCAAAATTAAAGGGACTTCAGTTGATGTGGAGAGGCGGGAGAAACTGGAATTGTTCTCCTGAGAGCAGAGAACATTTAAATGAGAAGCGTCAGTGGGTGGTAATTTTTTCCAGGAGCATTAAGAAGCAAAGGGTGTCAATTAAGATGATTGACAAATGATGCTGAGGGGGAGATGGGGGAAATGTTTTTACCCAGCAGGTTGATGTGATCTGGAACGCGCTCGCTGAACCTGAATCAATAGGAACTTTGAAATAGGTTAACAAAGAACAAAGAACAGTACAGCACAGGAAACAGGCCCTTCGGCCCTCCAAGCCTGTGCCGCTCCTTGGTCCAACTAGACCAATCGTTTGTATCCCTCCATTCCCAGGCTGCTCATGTGACTATCCAGGTAAGTCTTAAACGATGTCAGCGTGCCTGCCTCCACCACCTTACTTGGCAGCGCATTCCAGGCCCCCACCACCCTCTGTGTAAAAAACGTCCCTCTGATGTCTGAGTTATACTTCGCCCCTCTCAGCTTGAGCCCGTGACCCCTCGTGATCGTCACCTCCGGCCTGGGAAAAAGCTTCCCACTGTTCACCCTATCTATACCCTTCATAATCTTGTATACCTCTATTAGATCTCCACTCATTCTCCGTCTTTCCAAGGAGAACAAGCCCAGTCTACCCAATCTCTCCTCATAGCTAAGACCCTCCATACCAGGCAACATCCTGGTAAACCTTCTCTGCACTCTCTCCAATGCCTCCACGTCCTTCTGGTAGTGCGGCGACCAGAACTGGACGCAGTACTCCAAATGTGGCCTAACCAGCGTTCTATACAGCTGCATCATCAGACTCCAGCTTTTATACTCTATACCCCGTCCTATAAAGGCAAGCATACCATATGCCTTCTTCACCACCTTCTCCACCTGTGTTGCCACCTTCAAGGATTTGTGGACTTGCACACCTAGGTCCCTCTGTGTTTCTATGCTCCTGATGACTCTGCCATTTATTGTATAACTCCTCCCTACATTATTTCTTCCAAAATGCATCACTTCGCATTCATCCGGATTAAACTCCATCTGCCACCTCTCCGCCCAATTTTCCAGCCTATCTATATCCTGCTGTATTGCCCGACAATGCTCTTCGCTATCCGCAATTCCAGCCATCTTCGTGTCATCCGCAAACTTGCTGATTACACCAGTTACACCTTCTTCCAAATCATTTATATATATCACAAATAGCAGAGGTCCCAGTACAGAGCCCTGCGGAACACCACTGGTCACAGACCTCCAGCCGGAAAAAGACCCTTCGACCACTACCCTCTGTCTCCTATGGCCAAGCCAGTTCTCCACCCATCTAGCCACTTCTCCTTGTATCCCATGAGCCTTAACCTTCTTAACCAATCTGCCATGTGGGACTTTGTCAAATGCCTTACTGAAATCCATATAGACGACATCCACGGCCCTTCCTTCATCAACCGTTTTTGTCACTTCCTGAAAAAACTCCACCAAATTTGTAAGACACAACCTCCCTCTTACAAAACCATGCTGTCTGTCACTAATGAGATTGTTCCGTTCTAAATGCACATCCATCCTGTCTCTAAGAATCCTCTCCAACAACTTCCCTGCCACGGACGTCAAGCTCACCGGCCTATAATTTCCTGGGTTATCCCTGCTACCCTTCTTAAACAACGGGACCACATTCGCTATCCTCCAATCCTCAGGGACCTCACCCGTGTCCAAAGAAGCGACAAAGATTTCCGTCAGAGGCCCAGCAATTTCACCTCTCGTCTCCCTGAGCAGTCGAGGATAGATGCCATCAGGCCCTGGGGCTTTGTCAGTTTTAATGTTCCCTAAAAAACCTAACACTTCCTCTCTTGTAATGGAGATTTTCTCTAACGGGTCAACACCTCCCTCCGAGACACACCCGGTTAACACGCCCCTCTCCTTCGTGAATACCGATGCAAAGTATTCATTTAGGATCTCCCCTATTCCCTTGGGTTCTAAGGATAATTCCCCTCCTTTGTCCCTGAGAGGTCCGATTTTCTCCCTGACAACTCTTTTGTTCCTAACATATGAATAGAATGCCTTAGGATTCTCCTTAATCCTGCCTGCCAAGAACATCTCGTGACCTCTTTTTGCCCTTCTAACTCCCCGTTTGAGATCTTTCCTACTCTCTCTGTATTCCTCCAGAGCTCCATCTGTTTTCAGTTGCCTGGACTTCACGTACGCCTCCCTTTTCATTTTAATCAGAACCTCAATTTCCCTGGTTATCCACGGCTCTCGAATCCTACCTTTCCTATCTTTCCTTTTTACAGGCACATGCCTATCCTGCAGCCTTATCAATAGTTCCTTAAAAGACTCCCACATGCCAGACGCGGACTTACCCTCGAACATCCTCTCCCAATCAACATCCACCAATTCCTGCCTAATCCGGCTATAGTCAGCCTTCCCCCAATTTAGCACACTGCCTGTAGGACAGCACTCATCCTTGTCCATTACTATCCTAAAGTTAACAGAGTTGTGGTCACTATTTGCCACATGTTCCCCTACCGTGCCAGGAGGGAAAGAGTTGGATGGATCGGGGATTCGGACTATTACACTGTTCTTTCAAATGGCCTTCCGAACACCAATGGCCAAATAGTCGGTTTCAATCTTTCCTCATTCAACGTTTCACAATTTATTTAATTGCAGTTGCTTGTTCTGTGAAGAAATTATTTCCTCATACTAACTCCTGTGATGTTCAGCTTCGGGGTTGCTTTTCAGATGACATAGGGAGGGCTGTGTCCATGCTAAGAACCTGGTTTTTAGAGTAATAACTGTTGGTGAACATCCTCCCTGCCCAAGATGTCATTCAGTAGTTTACACTGAGATGACCAGTGTGAGGAAATATTAATCCAAATACATTGTCTGCTCTCACAGGTGGATGGAAAGATCCCTCCTCCATGAGCTTTTGTTTAGGTTCTGATTTGGCCAGAGTTCGAACACTACGCTCTCATCTTCTGGCCTCTAGGTTCTCTACACTTACCCAAGACGTGTTGCAATAATTGTTCACCAGCCTGTTTCCTGGGATGAGGGGAGTTTATTTTTTCATTCTTAGGATGTGGGAGTCGTTGGCTCGGCCAGCATTTATTGCCCATCCTTAATTGCCCCTTGAGAAAGTTGTGGTGAGTTGCCTTCTTGAACCACTGCAGTCCCTGAGGTGTAGGCACACCCACAGTGGTATCAGGCAGAGAGTTCCAGGATTTTGCCAATGAGGGAACGGTTGATATATTTCCAAGTCAGGATGCTGAGAGACTTGGAGGGGAACCTCCAGGTGGTGGTGTCCCAGGTATCTGCTGCTCTTGTCCTTCCAGATGGTAGTAGTCGTGAGTCTGGAAGGTGCTGCTGAGGAACTTTAGTGAGTTGCTGCCACAGTGCATCAGTGGTGGATGTTTAAGGTGGTGGTTGGTAGCAACAAGCGGGGCTGCTTTGTTCTGGATGGAGTTGATTTTCTTGAGTGTTGTTGGAGCTGCACTCATCCAGTCAAGTGGAGAGTATTCCACCATACTCCTGACTTGTACCTTGTAGATGGTGGACAGGCTTTAAGGGGGCGGTCAGGAGTTGAGTTCTTCTCCGCAGATTTCCTAGCCTCTGAACTTATTTTGTTGTCAGATGTTGTGTCCTGAGGCATGTCGCTGAAGTTGAGAAATTACCCACTTTGCCTCAGCAAGAACCAGGAATCATGAGATTTTAATTCAGCATGGTGGTAGGTGAGGGTATCACCCCCTGACCCCGGAAACAGACCCTTGGAGAACCTGCAGTAGGGCGCAGGCTGAAGTGGGTGACATAGACGCTCGCCTTGGTTTCCTGGGAATTCATCCCAGTTGTTTCAGAAGATTCCAATTAACTGGCACTCACCCCCTCGCAATCACTCACAGCCCTGACCTCCGAACGTGTCCTTCATATGGTTAACTAACAGAAAGCAATGAGTAGGGGTAAATGGGTGTTTTTCTGGCTGGCGATCAGTGACTCGTGGTGTGCCTCAGGGATCAGTGTTGGGACCGCAATTGTTTCCGAATTACATAGATGGTTTGGGGACTGATGCGCTATCAATAAGGCGAAAGACTACCGATATGCCAATATAAGTGTAGGCTTTTATTCACAACAGAATCAGGAGCAGATCCCAACAAATAACCAACCTGAACTGAACAAGGGGGAGGAGACAGCCACATTTATACTTGGTGCCGAGGGGAGGAACCAAACTGGAAGGGGATGTGTCCAGGTATGACAAGCACACACAACGGTGGTCCATATAGGACAAAGGCACAACTGAGGTCCACCACATTCACCCCTTCCTTTTAAAAAAACAACACGGGGTGAAGCGGAAACAATACTACAAGTCCAGACGAACCGGTGGCTTGATCCGCCGTCACGAACGTAGGAGTGCAGGTCGCAGAGTCGTCCGAGCAGGGTGCGATGTCGGCCCAGGCTCCGCACAGTGAGCGTCGAGAGAAGGCGCTCGGTGGTGTGAAGCGGACCGATCCGTCGTCCCGTCCAGTTGTCGGGTACTGCGTGGCGATGGCTCCGGCGACTCAAGCGAGCTGTACACAGGGACGAGAGGAGTGAGCAGTGGCCCTGGTGGCGTATGGGGAACAGTGGGAACCGGAGCTGGGGGGTGGGGGGCCGCAACAGGCTCTGGGCGCACTACATTGGGGACAGGGACTGAGGAAGGAAGAGGCGTAGCAGTCTCCGAATGGACGACACCAGGGACCGTGGGGCGGAAGGACGTGGTGACCTCAGGGGCACCCGCGGGTGCCAAGTCACCAAGGGTACGCTACATAAGCACATTGAGGATTAGCGTGGAGCAATTGGACCTCCTCGACCAAGGGATCTGCCTTATGTGTCCGGACATGCTTCCGAAGCAGGACGGGTCCCGGGGACATCAGCCAATCCGGGAGCGAAGTACCCGAGGAGGACTTCCTGGGAAACGAAAACATCCGCTCATGAGGGGTCGTATTGGTCGCTGTGCACAAGAGTGACCTAATGGAATGTAATGCGTCCAGTAGGACGTCTTGCCAACGGCTGACTGGAAGGCCCCTAGACCGTAACTCTAATAGAACGGCCTTCCAGATGGTTGCGTTCTCCCGCTCTACTTGACCATTGCCCCTGGGGTTATAGCTAGTGGTGCGGCTGGAGGCAATCCCTTTGTTGAGCAGGTACTGCCTCAGCTCGTCACTCATGAAAGAGGACCCACGATCGCTATGGACATAGGATGGGAAGCCGAACAGGGTGAAGAGCTTGTTCAGGGTCCGAATCACTGTAGCCGTGGTCATGTCCGAGCAGGGGAAGGCAAAAGGGAAACGCGAGTATTGGTCAATGATATTCAGGAAGTAAACATTGCGGTTAGAGGAGGGGAGGGGGCCTTTAAAATCAATGCTAAGGTGCTCAAACGCGCGAGTGGCCTTTACAAGGTGAGCCCTACCTGGCCAGTAGAACTGCGGTTTGCACTCAGCGCAGACCCTGCATTGCCTGGTAATCGTCCGGACTTCCTGAAGGGAGAAGGGCAGGCTACGGGACTTGACAAAATGGAAACATCTGGTGACACCCGGATGACAGAGGTCGTTATGGAGGGACTGTAGCTGGTCTGGTTGGGCGCTGGCGCATGATCCACGGGACAGGGCATCTGGGGGCTCATTGAGCTTCCCGGGCCGGTACATGATGTCATATCTGTAGGTGGAGAGCTCAATCCTCCACCGCAAGATCTTGTCATTCTTAATCTTGCCCTTTTGCCTGGTGTTAAACAGGAAGGCAACTGATCGATGGTCCATAATTAAGGTGAATCGTTGGCCCGCGAGATAATGGCGCCACGAGGCTTCGGAAGTGGCTTTACTCGGCAGACTTTAGCGAAGTGGCCTAGCTTACCGCATCCAGAGCAAATCGCGTCCTTCGCCGGGCAGCGACGCCGAGGGTGCTTGGGGAGGCCACAGAAGTAACATTTGCGCCCCGCCCGAACAGCCGTCGCGGTGGAGCCATCGGTAGAACGGGATGCAAGGTAAGACCCGAGATTGTGGGAGGCCGCTTCTAACGTTTCAGCCATCGTGGCTGTTCTTCGGAGATCTAGGTCATCTTGTTCCAGCAGGCGCTGCCGGATGTATGTAGACTCAATGCCCGCAACGTAGGCGTCGCGGATCAGGTCCTCCATGTTCTGAGCTGCTGTAACAGCCTTACAGTCACAAACTCGAGCTAGGACCCGCAGGGCGCGCAGAAATTGGGCACACGATTCTCCTGGCTGCTGCTTGCGGGTAGTTAGGAGATGTCTGGCGTAAACCACGTTAGGGCTCTTTCGGAACTGTCCTTTTAGGAGTTCAATAGCGTCCGTGTATGTAGCAGCGTCCCGGAAGATTCCATAGACGGTTTCGCTTACCCGGGCACGGAGCACGTGGCGTTTAGCGGCGTCGGTGTCGATGGACGTAGCGGTACCGACGAATGCTTCGAAGCAGTCCAGCCAATGATCGAATTTATCAGAAGCTCCAACCTCTTGAGGGTCTAATGCGAACTTGTCGGGTTTTAGAAACTGCTCCATGCTGGTAACTGTTGTGAATAAAATTGATGCGCTATCAATAAGGCGAAAGACTACCGATATGCCAATATAAGTGTAGGGTTTTATTCACAACAGAATCAGGAGCAGATCCCAACAAATAACCAACCTGGACTGAACAAGGGGGAGGAGACAGCCAGCTTTATACTAGGTGCCGAGGGGAGGAACCAAACTGGAAGGGGATGTGTCCAGGTATGACAAGCACACACAACGGTGGTCCATATAGGACAAAGGCACAACTGAGGTCCACCACAGGGACCAAATGTAGTGTGTCAAAACTCGCAGATGACACTAAGATGGGTGGAAGAGCAAAGTGTGCAGAGGACGCTGAAAGTCTGCAAAGGGATATAGAAATCAAAGTGAGTGGGCGAGGGTCTGGCAGATGGAGTACAATGTTGGTAAATGTGAGGTCATCCATTTTGGTAGGAATAACAGCAAAATGGACTCTTATTTAAATGGTAAAAAATTGCAGCATGCTACTGTGCAGAGGGACCTGGGTGGCCTTGTGCAGGAATCTCAAGGAGTTGGTTTGCAGGTGCAGCAGGTAATTAAGAAGGCGAATGGAATTTTGTCCTTCATTGCTGGAGGGATGGAGTTTAAAAACAGCGAGATTACGTTGCAGCTGTATAAGGTGCTGGTGAGGCCACACCTGGAGTACTGTGTACAGTTTTGGTCTCCTGACTTGAGAAAGGATATACTGGCACTAGAGGGGGTGCAGAGGAGATTCACTCGGTTGATTCCGGAGTTGAGAGGGTTAGCTTATGAGGAGAGACTGAGTCGACTGGGGCAAAACTTATTGGAATTCAGAAGAATGAGGGAGATCTTATGGAAACATATAAGATTATGAAGAGAATAGATAAGATAGAAGCAGGGACGTTGTTTCCACTGGCGGGTGAAACTAGAACTAGGGGGTATAGCCTCAAAATAAGGGGAAGCAGATTTAGGACTGAGTTGAGGAGGAACATCTTCTCACAAAGGGTTGTGAATCTGTGGAATTCCCTGCCCAGTGAAGCAGTTGAGGCCACCTCACTGAATGTTTTTAAGGCAAGGATAGATAAATTTTTGAACAGTAAAGGAATTAAGGGTAATGGTGAGCGGGTGGGTAAGTGGAACTGAGTCCACAAAAAGATCAGCCATGATCTTCTTGAATGGTGGGGCAGGCTCAAGGGGCAGATGGCCTACTCCTGCTCCTGGTTCTTATGTTCTTATATCCGCATGTGAACTCAATGCCAGCACATCCCCCACTCACCCACCTCATTGCACCTCACACGCCCCATGCCAACTGAATGCCAACTCACCCAGTCTCCACCATGCACAGACCCCAGGAGACGTGTGGAAATGAATTTAAATAATTTCTTCAAAATCCAATACAGCTCTCACTCTCCAGAATTGATCATGAAAAATACTCCCATTGATGAAAGCATCAAATCTTTTATTCTCCACAAGTGATTAATTGCTCATTACAAAGAACTTTTAATCATACCTTTACTTCTTTAATAGCCTTTTTCAAACTCGAAAGCACTTGCTGATGTAATTGTACTTTTAGAACCTCAGCCAAAAATTCATAATGAAAAGCACTTAGGAAAACATCAGCAATGATTAGAACTTTTTTTATTATTCATTTGTGGGACATGGGTGTCGCTGGCTGGGCCAGCATTTATTGTCCATCCCTAGTTGGCCTTGGAGGGCAGTTGAGAGTTAACCACATTGTTGTAGCTCTGCAGTCACACGTAGGCCAGACCAGGTAAGGACAGCAGGTTTCCTTCCCTGAAGGACTGTCCAAATAGACGCTTCACTACCTGGTCTGTCAATCAAAGCATTTTTTGAATAATCACATGGCAGCTGCAGTTTAAAGAGAGGTGGATTTAAAAATAATCACATCACGACAGTTAAAGACACCTAATCCACCCTTCAATTGCGTTTCTGCCGATTCCATCAAGTTGAGTCCAATACTGCAGCTTAAAGCCCTTGAAACAGGCACTGCAGGGTCCGTTTGAGCTCAACACTGGAATATAAAGGGTTAACAGATGGGATACGCTCATGTATGATGTAGATGATGGTGTACAGCTAACACAAGCCAGTCAGACCCTTGAGAGAGAGAGAGGTTGTAATCATTTGTAGAGTAAATGATGATAAACTGTTTCAGTAACATTTGTATGCAGAGGACTGACATTAGAGGTAATTGTCGAAGAATCCACGGGGACAGAGGAGGAGAAATATTCTTACACAGCGAGTTGTGATCTGGAACACACTGACAACGGGAAGTAGGTTCTTAAGAAATTTTCAGATAAGGCATCGAATAGATACTTGAATAGATCATTGAAAAATGTACAAAGTTGGGATGGGGTGGAGAGTTGAATTAAATTTCTTGCTCTTTCAAGGAACAGTCCTTCCACCACAGGCCAAACGGTCAGCTTCAGTCTTTCATCATTCGATGTTTCACAACTTCTTTCCATGTGTTGTGTGAAGTAATGACTTCCTCACACTAACATTCTGCTGGTCAGATTATTGCATCCAACTGGGGTTCTGCTTCTCAGATTATGCTGGGGAATTGCATCTCTGAGGCAATCACCCGATTTTAGTAAAATGAAACATTCTTTCCTGGCCTAAGGTTTCAATCAGCAGTTTTGGACACTCTCATCAACACCATTCATGATAAATCTGCAGCGTGAAGTATTGAGAGAAACGCACCCTCTGCTCTCTGCTTCGATGTAAAAGATTCCACATCCAAGAGCTTTTGGTCTCAATTTCTCTTTCATCTCTGAATCAGAAAGCCATGAGCTCCAGAATCTGCAGAGGCTTGAACCACATAGCAAATCATTGAGCATCATGACCCCAATAATGCACAGCTCACTTGGTGCTCACAGCTGAAGGGAGGTGGTGGTGCAGTGGTATTGGACGAGTAGTCCAGAGACCCATCATGCTGCTCTGGGGATGGGAGTTCCACGGCAGTCAGGCCTACATGCAATTCCAGAGCCACAGACAGCAATGTGGTTGACTCTTAAATGCCCCTCTGAAATGATCCAGAGAGCCGCTCAGTTGTATCCAACCCCCACAAAGAAAACAAAAAGTAATAAAACCAGACGGACCATACAGCATTGACCTCGGCAACAAAAACGGCAACGGCAAACCCCGCCCTGTCAACCCTGCAAAGTCCTCCTTAAAAAATATCTGAGTGCTTGTGCCAAAATTGGGAGCACCCGGAAGGAACCCACGCAGACACGGGGCGAAGGTGCAAACTCCACACAGACAGTCACCCAAGGCCAGAATGGAACCCAGGTCCATGGCGCTGTGAGGCAGCAGTGCGAGCCACCGTGCCAAGTGTGACTTGCAAAAATAAACCCTGGAACCTTGATTGTAGAAATTCTCCTGAGTGAATCAGCAGCTTCTTCCCAGTTTAAAGAGGAAATTCAGCAATTTCTAAGGACTGATGGACTATCAGGCTTTTTTAAAATTTGTTTCATCGGATCAGGCTATTGAGTTGGCCACTTTAGTAGGGATCTTGCTGTGCACAAGTTGACTGCAGAATTTTCTGCATTGTAACAATGAGGATGTTTCTGTTGGGCGTAAAGCAATTAAGGTCCTAACTTTGGAATCCACTATTATTCCTGACTAAAGCTTGTGTTGCAGTGAATTTGTCTGTTTAATGAAATGTGCAGCAGCCATTTTAACTCAGAGTGAAGTTGTGGATCTCTCTCTCTCTTCCTCCATCCCTCCCTCCCTCTATCTCTCTCTCCCTCTATCTCTCTCTCTCTCCCTCTATCTCTCTGCAGCTGTGAATGAGAGTAATGGTGGAATTGAGAGGGAGAGGGAGAAAGTGGAGAGGGTGGAAAGGAGAGAGGGAGGGAACAAGAAGGCCTGGGGTTGGGTCTCCTTGTTATCTCATTGTTGCTGTGTGCAAATTTCCTGCAGCATTTCCTACTTTACAACACTGAGTCCCCTTGACAATTCTGCGGTTTTAGTTGTGGTTTTCTCTCTCGTGATCTCTCTCTCTCTCCAACTCTCCACCAGCTTAATTCTTTATTAAGCCGTTAATCAATCAAAAAATGCACAATACGACCTATTATTTTAAAACGGTGGACCATAGAATCCATACAGTGCAGAAAGAGGCCATTCTGCCCATCAAAAGGCCATGATGTGCAGGCTAGGTGGATTGACCATGTTAAATTGCCCCTTAGTGTCAAGGTCACAGCAGGGTAAATACATGGTTTTACTGGGATAGGGCCTGGTTGGGATTGGTGTGTCTGTAGGCTCGATGGGCCCAATGGCCTCCTTCTGTACCAGAGGGATTCTAAAACTGAATTGATTCTCTTAATGAGTATTTTACCAAGGCCCTCCCTTCTACTCTATCCCTGTGCATTTACCATGGCGACTCCCCCAAATTTTTGCCACATGTTCGACATTAAGGGGTAAATTAGCATGGGCAATCCACCTCACTTCCACATCTGTGGAAGGAAATCAGAGCACCGGAGGTAACTCACGCAGACACAGGGAGAACGTGTAAACGCCACAAACAGTCACCCAAGGCCGGATTTGAACCCAGGCACCTGGTGCTGTGAGGAAGCAGTGCTAACCACTGTGTCACCATGCTGCCAGTAATATGTCAGAGCACATTTCAACCCAGCTTGAATCCGGGAGACAAAGGGAGGAAAAGAGGTGGAGAGAGAGCCGTGGAAAGAGAGAGGGTGACAGTGAGGTCATAGCTAGCACAAAGGAAGATGGTTGTGGTTGTTTGAGGTCAATCATAATTCCAGGAGTTCCTCAGGGGAGTGTCCTCGCCCCAATCATCTTCAGCTGCTTCATCAATGACCTTTCTCCCATCATAAGGTCAGAAGTGGGGATGTTCACCAATGATTGCACAATGTTCAGCATCATTCATGACTCCTCAGATACTGAAGCAGTCTATGTCCAAATGCAACAAGACCTGGACAATATTGAGGCTTGGGCAGACAAGTGGTATGTAACATCCGTGCCACATAAGTGCCAGGCAATGACCATCTCCACTGTCACCTGACTCCTCCTTGGTTTTTGACAATCCAGGAGGAGGTTTGGTCCCTTTAATGGTAGCAGTGCAATGCTAACACATGCCACACTCACACAGTGAGGCCACCAAGCTGAACTCATCCCTGTTGAGCACACCACAGAGCCCTAGTCACTCTCTCTCATGCTCATACTAGACTAATAAAGGGACAACTATAAGCCCACTAAACCTATTAATCCATAGACCACCTCCACTCTGAAAGCTGGACATTGGATTTAGGAATTCAGCCAGAGAGCTGTGAGTGCAACTCCAACAAGAAGCGCAAGACCATCCAGGAGAAAGCAGTCCACTTGATTGACACTGCATCCACCACATTCAACAACCATTCACTCCACCACCACAAACAGTGACAGCCATGTGTACCATCTACAAGATGCACTGCAGGAACGCACCAAGGCTCCTTAGACAGCACCTTCCAAACCCACAACCGCTACCATCTAGAAGGACAAAAGCAGCAGATACCTGGGAGCACTACCACCCGGAGGTTGCCCTCCAAGACCTCACCATCCTGACTTGGAAATATATCACTGTTCCTTCACTGTCAGTGGGTCAAAATCCTGGAATTCCCTCCCTAACAGCACTGTGGATGTACCTACACCTCAGGGACTGCAGTGTTTCAAGAAGGCGGCCCACCACCTCCTTCCCAATTAAGAAATTAAAGAAATTAAAGATATTCAGTCAAGCACGAATTTGGCCATACAGCTAGCTGGTGAAATTATTTCACTCTATGTTGCAACATGTGAAATAGTGGAACTAGCGAAAGGCAGTGCAGTTTTCCCCCACCCCCCCTCGTATCTCCATCGTATCAGTAGCAGACAAAGCTGTGTGGGACATTTTTCCTGTGGTCACAGATCACTGGAATGGGGAACAGAGGGTAGGGATTAATGGATCATTTTTGGGTTGCCAGGATGTAACAAGCAGAGTTCACAGGGATCAGTACTGGGGCCTCAACTATCATTTTTAAATGGAGATTGTAGAACTCTGAGGTACAGAATCTTGATCAAGTGTAGGATCAAGCCCAAGATCAGATGTAAAGCCTGTTCTTCTCAGCTTGGATCTTTTTTTAAAGTCTATTTTAGTGTCACTGTGAAAGTCCCCGAGTCGCTACACTCTGGCACCTGTTCAGGTACACTGAGGGAAAATTTAGCGTGGCCAATACACTTAACCAGCCTGTCTTTCAGACCATGGGAGGAAACCGGAGCACCTGGAGGAAACCCATGCAGGCACGGGAAGAACGTGCAGACTCCACATAGACAGTGACCCAAGCCGGGAATCAAACCCGGGTCCCTGGTGCTGTAAGGCAGCAGTGCTGATCGCTGTGCCACCGTGCTGCCCCAGATCTTGTATATCTCTCCTGAGGACCATGAAATTACTCAGTTTGAATTGGTTTTTGGAGTAAGCAAGGAGATGGATCAAGGGGCTGGCCCTGTCCACTCTGTGCATTGACATTGTAACTTTGAGAAAGGAACAATATTATTTTTAAACTCTGTGGTACAGTGGGATCTGGGTGTCTGAGAATCACAAAAACTTAGGGCAGAATTTTGCTGAAATTTTGCTACAGCTGGTGGCGGTTGGGAAAGCGACGTTGAGCTGCTGATGGCAATGGTGAGTTTTTGCGCCGTATCGTACAGCAATTCGGCAAAACATTTTAGGCCATGGGATTCAAAGTAGCTGGGTGGTGGGCAACCTCTGATTTACCATCCCCACCATCACCTCAGTGCTTTCATGAATGGATGCTCTTTATTGGTTTAGCTCAGTTGGCTGGATGGCTGGTTCATGATGCGGAGCAATGCCAACAGTGTGTGTTCAATTCCCGTGTCGGCTGAGGTTTTTCATGAAGGCCCTGCCTTCTCAACCTTGCCCCCCACCTGATGTGTGGTGACCCTCAGGTTAACTCACCACCAGTCAACTCTCAAAGGGGAAAGCAGTCTATGGTCATCTGGGACGATGGCGACTCTACGTTACCTTTACTATTTAAAGCACTCACCAGCCATCTTCTCCGTAATCGAAGGCAACTGATGGCTGCACGAAAGGTTGGCCCCCAAGTTCTCAGACATCTCCCTCAAGAGGCTGCATGATGCAGTGGAGGAGCGGCGTGATGTCCTCTACCCTCACACAGGGAGGAGACAACCATACCCGGACACCACCCAGAATGAGAGGCAGCAACAGCAGTGGTCAGTGCCAAGGAGGACGGGCATCCAGTGCCAGAAAAACATGAATGACCTCTGTTCTGTCATGATAAGTCACTCTTCACGTCACTCTCAACTCTCAGGAAAGGGCAGGATTTTACAGCCTCGCCTTAGCGAGACTGGAAATTCCCGCCTGAGGTCAATGGACATTTCCGTTGTCCGCACCCTGCCCACTCTGATTCTGTGGCGCGCAGGGCGGTAGAATTCCACTGTGAGAATCTGGTGAACTGGTGCGATGACAATAATCTCCCTCAATTTCAGTAAAACGAAGGAGAGAGTCATCGACTTCAGGAAGTGTAGATGAGAACATGCCGCTGTCTACATCAACGGGGACGAAGTCGAAAGGGTCGAGAACTTCAAGTTTTTAGGTGTCCAGGTTACCAGCAGCCTGTCCTGGTCCCTCCACACCGACACATAAGAACATAAGAAATAGGAGAAGGAGTAGGCCATCTAGCCCCTCGAGCCTGACCTGCCATTCAATAAGATCATGGCTGATCTGAAGTGAATCAGTTCCACTTACCCGCCTGATCCCTATAACCCCTAATTCCCTTACCGATCAGGAATCCATCTATCCGTGATTTAAACATATTCAACGAGGTAGCCTCCACCACTTCAGTGGGCAGAGAATTCCACAGATTCACCACCCTCTGAGAGAAGAAGTTCCTCCTCAACTCTGTCCTAAACTGACCCCCCTTTATTTTGAGGCTGTGCCCTCTAGTTCTAGTTTCCTTTCTAAGTGGAAAGAATCTCTCCATCTCTACCCTATCCAGCCCCTTCATTATCTTATAGGTCTCCATAAGATCCCCCCTCAGCCTTCTAAATTCCAACGAATACAAACCCAATCTGCTCAGTCTCTCCTCATAATCAACACCCCTCATCTCTGGTATCAACCCGGTGAACCTTCTCTGCACTCCCTCCAAGGCCAATATATCTTTCCGCAAATAAGGGGACCAATACTGCACACAGTATTCCAGCTGCGGCCTCACCAATGCTCTGTACAGATGCAGCAAGACATCTCTGCTTTTATATTCTATCCCCCTTGCGATATAGGCCAACATCCCATTTGCCTTCTTGATCACCTGTTGCACCTGCAGACTGGGTTTTTGCGTCTCATGCACAAAGACCCCTAGGTCCCTCTGCATAGCAGCATGTTGGAATTTCTTTCCATTTAGATAATCATCCAATTTGCTATTATTTCTTCCAAAGTGAATAACCTCGCATTTGTTAACGTTATACTCCATCTGCCAGATCCTCGCCCACTCACTCAGCCTGTCCAAATCTCTCTGCAGACCTTCTACGCCCTCCACACAATTCACTTTTCCGCTTATCTTTGTGTCATCTGCAAACTATAGTGACACGATAGTTAAGAAAGCCCACCAACTTTCTCAGAAGACTAAGGAAATTTTACATGTCCGCTGTGACTCTCACCAACTTTTACAGAAGCGCCACAGAAAACATTCTTTCTGGTTGTAGTGTGGAATTCGTTTTCGGAAGTCGGATCAAAAACTGATGAGACACAGGTCTCTCCGCACACCTTCTTTATTGCATCGGAGGAGAGATCACGAGACCATGCGCATCAAGCATGGGTTCATGAGTCTCTGTCTGGCTTACAAAACAGTTTCAGTTATACACGATGGAGATACACCCACATACTTCTGTTAGCCAATAAGGGCAGAGCTGTATTGTTACATCTTGATTAGATTACTTTCAAGAACAAAAGGCGATAGCCACGTAAGGACATGGCTATTAAAGTTTCTGATTAGATTACTTTCAAGAACAAAAGGCCAATCGATAAGGTCCTGCCCTCCGAAGCCAGAACCACAATTACCTATTAGCAGTTTCTTTAACGTGATCATTAGTTTTGGTCAGCCTTGTCGCCCTCACCTCAGGCCCTTTCCATAACCAGTTTATCCCTCAACTGATTCCTAGTTACGCATCCCAATTTTAACCCTTTCCTCTTCTCAATCTACCTTATACACATTCTCAGTATCACAGCTTGATATGACTCCTGCTCTGTCCAAGACTGCAAGAAACCACAAAGGGTCGTGAACGAAGCCCAGTCCATCACTCAAACCAGCCTCCCATCCATTGGTACTGTCTACACTTCCTGTTGTCTTGGAAAAGCAGCACGCATAATCAAAGACCTCATGCACCCCAGACATTCTCTCTTCCACCTTCTTCCATTGGGAAAAAGATACAAAAGCCTGAGGTCACGTACCAACTGACTCAACAGCAGCTTCTTCCCTGCTGTCATCAGACTTTTGAATGGACCTTCCTTATATTAAGTTGATCTTTCTCTGCACCGCAGCTATGACTGTAACACTATTTTCTGCACTCTCTCCTTTCCTTCTCTATGTACAAGTGTGCTTCGTCTGTATAGCACACAAGAAACTGTATACTAATACATAAAGTTTATTTATTAGTGTCACAAGTAGGCTTACATTAATACTGCAATGAAGTTAGTGTGAAAATCCCCCAGTCGCCACACTTCGGGGTACACTGAGGGAGAATTTAGTACGGCCTCTGCATGTAACCACCACGTCTTTTGGACTGTGGGAGGAAATTGGAGCACCCGGAGGAGACTTGCAGACATGGGGAGAACGTACAGACTCGGCACAGACAGTGACCGAGCCGTGAATCGAACCCGGGTCCCTGGTGCTGTGAGGCAGCAGTGCTAACCACTGTGCCACCGTGCCGATAATAAATCAAATCAATTCAGATCACGTACCTATCACACGTCCACAGGGAGCTCACTCAAAGCCAGCTCAAGGGACACCACCACTCGCTCTCCCACATGCATCTTCATCTCCCCTGCAGGTCATGTCCTCATGACCTTGCTGCTCTCACTCACCATTCACACAAGCCAGGCACCCTCATCATCTGCCTTGGTCGGCATCCTGCTTACAGTCTCTCCAATTGTTTTCATGCAGGACAAGCTAAAACGTAACAAAATGGAGCGATCCCAGAGGGGCAGAGGGATGTCAGAGGATAAAAATTCTCCCAAACTTGGAGGAAAGAGCCCTCCAGCTGGCCAGTGAGGAAATCGGCTGTTGCTTTGCAAACGGCTGGGGGCAGCGTTAAACCAAGTGAGGCTTCATCAAGGTGTCAATCATCACACAATATTGATGTGAGTCACATCTCCTGTATCTAAAGGCCCAGGCCATGCACTAACAAAATCTCCCTACTTTTACAAGCAAATCAGGGGAACAGCCCAGGGGGTCAAACAGTCAAGTCCCAGACAACTCTGAGACCAGCATAGATCACCTCTCCACTGTAGAGATTGAAGAACTGTCACAGCTTTAACCCACACCCTCGACCAGCGCAGAGAGACACACACAGACAAGATCTTCGAAAAGCCTCGGGGTCACAGTCTGGGGGAACCTCATGCTTTCTGATCCACAGCAGGTGGAGACAGGGATGTCGCAGCATGCGAGGACTTGGAGGATTGCTGGAGGCCAGGAGTCTGCTGAACCCAATCAGATGAGGAGCCTTGGGACTTGGTCACGCCTCAGTTGTTGCAGCTCCAGTGGCAAAGTTGGGAACATCAGTAAGGGATGTCAGCGACACTCATCGGGTTAAATTCAGGATGGAGCAGTCCCAACACCTTTTGTCCGACAAGATAGTGCCGACGCTTCAGTGCACTGAGGCCAACACAGCGAGTTTGATGACTGCCATGGAGACCTTGGTCAAAATATTTGTTCAGTACAGCTGCAGGACGTCTACCTCAAGCTGCAGGACACACACTCCATGGTGCAGGACATACACCTCAAGCTGCATCTCATGCTGCAGGACATGCACTCCATGGTGCAGGACATGTACTCCATGGTGCAGGACATGTACTCCATGGTGCAGGACATGTACTCCATGCTGCAGGACACGGATTTCATGCTGCAGGACACGCACTCCTGCAGGACCTGTACCTCGTGATGCAGGCAATTGTGAGGACAATCGATTGCCAACACCAGCGGACAGCGGGGATTCTCGAGCTCTGTCCATCTGCGCTTTTTCCCAAGAAAGGAGCCAGGTGCCAGAAAGGTGCATGGGTGCTTGGGCACCCAAAGGGACAATGTCACAATGTTCAGGGCGACCGTCACTCCTGGTCATTGTCAATGTGTGCTCTCTGCACATTTTTCTCTGCTGCTTGATCCCATATTCCACTAGCCTGAGCCTCCAGCGATGCTGAACCTCAAGGTCACAAACCACCAAGGAAGACCTGAGATCAGGATCAGTGAAACTCTCCATGTGACATCGCCATGAAGTGGTCATTGAGAGCAAGCAAGTTGCTATCAGCCGGACAGGAGGCGGACATTTACAGTAGCTCTGTGAGGATCTGTGCACTGTCGCCACAACAACTTGTCATCATCCTGAGGGTGGAAGGCAAGAATATGCTTCCCCTTGTGAGAGACAGACTAGACTTCGAGGGCACCTTTTACAAATAAATTTAAAATGGGAGTCCCCTCATTTGTAAAATGGAGATGAGGAGAACTTTTTTTCCTCTGAAAGGGTCATTCATCTGCTATGTTACTGGACTAATAATCCAGGGTACAATAATGTAAGGGTTATGTTACACGATTAATAATCCAGGGTACAATAATGTAAGGGTTATGTTACAGGACTAATTATCCAGGGTACTATAGTGTAAGGGTTATGTTACAGGGTTAATAATCCATGGTACAGTAACGTAGGTGTTATGTTCCTTGGCTAATAATGCAGGGTACAGTAGTGCACAGGATATGTTACTGGATTAATAATCCAGGGTATGGTAGTGTAGAGGTTATGTAACTGAACTAATATGCCAGGCATAGTAGTGTAGGGGTTATGTTACTGGACTAATAATCCAGGGTGCAACAGTGTAGGGGTTATGTTACAGAACAAATAATCCAGGGTACAGTAGTGTACAGGATATGTTACTGGATTAATAATCCAGGGTACAGTAGTGTAGGGGTTTTGTTACTGGATTAATAATCCAGGGTACAGTAGTGTAGGGGTTATGTTTCTGAATTAATAATACAGGGTACTACGGTGTAAGGGTTATGTTACTGGATAAATAATCCAGGGTACAACAATGTGCGGATTCTGTTCCTGGGCTAATAATCCAGGGTACAGTAGTGTAGGTGTTATGTTGCTGGACTAATATTATAGAGTCTAGTCGTGTAGGGGTTATGTTACTGGACTAATAATCCAGGGTACAGTAGTAAAGGGGTTACGCTACTGGACTAAAATCAGGGTACAGTAGATTAAGTGCTATATTAATGGACTAATAATCCAGGATATGGTAACATAGGGTTTATGTTACTTGACTAATAATTGGTCTAACAATTCAGAATGCATTCTTGTCATGGTCAAGTTACTGGACGAATGTTCCATTGAAATTTCTGTCTAGTGTCCAGAGTATACACACTTTTGATAGGATCAGAACAGGGTCAGGTCTTCACTGAAGCACAATACTATTCAATTCCATTTTGTGTTCTGAGGTCTTTAATAAGCAGCCATACAATCCATCCTTGTTTGCAGATCTATCCCATGAAATGATACTGTATACAGTGGTTCTCTCACAATTCTTACATTATTTCTGCCTTTGATCTCTACTTTCCATTACAGGGCCATTAAACCACAGTACATCAATGATACACACATGTGAGATCTGAATAACAACATGGAGCCAACAAAACGAATGATCTATTTTCATACATTCCGGGCCTGATAGTCCGGCCTTGCCCGCAGCTGGGATTCTCCAGTCCCGCTGCAGTGAATGGAATTTTGGCTGAGCGCCAAATTCTCCATTCTCGTTGGCAGGTGAAGCAGGGCATGAACGGCTGGAGAGTTGTGGCCCCTGTTGTCATTGCCATATGTTCCTCAGAACCCTAATTTTACATTTTCCTTGCAAACAGTGACTCGTGCCCCAATCAACATCTTCCAGACCATCAGAGATATGGATCAGTGAGTTTCACACTCTCCGATACCTCTTGTTTCTGAGTTGACATTCTGGTCTGTGACCTGCTTAAACAATGCTGCCCATTCCCAGTTGAAAGAAGCTTCGACTTTATTTGTTCTTTCCTTTTTTGACTTTGTTTTTATGTTTTTCTGGTAAGTGGGCATCGCTGGCAAGTCCATCCCTAATTGCTCCTTGAGAAGATGGTGGTAAGCTGCCTTCTTGAACCGCTGCAGTCCCTGAGGTGAGGTGCTATTAAGGAGGGAGTTCCAGGATGTTGATCGTGGCAGTAAAGGAACGATGACGTAGTTCCAAGTCCCTTCTCTTTTCCCAGAGATACAAATCCATATAATGGAATATAATGGTGTGTGGCTTGGAGGGAATCTTGCAGGAGGTAGAACTCCCATTGCTTTGCTAATCTTACAGGTTACAGGTTTGAAACGTGCTGTTGAAGGAGCGTTGGTGAGTTGCTGAAGTCCATCTTATAGATGGTACATCTTATGCTGGTCGCACAGGCAGAGCATGGTCCTCCAAGTCATGCGGACTCTTTTCCCGCACTCTCCAGTTCCTCTCTCTGCCCATTTCTTCATCGGTGATCTGGGCAACGTGTGCAGTCATGTTTAGCGTTGTCCAGTTGTAATCCTTGTTTTAAACCATGCCATCCACAGTGACACAATTAACTTAAACAATGCCAGTCGGTGTTATCATTGAGTCCAGCATGCCAATGAGTCCTCAGCCTCCCATCTTTTGGAATAATGACCCCCACCCGATCACATGTCCAATCAGATCCAAAGTTGTCCAATCGTTGTCAATTTTAGTCATGTGACGGTTAACGTCGCCAACACCTTCGATTCATACGCGGAAGCCATTGAAATCTTGCATTGCTCTCTTTCTCGATCTCCTCTTCCTCTAACTAGTAATACAACTCAGGTTGCTGTAAACCTAGATTCTCAGGATGCTAATCTCAAATCCTGTGGCTGTGATCACTTTATGTCGAACTACAGACTTTTCACGCTCCATAATTAGAAGAGTTTGATTCGAACACTGCAATGCCACCTGCAGATGTATGTAGATGTGTATCCGTTCATTCCGAACAACAAAACTGTGAAATGGTCCCTGTGTCATCCTTTACGGTCGGAGCTACAATTTAAACAGCCAGGACAGTGACTGCCCACCGGAGACAAGCCTCAAAGTGGGCCCCACATCCCATTAGCGATGGGTTTAGGCTTCAGGGTATTTACTTTTACCTCTTTAACATCCCCATGTCTTTTGGAACCTGAAAGGTGCGATATAAAATCAAGTGGTTATTCTTGAAAGGACAAAGTGAGGCTTTTGAATGTAGATCAATGTGGTGTGAAGAATGTTACCGAAAGAAGTACATTTCCAATATTGGAAAAATTTAACTGACACTGTTAGATTGTGCTTCTTTTCGTTAACCAGATAAACTGAATCAGCAAACTGTGGGATAAATTAAAAAGGCAGTTCCTTCAAGGGATACTGCATCAAAGTAAACAAAATCTCAAAGGAAATTTAAAATATCAAAATAAAATGTGATTAAAGGGGTCGATAACTGCCGCTTTGAAAGTGTGTAAACTGAGTAGCGACTGTCCTGGCACTTAGGTAAGCTGTGTTTTCTGTCTGGTCCCATTTTTCTCTTCACAAAACCATCGCCATACATCTGGCCATTTGTCTATTGATAAGTTTAATAGCTTTGACCTTGCATCTTTCAGAATGGCATCAATACCTACAGCTCGTGCTGGAAAATATTTGGACCGTTTCTCGACATTGTTAAGGATATATCCCGCCTGATGCATTCCAACTATCTCTCCCCTGTCATTAATGACAGCGGAACCAGATGACCCCTCTGACATAGATGTCAGATAATTTAGTACATTATTTGAACACAGGATCTGTGAACTTTCCACAATGAAAGAGTAACTATGGGTTGTTTCAGGATTTCCTACTCCATGTTCATACTTTAAATCAGGAATTCCCATGCCTGGAGTTGAGGCAAATTTGTGGTTTACAACTTCTGGATTACAGTTTGTTTCAGAACCTCCTACTCCAGTATTATCGGTCAATTCAGGAAATGTCAATCCAATGTTGTCGGGTAATTCAGAATATTTTACTCCTGCATTATAGAGTAATTTATGATATCTCATTCCTACATTATAGAGTAATTTACAGTCTTTTATGACGGAATTATAAAGTAATTTATGATGTTTTATGTCTGAATTATGGAGTAATTTACAATGATTCACTCCAACATTGTAGAGTAGTTTATGGTACTTCATTCTTACATTATAAAGTAATTTACTATGTTTTATGTCTGAATTATAGAGTAATTTACAATGATTCACTCCAACATTGTAGAGTAATTTATGGTACTTCATTCTTACATTATAAAGTAATTTACTATGTTTTATGTCTGAATTATAGAATAATTTACGATGCTTTATGTCTGAATTATAGAGTAATTTACGATGCTTTATGTCTGAATTATAGAGTAATTTACGATGCTTTATGTCTGAATTATAGAGTAATTTAGGATGTTTTATGTCTGAATTATGGAGTAATTTACAATGATTCACTCCAACATTGAAGAGTAATTTACGGTATCTGATTCCTGCATTATAAAGTAATTTACTATGTTTTCTGTCTGAATTATAGAGTAATTTACAATGATTCACTCCAACATTGAAGAGTAATTTACGGTATCTGATTCCTGCATTATGAAGTAATTTACGATGTTTTATGTCTGAATTATAGAGTAATTTAGAATGTTCCATTCCTGAATTATAGAATAATTTAGAATGTTCCATTACATTATCGAGTAATTTATGATATCTCACTCCTGCATTACAAATTAATTTACTACGTTTTATTCCTAAATTAGAGACTATTTCAGCCCCTCCTCTTGAGGTAAAGGCTATATTTTGCAAATGTTGATTACATCGAAATTGACGCCATTGTGATGAGATTACTGGGCAAATCTCTGCAGCTATGTTCTCATTATCTGGGTAACCCACAATACAAACTGGTTCATATAAACTGGGCCTGTTCGCTGATGGTGATAGACCCTCAGGTAGTTTTGATTTGTCACAATCTAAGTTAAAAATCAAGTAGTCCAATTCCACTGAGAAACAGATGATTGAGTTAAATCTGTAACATTTGCTATTATAATAATTCATCAGGTGTCCTCTCTGATTATCAAAACTAACGCATAATTGATTCCGTGATAGGCAACCTTCAACAACATGGTAATTGGTCAGAAGTACTCCACAAGCTAATACAAAACAGGTACCCTTAGGAACATGACTATTATTCTGGTCCTCAAATATATATCCAACAGCCTCCCTGATCTTTTCCTCAATGTCGCATCTTCTTATAACAGGAGATCTTTCCTCTGGCCATGGTAGAGCATATGGTTGCTTGCGTTTATTAATCCAATATTCAGCTGATGTGATTTTAAAACTTTTGTCGAAGAAAGGTTTATATTCCATTATATGGATTTGTATCTGTGGGGAAGAAGGAGATGGATGTTCAGAAAGCTGAAACACTCAAATGTTCACATTAAGCTACAGCATTAATTTGAACTTCACCTTCAATGCTCACCAAAAACTTACAGAGAATTGGCAGTATAATTGTGAGTCATGATAGGATCATCACAAATAAACACACTCAACATAGATAACCGATATATTCCCAACCTTCCACAGAGATACACACCCACACCAACTATACAAACCCACTCACATACATACAGGCACCTAAAAGCAGATACACACAAACATAGAAATGCACTCCCTCATCACTTGCAAACAGACACAGAAACATCACACACAGACAAACATACACACTAACATAATCACACACAGAGAATCACACACACACAGACAAACATACACACTAACATAATCACACACAGAGAATCACACACACACAGACAAACATACACACTAACATAATCACACACAGAGAATCACACACCCACAGAAACATACACACTAACATAATCACACACAGAGAATCACACACACACAGACAAACATACACACTAACATAATCACACACAGAGAATCACACACACACAGACAAACATACACACTAACATAATCACACACAGAGAATCACACACACACAGACAAACATACACACTAACATAATCACACACAGAGAATCACACACACACAGAAACATACACACTAACATAATCACACACAGAGAATCACACACACACAGAAACATACACACTAACATAATCACACACAGAGAATCACACACACACAGAAACATACACACTAACATAATCACACACAGAGAATCACACACACAGAAACATACACATACAAACATACACACACAGATATACAGACACTGACACACACAAAACATACAAACAGACATACACATAATCACACATAAAACATACACACAGACATACAGACATAGACATACACAAACACACACAAAACATACACATAGGCATACACATACAAACACACACAACACATACACAGACAAACATACACACTAACATAATCACACAAAAACATACACAAACATAATCACACGTAGAGAATCACATACTACAAAACACACACACACAGACATACACACACAAACAAAACATAGTAAGAAGTCTCACAACATGATAGCCAAGTTTCGCACATATCAGGACGGCCTGAACCAGATCTTGGGTTCCTGTCACACTTGTAACCCCACCATTTGGCCTGGGCTTGTAAAATCCTACTAACTGTCCTGGCTTGAGACAATTCACACCTCTTTAACCTGTGATTATCCCTCTCTCCACTCGCATTGTCTGCCCCTGTAAAGACTTGATTACCTGTAAAGACTCGAATTATCTTGCAGTTGTGTCTGTCTATATATGCTGTGTTTTTCAACCCAACTCTCCACTCACCTGATGAAGGGGCAGTGCTCCGAAAGCTGGTGATACCAAATAAACCTGTTGGACTTTAACCTGGTGTTGTGAGACTTCTCACTGTGACCACCCCAGTCCAACGCCGACACCTCCACATCACACAAAACATACACACAATCACACACAAAGCATACACACAATCACACACAAAACATACACACAATCACACACAGAACATACACACAGACATACACACAAAGCATACACACAGACATACACACAGCCATACACAAAACATACACACAATCACACAAAACATACACACAATCACACAAAGCATACACACAATCACACACAAAACATACACACAAAACATACACACAGACATACACACAGCCATACACAAAACATACACACAATCACACAAAACATACACACAATCACACACAAAACATACACACAGACATACACAAAACATTCACACAAAACATACACACAAAACATACATACAAACACACACAAAAACAAACAGAAACATAATCACACACAGAAACATACACAAACATGCATACAACCATAAACAAAATTATACACACACACACATATCCATGCACACAAAAATAATCACACACAGAAATATGCACACAAACTAGACACAGACTGATATACATACACAAAATATATAGGCACACACAAATATCTAATTGAGACATATAAAATTCTGACAGGGCTGGACAGAATGGATACGGGGATGTGATTTCCTCTGGCTAGAGGGTCTAGAAGAAGGTGTCACTGTCCCAGGATAATGGGTAGGCCATTTAGGACTGAGATGGAAAGAAATTTCACCCCGAGATGCAGCCCCCACCACTCCCCATGCAGCCCAGACCGATCCCTCGCTCCTGATCCGATCGTGTTGCAGAGTACCAGTGGGCCTCCCTCCTGCTCCCAATCTGATCGCTCTGCAGAATGGCAGCAGGTCTCTCTCCTGCCCCTTCAGGCCCCTGCTCCTTCAGATCCTGTCCCTTCAGGCAGTGCCATGGTATCTAGTTGGCACTGCCCGGTTGTTAGGCTGGCAGTGCCAAGGTGCCAGGATGGCACTGCCAGGCTAGCACTGCCCAAGAGGCACCCTGCCTTTTCCTTGGCCACATTGGGGGGCCTCAATTGCCTCCGGTTCCACCAGCGAGGGCGACACGATTGTTCCCCGTTCATGGGGAGTAGGTGTTCTCCTTGCCCAAGAGAAGCTCTCCCGGTGAGGCCATTAACACAAGTGAGCCCAGACGATTCGGTGCCGGATTCACTTAACACATGTAACTCAGCATTTAAATAAGTTTGAATAAATTATTCAGCCTCTCGCCCACTTCCGGTGAGAGATTGACTGCACCGGAAATCCAGCTCTCGTAAAATCGGGAGATCCAAGAAATCAAATGTGATCCTGATTTCTCAGTTCTCGCGTGATTTTACCTGTTCGCTCCACCCATCGAAGAGCAGGGCAAGCCGGGAAAATCCTGGCCTTTATCTCTGTAACCTCCTAAAGCCCCGACAAACCTCCCTATCTCTGTAACCTCCTCCATCCCCTGCACCCCTCCCTATCTCTGTAACCCCCTAAAGCCCCTACAAACCTCCCTATCTCTGTAACCTCCTCCAGCCCCTACAACCCTCCCTATCTCTGCAACGTCCTCCAGCCCTACAACCCTCCCTATCTCTGTAACCCCCTAAAGCCCCTACACCCCTCCCTATCTCTGTAACCTCCTCCAGCCCCTACAACCCTCCCTATCTCTGTAACCCCCTAAAGCCCCTACACCCCTCCCTATCTCTGTAACCTCCTCCAGCCCCTACAACCCTCCCTATCTCTGTAACGTCCTCCAGCCCTACACCCCTCCCTATCTCTGTAACCCCCTAAAGCCCCTACAACCCTCCCTATCTCTGTACCGTCCTCCATCCCTACAATCCTCCCTATCTCTGTAACCTCCTCCAGCACCTACAACCCTCCCTATCTCTGTAGCCTCCTCCAGCCCCTACACCTCTCCCTATCTCTGTAACCTGCTCCAGCCCCTGCACCCCTCCCTATCTCTGTAACCTCCTCCAGCCCCTACATCCCTCCCTATCTCTGTAACCTCCTCCAGCCCCTACACCCCTCCCTATCTCTGTAACCTCCTCCAGCCTCTACAACCCTCCCTATCTCTGTAACCTCCTCCAGCCCCTACACCCCTCCCTATCTCTGTAACCTCCTCCAGCCTCTACAACCCTCCCTATGTCAGTAACCACATCCAATCACTACCAGCCGCCCTATCTGTGTAACCATTTCCAGCATACACCCTCCCTATACCTGTAATGTCCTCCAGCCCCTCCAACCCTCCTTATTTCTGTGACCTCCTCCAGCCCCTACATCTCTCCCTATCTTTGTAACCTCCTCCAGACCCTACAGACCTCCTGATTTATGTAGCCTCCTCCAGCGCCTACATCCTTCCCTTCCTTTGCAACATCTTCCAGCCACGACATCCCTCCCTCACTCTGTAACCTCCTCCAGGCCCTACACTCGTCACTATCTCTGTAACCTTCTCCAGCCCCTACAACACTCCTTTACTCTGTGACTTCCTCCAGCCCCTACACCCCTCCCTATCTCTGTAACCTTCTCCAGCCCCGACAACACTTCTTTTCTCTGTAACTTCCTCCAGCCCATACACCTCTCCCTATCTCTGTAACCTTCTCCAGCCCCTACAACTCTCCCGATCTCTGTAACCACCTCCAGCCCCGAAAACCCTCCCTATCTCTGCAACCTCTTCCAGCCCTAAAGTCTTCCCAGTATCTCTAATCTCCTCCAGCCCCTACAATCCTCCCGATCTCTGTAACCTCTTCCACACCCTACAACCCTTCCTCCTCTGTAGCCTTCTCTAGCCCCTATAGTCCTCCCTTTCTCTGCCACTGCCTCCAGCCCCTATAATCTTCCCTATCTCTGTAACCTCCTCCAGTCCCTAAAGCCCGCCCTTTTCTCTGTAACCTCCTCCAGTCCTTATAGTCCTCCCTTTCTCTGTAACCGCCTCCAGCCCCTACAGTCCTCCCAATCTCGGCAGCCTCCTCCAGCCCCTATAACCCTCCATATCACTGTAACCTCCTCCAGCTCTACAACCCACAAATTAAATCAAAACCAAATCAAAGTTTCTTTCAGCCCCTACAACCGTCCCTATCTCTGTAACCTCCTCCAGCCCCTACAACCCTCCCTATTTCTGTAACCTCCTCCAGCCCCTACAACCCTCCCTATTTCTGTAACCTCCTCCAGCCCCTACAACCCTCCCTATTTCTGTAACCTCCTTCAGCCCTTACACCCCTCCCTATCTCTGCAAAGTCTTCCAGCCCCTACAACCTTTGCTACTTCTTCATTAATAACTATATTATACATTTTCATATTCCTTTTCACAAGACAATGTATCATTCACTCGCCCTCCAATTGTACGATGAGAGCAGGAAAGAGGGCATTAGTTATTTTCCAACCCAGAATGGATAAGGACTGAAATGTGACCTACCTCGCCCATCGCCATTTTATTCTGACAGGAAAGAGGCAGTTGTAATGTTCAGTCACTGCTGGAATGTCACCTAGCAACCCCTTTACCATAACATATCAATTTACTGATGTGCTTCAAACTGGGGAACATTGCTGCATGACTGCATTTTTGTATTAGTCACATACGTGATCCACCCTCAGCTGTTCCCACAACATCCTGAAGAACAGCCAAATCTGGGGGGCTTCAGGTATCTGGATGCTGGACCATCTCAGGGGAGTCAGGAGGGGAGCAACTCATCACAGAATCCACAGCCTCGGACCTGCTCTGGTAGCCACAGTATTTATATGGCTAGTTCTGTTCAGTTTCTGGTCAATTGGTAACCCCTCCCAGGATGTTGATCGTGTGGGATTCAGCAATGGTAATGCCACTGAATGTCAAGGGGCGATGTTAGATCCTCTCTTGTTGGTGATGGTCATTGAAAGCTGTACATTAAATTGTATAGGATTAAAACTGAGTGGGATATGTGGGATAGCGAAGGCACAGGAAGATCCCAGAAAAGGACCTATAGTAAGCAGTATAGGAGGTGTCTGGAACATCACGACATCTCCTTCTCTCTCTCCTCTCTCTCATCGCTTACTTCCCTACACCCAGAGACCAACAATCCTTTCCCCCCATCCCCCTACTCTCTGAAGCTTTGAACAGCCAGCTGGAGTCAACATAGTGCTGCATAAGGATGCACAAATTAAGTGCAGGAGTGGGCCATTCGGCCCTCAACCATTTGATAATAGCTCATATCGCCTCAAGTGTACTATCCTCTCTCCCTGCTTTGAATCATGTATCTGTCTAACTCAACCTTAAATATACTCAATGATCCATCCTCCCTTACTCTAAGGGATAGGAATTCCACACACTGATGAACCTCTGAGGGAACAAAAATCTCCTCAACATGTTAAATAGGAGGCCACACATTTTAAAGTGTGTCCCCTTCTTCTCCTCACTCCCAGAAGAGGAAACATCCTTGATTTGATTTGATTTGATTTGAATTATTATTGTCACATGAATTGGGATACAGTGAAAAGTATTGTTTCTTGCACACTATACAGACAAAGCATACCGTTCATAGAGAAGGAAAGGAGAGAGTGCAGAGTGCAGTGTTACAGTCATAGCTAGGGTGCAGGGAAAGATCAACTTCATATAAGATAGGTCCATTCAAAAGTCTGATGGCAGCAGGGAAGAAGCTGATTGTGAGTCGGTTGGTATGTGATCTGACTTTTGTATCATTTTCCTGATGGAAGAAGGTGGAAGAGCGAATGTCTGGGGTGCATGGGGTCATTGATTATGCCGGCTGCATTTCCGAGGCAGCAGGAGGTGTAGAGTGAGTCAAAGGTTGAGAGGCTCATTTGCGTGATGGACTGGGCTACATTCTTAACTATAGCGTCGACGTGGAGGGACCAGGTTGTTGGTGATCTGGACACCCAAAAACTTGAAGCTCTCGACCACTTCCACTTCATCCCCAATGATGTAGACAGGGGCATGTTCTCCACTTCGCTTTCTGAAGTTGCTGACTATCTCCTTCATTTTACTGACATAGAGGGAGAAATTATTGTCGTTGCATCAATTCAAGAGATTCTCTATCTCTTTCCTATACTTTGTTTCCAACCCACTACGATAGTGTCATCAGCAAACTTGAAAATCGAGGGGAATTTGGCCACACAGTCATAGGTGTTTAAGGAGTATAGTAAGGGGCTGAGAACACAGCCTTGCGGAGCACCAGTGTTGAGGATAATTATGGAGGAGGTGTTGTTGCTTGTCCTTATTGATTGCAATCTGTCAGTTCGGAAGTCCAGGATCCAGTCACAGAGGGAGGAGCCGAGCCCTAGGCCACAGAGTTTGGAGATGAGTTTCGCAGGAATAATGATGTTTGAAGATAAGGAGTAAACATTTTAGGACTGAGGTGAAGAGAAATTTCTTCACAGAGAGTGGTGAATATGTGGAATTCACTGCCACAGAAAGTAGTTGAGGCCAAAATGTGTGATTTCAAGAAGAAATTAGATATAGCTCTTGGGGTGAAAGGGATCAAGGGATATATGGGAAGGAGGGATCAGGGTGTTGAATTTGATAATCAGCCATGAACTTAATGAATGGCAGAGCAGGCCCGAAGGACCAAATGGCCTCCTTCTGCTTCTATTTTCTATGTAGGTTTCTGTGAATCAGTGGACTGAAACTTCGCTACACTACTGCTTCTGAAACCATTATGTTCTTTCTTAACTAAGGAGACCAAAACTGGGAGAGGCAGTGGCACAGTGGTATTGTCTCTGGGCTGGTACCCCAGAGACCCAGAGCAAGATCTGGGGACCCTGGTTCAAATCCTGCCACGGCAGGTAGTGAAATTTAAATTCAATAAAAATCTGGAATGATCATGAAACCATTGTTGATTGTCGTAAAAACCCTTCTGGTTCACTTTAGAGAAGAAAATTGGCCGTCCTTACATCCCAATCGCCAACATATAGGTATGGTGGCACAGTGGTTAGTGAGTACTGCTGCCTCACTGTGCCAGGAAGCCAGGAAGCTGGGTTCAATTCCAGCCTTGGGTAACTGTCTGTGTGGAGTTTGCATGTTCTCTCCATGTCTGCTTGGGTTTCCTCCAGGTGCTCCGGTTTCCTCCCTCAGTCCAAAGGTGGATTAACCATGGTAAGTTGTCCCTTAGTGTCCCAAGATGATTAGGGTGGATGGATTAACCATGGTAAATGTGTGGGGTTAAGGGGATAGGGCAGGGGAAAGGGCATGGGTAAGATACCCTGTCAGAGAGAGTCGGTTTGCGGTGCTTGTGCTTGTGCTACCAAATAAACCTGTTAGACTTGAACCTGGTGTTGTGAGACTCCTTATAGAGAGAGTCAGTGCAGAGCCGATGGACCTAATGCCCTCCTTCTGCACTGTAGGGATTCTATGACAAAAACAATAAATAGATAAACATACACATGCACATTCATGTATACACACACGTACAAATGCACACAAATACTAACAGACATTTCTGCATAGTTAAAAGCATTGATATTATTCTGTATTTAAAATGTATGTTCACTTTGAAAGAAAGCACAAACTGGATCCCTGGTCGAATGGGACTTTTCCTCTGATCCCATCTCCCCCAACGACAGTGAGAGATTACAATGGCAAACTGAGGAGATGGGAGAGAACAGCATAGAATTTTAGAATCGTACAACGCAAAAGAGGCTCTTTGGCCCATCGAGTCAGGACTGACATGTGTGAAATACCTGAACTCCCACCTACTCCCATCTGCCAGCACTTGGCCCATTGCCTTGAATGTTATGACGTGCCAAGTGCTCATCCAGATACTTTTTAAAGGATGTGAGGCAACTCGTCTCTGCCACCCTCCCAGGCAGCGCATTCCAGACTGTCACCACCCTCTGGGTAAAAATGCTTTTCCTCACATTCCCCCGAAACCTCCTGCCCCTCACCTTGAGCTTATGTCCCCTCCTGACTGACCTTTCAACTAAGGGGAACAGTTGCACCTTATCCACTCTGTCCATATCCCTCATAATCTTGTACACCTCAATCAGGTCGCCCCTCAGTCTTCTCTGCTCCAACGAAAACAACCCAAGCTTATGCACTCTCTCTTCATAACTTAAATGCTCCGTCCCAGGCAGCATCCTGGGGAATCTCCTCTGCACCCTCTCCAGTGCAATCACATCCTTCCGATAATGTGGCGACCAGAACTGCGCACAGTACTCCAGCTGCGGCCTCACCAAAGTTCTATACATGACTTCCCTGCTTTTGTAATCTATGCCTCGATTAATAAATGCAAGTGTCCTCTCTGCCTTTTTCACCACTATACTAACATGCAGTTGATGTTGTCTACATGGACTTTAGCAAGGCCTTTGACAAGGTACCGCATGGTAGGTTATTGCATTAGGTTAAATCTCACGGGATCCAGGGTGAGGTATCTAAATGGATAAAAAATTAGCTTCTTGACAGAAGCCAGAGGGTGGTTGTAGAGAATTGTTTTTCAAACTGGAAGCCTGTGACCAGCGGTGTGCCTCAGGGATCAGTGCTGGGTCCACTGTTATTTACCATTTATATTAATGATTTGAATGAGAATATAGGAGGCATGGTTAGTAAGTTTGCAGATGACACTAAGATTGGTGGCATAGTGGACAGTGAAGTAAGTTATTTCCAATTGCAGCGGGATCTTGATCAATTGGGCCAGTGGGCTGCGAATGGCAGATGGAGTTTAATTTAGACAAATTAAACTCCATCTGCCATTAAACAGATTTAGAGAGTACCCCAGTGGCTGTGCCCCTTAAAAATAAGTACTCCTGTTTGAGTGCTGTTGGGGGGAGCAGCCTACCTGGGGGAAGCAACAGTGGCCGTGCCTCCGGCGCAGAGTCCGGCCCGGCAGCTCAGAAGGGGAGGGAAAGGGAGGATGAGCAAACTGACCACAGCACCAAGGTACAGGGAGCCATCCAAGTGGGGGGAGAAACAAAAAATGTCGTAGAAATTGGGGATAGTACACTTTTGGATGCTGTTGGTGGGGGGGGGGGGGACTTAGCAGGGGTAAACCATGGTGTACATGTCACTGGCTCAGAGTCTGTCCTTGTGGCTCAGAAGGGAAGGGGGGAGAGGAGTAGAGGATTAGTCATTGGGGACTCCATAGTTAAAGGGACGGATAGGAGATTCTGCGGGAACGAGAGAGACTCGCGGTTGGTGTGTTGCCTCCCAGGAGCCAGAGTCCATGATGTCTCGGATCGTGTTTTCGATATCCTTAAGGGGGAGGGGGACCAGCCCCAAGTTGTGTTTCACATAGGCACTCAAGACATAGGTAGGAAAAGGGATGGAGATGTAAGGCAGAAATTCAGGGAGTTAGGGTGGAAGCTTAGGGCTAGAACAAACAAAGTTGTTATCTCTGGTTTGTTACCCATGCCACGTGATAGTGAGGAGAGGAATAGGGAGAGAGAGCAGTTGAACACATGGTTACAGGGATGGTGCAGGAGGGAGGGATTCAGATACCTGGACAATTGGGGCTCTTTCTGGGGTAGGTGGGACCTCTACAAACAGGATGGTCTGCACTTGAACCAGAGGGGTACCAATATCTTGGGGGGGAAATTTGCTAATGCTCTTCGGGAGGGTTTAAACTAATTCAGCAGAGGGGTGGGTACCTGAATTGTAGCTCCGGTGTACAGGAGGTTGAGAGTAGTGAGGTCATGGATGAGGTTTCAGAGTCGCAGGAGTGTACTGGCAGGCAGGAGTGTACTGGCAGGCAGGAAGGCGGTTTGAAGTGTGTATACTTCAACGCCAGGAGCATCTGGAATAAGGTGGGTGAGCTTGCAGCATGGGTTGGGATCTGGGATTTCGATGTTGTGGCCATCTCGGAGACATGGATAGAGCAGGGACAGGAATGGTTGTTGCAGGTTCCAGGGTTTAGATGTTTCAGTAAGATCAGGGAAGGTGGTAAAAGAGGGGGAGGTGTGGCATTGTTAGTCAAGGACAGTATTACGGTGGCAGAAAGGACATTTGATGAGGACTCGTCTACTGAGGTAGTTTGGGCTGAGGTTAGAAACAGGAAAGGAGAGGTCACCCTGTTGGGAATTTTTTATAGACCTCTGAAAAGTTCCAGAGATGTAGAGGAAAAGATTGCAAAGATGATTCTGGATAGGAGCGAAAGTAACAGGGTAGTTGTACTGGGGGACTTTAACTTTACAAATATTGACTGGAAAAGCTATAGTTCGAGTAGTTTAGAGGGGTTGGTTTTTGTCCAATGTGTGCAGGAAGGCTTCCTGACGCAGTATGTAGATAGACCAACAAGAGGCGAGGCCACATTGGATTTGGTACTGGGTAATGAACCAGGCCAGGTGTTAGATTTGGAGGTAGGTGAGCACTTTGGTGACAGTGACCACAATTCGATTACGTTTACTTTAGCAAGGGAAAAGGATAGGTATATACCAAAGGGCAAGAGTTATAGCTGGGGGAAAGGAAATTATGATGCGATTAGGCGAGATTTAGCTGGCATAGGTTGGGGAAGGAAACTGCAGGGGATGGGCACAATTGTAATGTGGAACTTTTCAAGGAACAGCTACTACGCGTCCTTGATAAATATGTACCTGTCAGGCAGGGAGGAAGCAGATGTGCGAGGGAACCGTGGTTTACTAAGGAGGTTGAATCTCTTGTGAAGAGGAAGAAGGAGACTTATGTTAAGATGAGATGTGAAGGCTCAGTTAGGGTGCTTGAGAATTACAAGTTAGCCAGGAAGGACCTAAAGAAAGAGTTAAGAAGAGCCAGGAGGGGACATGAGAAGTCTTTGGCAGGTAGGATCAAGGAAAACCCGAAAGCTTTCTATAGGTATGTCAGGAGTAAAAGAATGATTAGGGTAAGCTTAGGGCCAGTCAAGGACAGGAGTGGGAAGTTGTACGTGGAGTCTGAAGAGATAGGAGAGGCACTAAATGAATATTTTTCGTCGGTATTCACACTGGAGAGGGACAGTGTTGTTGAGGGGAGTACTGAGATGCAGGCTGTTGGACTGGATGGGATTGATGTTCATAAGGAGGAGGTGTTAGCAATTCTGGAAAGGGTAAAAATAGATAAGTCCCCTGGGCCAGATGGGATTTATCCTAGGATTCTCTGGGAGGCTAGAGAGGAGATTGCAGAGCCTTTGGCTTTGATCTTTGTGTCGTCATTGTCTACAGGAACAGTGCCAGAAGACTGGAGGATAGCAAATGTTGTTCCCTTGTTCAAGAAGGGGAGAAGGAACAACCCTGGTAATTATAGACCAGTGAGCCTTACTTCTGTTGTGGGCAAAGTATTGGAAAGGATTATAAGAGATAGGATTTATAATCACCTAGAAAGGAATAATTTGAATAGGGATAGTCAGCACGGTTTTGTAAAGGGTAGGTCGTGCCTCACAAACCTTATTAAGTTCTTTGAGAATGTGACCAAAGAGGGGGATGAGGGTAAAGCGGTTGATGTGGTGTATATGGATTTCAGCAAAGCGTTTGATAAGGTTCCCCATGGTAAACCTTTGCAGAAAATACTGACACATGGGATTGAGGGTGATTTAGTGGTTTGGATCAGGAATTGGCTAGCTGTAAGAAAACAAAGGGTGGTGGTTGATGGGAAATATTCATCCTGGAGTTCAGTTACTCGTGGTGTACCGCAAGGATCTGTTTTGGGGCCACTGCTGTTTGTCATTTTTATTAATGACCTGGATGAGGGTGTGGAAGGATGGATCAGTAAATTTGCGGATGACACTAAAGTCGGTGGAGTTGTGGACAGTGCAGAGGGAAGTGGCAGGTAACAGAGGGACATAGGTAAGCTGCAGAGCTGGGGTGGCAAATGGAGTTTAATGCGGAAAAGTGTGAGGTGATTCACTTTGGAAGGAGCAACAGGAATACAGAGTACTGGGCTAATGGTAAGATACTTGGTAGTGTGGATGAACAGAGGGATCTGGGTGTCCATGTGCATAGATCCCTGAAAGTTGGCACCCAGGTTGATAGGGTTGTTAAGAAGGCGTACGGTGTGTTAGCTTTTATTGGTAGAGGGATTGAGTTTCGGAGCCAGGAGGTCATGCTGCAACTGTACAAAACTCTGGTGCGGCCGCATGTGGAGTATTGTGTACAGTTCTGGTCGCCATTGTTGTGGGAAAAATCCACCAGTAGTCAGACTTCGAGATTCAGAAAATACGATTTATTAAACGGAGCTCCGTGGAGAAAAGCGCTATGTTCATAGAACACTTTTTCTCAATTGTATACCGGGAGCGGTTCAATTTTATACCCTTTACAAAATGGGTAGACCGGTGATTCGAAGATTATCACATTTACAAGTATTTAACATTTCATGAATGGGTACATTTCCCCATATTTACAAGAATACAAACAGGTATAGACATTTAGCGTTTTATGAATGGGTCTATCAATGGCTAGTTTCGTCTTGTGCGGGTGCTAATCGGTTCCCTCGCATTCATATTTCCCGCCTTCCTCTAGCATTAATCTAAGCTCTTTGTTTAGGGGTTTCCTTATCTTAAAGATGTTTCGACCCTTGGCTTTGGCTTCCTGAGGTGTTTGTTTGCTATGAGTCACTGTCTGTACTTTGTAAGTGGTTTGTCTGTCAGGATTCTGGCTTGACGTTATTTCTGAAAAGCGGGAGCCTGTGGCTGTTTTTCTGGCTTCTTTCCCAGTTAACCCTGTGTGTGCCAGGCAGCCATTTCAGAGTGTGCTTTCTTGTGCTGCCATTTTAAAGTGTGCCCCCCTTGTATTTTCCCCTTACAGTCCCTCCTGTTGGTCGGATTATAGCTTGGACAATCCTCAGACCACCAATCATACATTCACATATACAGGTTCTCTTTCTTCTCTCCTTCTTTGCTTCTTTTGATGTCTTTATTTCTTCCAGTATCTTCATTTCTTCTGACGTCTTCGGGGATCTTCATTAGGGGCTCTTCTTCGATGTACACACTGGCTCCTGGCACAATTCTTGTCAACATTATTTTAAAACAGGCTTTAAGGCATCCCACAGTCAGACAACAGACAAGTATAATGACAATGAGTATAATCAACCCATGTAACAGGTACGATTCCCAGGATTCTCCCACCAGCCAAGCCAGCCAACTACCTCCTCTTCTGGGTCCCTGTCTAAAGTTATCGAGTTGCGTCCTGATGTCATTGATGACTTGTGTAATATTGTAAGACTCATCTGTGACATGGGTTATGCATTTGTCGCCTATGATGGCACATACTCCCCCTTGTTGTCCACTGCGTATCGTGTCTGCTGAGCATACAATCTTAATTCAGCCATTTCTTGGTTGACAGCCTCCAATGCTTTTGAAGTGCTGTTTCCCAGGATTGTTAGCCCACAAACAATATGGTTTCTATTCTTAGCTCCAATTACCCCGGCTGACCCTCCTAGAGATAAAGCTCCGAGGAACCCATACCCCAGTGAGGATCCCAATGTATTCGGGGTTTCCCAGTTAGCGCAGAATTCCCTGCTAATAGCCCGGGTCACTATTCTCCTCCTAATGTACCCCTTCTGAGGGCATGGAACAGTCAGTGGCCCGATTGTTCCTACCGCAAAACGGTTTGGGAGGTTTGGGGTTTCTGTCATGTAGGTACCATTGAAGAGGAATACATACCCCTTCTTAGCCCGGTAGCATTTAGTGTCCCGATTGTGAGTTTGCTCATACTGCCAATTGTTCAGTTCACTTAGCTTCCTGTTTGATTCCACCACCTGGTAAGTATCAAAGGGGTATGTCCATTTGGCTGAGCTTACGTGAGTCCCATTACATTGCCCGCAAATAAGCTGTCTTCCCGCGGTTATATTTAAACATTTTCGTTCGTCACAAATACAAATAATCCGTCCCTTGTTGATCCGACAATGTTGACGGACACACTGTGTCTGTACACAAGAATCATTCTTAGGGACTAAGGCATAGGCACATCCCCATCCCTGCCCCGTGAAACAAAGCGGATAGCTTGCAGTGTCTGGGCAAGCTTTTCCTCCCTCCTGTTGGGACCCCTTGCATGTAGGATTTGTGGGGTTTACAAGTCCCACACATCTCCCCTGTAAACCTCTTTTATATTTGCCAATTTGTCCCTTACAGGGTGTCTCTGATGTATCTACAGTATATAAGTCATGAGGGGTCCACCCAGGGGTGGCTACAAATAGGGCTTCTACAGATTGTGTTAATGGGTAACATACAGTTCGATTCCCATGTAAATGTATGTGGGCTTTGTAAAACAAGTTATCTTCCAGCCCAGTCAGATTTACGGTTACCACAACACAAAATAATACAATTACATACGCGATTACATACATTTTCGCAACAGTTGTAACTTAATATTACACTTTTAATCTTTTACAGTTTATTTCGTTTATTAACCCGCGCACGCCGGCTCTTGCTTGCAGTCTTTGCCTGTGTCGAGGAAAGCAGTACTGTTAGTTCATCAATTTAGCTTACTTATCTCCTTTGTGTAATTTCAGCTGTGTCCAGTGCTTCCAGACACCTTTCCCTCTTATGTCTATACAGGCACAGGTGTCCCCACTAATTATAATTTCATATGGCCCATTCCACTTTGGTGCAAACCCTGGTTTGTCGGGTAGTGTTTTCACTAGGACGCGACTTCCCACTGTTGGGACGTCAGGGAGCGTTTCCAGCTCTCTCTCTGCGTCTTTTATTTCCTGATTATCTTTTACCAATTTGCGCATCCCTTTTAGCTGGGTGCTCAGGTCCAGAACGTATCTCTTGATTTTATCTTTTAGTGGACCGACATCGGTCCCACCTGTTATGATGCTTTCTGGTAACTGCATCGCCCGTCCTGTCATTAGTTCATAAGGGGTTAATCCGATGGTCCGGTTCGTGGTCGCCCTTAATTTCATTAGTATGGTGGGCAATACCTCTGTCCACCTTCTTCCTGATGTCTGCATGGCCTTAGCAAGTGCATTTTTTAGTGTTCTGTTCATACGTCCTACCATTCCAGAGCTCTGCGGGTGGTAGGGGATGTGAAATTTTTGTTTTATCCCCATTAATTGGCACACTGTTTTTATTACCTTTCCAATGAAGTGCGTTCCCTGGTCCGAATCAATTTGTAGGGGTACCCCCCATCTTGGGATTACCTCTTCTGCCAATATTCTGGCCACTGTGGTGGCCGTGCAGTTTGAAGTTGGGAATGCTTCCACCCACCGGGTGAATTGGTCTATGATGACCAGACAGTAAGTTTTGCCATGGGACTGTGGCAGTGGTCCTGTAAAATCGAGTTGTAGATGTTCCCACTGTCTCGGCTGGTGTCCCATTTTAATTTTTATGGGTCTGCCAGGGTTGTGTTGCGCGCACGTCACGCATCGGTGACAGTGTCGGGCAATATCCTTTCCCATTCCCTTCCACCACCACCACTCCTTTCCGATATTAGTGATCATGGCCTCTCTACCCACATGTGAGAGTCCATGATGTAATCCCAATAGGGTGTTTTGTATGCACTCTGGTGCTATTACCTTATCTTCTCGTCTCCAAATGTTATCTGTCCCCTTGACTGCTCCCTGCGCTTCCCACTTCTCTTTTTCTTCCTTTGGGGTATCCTCATGTAAACCCTGAATGTCTACTTCGGCTTCTGTTGGTTCTATTGTTGCTATGGGTAATTCATCAATCGTTTCCTGCTCTAGGGCTATCTGTGCTGCCCTATCTGCGGTTTGGTTTCCTTTGAAATTTAGCCAGTCGGGGCTATCTCTTCCGGGTTCCTTCTGGTGCGCTTTAATTTTTATTACTGCGGCTTCTCTAGGTCTCTCGCTAGCTCTTAATAATGCCTCAATTCTCTGTTGGTGCTTGATAGGGGTTCCCCCTGTCGTTATGAACCCCCTCCTTCCCCAAGCTGTCATATAATCATGTATGACTCCGAAGGCATAGCGGCTGTCTGAATAAATGTTTACCGCTTTACCTTCGGACAACTCAAGTGCCTGGGTGAGTGCCACCAGTTCTGCAGACAAGCTTCCGTCAATTCTTCCTGACCTCACTGTTTCTAGCTTACTATTTACGACTGCCCATCCTGTTCGGGGTGATCCCTCCACATATTTTCATGACCCATCCACAAAGAGGGTCTCTTCCGCTGTTACCAGGGGCATGTCCTTTATCCTTCCTTCTCCTTCTCCTGCATCCACATCCCCACAATTGTGGGGTTCTCCTCCATCTAAGATTCCTTCTGCTGGGTTATTTCCCGTATCCCTTATTATTGTTACGGACTTACTGGGAGGTAAGAGGACAGCTTCCCATTTAGCCCTTCTCATGTTGGAGACTGACTTTAGTTTTCCTGTGTTTAACATTTCCACCAAGGTGTGTTTGGTGTGGAGGATTATGTTCCCTGTCATGATTACTGGTTCGCTAACCTTTACAGCCCATGCGGCGCAATCCAAGGCGGCTATGCACCTTGGCAGTCCAGTGACTACCGGCCCCTCTGCGGTGGAATAATACCCTATGGGTCTCCTTCTGTCGCCATGGTCCTGTGTCACTATTGCGGAATAGAACCCTTCCTCATTATTACAATAAATGTGGAAGTCTTTGTTAAGATCGGGTAAGCCTAGTCCGGGGGCTGATATTAGTTCTGTTTTTAATTTAGTGTAAGCTTCTTCTTGCTCGGGTCCCCACTCTACGGGGTCTAAAGCTGGCTTCCCCCCTTTAACGAGTCTTTGTATGGGTTCTGCGAGTTTTGTGAACCCTGGGATGAAACTCCGACTGTAGTTGAATAGTCCTAGCACCTTTCTAACCCCTCTTATATTAACCGGCCGCGGCATCTGTTGTATTGCCTCTTTCCTGTCCGCCGGCATTTCTTTAAGTCCTTGGGATATAAGGTGCCCTAGGTATAGGACCTGGGACTTCCCGATCTGCGCCTTTTTGGGGCTGACTTTTAACCCTGCGGCTTTTAATTCGCTCAGTACTAGGTATAGGGCTTCTTGATGTCCTGACTTGGACTCTGAAGCTATTAGGATGTCGTCTACATATTGTAAGGTCGTGTTACCCTCTGGCAGTTCTACCCTATTTAGGATGTCACTCATCACTCGATGGAATATAACGGGGCTGTTGTGGAATCCCTGTGGTAAACGGGTCCAGGTGTACTGCTTGTCCCCTACTGTAAATGCAAATTTGTCTTGGGATTCAGGATCCAAGGGTAAGGACCAGAATCCATTAGCTATGTCCAGTACTGTAAATATGTTATGCTCCTGTGACAGTCCATTCAGGATTGTCGAAGGGCTTGCTACAATGGGGTGCAGTTTGGACGTGACTTTATTAAGTCCAGTGTAATCTATCGTGAGCCTATAGCTCCCGTCAGGTTTACTCACTGGCCATGTTGGGGAGTTAGTGGTGCTCGTGGCTTCTCTCAGGATCCCCTTTTTCACTAACCCTTTCACAATCTCTACTACAGCTTTCTCTGCTTCTGGTTTAATTGGGTACTGCCTGTGTGGCTTATGCTCTGGTCCCGGTACCTTTATTGGGTCTGTTTTGGTTAACCCGGTATCTAACTTTGTCTCAGCCCATACTCCGGGAACGGAAGCACAAATGGCTCCGAACCCTCCTGTCTCTAACTCCCATTTTCTGGTGGTGACTGTGGCCACCTTAATGGTCTCGAGGTGGCTTGTGAGTTTCCCTATTTTAATTTTTCGACCGTCCTGTCTTGGCCAAATCAATTCTCCCTTCCCACAATCTATCAAGATCTCATATTCTTTCATTAAATCATTCCCCATTATGGTTCCCTCGTTATTTCTGCACACATAGAACTTCATTGGGATATATAGATTGTTTATTTCTACTAACGTGGTCTCGCTAAGGTAGGCGGGGGTTTTGTTCCCTCCTATCCCGGTCAGATAAATCATTTTATTCGTAGTGGGTAAGGGTAGGTCGGTAACGGATATGGATGCCCCTGTGTCCACTAGCATCTCGCATTGTCTGCCCCCTACCAGTGCTGACACATAAATCCTTCCCTCCTTTTTACCCTTGTGGATGGGGGCTGCAGACCGTCAATCTTGCTGACCCTGGGTGTCCTTTTGTTCCTGGGGTTCAGCTGGGGACGTGGATTGGGCTGGGGGTCTCCCATGCTTATGCCAACATACGGCTTCCGTATGTCCGTGTCTTTTACAGTGGCTGCAATGCTTACCACTGTTCCTAGTTTTGCTCTTTCTCCGTGGAGTCCCGCAATCCCTCGCAAAGTGCCCCTGTTGTCCACAATTGTGGCAGATCAATCTGGGTTTTGTTTCACTCTCGTTACTGGAGGCTGCTATCCTTTCTAACCTTGCTCTTGCCTGTGGTTTCTCTTCCGCTGGGACGCCGCCAGCCCACTCCACCAGCTCATCGTAATTTTGGGACATGATCACTCCCATTTTTAGGATGATCTGGTGGGCACTGGAGAGTCCATCCTTAAAAGCTTGGATGAATGCTCGATCTCCTCGCCCTGGGTCCACTTGTCCTGAGCACTCTTGGTATATTCGGAACAATCGTTCCCCGTACTCAGAGGCTCCTTCCCCTTTAAGCTGCTTTGTGGTGGTGATTCTGCTCCAGTTAGTGGGGGCATTCCCTAAGACCCTCTGAATTTCTTCCTTAAACCGTAAGAAGGGTGGTTGTTGGGTATCTATTTCTGCTGTTAGGGGGATTACATGTGTCCACCGTCCCCCACTATAATCCTGCGCTATAGGGGAAGCGGGTCCACCTACTACCTGTCTCCATTTATCCGCTGGACAGGCTGCCCTGACCAGTTGGTGTATGTCTCTTAGGTGTAATTGATGTCCTACCCAGATTGTGTCTAATTCTTCCCAGAATGTAGTGTTCGCGCTTCTGGCGTGTAATTTGCCCAGGGAAGCCATTATCTGCTGTCTTTCCCCTGGGGTAAAGGGTTTATAATTTGCCTTGGGTCGCGCTGCGGTCCCCCCTCTAGTTATGGGCGCTAAGTTATGTTCCAGCTGTTCCCACTCTCCTGGGGGTGCCGTTGGCCCTTGCTGGGTGGACTCATAAGAAGGTAGAGGATCAGTTTCTCCTCCCCCTTGCCTTTCTAAAACCTGATTTCGTTTTTCCAATTCCCTCACTTGGGATTCTAGTTCTCTAATTCTTTCTTTGTCCTCTCTCCATTTCCTTGTAGAGGCAATTGTTTGTTCAATTAGACCTGCTAACTGATGTGTTAACATTATTCCTATTTTCTTCGTTCTGTTTCTTTTTACTTTATCTATCCACTTTCTCTGCTGCTCTAAGGTTTGAGAAGTATCCCAGCCATCCTTTTGCATTCTCTTTATTAACTCCTTCCTGTCTGTCATGTAGATTTCAATCAGGGAACCTGCAGATCCCCTTTTAACTTCACTATCTGCCATTTCGCAGATTTCACTAACCCCGGCCACGATTATTCTTTAGTAAAGTGTGTTAACTACCGTAGGGACTTCACTACCCCCGGCCACTATTGCTATTCTCACACCGTGTTTTACTGCCGTTACAGGGTTTTAAGTTATACTCACGGCTTCCACGATTACCACTTCGGCAATGTGCTTCTCCACCGGATTTCGGTTTAGGTCAGAGTTGATCAAACTCCTGTTCCGCCCCGCTTTTCACCACATTGACAGTACAGTTTCCAACTTTTCAATAACTTTCATGCAATCAGCTGGCACCTCTGCGTCTGTTCGCCACTACAGAGGGTGATGTTAAACCGACTTCTGCCCTTTTGTGCTTCACAATCCTTTAGTGCCCTTGGTGTCTCTCACTCACTTCAATTCCTGACCTTCACGTGGCAGATTTCTGCTCTTAATAGCCAGTCTAAGGCAGAGGTTTTGAGACAGGCACTACCTTGTCCTTTTGTTGATCAGCACAAATCACAGTAATTCTTATTCCTATCAGCAGTTAGTACTTATCACTATAACAAATATTATCACAAATAAACAGTACAAATGTTTCCCCCTTGTAAACCGTATTTCCTGATCCAGTCTGACTGTCACAGATTCCGCGATCTCTACCCCGGTTGCGACCGTGGCCAATCGATCTCACCAGTAATAGGATCCTAGCCGACTACGCCAATTGTTGTGGGAAAAATCCACTAGTAGTCAGACTTCGAGATTCAGAAAATACGATTTATTAAACGGAGCTCCGTGGAGAAGGGCGCCATGTTCATAGAACACCTTTTCTCAATTGTATGCCGGGAGCGGTTCAATTTTATACCCTTTACACAATGGGTAAACCGGTGAGTCGAACATTATCACATTGTTTAAGTGAGTACAAGTATTTAACATTTTATGAATGGGTACATTTCCCCATGTTTACAAGAGTACAAACAGGTATAGACATTTAGCATTTTATGAATGGGTACATCTCCTTATGTCTGTATCTATCAATGGCTAGTTTCGTCTCGTTCAGCTGCTAATCGGTTCCCTCGCATTCATATTTCCCGCCTTCCTTTAACATTAATCTAAGCTCTTTGTTTTGGGGTTTCCTTATCTTAAAATATGTCTTGACCCTTGGCTTTGGCTTCCTGAGGTGTTTGTTTGCTATGAGTCACTGTCTGTGATTTGGAAATGGCTTGTCTGTTAGGTTTTTCTGAACAGCAGGAGCCTGTGTCTGCTCTTTTGGCTTTCCCAGTTAACCCTTTATGTGCCAGGCAGCCATTTTAGAGTGTGCTTTTTTGTATTGCCATTTTAGAGTGTGCCCCCCTTGTATTTTCCCCCTTACACAAGCATGCCATATGCCTTCTTCACCACCTTCTCCACCTGTGACGTCACCTTCAAAGATCTGTGGACTTGCACACCCAGGTCCCTCTGCGTCTCTACACCCTTTATGGTTCTTCCATTTATCGTGTAGCTCCTCCCTACATTATTCCCACCAAAATGCATCACTTCGCATTTATCAGGATTGAACTCCATCTGCCATTTCCTTGCCCAAATTTCCAGCCTATCTATATCCTTCTGTAGCCTCTGACAATGTTCCTCACTATCTGCAAGTCCTGCCAGTTTTGTGTCGTCCGCAAACTTACTGATCACCCCAGTTACTCCTTTTTCCAGATCACTTATATAAATCACAAACAGCAGAGGTCCCAATACAGAGCCCTGCGGTACACCACTAGTCACAGGCCTCCAGCCGGAAAAAGACCCTTCCACTACCACCCTCTGTCTTCTATGACCAAGCCAGTTCTCCACCCATCTAGCCACCCCCCCCCCCCTTTATCCCATGAGATCCAACCTTTTTCACTAGCCTATCATGAGGGACTTTGTCAAACGCTTTACTAAAGTCCATATAGACAACATCCACGGCCCTTCCTTCGTCAACCATTTTGGTCACTTCTTCAAAAAACACCACCAGGTTAGTGAGGCATGACCTCCCTCTCACAAAACCATGCTGACTATCGTTAATGAGTTTATTCCTTTCTAAATGCGCATACATCCTATCTCTAAGAATCTTCTCCAACAACTTCCCCACCACGGACGTCAAGCTCACCGACCTATAATTACCCGGGTTATCCTTCCTACCCTTCTTAAATAACGGGACCACATTGGCTATCCTCCAATCCTCTGGGACCTCACCTGCGTCCAGTGACGAGACAAAGATTTGCGTCAGAGGCCCAACGATTTCACCTCTCGTCTCCCTGAGCAGCCTTGGATAGATTCCATCAGGCCCTGGGGATTTGTCAGTCTTTATATTCTCTAACAAACCTAACACTTCCTCCTTTGTAATGGAGATTTTCTCCAACGGTTCAACACTCCCCTCAGAGACACTCCCAGTCAACACATCCCTCTCCTTTGTGAATACCGACGCAAAGTATTCATTTAGGATCTCCCCTACTTCTTTGGGCTCCAAGCATAAGTCCCCACTTTTGTCCCTGAGAGGTCCGATTTTTTCCCTAACAACCCTTTTGTTCCTAACGTATGAATAAAATGCCTTGGGATTCTCCTTAATCCTGTCTGCCAAGAACATTTCGTGACCCCTTTTTGCTCTTCTAATTCCCCGTTTGAGTACTTTCCTACTTTCTTTGTACTCCTCCAGAGCTCCCTCCGTTTTTAGCTGCTTGGACCTAACATACGCCTCTCTTTTCTTTTTGACCAGTCCCTCAATTTCCCTGGTTATCCACGGTTCTCTAATCCTACCCTTCCTATCCTTCGTTTTTACAGGCACATGCTTGTGCTGTAGCCCTAACAACCGTTCCTTAAAAGATTGCCACATACCAGATGTGGATTTACCCTCAAACAGCCTCTCCCAATCAAGAGCTGCCAATTTCTGCCTGATCCCAGTAAAGTTAGCAGAGTCTGCGTGTTCTCCTCATGTCTATGTGGATTTCCTCTGGATGCTCCAGTTTCCTCCCGCACTCCAAAGATGTGCAGGTCAGGTGGATTGGCTGTGTTAAATTGCCCCTTAGAGTCCAAAGATGTGTAGGTTATGTTGATTGCCATGGTAAATTGCTCCTTAATGTCAGGCAGACTAGCAGGGTACGTACCAGACGGTTTGGGCCTGGCTGGAATTGTTGTCCACCTAACCTGCATATCTTTTGACTCTAAAGGACAATTTAGTATGGCCAATCCCCCTAACCTACACATCTTTGTACATGAAGGGACAATTTAGCATGGGCAATCCACCTAAACTACACATTTTTGGACACTAATGGGCAATTTAGCATGGCTAATCACGTAAACTGCACATCTTTGCACTGTGGGAGGAAACCGGAGCACCCGGAGGAAACCCACGCAGACATGGGGGGGCACATGCAGACTCCACACAGACAGTCACCCAAGGCTGGAATTGAACCCGGTTCCCTGGCGCTGTTAGGCGGCAGTGCCACCCATTCTTATACATTTACTGCAGCCCATCCTGTCTGGCTACAAAGCAATCACAATATTAATTGTTTACATACATATCCAATCAAGCTGACGATTAGGCATCATGTGGCTGTGTGATCAGTTTGTGGACAGCTCTGGACCAGCTCATCATGTCTACCAGACACATTACATCAACTGCCCCTGGGCCTTCACAATGAATCAATATAATTCAGTTTGCAATCGGTTGCTCAGTGCAGCTACCTGTGTGTGGATAAGGGGCCCAGCCAAGCCTATTAAATGGTCCATGACTGTGGTACCAAACAGCCATGATGTGGAGATGCCGGCGTTACCACGGCACTGATGGCGGTGGTACCAAACAGCCACAGGAACAAATGGTTATTCTGTCATCAAATTACTCAAGTGACATAATGCCTCATATTCACATGACAGTCCTTCAATTATAACATATGTGGCTCGCTCGCTCTATCTATCTATCTATCTATCTATCTATCTATCTATCTATCTATCTATCTATTTGTCTATCTATCTATCCATGTATCTATCTATCCGTCCGTCTGTCTATCTCTGTCTGTCTGTCTGTCTGTCTATCTATCTATCTATTATATATCTGTCTATCTATCCATGTATCTATCTATCAATCTGTATGTCTATCCATCCGTCCATCAAACTATCTATCTATACATCTATCTATCTATCTGTCTATCTATCTATCTGCCTGTTTGTCTATGTTTCTATCTGTTCGTCTGTCTATCTATCTATATCTATCTATCTACTATCCATATCTATCTATCTATCTATCTATCTATCTATCTATCTATCTGTCTGCCTGTCTGTCTGTGTGTCTGTCTATCTTCTCTTCAATTGTAACTGAAGATATCCTAAATCTAACCGACCTTGAATCTAAACCTATTCCTCACTCTGCACCTAAATCTACACCTAATTGTACATTGAACTGAAAATTCCACATAACGATGACCTAACTGTAGTAATAACCTGAAGCCTTTGATGCAACATTCAGCTGAGATTTAACTTGAGTCCTGACTGTAATTTAACCCTGATCCCAAACCTAAAGCTAAACATTAAGGGTGGTATTTTATCATTTTCTGGGAGAGTTTCAGATCCGTTTTTTGGACACCTTTTCAGGCCCCCCATTCACACTCTGCCTGCAAGGCTATTGCTCATTGCAGAAGCCTGTGGGGGAGCCTTGATCCACCCAAAAACCTGCAGAGGGAGTTAGTGCGCTTGTGCAGGCCGCTGGTGCTGCACATGCGCATTAGCAGTAGCAGGGATCTGGCAGAAAAGAGCTGTCAGGCCGCTGCTCGTGCAGGTTGCCTGAAGCAGCAGCCCCCCACCCCCCCCCCCCCCCCGCCCCCCCCCCCCCCCTCTCCTGCAATCGAGAGGACCCGCGATTAATACAGGGCTCACATTAATCCTAAATGTGACCCCTGTATGAATTGTTCAGGTAAACCTAACTATCTCCTTGAATGGAACCCTAATCTTCAAGCTCTAATCTTAACCATGATCCGAATCGAAACCCAAAGACTAAACAGAACCTACAGTAAACTAACTGTAACGTTGATCTGAATGTTTATCCAAACCTTGAGTTCAACCTCAGCCTGACTCTGAACTCAGCATGGGATTGTGGTGTAAATTGCAATGAGTGTGGATCCTGATTTGAAGCAAAGCCCCGGCTCAAATGGAACCGTAAGCAACATCCTCCCCGGAGATATTGGGTCAGCTGTCACCCTCTGCTGGGGATACCAAGCCAGGAAAATCCTGGGATGTCTCTGTGCTCGTCCAGATAACAATATTATTGACCACATGCTTTTGTCACTCAAAATATGGAAATAGGTGATATTGATATTTTACCAATGTGAGATCTGGGCTAATTATTGAAAATGTAGAGAGGATGGAAGCAGCCAGATAGGCGAAGGTGTGGCAATGTCGCCTCATTTCTGAATGTACGTCATCCCACCCTCATAACAAGTCAGGGCTGAAGTAGCACAAACAACAAGTCAGACCGTGTGTGAGACTGATAAACATTTGATGTGTTTATTATCACACTCACTCCTTTCCCTCTCTCTGCAACAACATCCAGTCCAAAAGCTAGAACTTTCATTTACGCAGTGCCCTTTATCACAATGAAACATACCCAATGTGCTCACAAGATCATGATAAATGAAAGCGTTAAATGTATGCACACTGAATTCTGCCAACTCAACCTTAGTCCAGAATTATTTTAAGGAGTTCTTTAAAGGTGGTTATGGAGTTGAGAGACAGAGATATGTGTGTGTGCATGTGTGGATGTCTGTCAGTGTGTGTATGTCAATGTGTCTGTCTGTGTTTCTCTGCCTGTGTGTGTGTGTGTGTGTGTGTGTGTGTGCATGTGTGGGTGTCTGTCAGGAGTGTGTGTGTGTCAATGTGTCCGTCTGTTTCTCTGCCTCTGTGTGTGTGTGTGCATGTGTGTGTCTGACAGTGTGTGTGTGTCAATGTGTCTGTGTTTCTCTGCCTCTGTGTGTGTGTGTGTGGTGTATGTGTGTGTTTATTTGTGTTTGAACTTGACTGCTTCCCTCGACCCGGGTCCCAAACCCTCCACTTCGCCATGCCCCGTTATCTGTCTCGAGGAAAGGGAAAGAGAGATAGATTGAAGCCACTGGGCCTGGTGAATGAAAGGTGGCATAACATAACAAGGGATTCCTTGAACAATATTCACACAAGGTTATACAAAATCTGCAGTATATTGGATTTTCAGGAGCACAATTTATTCTATGAGCAGATTTGAGGAGCTGAGAATCATAGAATGCCTACAGTGTAGAAGAAGGCCATTCAGCCCATTGAGTTTACACTGACAACAATCCCACCCAGGCCCTATCCTTGTAAACCCATGTAATCTCCCTGACATGAAGGGGCAATCCCACCCAGACCGGTTCCACGTAACCCCAAGTATTTACCCCACTAATCCCCAAAACCCACACATCTTGGGACACTAAGGGGCAATTTAGCATGGCCAATCCACCTATTCTGCACATCTTTGGACATTAAGGGGCAATTTAGCATGAATTGCCAATTCACATAAACTGCTCATCTTTGGAGTGTGGGAGGAGATAGGAGCATCCAGAGGAAACCCATGCAGACACGTGGCAAATGTGCAAACTCCACACAGACAGCCACCCGAGGACGGAATTGAACCCGGGTCCCTGGAGCTGTGAGGCAGCAGTGCTAACCACGGTGCCACCGTGTCGGATTGCATAAGCAGTGGAGGAACAGTGGCTGGTGTTACTCTTCGTGCTGTGAAGGGGGCCTGTTAATCTCCCCCCGCTTCCTTTACCCCTTCTCCTTCCACTGCCACCTCTTACAATTATCTTTCACTACTCATGCCTATTCATATCTTAGACCCCCTCTTGCCCCTAGTCCACTGCTCCTTGGTGTGTATGATTAGCATGGCCAATCCACCTAACCTGCACATCTTTGGACACTAAAGGGGCAATTTAACATGACCAATCCACCGGACCTATATATCTTTGGACACTAAGGGGCAAGTTAGCATGGTCAATCCCCCGAACCTGCACATCTTTGGACACTAAGGGGCAATTTAGCATGGCCAGTCCACCTGATCTACACATGTTTGGACACTAAGAGGCAATTAAGCATGGCCAATCCACCTGACCTACACAACTTTGGACACTAAGGGACAATTTAGCATGGTCAATACACCTAACCTGCACATCTTTGACACTAAGGAGCAATTTAACATGGCCAATCCACCTAATCTACACATCTTTGGACACTAAGGAGCAATTTAACATGGCCAATCCACCTAATCTACACATCTTTGGACACTAAGGGACAATTTAATATGGCCAATCCACCTAACCTACACATTTTTGGACACTGAGGGGCAATTTAGCACAACCACTCCACCTGACCTACACATCTTTGGACACTAAGGGGAAAGTTAGCATGGTCAATCCACCTAACCTGCATACCTTTTGACTCTAAAGGACAATTTAGTATGGCCAATCCCCCTAACCTACACATCTTTGTACATGAAGGGACAATTTAGCATGGGCAATCCACCTAAACTACACATTTTTGGACACTAATGGGCAATTTAGCATGGCTAATCATGTAAACTGCACATCTTTGCACTGTGGGAGGAAACCGGAGCACCCGGAGGAAACCCACGCAGACATGGGGGGGCACATGCAGACTCCACACAGACAGTCACCCAAGGCTGGAATTGAACCCGGTTCCCTGGCGCTGTTAGGCGGCAGTGCCACCCATTCTTATACATTTACTGCAGCCCATCCTGTCTGGCTACAAAGCAATCACAATATTAATTGTTTACATACATATCCAATCAAGCTGACGATTAGGCATCATGTGGCTGTGTGATCAGTTTGTGGACAGCTCTGGGCCAGCTCATCATGTCTACCAGACACATTACATCAACTGCCCCTGGGCCTTCACAATGAATCACTATAATTCAGTTTGCAATCGGTTGCTCAGTGCAGCTACCTGTGTGTGGATAAGGGGCCCAGCCAAACCTATTAAATGGTCCATGACTGTGGTACCAAACAGCCATGATGTGGAGATGCCGGCGTTACCACGGCACTGATGGCGGTGGTACCAAACAGCCACAGGAACAAATGGTTATTCTGTCATCAAATACTCAAGTGACATAATGCCTCATATTCACACGACAGTCCTTCAATTATAACATATGTGGCTCGCTCTATCTATCTATCTATCTATCTATCTATCTATCTATCTATCTATCTATCTATCTGTCTATCTATTCATGTATCTATCTATCCGTCCGTCTGTCTATCTCTGTCTGTCTGTCTGTCTATCTATCTATCGATTATCTATCTGTCCATCTATCCATGTATCTATCTAACAATCTGTCTGTCTATCCATCCGTCCATCAAACTATCTATACATCTATCTATCTATCTGTCTATCTATCTATCCATGTATCTATCTATCTATCAATCCGTCTGTCCATCTCTCTGTCTATCTATCTATCTATCTATCTATCTATCTATCTATCTATCTGCCTGTTTGTCTACCTTTCTATCTGTCTATCTATCTATCTATCGATCTATCTACCTATCTGTCTGTCTGTCTGTCTATCTTCTCTTCAATTGTAACTGAAGATATCCTAAATCGAACCGACCTTGAATCTAAACCTATTCCTCACTCTGCACCTAAATCTACACCTAATTGTCCATTGAACTGAAAATTCCACATAACGATGACCTAACTGTAATAATAACCTGAAGCCTTTGATGCAACATTCAGCTGAGATTTAACTTGAGTCCTGACTGTAATTTAACCCTGATCCCAAACCTAAAGCTAAACATTAAGGGTGGTATTTTATCATTTTCTGGGAGAGTTTCAGATCCGTTTTTTGGACACCTTTTCAGGCCCCCCATTCCCACTCTGCCTGCAAGGCTATTGCTCATTGCAGAAGCCTGTGGGGGAGCCTTGATGCACCCACAAACCTGCAGAGGGAGTTAGTGCGCTTGTGCAGGCCGCTGGTGCTGCACATGCGCATTAGCAGTAGCAGGGATCTGGCAGAAAAGAGCTGTCAGGCCGCTGCTCGTGCAGGTTGCCTGAAGCAGCAGCCCCCCACCCGCCCCCCTCCCCCCCCTCCTGCAATCGAGAGGACCCGCGATTAATACAGGGCTCACATTAATCCTAAATGTGACCCCTGTATGAATTGTTCAGGTAAACCTATCTCCTTGAATGTAACCCTAATCTTCAAGCTCTAAGCTTAACCATGATCCGAATCGAACCCCAAAGACTAAACAGAACCTACAGTAAACTAACTGTAACGTTGATCTGAATGTTTATCCAAACCTTGAGTTCAGCCTCAGCCTGACTCTGAACTCAGCATGGGATTGTGGTGTAAATTGCAATGAGTGTGGATCCTGATTTGAAGCAAAGCCCCGGCTCAAATGGAACCGTAAGCAACATCCTCCCCGGAGATATTGGGTCAGCTGTCACCCTCTGCTGGGGATACCAAGCCAGGAAAATCCTGGGATGTCTCTGTGCTCGTCCAGATAACAATATTATTGACCACATGCTTTTGTCACTCAAAATATGTAAACAGGTGATATTGATATTTTACCAATGTGAGATCTGGGCTAATTATTGAAAATGTAGAGAGGATGGAAGCAGCCAGATAGGCGAAGGTGTGGCAATGTCGCCTCATTTCTGAATGTACGTCATCCCACCCTCATAACAAGTCAGGGCTGAAGTAGCACAAACAACAAGTCAGACCGTGTGTGAGACTGATAAACATTTGATGTGTTTATTATCACACTCACTCCTTTCCCTCTCTCTGCAACAACATCCAGTCCAAAAGCTAGAACTTTCATTTACGCAGTGCCCTTTATCACAATGAAACATACCCAATGTGCTCACAAGATCATGATAAAGGAAAGCGTTAAATGTATGCACACTGAATTCTGCCAACTCAACCTTAGTCCAGAATTATTTTAAGGAGTTCTTGAAAGGTGGTTATGGAGTTGAGAGACAGAGATATGTGTGTGTGCATGTGTGGGTGTCTGTCAGTGTGTGTATGTCAATGTGTCTGTCTGTGTTTCTCTGCCTGTGTGTGTGTGTGTGTGTGTGTGCATGTGTGGGTGTCTGTCAGTAGTGTGTGTGTGTCAATGTGTCTGTCTGTTTCTCTGCCTCTGTGTGTGTGTGTGCATGTGTATGTCTGACAGTGTGTGTGTGTCAATGTGTCTGTGTTTCTCTGCCTCTGTGTGTGTGTGTGTGTGTGTGTGTTTATTTGTGTTTGAACTTGACTGCTTCCCTCGACCCGGGTCCCAAACCCTCCACTTCGCCATGCCCCGTTATCTGTCTCGAGGAAAGGGAAAGAGAGATAGATTGAAGCCACTGGGCCTGGTGAATGAAAGGTGGCATAACATAACAAGGGATTCCTTGAACAATATTCACACAAGGTTATACAAAATCTGCAGTATATTGGATTTTCAGGAGCACAATTTATTCTATGAGCAGATTTGAGGAGCTGAGAATCATAGAATGCCTACAGTGCAGAAGAAGGCCATTCAGCCCATTGAGTTTACACTGACAACAATCCCACCCAGGCCCTATCCTTGTAAACCCATGTAATCTCCCTGACATGAAGGGGCAATCCCACCCAGACAGGTTCCACGTAACCCCAAGTATTTACCCCACTAATCCCCAAAACCCACACATCTTGGGACACTAAGGGGCAATTTAGCATGGCCAATCCACCTATTCTGCACATCTTTGGACATTAAGGGGCAATTTAGCATGAATTGCCAATTCACATAAACTGCTCATCTTTGGAGTGTGGGAGGAGATAGGAGCATCCAGAGGAAACCCATGCAGACACGTGGCAAATGTGCAAACTCCACACAGACAGCCACCCGAGGACGGAATTGAACCCGGGTCCCTGGAGCTGTGAGGCAGCAGTGCTAACCACGGTGCCACCGTGTCGGATTGCATAAGCAGTGGAGGAACAGTGGCTGGTGTTACTCTTCGTACTGTGAAGGGGGCCTGTTAATCTCCCCCCGCTTCCTTTACCCCTTCTCCTTCCACTGCCACCTCTTACAATTATCTTTCACTACTCATGCCTATTCATATCTCTTGCCCCTAGTCCACTGCTCCTTGGTGTGTATGATTAGCATGGCCAATCCACCTAACCTGCACATCTTTGGACACTAAAGGGGCAATTTAACATGACCAATCCAACGGACCTACATATCTTTGGACACTAAGGGGCAAGTTAGCATGGTCAATCCCCCGAACCTGCACATCTTTGGACACTAAGGGGCAATTTAGCATGGCCAGTCCACCTGATCTACACATGTTTGGACACTAAGAGGCAATTAAGCATGGCCAATCCACCTGACCTACACAACTTTGGACACTAAGGGACAATTTAGCATGGTCAATACACCTAACCTGCACATCTTTGACACTAAGGAGCAATTTAACATGGCCAATCCACCTAATCTACACATCTTTGGACACTAAGGAGCAATTTAACATGGCCAATCCACCTAATCTACACATCTTTGGACACTAAGGGACAATTTAATATGGCCAATCCACCTAACCTACACATTTTTGGACACTGAGGGGCAATTTAGCACAACCACTCCACCTGACCTACACATCTTTGGACACTAAGGGGAAAGTTAGCATGGTCAATCCACCTAACCTGCATATCTTTTGACTCTAAAGGACAATTTAGTATGGCCAATCCCCCTAACCTACACATCTTTGTACATGAAGGGACAATTTAGCATGGGCAATCCACCTAAACTACACATTTTTGGACACTAATGGGCAATTTAGCATGGCTAATCACGTAAACTGCACATCTTTGCACTGTGGGAGGAAACCGGAGCACCCGGAGGAAACCCACGCAGACATGGGGGGGCACATGCAGACTCCACACAGACAGTCACCCAAGGCTGGAATTGAACCCGGTTCCCTGGCGCTGTTAGGCGGCAGTGCCAACCATTCTTATACATTTACTGCAGCCCATCCTGTCTGGCTACAAAGCAATCACAATATTAATTGTTTACATACTTATCCAATCAAGCTGACGATAATGCATCATGTGGCTGTGTGATCAGTTTGTGGACAGCTCTGGGCCAGCTCATCATGTCTACCAGACACATTACATCAACTGCCCCTGGGCCTTCACAATGAATCACTATAATTCAGTTTGCAATCGGTTGCTCAGTGCAGCTACCTGTGTGTGGATAAGGGGCCCAGCCAAGCCTATTAAATGGTCCATGACTGTGGTACCAAACAGCCATGATGTGGAGATGCCGGCGTTACCACGGCACTGATGGCGGTGGTACCAAACAGCCACAGGAACAAATGGTTATTCTGTCATCAAATACTCAAGTGACATAATGCCTCATATTCACACGACAGTCCTTCAATTATAACATATGTGGCTCGCTCTATCTATCTATCTATCTATCTATCTATCTATCTATCTATCTATCTATCTATCTATTCATGTATCTATCTATCCGTCCGTCTGTCTATCTCTGTCTGTCTGTCTGTCTATCAATCTATCTATTATCTATCTGTCTATCTATCCATGTATCTATCTATCAATCTGTCTGTCTATCCATCCGTCCAACAAACTATCTATACATCTATCGATCTATCTGTCTATCTATCTATCCATGTATCTATCTATCTATCAATCCGTCTGTCCATCTCTCTGTCTATCTATCTATCTATCTATCTGCCTGTTTGTCTGTCTATCTATCTATCTATCTATCTATCTATCTATCTATCTATCTATCTATCTATCTATCTATCTATCTATCTATCTATCTATCTATCTATCTATCTGTCTGTCTGTCTGTCTATCTTCTCTTCAATTGTAACTGAAGATATCCTAAATCTAACCGACCTTGAATCTAAACCTATTCCTCACTCTGCACCTAAATCTACACCTAATTGTACATTGAACTGAAAATTCCACATAACGATGACCTAACTGTAATAATAACCTGAAGCCTTTGATGCAACATTCAGCTGAGATTTAACTTGAGTTCTGACTGTAATTTAACCCTGATCCCAAACCTAAAGCTAAACATTAAGGGTGGTATTTTATCATTTTCTGGGAGAGTTTCAGATCCGTTTTTTGGACACCTTTTCAGGCCCCCCATTCCCACTCTGCCTGCAAGGCTATTGCTCATTGCAGAAGCCTGTGGGGGAGCCTTGATGCACCCAAAAACCTGCAGAGGGAGTTAGTGCGCTTGTGCAGGCCGCTGGTGCTGCACATGCGCATTAGCAGTAGCAGGGATCTGGCAGAAAAGAGCTGTCAGGCCGCTGCTCGTGCAGGTTGCCTGAAGCAGCAGCCCCCCACCCCGCCCCCCCGCCCCCCCCCCCCCCCCCCCCACTCTCCTGCAATCGAGAGGACCCGCGATTAATACAGGGCTCACATTAATCCTAAATGTGACCCCTGTATGAATTGTTCAGGTAAACCTCACTATCTCCTTGAATGTAACCCTAATCTTCAAGCTCTAATCTTAACCATGATCCGAATCGAAACCCAAAGACTAAACAGAACCTACAGTAAACTAACTGTAACGTTGATCTGAATGTTTATGCAAACCTTGAGTTCAACCTCAGCCTGACTCTGAACTCAGCATGGGATTGTGGTGTAAATTGCAATGAGTGTGGATCCTGATTTGAAGCAAAGCCCCGGCTCAAATGGAACCGTAAGCAACATCCTCCCCGGAGATATTGGGTCAGCTGTCACCCTCTGCTGGGGATACCAAGCCAAGAAAATCCTGGGATGTCTCTGTGCTCGTCCAGATAACAATATTATTGACCACATGCTTTTGTCACTCAAAATATGTAAACAGGTGATATTGATATTTTACCAATGTGAGATCTGGGCTAATTATTGAAAATGTAGAGAGGATGGAAGCAGCCAGATAGGCGAAGGTGTGGCAATGTCGCCTCATTTCTGAATGTACGTCATCCCACCCTCATAACAAGTCAGGGCTGAAGTAGCACAAACAACAAGTCAGACCGTGTGTGAGACTGATAAACATTTGATGTGTTTGTTATCACACTCACTCCTTTCCCTCTCTCTGCAACAACATCCAGTCCAAAAGCTAGAACTTTCATTTACGCAGTGCCCTTTATCACAATGAAACATACCCAATGTGCTCACAAGATCATGATAAAGGAAAGCGTTAAATGTATGCACACTGAATTCTGCCAACTCAACCTTAGTCCAGAATTATTTTAAGGAGTTCTTTAAAGGTGGTTATGGAGTTGAGAGACAGAGATATGTGTGTGTGCATGTGTGGGTGTCTGTCAGTGTGTGTATGTCAATGTGTCTGTCTGTGTTTCTCTGCCTGTGTGTGTGTGTGTGTGTGTGTGCATGTGTGGGTGTCTGTCAGGAGTGTGTGTGTGTCAATGTGTCTGTCTGTTTCTCTGCCTCTGTGTGTGTGTGTGCATGTGTATGTCTGACAGTGTGTGTGTGTCAATGTGTCTGTGTTTCTCTGCCTCTGTGTGTGTGTGTGTGTGTGTGTGTGTGTGTGTGTTTATTTGTGTTTGAACTTGACTGCTTCCCTCGACCCGGGTCCCAAACCCTCCACTTCGCCATGCCCCGTTATCTGTCTCGAGGAAAGGGAAAGAGAGATAGATTGAAGCCACTGGGCCTGGTGAATGAAAGGTGGCATAACATAACAAGGGATTCCTTGAACAATATTCACACAAGGTTATACAAAATCTGCAGTATATTGGATTTTCAGGAGCACAATTTATTCTATGAGCAGATTTGAGGAGCTGAGAATCATAGAATGCCTACAGTGCAGAAGAAGGCCATTCAGCCCATTGAGTTTACACTGACAACAATCCCACCCAGGCCCTATCCTTGTAAACCCATGTAATCTCCCTGACATGAAGGGGCAATCCCACCCAGACAGGTTCCACGTAACCCCAAGTATTTACCCCACTAATCCCCAAAACCCACACATCTTGGGACACTAAGGGGCAATTTAGCATGGCCAATCCACCTATTCTGCACATCTTTGGACATTAAGGGGCAATTTAGCATGAATTGCCAATTCACATAAACTGCTCATCTTTGGAGTGTGGGAGGAGATAGGAGCATCCAGAGGAAACCCATGCAGACACGTGGCAAATGTGCAAACTCCACACAGACAGCCACCCGAGGACGGAATTGAACCCGGGTCCCTGGAGCTGTGAGGCAGCAGTGCTAACCACGGTGCCACCGTGTCGGATTGCATAAGCAGTGGAGGAACAGTGGCTGGTGTTACTCCTCGTGCTGTGAAGGGGGCCTGTTAATCTCCCCCCGCTTCCTTTACCCCTTCTCCTTCCACTGCCACCTCTTACAATTATCTTTCACTACTCATGCCTATTCATATCTCTTGCCCCTAGTCCACTGCTCCTTGGTGTGTATGATTAGCATGGCCAATCCACCTAACCTGCACATCTTTGGACACTAAAGGGGCAATTTAACATGACCAATCCAACGGACCTACATATCTTTGGACACTAAGGGGCAAGTTAGCATGGTCAATCCCCCTAACCTGCACATCTTTGGACACTAAGGGGCAATTTAGCATGGCCAGTCCACCTGATCTACACATGTTTGGACACTAAGAGGCAATTAAGCATGGCCAATCCACCTGACCTACACAACTTTGGACACTAAGGGACAATTTAGCATGGTCAATACACCTAACCTGCACATCTTTGACACTAAGGAGCAATTTAACATGGCCAATCCACCTAATCTACACATCTTTGGACACTAAGGAGCAATTTAACATGGCCAATCCACCTAATCTACACATCTTTGGACACTAAGGGACAATTTAATATGGCCAATCCACCTAACCTACACATTTTTGGACACTGAGGGGCAATTTAGCACAACCACTCCACCTGACCTACACATCTTTGGACACTAAGGGGAAAGTTAGCATGGTCAATCCACCTAACCTGCATATCTTTTGACTCTAAAGGACAATTTAGTATGGCCAATCCCCCTAACCTACACATCTTTGTACATGAAGGGACAATTTAGCATGGGCAATCCACCTAAACTACACATTTTTGGACACTAATGGGCAATTTAGCATGGCTAATCACGTAAACTGCACATCTTTGCACTGTGGGAGGAAACCGGAGCACCCGGAGGAAACCCACGCAGACATGGGGGGGCACATGCAGACTCCACACAGACAGTCACCCAAGGCTGGAATTGAACCCGGTTCCCTGGCGCTGTTAGGCGGCAGTGCCAACCATTCTTATACATTTACTGCAGCCCATCCTGTCTGGCTACAAAGCAATCACAATATTAATTGTTTACATACATATCCAATCAAGCTGACGATAATGCATCATGTGGCTGTGTGATCAGTTTGTGGACAGCTCTGGGCCAGCTCATCATGTCTACCAGACACATTACATCAACTGCCCCTGGGCCTTCACAATGAATCACTATAATTCAGTTTGCAATCGGTTGCTCAGTGCAGCTACCTGTGTGTGGATAAGGGGCCCAGCCAAGCCTATTAAATGGTCCATGACTGTGGTACCAAACAGCCATGATGTGGAGATGCCGGCGTTACCACGGCACTGATGGCGGTGGTACCAAACAGCCACAGGAACAAATGGTTATTCTGTCATCAAATACTCAAGTGACATAATGCCTCATATTCACACGACAGTCCTTCAATTATAACATATGTGGCTCGCTCTATCTATCTATCTATCTATCTATCTATCTATCTATCTATCTATCTATTCATGTATCTATCTATCCGTCCGTCTGTCTATCTCTGTCTGTCTGTCTGTCTATCAATCTATCTATTATCTATCTGTCTATCTATCCATGTATCTATCTATCAATCTGTCTGTCTATCCATCCGTCCAACAAACTATCTATACATCTATCGATCTATCTGTCTATCTATCTATCCATGTATCTATCTATCTATCAATCCGTCTGTCCATCTCTCTGTCTATCTATCTATCTATCTGCCTGTTTGTCTGTCTATCTATCTATCTATCTATCTATCTATCTATCTGTCTATCTATCTATCTGTCTGTCTGTCTGTCTATCTTCTCTTCAATTGTAACTGAAGATATCCTAAATCTAACCGACCTTGAATCTAAACCTATTCCTCACTCTGCACCTAAATCTACACCTAATTGTACATTGAACTGAAAATTCCACATAACGATGACCTAACTGTAATAATAACCTGAAGCCTTTGATGCAACATTCAGCTGAGATTTAACTTGAGTTCTGACTGTAATTTAACCCTGATCCCAAACCTAAAGCTAAACATTAAGGGTGGTATTTTATCATTTTCTGGGAGAGTTTCAGATCCGTTTTTTGGACACCTTTTCAGGCCCCCCATTCCCACTCTGCCTGCAAGGCTATTGCTCATTGCAGAAGCCTGTGGGGGAGCCTTGATGCACCCAAAAACCTGCAGAGGGAGTTAGTGCGCTTGTGCAGGCCGCTGGTGCTGCACATGCGCATTAGCAGTAGCAGGGATCTGGCAGAAAAGAGCTGTCAGGCCGCTGCTCGTGCAGGTTGCCTGAAGCAGCAGCCCCCCACCCCGCCCCCCCCCCCCCCCCCCCCCCCACTCTCCTGCAATCGAGAGGACCCGCGATTAATACAGGGCTCACATTAATCCTAAATGTGACCCCTGTATGAATTGTTCAGGTAAACCTCACTATCTCCTTGAATGTAACCCTAATCTTCAAGCTCTAATCTTAACCATGATCCGAATCGAAACCCAAAGACTAAACAGAACCTACAGTAAACTAACTGTAACGTTGATCTGAATGTTTATGCAAACCTTGAGTTCAACCTCAGCCTGACTCTGAACTCAGCATGGGATTGTGGTGTAAATTGCAATGAGTGTGGATCCTGATTTGAAGCAAAGCCCCGGCTCAAATGGAACCGTAAGCAACATCCTCCCCGGAGATATTGGGTCAGCTGTCACCCTCTGCTGGGGATACCAAGCCAAGAAAATCCTGGGATGTCTCTGTGCTCGTCCAGATAACAATATTATTGACCACATGCTTTTGTCACTCAAAATATGTAAACAGGTGATATTGATATTTTACCAATGTGAGATCTGGGCTAATTATTGAAAATGTAGAGAGGATGGAAGCAGCCAGATAGGCGAAGGTGTGGCAATGTCGCCTCATTTCTGAATGTACGTCATCCCACCCTCATAACAAGTCAGGGCTGAAGTAGCACAAACAACAAGTCAGACCGTGTGTGAGACTGATAAACATTTGATGTGTTTGTTATCACACTCACTCCTTTCCCTCTCTCTGCAACAACATCCAGTCCAAAAGCTAGAACTTTCATTTACGCAGTGCCCTTTATCACAATGAAACATACCCAATGTGCTCACAAGATCATGATAAAGGAAAGCGTTAAATGTATGCACACTGAATTCTGCCAACTCAACCTTAGTCCAGAATTATTTTAAGGAGTTCTTTAAAGGTGGTTATGGAGTTGAGAGACAGAGATATGTGTGTGTGCATGTGTGGGTGTCTGTCAGTGTGTGTATGTCAATGTGTCTGTCTGTGTTTCTCTGCCTGTGTGTGTGTGTGTGTGTGTGTGTGTGCATGTGTGGGTGTCTGTCAGTAGTGTGTGTGTGTCAATGTGTCTGTCTGTTTCTCTGCCTCTGTGTGTGTGTGTGCATGTGTATGTCTGACAGTGTGTGTGTGTCAATGTGTCTGTGTTTCTCTGCCTCTGTGTGTGTGTGTGTGTGTGTGTGTGTGTGTGTTTATTTGTGTTTGAACTTGACTGCTTCCCTCGACCCGGGTCCCAAACCCTCCACTTCGCCATGCCCCGTTATCTGTCTCGAGGAAAGGGAAAGAGAGATAGATTGAAGCCACTGGGCCTGGTGAATGAAAGGTGGCATAACATAACAAGGGATTCCTTGAACAATATGCACACAAGGTTATACAAAATCTGCAGTATATTGGATTTTCAGGAGCACAATTTATTCTATGAGCAGATTTGAGGAGTTGAGAATCATAGAATGCCTACAGTGCAGAAGAAGGCCATTCAGCCCATTGAGTTTACACTGACAACAATCCCACCCAGGCCCTATCCTTGTAAACCCATGTAATCTCCCTGACATGAAGGGGCAATCCCACCCAGACCAGTTCCACGGAACCCCAAGTATTTACCCCACTAATCCCCAAAACCCACACATCTTGGGACACTAAGGGGCAATTTAGCATGGCCAATCCACCTATTCTGCACATCTTTGGACATTAATGGGCAATTTAGCATGAATTGCCAATTCACATAAACTGCTCATCTTTGGAGTGTGGGAGGAGATAGGAGCATCCAGAGGAAACCCATGCAGACACGTGGCAAATGTGCAAACTCCACACAGACAGCCACCCGAGGACGGAATTGAACCCGGGTCCCTGGAGCTGTGAGGCAGCAGTGCTAACCACGGTGCCACCGTGTCGGATTGCATAAGCAGTGGAGGAACAGTGGCTGGTGTTACTCTTCGTGCTGTGAAGGGGGCCTGTTAATCTCCCCCCGCTTCCTTTACCCCTTCTCCTTCCACTGCCACCTCTTACAATTATCTTTCACTACTCATGCCTATTCATATCTCTTGCCCCTAGTCCACTGCTCCTTGGTGTGTATGATTAGCATGGCCAATCCACCTAACCTGCACATCTTTGGACACTAAAGGGGCAATTTAACATGACCAATCCAACGGACCTACATATCTTTGGACACTAAGGGGCAAGTTAGCATGGTCAATCCCCTTAACCTGCACATCTTTGGACACTAAGGGGCAATTTAGCATGGCCAGTCCACCTGATCTACACATGTTTGGACACTAAGAGGCAATTAAGCATGGCCAATCCACCTGACCTACACAACTTTGGACACTAAGGGACAATTTAGCATGGTCAATACACCTAACCTGCACATCTTTGACACTAAGGAGCAATTTAACATGGCCAATCCACCTAATCTACACATCTTTGGACACTAAGGAGCAATTTAACATGGCCAATCCACCTAATTTACACATCTTTGGACACTAAGGGACAATTTAATATGGCCAATCCACCTAACCTACACATTTTTGGACACTGAGGGGCAATTTAGCACAACCACTCCACCTGACCTACACATCTTTGGACACTAAGGGGAAAGTTAGCATGGTCAATCCACCTAACCTGCATATCTTTTGACTCTAAAGGACAATTTAGTATGGCCAATCCCCCTAACCTACACATCTTTGTACATGAAGGGACAATTTAGCATGGGCAATCCACCTAAACTACACATTTTTGGACACTAATGGGCAATTTAGCATGGCTAATCACGTAAACTGCACATCTTTGCACTGTGGGAGGAAACCGGAGCACCCGGAGGAAACCCACGCAGACATGGGGGGGCACATGCAGACTCCACACAGACAGTCACCCAAGGCTGGAATTGAACCCGGTTCCCTGGCGCTGTTAGGCGGCAGTGCCAACCATTCTTATACATTTACTGCAGCCCATCCTGTCTGGCTACAAAGCAATCACAATATTAATTGTTTACATACATATCCAATCAAGCTGACGATAATGCATCATGTGGCTGTGTGATCAGTTTGTGGACAGCTCTGGGCCAGCTCATCATGTCTACCAGACACATTACATCAACTGCCCCTGGGCCTTCACAATGAATCACTATAATTCAGTTTGCAATCGGTTGCTCAGTGCAGCTACCTGTGTGTGGATAAGGGGCCCAGCCAAGCCTATTAAATGGTCCATGACTGTGGTACCAAACAGCCATGATGTGGAGATGCCGGCGTTACCACGGCACTGATGGCGGTGGTACCAAACAGCCACAGGAACAAATGGTTATTCTGTCATCAAATACTCAAGTGACATAATGCCTCATATTCACACGACAGTCCTTCAATTATAACATATGTGGCTCGCTCTATCTATCTATCTATCTATCTATCTATCTATCTATCTATCTATCTATCGATCTATCGATCTATCTATCTATCTATCTGTCTATCTATTCATGTATCTATCTATCCGTCCGTCTGTCTATCTCTGTCTGTCTGTCTGTCTATCTATCTATTATCTATCTGTCTATCTATCCATGTATCTATCTATCAATCTGTCTGTCTATCCATCCGTCCAACAAACTATCTATACATCTATCGATCTATCTGTCTATCTATCTATCCATGTATCTATCTATCTATCAATCCGTCTGTCCATGTCTCTATCTATCTATCTATCTATCTATCTATCTATCTATCTATCTATCTATATTTCTATCTATCTATCTATCTATCTGCCTGTTTGTCTATCTATCTATCTATCTATCTATCTATCTATCTATCTGTCTGTCTATCTATCTATCTGTCTGTCTGTCTGTCTGTCTATCTTCTCTTCAATTGTAACTGAAGATATCCTAATTCTAACCGACCTTGAATCTAAACCTATTCCTCACTCTGCACCTAAATCTACACCTAATTGTACATTGAACTGAAAATTCCACATAACGATGACCTAACTGTAATAATAACCTGAAGCCTTTGATGCAACATTCAGCTGAGATTTAACTTGAGTTCTGACTGTAATTTAACCCTGATCCCAAACCTAAAGCTAAACATTAAGGGTGGTATTTTATCATTTTCTGGGAGAGTTTCAGATCCGTTTTTTGGACACCTTTTCAGGCCCCCCATTCACACTCTGCCTGCAAGGCTATTGCTCATTGCAGAAGCCTGTGGGGGAGCCTTGATGCACCCAAAAACCTGCAGAGGGAGTTAGTGCGCTTGTGCAGGCCGCTGGTGCTGCACATGCGCATTAGCAGTAGCAGGGATCTGGCAGAAAAGAGCTGTCAGGCCGCTGCTCGTGCAGGTTGCCTGAAGCAGCAGCCCCCCACCCCGCCCCCCTCCCCCCCCCGCCCCCCCCCCCCCTCCTGCAATCGAGAGGACCCGCGATTAATACAGGGCTCACATTAATCCTAAATGTGACCCCTGTATGAATTGTTCAGGTAAACCTCACTATCTCCTTGAATGTAACCCTAATCTTCAAGCTCTAATCTTAACCATGATCCGAATCGAAACCCAAAGACTAAACAGAACCTACAGTAAACTAACTGTAACGTTGATCTGAATGTTTATGCAAACCTTGAGTTCAACCTCAGCCTGACTCTGAACTCAGCATGGGATTGTGGTGTAAATTGCAATGAGTGTGGATCCTGATTTGAAGCAAAGCCCCGGCTCAAATGGAACCGTAAGCAACATCCTCCCCGGAGATATTGGGTCAGCTGTCACCCTCTGCTGGGGATACCAAGCCAGGAAAATCCTGGGATGTCTCTGTGCTCGTCCAGATAACAATATTATTGACCACATGCTTTTGTCACTCAAAATATGTAAACAGGTGATATTGATATTTTACCAATGTGAGATCTGGGCTAATTATTGAAAATGTAGAGAGGATGGAAGCAGCCAGATAGGCGAAGGTGTGGCAATGTCGCCTCATTTCTGAATGTACGTCATCCCACCCTCATAACAAGTCAGGGCTGAAGTAGCACAAACAACAAGTCAGACCGTGTGTGAGACTGATAAACATTTGATGTGTTTATTATCACACTCACTCCTTTCCCTCTCTCTGCAACAACATCCAGTCCAAAAGCTAGAACTTTCATTTACGCAGTGCCCTTTATCACAATGAAACATACCCAATGTGCTCACAAGATCATGATAAAGGAAAGCGTTAAATGTATGCACACTGAATTCTGCCAACTCAACCTTCGTCCAGAATTATTTTAAGGAGTTCTTTAAAGGTGGTTATGGAGTTGAGAGACAGAGATATGTGTGTGTGCATGTGTGGGTGCCTGTCAGTGTGTGTATGTCAATGTGTCTGTCTGTGTTTCTCTGCCTGTGTGTGTGTGTGTGTGTGTGTGTGTGTGTGTGTGTGTGTGCATGTGTGGGTGTCTGTCAGTAGTGTGTGTGCGTCAATGTGTCTGTCTGTTTCTCTGCCTCTGTGTGTGTGTGTGCATGTGTGAGTGTCTGACAGTGTGTGTGTGTCAATGTGTCTGTGTTTCTCTGCCTCTGTGTGTGTGTGTGTGTGTATGTGTGTGTTTATTTGTGTTTGAACTTGACTGCATCCCTCGACCCGGGTCCCAAACCCTCCACTTCGCCATGCCCCGTTATCTGTCTCGAGGAAAGGGAAAGAGAGATAGATTGAAGCCACTGGGCCTGGTGAATGAAAGGTGGCATAACATAACAAGGGATTCCTTGAACAATATTCACACAAGGTTATACAAAATCTGCAGTATATTGGATTTTCAGGAGCACAATTTATTCTATGAGCAGATTTGAGGAGCTGAGAATCATAGAATGCCTACAGTGCAGAAGAAGGCCATTCAGCCCATTGAGTTTACACTGACAACAATCCCACCCAGGCCCTATCCTTGTAAACCCATGTAATCTCCCTGACATGAAGGGGCAATCCCACCCAGACCAGTTCCACGGAACCCCAAGTATTTACCCCACTAATCCCCAAAACCCACACATCTTGGGACACTAAGGGGCAATTTAGCATGGCCAATCCACCTATTCTGCACATCTTTGGACATTAATGGGCAATTTAGCATGAATTGCCAATTCACATAAACTGCTCATCTTTGGAGTGTGGGAGGAGATAGGAGCATCCAGAGGAAACCCATGCAGACACGTGGCAAATGTGCAAACTCCACACAGACAGCCACCCGAGGACGGAATTGAACCCGGGTCCCTGGAGCTGTGAGGCAGCAGTGCTAACCACGGTGCCACCGTGTCGGATTGCATAAGCAGTGGAGGAACAGTGGCTGGTGTTACTCTTCGTGCTGTGAAGGGGGCCTGTTAATCTCCCCCCGCTTCCTTTACCCCTTCTCCTTCCACTGCCACCTCTTACAATTATCTTTCACTACTCATGCCTATTCATATCTCTTGCCCCTAGTCCACTGCTCCTTGGTGTGTATGATTAGCATGGCCAATCCACCTAACCTGCACATCTTTGGACACTAAAGGGGCAATTTAACATGACCAATCCAACGGACCTACATATCTTTGGACACTAAGGGGCAAGTTAGCATGGTCAATCCCCTTAACCTGCACATCTTTGGACACTAAGGGGCAATTTAGCATGGCCAGTCCACCTGATCTACACATGTTTGGACACTAAGAGGCAATTAAGCATGGCCAATCCACCTGACCTACACAACTTTGGACACTAAGGGACAATTTAGCATGGTCAATACACCTAACCTGCACATCTTTGACACTAAGGAGCAATTTAACATGGCCAATCCACCTAATCTACACATCTTTGGACACTAAGGAGCAATTTAACATGGCCAATCCACCTAATCTACACATCTTTGGACACTAAGGGACAATTTAATATGGCCAATCCACCTAACCTACACATTTTTGGACACTGAGGGGCAATTTAGCACAACCACTCCACCTGACCTACACATCTTTGGACACTCAGGGGAAAGTTAGCATGGTCAATCCACCTAACCTGCATATCTTTTGACTCTAAAGGACAATTTAGTATGGCCAATCCCCCTAACCTACACATCTTTGTACATGAAGGGACAATTTAGCATGGGCAATCCACCTAAACTACACATTTTTGGACACTAATGGGCAATTTAACATGGCTAATCACGTAAACTGCACATCTTTGCACTGTGGGAGGAAACCGGAGCACCCGGAGGAAACCCACGCAGACATGGGGGGGCACATGCAGACTCCACACAGACAGTCACCCAAGGCTGGAATTGAACCCGGTTCCCTGGCGCTGTTAGGCGGCAGTACCGACCATTCTTATACATTTACTGCAGCCCATCCTGTCTGGCTACAAAGCAATCACAATATTAATTGTTTACATACATATCCAATCAAGCTGACGATAATGCATCATGTGGCTGTGTGATCAGTTTGTGGACAGCTCTGGGCCAGCTCATCATGTCTACCAGACACATTACATCAACTGCCCCTGGGCCTTCACAATGAATCACTATAATTCAGTTTGCAATCGGTTGCTCAGTGCAGCTACCTGTGTGTGGATAAGGGGCGCAGCCAAGCCTATTAAATGGTCCATGACTGTGGTACCAAACAGCCATGATGTGGAGATGCCGGCGTTACCACGGCACTGATGGCGGTGGTACCAAACAGCCACAGGAACAAATGGTTATTCTGTCACCAAATTACTCAAGTGACATAATGCCTCATATTCACACGACAGTCCTTCAATTATAACATATGTGGCTCGCTCTATCTATCTATCTATCTATCTATCTATCTATCTATCTATCTATCTATCTGTCTATCTATTCATGTATCTATCTATCCGTCCGTCTGTCTATCTCTGTCTGTCTGTCTGTCTATCTATCTATCTATTATCTATCTGTCTATCTATCCATGTATCTATCTATCAATCTGTCTGTCTATCCATCCGTCCAACAAACTATCTATACATCTATCGATCTATCTGTCTATCTATCTATCCATGTATCTATCTATCTATCAATCCGTCTGTCCATGTCTCTATCTATCTATCTATCTATCTATCTATCTATCTATCTATCTATCTATCTGCCTGTTTGTCTGTGTATCTATCTATCTATCTATCTATCTGTCTGTCTATCTATCTATCTGTCTGTCTGTCTGTCTATCTTCTCTTCAATTGTAACTGAAGATATCCTAAATCTAACCGACCTTGAATCTAAACCTATTCCTCACTCTGCACCTAAATCTACACCTAATTGTACATTGAACTGAAAATTCCACATAACGATGACCTAACTGTAATAATAACCTGAAGCCTTTGATGCAACATTCAGCTGAGATTTAACTTGAGTTCTGACTGTAATTTAACCCTGATCCCAAACCTAAAGCTAAACATTAAGGGTGGTATTTTATCATTTTCTGGGAGAGTTTCAGATCCGTTTTTTGGACACCTTTTCAGGCCCCCCATTCACACTCTGCCTGCAAGGCTCTTGCTCATTGCAGAAGCCTGTGGGGGAGCCTTGATGCACCCAAAAACCTGCAGGGGGAGTTCGTGCGCTTGTGCAGGCCGCTGGTGCTGCACATGCGCATTAGCAGTAGCAGGGATCTGGCAGAAAAGAGCTGTCAGGCCGCTGCTCGTGCAGGTTGCCTGAAGCAGCAGCCCCCCACCCCGCCCCCCTCCCCCCCCCCCCCCCCTCTCCTGCAATCGAGAGGACCCGCGATTAATACAGGGCTCACATTAATCCTAAATGTGACCCCTGTATGAATTGTTCAGGTAAACCTAACTATCTCCTTGAATGTAACCCTAATCTTCAAGCTCTAATCTTAACCATGATCCGAATCGAAACCCAAAGACTAAACAGAACCTACAGTAAACTAACTGTAACGTTGATCTGAATGTTTATGCAAACCTTGAGTTCAACCTCAGCCTGACTCTGAACTCAGCATGGGATTGTGGTGTAAATTGCAATGAGTGTGGATCCTGATTTGAAGCAAAGCCCCGGCTCAAATGGAACCGTAAGCAACATCCTCCCCGGAGATATTGGGTCAGCTGTCACCCTCTGCTGGGGATACCAAGCCAGGAAAATCCTGGGATGTCTCTGTGCTCGTCCAGATAACAATATTATTGACCACATGCTTTTGTCACTCAAAATATGTAAACAGGTGATATTGATATTTTACCAATGTGAGATCTGGGCTAATTATTGAAAATGTAGAGAGGATGGAAGCAGCCAGATAGGCGAAGGTGTGGCAATGTCGCCTCATTTCTGAATGTACGTCATCCCACCCTCATAACAAGTCAGGGCTGAAGTAGCACAAACAACAAGTCAGACCGTGTGTGAGACTGATAAACATTTGATGTGTTTGTTATCACACTCACTCCTTTCCCTCTCTCTGCAACAACATCCAGTCCAAAAGCTAGAACTTTCATTTACGCAGTGCCCTTTATCACAATGAAACATACCCAATGTGCTCACAAGATCATGATAAAGGAAAGCGTTAAATGTATGCACACTGAATTCTGCCAACTCAACCTTAGTCCAGAATTATTTTAAGGAGTTCTTTAAAGGTGGTTATGGAGTTGAGAGACAGAGATATGTGTGTGTGCATGTGTGGGTGTCTGTCAGTGTGTGTATGTCAATGTGTCTGTCTGTGTTTCTCTGCCTGTGTGTGTGTGTGTGTGTGTGTGTGTGTGTGTGTGTGCATGTGTGGGTGTCTGTCAGTAGTGTGTGTGTGTCAATGTGTCTGTCTGTTTCTCTGCCTCTGTGTGTGTGTGTGCATGTGTGAGTGTCTGACAGTGTGTGTGTGTCAATGTGTCTGTGTTTCTCTGCCTCTGTGTGTGTGTGTGTGTGTATGTGTGTGTTTATTTGTGTTTGAACTTGACTCCTTCCCTCGACCCGGGTCCCAAACCCTCCACTTCGCCATGCCCCGTTATCTGTCTCGAGGAAAGGGAAAGAGAGATAGATTGAAGCCACTGGGCCTGGTGAATGAAAGGTGGCATAACATAACAAGGGATTCCTTGAACAATATGCACACAAGGTTATACAAAATCTGCAGTATATTGGATTTTCAGGAGCACAATTTATTCTATGAGCAGATTTGAGGAGCTGAGAATCATAGAATGCCTACAGTGCAGAAGAAGGCCATTCAGCCCATTGAGTTTACACTGACAACAATCCCACCCAGGCCCTATCCTTGTAAACCCATGTAATCTCCCTGACATGAAGGGGCAATCCCACCCAGACCAGTTCCACGGAACCCCAAGTATTTACCCCACTAATCCCCAAAACCCACACATCTTGGGACACTAAGGGGCAATTTAGCATGGCCAATCCACCTATTCTGCACATCTTTGGACATTAATGGGCAATTTAGCATGAATTGCCAATTCACATAAACTGCTCATCTTTGGAGTGTGGGAGGAGATAGGAGCATCCAGAGGAAACCCATGCAGACACGTAGCAAATGTGCAAACTCCACACAGACAGCCACCCGAGGACGGAATTGAACCCGGGTCCCTGGAGCTGTGAGGCAGCAGTGCTAACCACGGTGCCACCGTGTCGGATTGCATAAGCAGTGGAGGAACAGTGGCTGGTGTTACTCTTCGTGCTGTGAAGGGGGCCTGTTAATCTCCCCCCGCTTCCTTTACCCCTTCTCCTTCCACTGCCACCTCTTACAATTATCTTTCACTACTCATGCCTATTCATATCTCTTGCCCCTAGTCCACTGCTCCTTGGTGTGTATGATTAGCATGGCCAATCCACCTAACCTGCACATCTTTGGACACTAAAGGGGCAATTTAACATGACCAATCCAACGGACCTACATATCTTTGGACACTAAGGGGCAAGTTAGCATGGTCAATCCCCTTAACCTGCACATCTTTGGACACTAAGGGGCAATTTAGCATGGCCAGTCCACCTGATCTACACATGTTTGGACACTAAGAGGCAATTAAGCATGGCCAATCCACCTGACCTACACAACTTTGGACACTAAGGGACAATTTAGCATGGTCAATACACCTAACCTGCACATCTTTGACACTAAGGAGCAATTTAACATGGCCAATCCACCTAATCTACACATCTTTGGACACTAAGGAGCAATTTAACATGGCCAATCCACCTAATCTACACATCTTTGGACACTAAGGGACAATTTAATATGGCCAATCCACCTAACCTACACATTTTTGGACACTGAGGGGCAATTTAGCACAACCACTCCACCTGACCTACACATCTTTGGACACTAAGGGGAAAGTTAGCATGGTCAATCCACCTAACCTGCATATCTTTTGACTCTAAAGGACAATTTAGTATGGCCAATCCCCCTAACCTACACATCTTTGTACATGAAGGGACAATTTAGCATGGGCAATCCACCTAAACTACACATTTTTGGACACTAATGGGCAATTTAGCATGGCTAATCACGTAAACTGCACATCTTTGCACTGTGGGAGGAAACCGGAGCACCCGGAGGAAACCCACGCAGACATGGGGGGGCACATGCAGACTCCACACAGACAGTCACCCAAGGCTGGAATTGAACCCGGTTCCCTGGCGCTGTTAGGCGGCAGTGCCAACCATTCTTATACATTTACTGCAGCCCATCCTGTCTGGCTACAAAGCAATCACAATATTAATTGTTTACATACATATCCAATCAAGCTGACGATAATGCATCATGTGGCTGTGTGATCAGTTTGTGGACAGCTCTGGGCCAGCTCATCATGTCTACCAGACACATTACATCAACTGCCCCTGGGCCTTCACAATGAATCACTATAATTCAGTTTGCAATCGGTTGCTCAGTGCAGCTACCTGTGTGTGGATAAGGGGCCCAGCCAAGCTTATTAAATGGTCCATGACTGTGGTACCAAACAGCCATGATGTGGAGATGCCGGCGTTACCACGGCACTGATGGCGGTGGTACCAAACAGCCACAGGAACAAATGGTTATTCTGTCATCAAATTACTCAAGTGACATAATGCCTCATATTCACACGACAGTCCTTCAATTATAACATATGTGGCTCGCTCTATCTATCTATCTATCTATCTATCTATCTATCTCTCCATCTAACTATCCATGTATCTATCTATCCGTCCGTCTGTCTATCTCTGTCTGTCTGTCTGTCTATCTATCTATCTATTATATATCTGTCTATCTATCCATGTATCTATCTATCAACCTGTCTGTCTATCCATCCGTCCATCAAACCATCTATACATCTATCTATCTATCTGTCTATCTATCTATCCATGTATCTATCTATCTATCAATCCGTCTGTCCATCTATCTATCTATCTATCTATCTATCTGCCTGTTTGTCTACCTTTCTATCTGTCTATCTATCTATCTATCTATCTATCTGTCTATCTGTCTGTCTGTCTGTCTGTCTGTCTGTCTGTCTGTCTGTCTGTCTATCTTCTCTTCAATTGTAACTGAAGATATCCTAAATCTAACCGACCTTGAATCTAAACCTATTCCTCACTCTGCACCTAAGTCTACACCTAATTGTACATTGAACTGAAAATTCCACATAACGATGACCTAACTGTAATAATAACCTGAAGCCTTTGATGCAACATTCAGCTGAGATTTAACTTGAGTCCTGACTGTAATTTAACCCTGATCCCAAACCTAAAGCTAAACATTAAGGGTGGTATTTTATCATTTTCTGGGAGAGTTTCAGATCCGTTTTTTGGACATCTTTTCAGGCCCTCCATCCACACTCTGCCTGCAAGGCTATTGCTCATTGCAGAAGCCTGTGGGGGAGCCTTGATGCACCCAAAAACCTGCAGAGGGAGTTAGTGCGCTTGTGCAGGCCGCTGATGCTGCACATGCGCATTAGCAGTAGCAGGGATCTGGCAGAAAAGAGCTGTCAGGCCGCTGCTCGTGCAGGTTGCCTGAAGCAGCACCCCCCACCCGCCCGCCCCCCCCCCCCCTCCCCTCCTGCAATCGAGAGGACCCGCGATTAATACAGGGGTCACATTAATCCTAAATGTGACCCCTGTATGAATTGTTCAGGTAAATCTAACTATCTCCTTGAATGTAACCCTAATCTTCAAGCTCTCATCTTAACCATGATCCGAATCGAAACCCAAAGACTAAACAGAACCTACAGTAAACTAACTGTAACGTTGATCTGAATGTTTACCCAAACCTTGAGTTCAACCTCAGCCTGACTCTGAACTCAGCATGGGATTGTGGTGTAAATTGCAATGAGTGTGGATCCTGATTTGAAGCAAAGCCCCGGCTCAAATGGAACCGTAAGCAACATCCTCCCCGGAGATATTGGGTCAGCTGTCACCCTCTGCTGGGGATACCAAGCCAGGAAATTCCTGGGATGTCTCTGTGCTCGTCCAGATAACAATATTATTGACCACATGCTTTTGTCACTCAAAATACGTAAACAGGTGATATTGATATTTTACCAATGTGAGATCTGGGCTAATTATTGAAAATGTAGAGAGGATGGAAGCAGCCAGAGAGGCGAAGGTGTGGCAATGTCGCCTCATTTCTGAATGTACCTCCATCCCACCCTCATAACAAGTCAGGGCTGAAGTAGCACAAACAACAAGTCAGACCGTGTGTGAGACTGATAAACATTTGATGTGTTTATTATCACACTCACTCCTTTCCCTCTCTCTGCAACAACATCCAGTCCAGAAGCTAGAACTTTTATTTACACAGTGCCCTTTACCACAGTGAAATATACCCAAAGTGCTCACAAGATCATGATAAAGGAAAGCGTTAAATGTATGCACACTGAAGATGTGCCGGCTCAGATTACCTAAACCTTAGTCCAAGATTATTTGAAGGAGTTCTTTAAAGGTGGTTATGGAGTTGAGAGACAGAGATATGTGTGTGTGCATGTGTGGGTGTTTGTCAGTGTGTCTGTCTGTGTTTCTCTGCCTCTGTGAGTGTGTGTGTGTGTGTGTGTGTGTATGTGTGTGTGTTTATTTGTGTTTGAACTTGACTGCTTCCCTCGACCCGGGTCCCAAACCCTCCACTTCACCATGCCCCGTTATCTGTCTCGAGGAAAGGGAAAGAGAGATAGATTGAAGCCACTGGGCCTGGTGAATGAAAGGTGGCATAACATAACAAGGGATTCCTTGAACAATATTCACACAAGGTTATACAAAATCTGCAGTATATTGGATTTTCAGGAGCACAATTTATTCTATGAGCAGATTTGAGGATCATAGAATCCCTATAGTGCAGAAGGAGGCCATTCAGCCCATTGAGTTTGCACTGACTACAATCCCACCCAGGCCCTATCCTTGTAAACCCATGTAATCCCCTTGACATGAAGGGGCAATCCAACCCAGACCTGTACCCCGTAACCCCAAGTATTTACCCCACTACTCCCCCTAACCTGCACTTCTTTGGACACTAAGGGGCAATTTAGCATGGCCAATTCACTAAAACTGCTCATCTTTGGAGTGTGGGAGGAAATAGGAGCACCCGGAGGAAACCCACGCAGACACGTAGAGAACGTGCAAACTTCACACAGATAGCCACCCGAGGCCGGAATTGAACCCGGGTTCCTGGAGCTGTGAGGCAGCAGCGCTAACCATGGTGCCACCGTGGCGGAATGGAATGGAACAAGCAGAGGAGGGACAGTGGCTGGTGTTACTCCTCATACTATGAAGGGGGCCTGTAAATCTCCTCCCGCTGCCTTTACCTCTTCTCCTCACACTGCCACCTCTTACAATTATCTTTCACTACTCATGCCTATTCATACCTTAGACCCCCTCTTGCCCCTAGTCCACTGCTCCATGATGTGTATGACTCCTCCGGATAAGTTAATTCCAGTCCTCCAAAATGACCCCATCCATTTGACCCATGCCTCTTTGACATGGGAAACATCTCCTCCCTGTCTATTTCCAGTATTGCAAGAGTCTGTCAAATATAGTCAGAAGATGTTGTTCGAAAATAATCTATTTATCTACAACATTGCCAAAGCACAAAGATTGACTCATTGAACCTCTAGCAGCTCACTGCCAATAGAAATATTGATGTGGAGATGCCGGCGTTGGACTGGGGTAAACACAGTAAGAAGTCTCACAACACCAGTTTAAAGTCCAACAGGTTTATTTGGTAGCAAAATATACAAGCTTTTGGAGCGCTGCTCCTTCGTCAGGTAATTGGGAGTTCTGTTCACAAACAGGGCATATAAAGACACAAACTCAATTTACAAAATAATGGTTGGAATGCGAGTCTTTATAGGTAATCAAGTCTTAAAGGTACAGACAATGTGAGTGGAGAGAGGGTTAAGCACAGGTTAAAGAGATGTGTATTGTCGCCAGCCTGGACAGTTAGTGAGATTTTACAAGCCCAGGCAAGTCATGGGGGTTACAGATAGTGTGACATGAACCCAAGATCCCGGTTGAGGCCGTCCTCATGTGTGCGGAACTTGGCTATCAGCCTCTGCTCAGCGTCTCTGCGCTGTCGTGTGTCATGAAGGCCGCCTTGGAGAACGCTTACCCGAAGATCAGAGGCCGAATGCCCGTGAGCGCTGAAGTGCTCCCCCACAGGAAGAGAACACGGGCATTGTAAGACAAACACGGGACACAGTGGACAGTGTACTCTTCGTCGTTCAGTACTTCCCTGGAGCGGAGAAGCTACGACATCTTCTCCGGAGCCTTCAACATGTCATTGATGAAGACGAACATCTCACCAAGGCCATCCCCACACCCCCACTTCTTGCCTTCAAACAACCGCACAACCTCAAACAGACCATTGTCCTCAGCAAACTACCCAGCCTTCAGGAGAACAGTGACCACGACACCACACAACCCTGCCACAGCAACCTCTGCAAGATGTGCCGGATCATTGACACAGATGCCATCATCTCACGTGAGAACACCATCTACCAGGTACACAATACATACTCTTGCAACTTGGCCAACGTTGTCTCCCTGACATGCTGCAGGAAAGGATGTCCCGAGGCATGGTATATTGGGGAGACCATGCAGACACTACGACAATGGATGAATGAACACCGCTCAACAATCACCAGGCAAGAGCATTCTCTTCCTGTTGGGGAACACTTCAGCGGTCACGGGCATTCGGCCTCTGATCTTCGGGTAAGCATTCTCCAAGGCGTCCTTCACGACACACAACAACGCAGAGTCACTGAGCAAGTTCCGCACACATGAGGACGGCCTCAACCGGGATATTGGGTTCATGTCACACTATCTGTAACCCACATGACTTGCCTGGGCTTGCAAAATCTCACTAACTGTCCCAGCTGGAGAGAATACACATCTCTTTAACCTGTGCTTAACCCTCTCTCCACTCACATTGTCTGTACCTTAAGACTTGATTACCTGTAAAGACTCGCATTCCAACCATTATTTTGTAAATTGAGTTTGTGTCTTTATTTGCCCTGTTTGTGAACAGAACTCCCATTTACCTGACAAAGGAGCAGCACTCCGAAAGCTAGTGGCTTTTGCTACCAAATAAACCTGTTGGACTTTAACCTGGTGTTGTGAGTCTTCTTACATTGGAAATATTGCCATTAGAAATATTTTCAGATGACAAAAGACTCCTTCTGTCATTAACGAAAAGGAAGTCTGAGGTTAAACGTGATATTCATGGAGTTGAATCACTAGAAACCTCCTCTCAGTTGTTTCGATTTTCTATGAATTGAATAATTGGTGTGAACGGATAATTAATCACATTCTTGATCTGCTCCCTGAACTTGGACTGAGTCACACTGTAGATCAACGTGTTTGTTAAGCAGTTCAAATTCACCAGCATAACTCCGAGCTTTTTAAACATATATTCAGCGTCATTGTAACCAATTGGATTTATCCCTGCAATGATATAATATAAAATATCTATGACGTACATCAACCACAGAAGAATGAAACTGCCGTATATGGTGAAGAGTAAAATTACAGATTTCATCCTGCTCTCCATATTTGGATCCTTGTGATTTTCTCCCTTGCTCTGACCCCGCAATCACTTCCGGACTCAACTAGCGATAAAATATGTCTGACTGTTAGAGAGTTGAGCAAAATAATGCACACAAAGGGGATAAATGGTGTTAAAACTGCATCAGACCAGTCAAACCCCACCCATCCAGGCTCTGTGTAATAGCTTGGATTATCCTCACAGCCCCAGAGGACATTGCCAATTATTTCTCCAGGCTCGAATGTAAAGTAGGAGGGGATATTTTTGAAACAGAAAAGAAGGCTGACTATTCCTAGAAGCACATCCGCAGTTTTCCCAGTGCAATAGCTTGTCTTTAGCTTCAGACAGCAAATGGCCACAAATCGATCAAAGGAGAAAGTGACGGTGAACCAGACAGGATAGACTGTAGCAGCACAAAGAAGAACATAAACTGCAGATAGGTTTGATATTCAAGAAATATGGTGGGAAATAATAATACCTAATCCGTTAGATTATCAGATCAGAAATGATGACCAGCAGATCTGCAGTTGCCACGGCCACTAAATAGCAAGTGATGCAGGTGGAGAGGCTGCATTTTCACCGAGACAGAATCATGATCGCCAGGAAATTAACTGCAATGAAAAGAGGATAAGTGACTGGGAAATATGGACCCAGAATTTTCCATGCATGACAAAGACAATGGACCTATTGGACAAAAAGATGTTGATCTTTGGTTAGATCTGATGATACCATTTAATATCTGTCAAACCCAACCCTCCTCCATCTCAGTTGGCATGGTTTGGAGGGTAGAATCCAGCAGAAACTGCTTTTCGGTGATGTGCTGGTAACTCAAACATTCTGATGAGGTAGGAAGCCTTTGATTAGATAAAAGTCTTTGATTAGATAAGGCTTCAGGTTTCACCCTGACCAGCCAGATTGCTCAGACCTCGAGAAAGCAATCGCTGGAGGGTGGAGGGGGCAGCTTCAGGGCAAAGTTTAGTTCTGCTGCAGCACTCTTGCTCTGTGATGGGGGAGGCTGGATGTGTGACCCCCTGACCCTTAAACTTAAATAAGCATCCTGAACGGAGTTCTGAGGTACAGTAGACTGGGCGGCACGGTGGCACAGTGGTTAGCACAGCTGCCTTACAGCGCTCGGGACCCGAGTTCGCTTCCTGGCTTGGGTCACTGTCTAGGTAGAGTCTAGATGTTTTGCCCGTGTCTGCGTGGGTTTCCTCCGGGTGCCCCGGTTTCCTCCCAATGTCAGAAAGACGTGCTGGTTAGATGCATTGCTCAAGCTAAATTCTCGCTCAGTGAACCTGAACCGGCACCGCAGTATGGTGACTAGAGGATTTTCACAGTAAATTCATTGCAGTGTTAATGTAAGCCTACTTGCGACATGAATAAATATACTCATAAATAAACTTTAAACTTAACACACATTGTTTTTGTACCACTGTGTGATAAGTTCCAACAGAGCAAATGGATGATTGATTCAGAACAAGGTGGCTTTTCAGACAAGAAGCAGAATGGATGGAAAGCTGACTGAAGAAACAGAAAGTGGTGGTTGGGGGGTCAGATGCAGTTACGTAGATCGGCCGAAGCTGGGAAGTGGTATTCCACAAGGATTGGTGCCAAGAATGAATGATATGACATTGACAAGCAGAAAACACCCATTTGTCAACAAAGTCAAATTAAGAGTAGAGTTAGTGCAGAGGAAGAATACAACAAAATAATTGAATACATTAACAATAATCAACATTTCATTTCCACAATGGACAGTTGGAAAGCAAATTAATTTCAATACAGCTGAGTGTGAGGAGGTGCAGTTTGATCAGAAGAATAACTTTCCCAAATACTCTTTGGAAATCTAGCATCTAATTCTGGTGGGGGACACAGGAATTCAGAGTCTCAGGTTCTCAGATCATTTAAAGCTTCAACATAGGTGAATAAGACTGTCAAACGCAAACAGAGCAATGGACATTGGTAAGGCCACACTTGGAATACTGTGTACAGTACTGGTCACCCTATTATAGAAAGGATATTATTAAACGATGATGTGGTGATGTTGGCGTTGGACTGGGGTAGGTACAGTAGAAAGTCTCACAACACCAGGTTAAAATCCAGTGGGTTTATTTGGTAGCACAAGCTTTCGGAGCACTGCCCCTTCATCAGGTGAGTCACCTAATGAAGGGGTATTATTAAACTAGAAAGAGTGCAGAAAAGATTTACTAGGACGCTACTGGGACTTGATGGTTTGAGTTAAAGGAGAGACTGGAGAGACTGGGACTTTTTTCCCTGGAGCGTAGGAGGCTTAGGATGATCTTATAGAGGTCTATAAAATAATGAGGAGCATAGATCAGCTAGATAGTCAATATCTTTTCCCAAAGGTAAGGGAGTCTAAAACGAAATGGCATAGTTTTAAGGTAAGAGGGGAGAGATACAAAAGGATCCAGAGGGGCAGTTTTTTCACACAGATGTGGTGAGCATCTGAAGCAATATGCCTGATGTAGTAGTAGAGGTGGGTACAATTTTGTGTTTTAAGAAACATTCAGACAGTTAGATGGTAAGATGTGTATTGAGGAATATGGGCCAAATGCAGGCAATTGGGACTAGCTTAGTGGCTAGAAAAAGGGTAGCATGGACAAGTTGGGCTGTAAGCCTCTATGACTCTATGACTCTATGAGTTTATATCTGTAAGAATTGAATTCAAAAAGAAAAGGGCTGAAATTAAGCTGAAATTGAAAATTACTTTTCATGGTTCAATGGACTCTGCACAGTCCCGCTGCTCTCAGTAGAAGACAACAAATGTATCCGAAGGATATTAGAGAATCAAAGATCAATAGTGTTTGAACAATAGCAAGAAAAGGTACCAGGGAACATCAAAGGGACTAAAGGCTTGTACATGGCTGGACCTGATGTCCTGCTGCCCGGGATCTTAAAAAAAGTAATGGTTACAGGGATAGTAGATTTGTCCAAAATTCCCTTAAATCCAGAAAGGTGCCAGATGATTGAGAAACCAGAAATATATCTGCTTTCTTAAAGAAATCAGGGAGAGAGAAAGCAGGACACTATAGCCCATCAAGACGAACATCTGGATTGGAAAAATGCTTTGAATCACACATTAATATAGGAGTCTCCGTTCACTTAGAACACCATAATGCAACGACGCAGAGTCAGACTGGATTATGAAAATGAAATTGTGATTTGCAAATGTATTGCAGCCCTTTGAGGATTGGAAAAGGCAGGGTGGTTAATGGGAACATGCAAACCTAGACTCTGGGAGTTGGAAAATACATTCGTCAAAGTGCACTTGAAATGTAAATGCATAAGATAAGAGATCACAGTGTTGGAGATAATATACTAACATAGTTAAATTACTGACAAAGTAGCAGAAATCAGAAAGTTGAATTTTTTTTTCAAGCTTGCACACAGTAAATGGTGGATTGTCACCAACATCAGTGCTGGGAACTCAACAAGAGTTTTAACAACACCAGGTTCAAGTCCAACAGGTTTATTTGGTAGCAAATGCCATTAGCTTTTGGAGCGCTGCTCCTTCGTCAGATGGAGTGGAAATCTGCTCTCAAACAGGGCACAGAGACACAAAATCAAGTTACAGAATACTGATTAGAATGTGAATCTCTACAGCCAACCAGGTCTTAAAGATACAGACAATGTGAGTGGAGGGAGCATTAAGCACAGGTTAAAGAGATGTGTATAGTCTCCAGACAGGACAGCCAGTGAGATTCTGCAAGTCCAGGAGTTCATCGTGCTGGATCATCGACGCGGATGCCATCACCTCACGTGAGAACACCATCTACCAGATACACGGTACCTACTCCTGCAACTCGGCCAACGTTGTCTACCTGATACGCTGCAGGAAAGGATGGGGAAACCATGCAGACACTATGACAACGGATGAATGAACACCGCTCGACAATCACCAGGCAAGACTGTTGTCTTCCTGTGGGAGAGCACTTCAGGGGTCACGGGCATTCAGCCTCTGATCTTCGGGTAAGCGTTCTCCAAGGCGGCCTTGACGACACATGACAGCGCAGAGGTGCTGAGCAGAAACTGATAGCCAAGTTCCACACACATGAGGATGGCCGAAATCGGGATCTTGGGTTTATGTCACACTATCAGTAACCCCCACAGCTTGCCTCCTGGACTTGCAGAATCTCACTGTCTGTCCTGTCTGGAGACAATACACATCTCTTTAACCTGTGCTTCATGCTCCCTCCACTCACATTGTCTGTATCTTTAAGACCTGGTTGGTTGTAGAGGTTCGCATTCTAATCAGTATTCTGTAACTTGATTTTGTGTCTCTATGCCCTGTTTGAGAGCACATTTCCACTCCATCTGACGAAGGAGCAGCGCTCCGAAAGCTAATGGCATTTGCTACCAAATAAACCTGTTGGACTTTAACCTGGTGTTGTTAAAACTCTTACTGTGTTTACCCCAGTCCAACGCCGGCATCTCCACATCATGACCTCAACAAGATACAGCCTTTATTTACAATGTGTGTGAAGGGACTGATTGTATTGCAGCCAAGTTGCTGACAATGCAAAGATGGGTAGTCGTACAAATCATGAAAAGATTGTGAAAGTTAGTGCAAATGGATGTATAGGCACATTAAGTGAGTCGGAAGAAGAATTGCAAAATGAGTATAATGTAGGAAAATATAAGATTGTCCAAATTACAGAGAAATAAAAAAAAAATTATTTAAATGAGAGCGGTTACAGAATGCTCTCTGTGTGTCCTCTTAATCCCAAAATATTGGTATCTCGGTAAAACACATACACTGGAAAGCAAATGGAATGTTGGCTTTGAATGCATTGGGCTGAGATATATTATTAGGGAAACTGCGCTAGAAATATTCAAGGTGTTTGTCAGAGTATGAAAGATGTCAATCCAGAAACTCCGCCCTGTTCTGGGAACCTGGGTTCGAATCCCGCCACAGCAGATGGTAGAATTTGAGTTCAATAAAAAAGAACTGGAATGAACAATCTACTGATGACCATGAAACCATTGTCAATTGTTGGAAAAGCCCATCTGTGTCACTAATGTCCCTTTAGGGAAGGAAATCTGCCATCCTTACCAGGTTTGGCCGACATGTGATTCCAGAGCCACAGCAATGTGGTTGACTCTCAACTGCCCTCAGGCGACTTGATAATTTCATTGTCGTGTTAATGTAAACATACTTGTGACACTACTAAATGCTGGCCAACCAGCAATGCCCATGTCCCACAAATGAATGAAGGCCAGAAGGAAGAAGGACTCGAACCATTAACTGTATTTCTGTCTCCGTAGATGCTCCCAGACATGTTGGGTTTACCTAGCATTTCCTATTTTTTATTATAGAGTCATGAACACAGTTTAAGTTTCTGTCTCTAAGGTGGGTTCCCTTTGCGTTGGAGTCAATTTAACAGTTGAATCCAGCGACAAACAGGTTGTTTGAAGAGAAATGTTGATCAAGTTTTGCCCACATTTTTTGGCATGTAGAAAAGTGACAACTGATCTTAGTGAAGCGCACGGAGATTGAAGTGTGTTTGAATGGCTGGATGCTGTGAGGGTGCTTCCCCCCTCATGGGGTTCGGGTGCGGGTTAATCTGCATGAGGATTAGGGTTTGTGGGGAATCTGGAGTTAGGTGTATTGGCCGTGCTAAATTCTCTCTCAGTGTACCCGAATAGGCACCGGAGTGTGGCGACTCGGGGATTTTCACAGGAATTTCATTGCAGTGTTAGTGACACTAATAAATAAACGTAAAACTTAATCAGAGGCATGCAGGAAATTTATTTTAAGACCGAGAGTATTTCAGCCATAATCTCACTGACTGGCAGAGTGGAGTGGAAAGGAAATCTGGAGTGTTCCTGCTACTATTTATTACTTTCATTCCTATGTTCCTGCTCCATTCGGTACTCAGTACAATTCTAGAATGACCGATACTCTCAGTAATATCATCTGGGCTCAGGTTCTGCACTCCATGTCCCTCAGGGTAGTGTCCTAGGTCCAACCATCTTCAGTTGCTTCATCAATGACCTTCCCCCCGACATCAGGTCACTGATGATTGCACGATGTTCAGCACCATTCGCGACTCCTCAGATCATGAAGCAGTCCATGTTCAAATGAAACAAAATCTGGACAACATCCAGACTTGGGCTGACAAGTGGCAAATTGCCGGGCAATAACCATCACCAATAAGAAACACGCTAAACACCATCCCCTGACATTCAATGGTGTAACCATCACTGAATCCCCCACTGCCAACATCTTTGGGGTTACCATTGACCAGAAACTCAACTGGACTCAATATAAACACTGTGGTTACAAGAGCAAGTCAGAGGCCAGGAATACTGTGGTGAGTACTCCACCTCCTGACTCCCCAAAGCCTGTCCACCATCTACAAGGCACAAGTCAGGAGTGTGATGGAATACTCCCCACTTGCAGTTCCAACAACACTCAAGAAGCTTGACACCATCCAGGACAAAACAGCCTCCTTGATTGGCACCACATCTTTAAACATTCAATCCCTCCACCACTGATGCTCAGCAACAGCAGTGTGGACTATCTACAAGATGCACCGCAGCAATTCACCAAAGATCCTTAGACAGCATCTTTTCACCCACGACCCCTTCCACCTAGAAGGTCAAGGGCAGCAGATACATGGGAACACCACCACCAGCAAGTTCCCCTCATAGCCACTCACCATCCTGACTTGGAAATATGTCGCCGTTCAGTCATTTCGTGGATGGTCAGATTGTAACTGCTCGCCTACTCCTGATATTATTCAACCCTTTCCTCCTCAAGAATCTACCTACTTCCGCTTTTAAATATTCACATAATCGTCTTCCACTGTCTTTTCAGTAAGAGAGCGCCAAGGAATAATGACCATCAGAGAGGAAAAAAACCCTCATCCGTGTCTTAAACGAGTGACCCCTTTCTTTGAAACAGTGACCCCCCACCCCCAGTTCCAGATTCTCCCAGAAGAGGAAACATCCTTTCCACATCCACGCTTCAGATCACCAACAACATGTCTTGGTGCCTCCACGCTGACGCTATCGTCCAGAAAGACCAACAATGCCTCTACTTTCTCAGGAGACTAAGGAAGTTTGGCATATTTGCTACGACTCTCACCAATCTTTGCAGATGCACCAGAGAAAGCATTCTTTCTGGTTGTATCACAGCTTGGTATGGCTCGTGCTCTGCCCAAGACTGCAAGAAACTACGAAGGGTTGTGAATGTAGCCCAATCCATCAGGCAAACCACCCTCCCATCCATTGACTCTGTCTACACTTCCCACTGCCTCGGAAAAGCAGCCAGCATAATCAAGGACCCCACGCACCCGACATTCTCTCTTCCACCTCTTCCATCGGAAAAATGATACAAAAGTCTAAGGTCACGTACCAACCGACTCAAGAACAGCTTCTTCTGTGCTGCTGTCAGACCTTTGAATGGACCTATCTTATATTAAGCTAATCTTTGTCTGCACCCGAGCTATGGCTGTAACACTACATTCTGCACCCTCTCCTTTCTTCTCACCTATGTACTCTATGAATGGTATGCTTTGTCTGTATAGTACGCAAGAAACAATACTTTTCACTGTATCCCAGTACATGTGACAATAATAAATCAAATCAAACATGTCAAGTCCCCTCAGGATCGTAAAAGTTTCAGTGTGATCGCCTATTACCCTTCTGAATTCCAACGTGCACAAGCCCAGCCTTTACAACCTTTCCTTATAAGAGAGCCTGTTCATCTCTCGCATCAATCTGGAAAAACCTTCTCTAAACTTCTTCCAATGTATTTTCATCCTTGTACTTGCCTTCCTGCACGGCTGAAACATAACCTCCCTATTGTTGTATTCAATTCCCCTCACAATAAACTACGCTTCTCTAAAGGCAGTAACTTGATAACTAGGCTGATGTGCGAGCTGCAATAGGTTTATTTTTGGTTGATTCAGTGCAAATAAACTGCAGAGAGAATTCAGGACCATTGACTTAATTCAAAGCTTCACTCATCCCCCTGTCTGACAAAGGTGAGCACGACATCAGCATGTCACAATATCCACCACAGAGCAAAACCAGCACACACACACGCGCACACACTCACTCACACACGTACATTCACTCACACTCACACACAAACACATTTACACACACAATCACACACACACATTTACACACACACACCCACACACACAGATTCGCATACTCACACACATTCACACACACATTTACACACACAAACAATCACACACACTCACACAGACATGCTCACACACTCACAGAGATAGAGCCACACATTTACACACACACTCACACAGACACAATCACACAGACATGCTCACACACTCACACAGAGCCACACATTTACACACACACTCACACAGACACAATCACACAGACATGCTCACACACTCACACAGAGCCACACATTTACACACACACACACACACACAGACACAATCACACACATACATGCTCACACACATACATACACATTTATATACACACACATTTACACACACACACAGACACACACTCACACACACATTTACACACACACACTCAGACACACACACATTTATATGACTCCACTGGTCAGTCACTTACCAGGAAAATCAACGATGGCAAAGATCAGGTAATACATTCTCTCAACGCCTTTAAAAACGTCCCGCATTTTCTGTCAGTAGTGTCTGCCCTTTTATGCTGCAATCTCTCTACTGAACTCTGAGTTTCTGCCTCAATTGTTTCACTTTATACACTGTGCTATCGCCATGGGGATATTCAAGTTCTCATGTTGTTTAACCAATTTGTAAAAATCTATAAAAACAAGATCGAAAACAAATGACATCGGCGAGTTCAGGCTGTTGTGCTGGAATATAAAAGAACAATAGAAAAGTTACAGCACAAAAGAGGTAATTCAGCACATCGTATTCTTACCAGCATGAGGACAACCTGACGCCATTTATACTCTGACCTTCCTGCACAAGAACAGCGCTCCAACGGCACTGCTCACCATCAGTACAGAGCTCCATCGACACTGTCCCATCACCAGTACAGAGCTCCATCGTCACTGCCCCTTCACCAGTACAGAGCTCCATCGTCACTACCCCTTCACCAGTACAGAGCTCCATCGTCACTGCCCCTTCACCAGTACAGAGCTCCATCGTCACTGCCCCTTCACCAGCACAGAGCTCCATCGACACTGTCTCATCACCAGTACAGAGCTGCATCGACACTGTCCCATCACCGGTACAGAAATCCATCGAAAATGTCCCATCACCAGTACAGAGCTCCATCGACACTGTCCCATCACCAGTACAGAACCCCATCGACACTGTCCCATCACCAGTACAGAACTCCATCGACACTGTTTCCTGACCAGTACAGAGATACATCGACACTGTACCATTGACTATACAGAGCTCCATCGACTGTCCCATCACCAGTACAGAGCTACATCGACACTGTCCCATCACCAGTACAGAGCTCCGTCGACACTCTCCCATCTCCAATACATATCGACACTATCCTATCACAAGTACAGCACTCCAAAGACACTGCCCCATCATCAATACAGAGCTCCATCGACACTGTCTCATCACAAGTACAGAGCTTCATCAACAATGTCCCATCACCAGTACAGAGCTCCCTTGACACAGTCCCACCACCAGTACAGAGCTCCATCAACTCTGTCCCATCACCGGTACAGAACTCTATCGACACTGTCCCATCACCAGAGCAGAGCTCCATCGACACTGCCCCATCACCAGTAAAGAGCTCCCTCGACACTGTCCCACTACCGGTAGAGAGCTCCATCGTCACTGCCCCATCACCAGTACTGAGCTCCATCGTCACTGCCCCTTCACCAGTACAGAGCTACATCGACACTGTCTCATCACAAGTACAGAGCTTCATCAACAATGTCCCATCACCAGTACAGAGCTCCATCGACTGTCCCATCACCAGTACAGAGTTCCATTGACACTGTCCCATCACCAGTACAGAGCTCCGTCGACACTCTTCTATCTCCAATACAGAACTCTATCGATACTATCCCATCACAAGTACAGCACTCCAAAGACACTGCCCCATCACCAGTACAGAGCTCCCTCGACACTGTCCACCACCAGTAGAGAGCTCCATCGTCACTTCCCCATCACCAGTACTGAGCTCCATCGTCACTGCCCCTTCACCAGTACAGAGCTCCATCGTCACTACCCCTTCACCAGTACAGAGCTCCATCGTCACTGCCCCTTCACCAGTACAGAGCTCCATCGTCACTGCCCCTTCACCAGCACAGAGCTCCATCGACACTGTCTCATCACCAGTACAGAGCTGCATCGACACTGTCCCATCACCGGTACAGAAATCCATCGACAATGTCCCATCACCAGTACAGAGCTCCATCGACACTGTCCCATCACCAGTACAGAACCCCATCGACACTGTCCCATCACCAGTACAGAACTCCATCGACACTGTTTCCTGACCAGTACAGAGATACATCGACACTGTACCATTGACTATACAGAGCTCCATCGACTGTCCCATCACCAGTACAGAGCTCCATCGACACTGTCTCATCACCAGTACAGAGCTCCGTCGACACTCTCCCATCTCCAATACATATCGACACTATCCTATCACAAGTACAGCACTCCAAAGACACTGATCCATCATCAATACAGAGCTCCATCGACACTGTCTCATCACAAGTCCAGAGCTTCATCAACAATGTCCCATCACCAGTACAGAGCTCCCTTGACACAGTCCCATCACCAGAGCAGAGCTCCATCGACACTGCCCCATCACCAGTAAAGAGCTCCCTCGACACTGTCCCACTACCGGTAGAGAGCTCCATCGTCACTGCCCCATCACCAGTACTGAGCTCCATCGTCACTGCCCCTTCACCAGTACAGAGCTACGTCGACACTGTCTCATCACAAGTACAGAGCTTCATCAACAATGTCCCATCACCAGTACAGAGCTCCATCGACTGTCCCATCACCAGTACAGAGTTCCATTGACACTGTCCCATCACCAGTACAGAGCTCCGTCGACACTCTCCTATCTCCAATACAGAACTCTATCGATACTATCCCATCACAAGTACAGCACTCCAAAGACACTGCCCCATCACCAGTACAGAGCTCCCTCGACACTGTCCACCACCAGTAGAGAGCTCCATCGTCACTTCCCCATCACCAGTACTGAGCTCCATCGTCACTGCCCCTTCACCAGTACAGAGCTCCATCGTCACTGCCCCTTCACCAGTACAGAGCTCCGTCGTCACTGCCCCTTCACCAGTACAGAGCTCCATCGTCACTGCCCCTTCACCAGTACAGAGCTCCATCGTCACCGCCCCTTCACCAGTACAGAGCTCCATCGTCACTGCCCCTTCACCAGCACAGAGCTCCATCGACACTGTCTCATCACCAGTACAGAGCTGCATCGACACTGTCCCATCACCGGTACAGAAATCCATCGACAATGTCCCATCACCAGTACAGAGCTCCATCGTCACTGCCCCTTCACCAGTACAGAGCTCCATCGTCACTGCCCCTTCACCAGCACAGACCTCCATCGACACTGTCTCATCACCAGTACAGAGCTCCATCGACACTGTCCCATCACCAGTACAGAACCCCACCGACACTGTCCCATCACCAGAGCAGAGCTCCATCGACACTGCCCCATCACCAGTAAAGAGCTCCCTCGACACTGTCCCACTACCGGTAGAGAGCTCCATCGTCACTGCCCCATCACCAGTACTGAGCTCCATCGTCACTGCCCCTTCACCAGTACAGAGCTACGTCGACACTGTCTCATCACAAGTACAGAGCTTCATCAACAATGTCCCATCACCAGTACAGAGCTCCATCGACTGTCCCATCACCAGTACAGAGTTCCATTGACACTGTCCCATCACCAGTACAGAGCTCCGTCGACACTCTCCTATCTCCAATACAGAACTCTATCGATACTATCCCATCACAAGTACAGCACTCCAAAGACACTGCCCCATCACCAGTACAGAGCTCCCTCGACACTGTCCACCACCAGTAGAGAGCTCCATCGTCACTTCCCCATCACCAGTACTGAGCTCCATCGTCACTGCCCCTTCACCAGTACAGAGCTCCATCGTCACTACCCCTTCACCAGTACAGAGCTCCATCGTCACTGCCCCTTCACCAGTACAGAGCTCCATTGTCACTGCCCCTTCACCAGCACAGAGCTCCATCGACACTGTCTCATCACCAGTACAGAGCTGCATCGACACTGTCCCATCACCGGTACAGAAATCCATCGACAATGTCCCATCACCAGTACAGAGCTCCATCGACACTGTCCCATCACCAGTACAGAACCCCATCGACACTGTCCCATCACCAGTACAGAACTCCATCGACACTGTTTCCTGACCAGTACAGAGATACATCGACACTGTACCATTGACTATACAGAGCTCCATCGACTGTCCCATCACCAGTACAGAGCTCCATCGACACTGTCTCATCACCAGTACAGAGCTCCGTCGACACTCTCCCATCTCCAATACATATCGACACTATCCTATCACAAGTACAGCACTCCAAAGACACTGATCCATCATCAATACAGAGCTCCATCGACACTGTCTCATCACAAGTACAGAGCTTCATCAACAATGTCCCATCACCAGTACAGAGCTCCCTTGACACAGTCCCACCACCAGTACAGAGCTCCATCAACTCTGTCCCATCACCGGTACAGAACTCTATCGACACTGTCCCATCACCAGAGCAGAGCTCCATCGACACTGCCCCATCACCAGTAAAGAGCTCCCTCGACACTGTCCCACTACCGGTAGAGAGCTCCATCGTCACTGCCCCATCACCAGTACTGAGCTCCATCGTCACTGCCCCTTCACCAGTACAGAGCTACGTCGACACTGTCTCATCACAAGTACAGAGCTTCATCAACAATGTCCCATCACCAGTACAGAGCTCCATCGACTGTCCCATCACCAGTACAGAGTTCCATTGACACTGTCCCATCACCAGTACAGAGCTCCGTCGACACTCTCCTATCTCCAATACAGAACTCTATCGATACTATCCCATCACAAGTACAGCACTCCAAAGACACTGCCCCATCACCAGTACAGAGCTCCCTCGACACTGTCCACCACCAGTAGAGAGCTCCATCGTCACTTCCCCATCACCAGTACTGAGCTCCATCGTCACTGCCCCTTCACCAGTACAGAGCTCCATCGTCACTGCCCCTTCACCAGTACAGAGCTCCGTCGTCACTGCCCCTTCACCAGTACAGAGCTCCATCGTCACTGCCCCTTCACCAGTACAGAGCTCCATCGTCACCGCCCCTTCACCAGTACAGAGCTCCATCGTCACTGCCCCTTCACCAGCACAGAGCTCCATCGACACTGTCTCATCACCAGTACAGAGCTGCATCGACACTGTCCCATCACCGGTACAGAAATCCATCGACAATGTCCCATCACCAGTACAGAGCTCCATCGTCACTGCCCCTTCACCAGTACAGAGCTCCATTGTCACTGCCCCTTCACCAGTACAGAGCTCCATCGTCACTGCCCCTTCACCAGCACAGACCTCCATCGACACTGTCTCATCACCAGTACAGAGCTCCATCGACACTGTCCCATCACCAGTACAGAACCCCACCGACACTGTCCCATCACCAGTACAGAACTCCATCGACACTGTTTCCTGACCAATACAGAGATACATCGACACTGTACCATTGACTATACAGAGCTCCATCGACTGTCCCATCACCAGTACAGAGCTCCATCGACACTGTCCCATCACCAGTACAGAGTTCCATTGACACTGTCCCATCACCAGTACAGAGCTCCGTCGACACTCTCCTATCTCCAATACAGAACTCTATCGACACTATCCCATCACAAGTACAGCACTCCAAAGACACTGCCCCATCACCAGTACAGAGCTCCCTCGACACTGTCCCACCACCAGTAGAGAGCTCCATCGTCACTGCCCCATCACCAGTACTGAGCTCCATCGTCACTGCCCCTTCACCAGTACAGAGCTCCATCGTCACTGCCCCTTCACCAGTACAGAGCTCCATCGTCACTGCCCCTTCACCAGCACGGAGCTGCATCGACACTGTCCCATCACCGGTACAGAAATCCATCGACAATGTCCCATCACCAGTACAGAGCTCCATCAACACTGTCCCATCACCAGTACAGAACTCCATCGACACTGTTTCCTGAACAATACAGAGATACATCGACACTGTACCATTGACTATACAGAGCTCCATCGACTGTCCCATCACCAGCACAAAGCTCCATCGACACTGTCCCATCACCAGTACAGAGCTCAATCGACACTCTCCCATCACCATTACAGAGCTCCATCGACACTGTCCCATCAGCATTACAGAGCTCCATCGACACTGTCCCATCAGCATTACAGAGCTCCATCGACACTGTCCCTTCACCAGAACAGAGCTCCATTGACACTGTTTCCTGACCAGTACAGAGGTACATTGACACTGTCCCATTGACTGTACAGAGCTCCATCGACAATGTCCCATCACCAGCACAGAGCTCCATCAACACTGTCCCTTCACCAGTGCAGAGATACATCGACACTGTCCCATCACCAGTACAGAGCTCCATCGACTCTGTTCCATAAGCAGTAGAGAACTCCATCGACACTGTCCCATCACCAGTACAGAGATTCATCGACACTGTCCCATAAGCAGTAGAGAACTCCATTAACACTGGCCCATCACCAGTCAAGAGCTCCATCGACACTGTCCCATCACCAGTGCAGAGTTCCATCGACACTGTCCCATCACCAGTTCAGAACTCCATCGACATTGTCCCACACCCATACAGAGCTCCATCGACACTGTCCCATCACCAGTACAGAGCTCCATCGACACTGTCCCATCACCAGTGCAGAGTTCCATCGACACTGTCCCATCACCAGTTCAGAACTCCATCGACATTGTCCCACACCCATACAGAGCTCCATCGACACTGTCCCATCACCAGTACAGAGCTCCATCGACACTGTCCCATCACCAGTACAGAGCTTCATCGACAATGTCCCATCTCTAAGACGGAAATCCATCGGCACTGTCCCATCACCAGTCCAGAGCCCCATCAACACTGTCCCATCACAATAACAGAACTCCATCAACACTGTCCCTTCACTGAAAAGTGCTCCATCGATACTGTTCCATCACCAGTACAGAACTCCATCGACACTGTTCCATCACCAGTACAGAACTCCATCGACACTGCCCCACCTCCAGTACAGAGCTCCATCAACACTGTCCCATCACCAGTACTGAAGTCCATTGACACTGTTTCCTGACCAGTACAGAGGCACATTGACACTGTCCCATTAAATGTACAGAGCGGGCGGCACGGTAGCACAGTGGTTAGCACTGCTGCTTCACAGCTCCAGGGACCTGGGTTCGATTCCCGGCTTGGGTCACTGTCTGTGTGGAGTTTGCACATTCTCCTCGTGTCTGCGTGGGTTTCCTCCGGGTGCTCCGGTTTCCTCCCACAGTCCAAAGATGTGCGGGTTAGGTTGATTGGCCATGCTAAAATTGCCCCTCAGTGTCCTAGGATGCATAAATTAGAGGGACTAGCGGGTAAAATATGTAAGGATATGGGGGTAGGACCTGGGTGGGATTGTGGTCGGTGCAGACTTGATGGGCCGAATGGCCTCTTTCTGTACTGTAGGGTTTCTATGATTTCTATCTACAGAACGCCATCGACTGTCCCATCACCAGTACAGAGCTCCATCAACTCTGTCCCATCACCGGTACAGAGCTCCATCGATACTGTTCCATCACCAGTAAAGAGCTCCATCAACACAGTCCCATCACCAGTGCAGAGCTCCATCGGCACTGTCCCATTACTAGTACAGAGCCCCATCGACACTGTTCCATAAGCAGTAGAGAACTCCATCGACACTGTCCCCTCAGGAGTACAGAGCGCCATCGATCCTGTCCCAATACCAGTCGAGATTAATCGACACTGTCCCATAAGCGGTAGAGAACTCCATCGACACTGTCCCATCACCGGTAAAGAGTTCCATCGGCGCAGTCCCATCAGCAGTACAGAACTCCATGAACATTATCCCATCACCAGTACAGAGCTCCATCAATATTGTCCGATCACCAGTACAGAGCTCCAACGACAATGTCCCATCTCTCGGACAGAAATCCATAGTCACTGCCCCTTCACCAGTCCAGAGCTCCATCGTCACTGCCCCTTCACCGGTAAAGAGCTCCATCGTCACTGCCCCTTCACCAGTACAGAGCTCCATCATCACTGCCCCTTCACCAGTCCAGAGCTCCATCGTCACTGCCCCTTCACCGGTAAAGAGCTCCATCGTCACTGCCCCTTCACCAGTACAGAGCTCCATCGTCACTGCCCCTTCACCAGTACAGAGCTCCATCGTCACTGCCCCTTCACCAGTACAGAGCTCCATCGTCACTGCCCCTTCACCAGTACAGAGCTCCATCGTCACTGCCCCATCACCAGTACAGAGCTCCATCGTCACTGCCCCTTCACCAGTACAGAGCTCCATCGTCACTGCCCCTTCACCAGTACAGAGATCCATCGACACTGTTCCATAAGCAGTAGAGAACTCCATCGACACTATCCCCTCAGGAATACAGAGCTCCATCGATACTGTCCCAATACCAGTAGAGATTAATCGACACTGTCCCATAAGCGGTAGAGAACTCCATCGACACTGACCCATCACCAGTAAAGAGTTCCTTCGGCGCAGTCCCATCAGCAGTACAGAACTCCATGAACATTATCTCATCACCAGTGCAGAGCTCCATCAACACTGTGCTATCACCAGTACAGAAATCAATCGACACTGTACCATCACCAGTATAGAGCTCCATCAATATTGTCCCATCACCAGTACAGAGCTCCATCGACACTGCCCCTTCACCAGTACAGAGCTCCATCGACAATGTCCCATCACTCGGACAGAAATCCATCGCCACTGCCCCTTCACCAGTCCAGAGCTCCATCGTCACTGCCCCTTCACCGGTAAAGAGCTCCATCGTCACTGCCCCTTCACCAGTACAGAGCTCCATCGTCACTGCCCCTTCACCAGTACGGAGCTCCATCATCACTGCCCCTTCACCAGTACAGAGCTCCATCGTCACTGCCCCTTCACCAGTACAGAGCTCCATCGTCACTGCCCCTTCACCAGTACAGAGCTACATCGACACTGTCTCATCACGAGTACAGAGCTTCATGAACAATATCCCATCAAAAGTACAGAACTCCATCGTCACTGTCCCATCACCAGAGCAGAGCTCCATCAACACTGTCCCTTCACCAGTACTGAGCTCCATCGACACTGTCCCATTACTGGTACAGAAATCCATCAACACTGTCCCAGCACGAGTGCAGAACTCCATCAACACTGTTTCCTGACCAGTACAGAGATACATTGACACTGTCCCATTGACTGTACACAGCTCCATCGTCACTGTCCCATCACCAGTACAGAGCTCCATCGACACTGTCCCATCACCAGAGCAGAGCTCCATCAATACTGTCCCATCACCAGTACAGAGCTCCATTGACACTGTCCCATCACCAGTAAAGAGCTCCATCGACACAGTCCCATCACCAGTGCAGAGCTCCATCGGCACTGTCCCATTACTAGTACAGAGCCCCATCGACACTGTTCCATAAGCAGTAGAGAACTCCATCGACACTATCCCCTCAGGAATACAGAGCTCCATCGATACTGTCCCAATACCAGTAGAGATTAATCGACCCTGTCCCATAAGCGGTAGAGAACTCCATCGACACTGACCCATCACCAGTAAAGAGTTCCTTCGGCGCAGTCCCATCAGCAGTTCAGAACTCCATGAACATTATCTCATCACCAGTGCAGAGCTCCATCGACACTGTGCTATCACCAGTACAGAAATCAATCGACACTGTACCATCACCAGTACAGAGCTCCATCAATATTGTCCCATCACCAGTACAGAGCTCCAACGACAATGTCCCATCACTCGGGCAGAAATCCATCGACACTGCCCCTTCACCAGTACAGAGCTCCATCGTCACTGCCCCTTCACCAGTACAGAGCTCCGTCGTCACTCCCCTTTCACCAGTACAGAGCTCCATCGACACTGTCTCATCACAAGTACAGAGCTTCATCAACAATGTCCCATCACCGGTACAGAAATCCATCAACACTGTCCCATCACCAGTGCAGAACTCCATCAACACTGTTTCCTGACCAGTACAGAGATACTTTGACACTGTCCCATTGACTGTACAGAGCTCCATCGTCACTGTCCCATCACCAGTACAGAGCTCCATCGAGACTGTCTCATCACAAGTTCAGAGCTCCATCGACAATCTCCCATCACCAGAGCAGAGCTCCATCAATACTGTCCCATCACCAGTACAGAACTCCATCAACACTGTTTCCTGACCAGTACAGAGATACATCGATACTATCCCATTGACTGTACAGAGCTCCATCGACTGTCCCATCACCAGTACAGAGCTCCATCAACTGTCCCATCACCAGCACAGAGCTCCATCGACTGTCCCATCACCAGTACAGAGCTCCGTCGTTCACTGTCCCATCACCAGGACAGAACTCCATCGACACTGTCCCATCACCAGTATCGAACTCCATCGACACTGTCCCATCACCAGTACAGAGCTCCATCGACACTGTCCAATCACCAGTACAGAGCTCCATTGTCACTGTCCCATCACCAGTACAGAACTCCATCGACACTGTCCCATCACCAGTACAGAGCTCCATCGACACAGTCCCATCACCAGTACAGAGCTCCGTCGTTCACTGTCCCATCACCAGGACAGAACTCCATCGACACTGTCCCATCACCAGTATCGAACTCCATCGACACTGTCCCATCACCAGTACAGAGCTCCATCGACACTGTCCAATCACCAGTACAGAGCTCCATTGTCACTGTCCCATCACCAGTACAGAACTCCATCGACACTGTCCCATCACCAGTACAGAGCTCCATCGACACAGTCCCATCACCAGTGCAGAGCTCCATCGGCACTGTCCCATTACTAGTACAGAGCTCCATCGACACTGTCTCATCACCAGAGCAGAGCTCCATCAATACTGTCCCATCACCAGTACAGAGCTCCATTGACACTGTCCCATCACCAGGAAAGAACTCCATCGGCACTGTCCCATCACCAGTGCAGAGCCCCATCGACACTGTTCCACAAGCAGTAGAGAACCCCATCGACACTATCCCCTCAGGAGCACAGAGCTCCATCGATACTGTCCCAATACCAGTAGAGATTAATCGACACTGTCCCATAAGCGGTAGAGAACTCCATCGACACTGTTTCCTGACCAGTACAGAGATACATTGACACTGTCCCATTGACTGTACACAGCTCCATCGTCACTGTCCCATCACCAGTACAGAGCTCCATCGACACTGTCCCATCACCAGAGCAGAGCTCCATCAATACTGTCCCATCACCAGTACAGAGCTCCATTGACACTGTCCCATCACCAGTAAAGAGCTCCATCGACACAGTCCCATCACCAGTGCAGAGCTCCATCGGCACTGTCCCATTACTAGTACAGAGCCCCATCGACACTGTTCCATAAGCAGTAGAGAACTCCATCGACACTATCCCCTCAGGAATACAGAGCTCCATCGATACTGTCCCAATACCAGTAGAGATTAATCGACCCTGTCCCATAAGCGGTAGAGAACTCCATCGACACTGACCCATCACCAGTAAAGAGTTCCTTCGGCGCAGTCCCATCAGCAGTTCAGAACTCCATGAACATTATCTCATCACCAGTGCAGAGCTCCATCGACACTGTGCTATCACCAGTACAGAAATCAATCGACACTGTACCATCACCAGTACAGAGCTCCATCAATATTGTCCCATCACCAGTACAGAGCTCCAACGACAATGTCCCATCACTCGGGCAGAAATCCATCGACACTGCCCCTTCACCAGTACAGAGCTCCATCGTCACTGCCCCTTCACCAGTACAGAGCTCCGTCGTCACTCCCCTTTCACCAGTACAGAGCTCCATCGACACTGTCTCATCACAAGTACAGAGCTTCATCAACAATGTCCCATCACCGGTACAGAAATCCATCAACACTGTCCCATCACCAGTGCAGAACTCCATCAACACTGTTTCCTGACCAGTACAGAGATACTTTGACACTGTCCCATTGACTGTACAGAGCTCCATCGTCACTGTCCCATCACCAGTACAGAGCTCCATCGAGACTGTCTCATCACAAGTTCAGAGCTCCATCGACAATCTCCCATCACCAGAGCAGAGCTCCATCAATACTGTCCCATCACCAGTACAGAACTCCATCAACACTGTTTCCTGACCAGTACAGAGATACATCGATACTGTCCCATTGACTGTACAGAGCTCCATCGACTGTCCCATCACCAGTACAGAGCTCCATCAACTGTCCCATCACCAGCACAGAGCTCCATCGACTGTCCCATCACCAGTACAGAGCTCCGTCGTTCACTGTCCCATCACCAGGACAGAACTCCATCGACACTGTCCCATCACCAGTATCGAACTCCATCGACACTGTCCCATCACCAGTACAGAGCTCCATCGACACTGTCCCATCACCAGTACAGAACTCCATCGACACTGTCCCATCACCAGTACAGAGCTCCATCGACACAGTCCCATCACCAGTACAGAGCTCCGTCGTTCACTGTCCCATCACCAGGACAGAACTCCATCGACACTGTCCCATCACCAGTATCGAACTCCATCGACACTGTCCCATCACCAGTACAGAGCTCCATCGACACTGTCCAATCACCAGTACAGAGCTCCATTGTCACTGTCCCATCACCAGTACAGAACTCCATCGACACTGTCCCATCACCAGTACAGAGCTCCATCGACACAGTCCCATCACCAGTGCAGAGCTCCATCGGCACTGTCCCATTACTAGTACAGAGCCCCATCGACACTGTCTCATCACCAGAGCAGAGCTCCATCAATACTGTCCCATCACCAGTACAGAGCTCCATTGACACTGTCCCATCACCAGGAAAGAACTCCATCGGCACTGTCCCATCACCAGTGCAGAGCCCCATCGACACTGTTCCACAAGCAGTAGAGAACCCCATCGACACTATCCCCTCAGGAGCACAGAGCTCCATCGATACTGTCCCAATACCAGTAGAGATTAATCGACACTGTCCCATAAGCGGTAGAGAACTCCATCGACACTGTCCCATTACCGGTAAAGAGTTCCTTCAGCGCAGTCCCATCAGCAGTACAGAACTCCATGAACATTATCCCATCACCAGTACAGAGCTCTATCGACACTGTGCTATCACCAGGACAGCAATCAATCGACACTGTACCATCACCAGTACAGAGCTCCATCAATATTGTCCCATCACCAGTACAGAGCTCCAGCGACAATGTCCCATCACTCGGACAGAAATCCATGGTCACTGCCCCTTCACCAGTACAGAGCTCCATCCTCACTGCCCCTTCAACAGTACAGAGCTCCATCGACACTGTCTCATCACCAGTACAGAGCTTCATGAACAATGTCCCATCAAAAGTACAGAACTGCAACGACACTGTCCCACCACCAGAGCAGAGCTCCATCAACACTGTCCCATCACCAGTACAGAGCTCCATCGACACTGTCCCTTCACCAGTACAGAGCTTCATCAACAATGTCCCTTCACCAGTACAGAACTCCAACGACACTGTCCCATCACCAGAGCAGAGCTCCATCAATACTGTCCCATCACCAGTACAGAGCTCCATTGACACTGTCCCATCACCAGAGCAGAGCTCCATCAATACTGTCTCATCACCAGTACAGAATTCCATCAACACTGTTTCCTGACCAGTACAGAGATACATTGATACTGTCCCATTGACTGTACAGAGCTCCATCGACTGTCCCATCAACAGTACAGAGCTCCATCAACTGTCCCATCACCAGCACAGAGCTCCATCGACTGTCCCATCACCAGTACAGAACTCCATCAACACTGTTTCCTGACCAGTACAGAGATAGATCGACACTGTCCCATTGACTGTACAGAGCCCCATCGACTGTCCCATCGCCAGTACAGAGCTCCATCATCACTGTCCCATCACCAGTACGGAACTCCATCGACACTGTCCCATCACCAGTACAGAGCTCCATCGACACTGTCCCATCACCAGTACAGAACTTCAACGACACTGTCCCATCACCAGAGCAGAGCTCCATCAATATTGTCCCATCACCAGTACAGAACACCATCGGCACAGCCCCATCACCAGTAAAGAGCTCCATCGACACTGCCCCATCACCAGTACAGAGCTCCATCAACACTGTCCCATCACCAGTACAGAGCTACATCGACAATGTCCCACCTCTCGGACAGAAATCTATCGACACTGCCCCATCACCAGTACAGAGCTCCCTCGACGCTGTCCCACCACCAGTCGAGAGCTCCATCGACACTGCCCCATCACTAGTACAGAGCTCCATCGTCACTGCCCCTTCACCAGTACAGAACTCCATCGTCACTGTTCCTTCACCAGTACAGAGCGCCATCGTCACTGCCCCTTCACCAGTACAGAGCTCCATCGACACTGTCTCATCACAAGTACAGAGCTTCATCAACAATGTCCCATCACCAGTACAGAACTTCAACGACACTGTCCCATCACCAGAGCAGAGCTCCATCAATACTGTCCCATCACCAGTACAGAGCTCCATCAATACTGTCCAATCACCATTACAGAGCTCCATCAATACTGTCCCATCACCAGTAAAGAACTCCATCGACACTATCCCATCACCAGTACAGAAATCCATTGACACTGTCCCATCACCAGTACAGAGCTCCATCAACACGGTCCCACCACCAGTACAGAACTCCATCGACACTGTTTCCTGAACAGTACAGAGATACATCGACACTATCCCATTGACTGTACAGAATCCATCGACTGTCCCACCACCAGTACAGAGCTCCATCAACACTGTCCCATCACCAGTACAGAGCTCCATCGACACTGCCCCATCACCAGTACAGAACGCCATCAACACTGTCCCATCACCAGTACAGAGCTCCATCGACAATGTCTCATCACCAGTACAGAACTCCATCAACTCTGTCCCATCACCGGTACAGAGCTCCATCGACACTGTCCCTTCACCAGTACAGAGCTCCACCAACACTGTCCCATCATCATTACAGAGCTCCATCGACACTGTGCCATCACCAGTACAGAACCCCATCGACACTGTCCCATCACCATTACAGAACCCCATCGACACTGTCCCATCACCAGTACAGAACCCCATCGACACTGTCCCATCACCATTACAGAACCCCATCGACACTGTCCCATCACCAGTACAGAACCCCATCGACACTGTCCCTTCACCAGAACAGAACCCCATCGACACTGTCCCATCACCAGTACAGAACCCCATCGACACTGTCCCTTCACCAGAACAGAACCCCATCGACACTGTCCCATCACCAGTACAGAACCCCATCGACACTGTCCCTTCACCAGAACAGAGTTCCATTGATATTGTCCCATCACCAGTGCAGAGCTCCATCGACACTGCCCCATCACCAGTAAAGAGTTCCATCGGCACAGTCCCATCAGTAGTACAGAATTCCATGAACATTATCCCATCACCAGTACAGAGCTCCATCGACAATGTCCCATCACCGGTCCAGAGCTCCATTGGCACAGCCCCATCACCAGTAAAGAGCTCCATCGACACTGCCCCATCACCAGTACAGAGCTCCATCAACTCTGTCCCATCACCAGTGCAGAGCTCCATTGACACTGTCCCATCACCAGTAAAGAGCTCCATCGACACTGCCCCATCACCAGTACAGAACTCCATCGACACTGCCCCATCACCAGTACAGAGCTCCATCGACACTGCCCCATCACCAGTACAGAGCTCCATCGACACTGCCCCATCACCAGTACTGACCTCCATCAACACTGTCCCATCACCAGTACAGAGCTCCATCGACACTGTCCCATCACCAGTACAGAGCTCCATCGACACTGTCCCATCACCAGTACAGAACTCCATCGACAATGTCCCACCTCTCGGACAGAAATCCATCGACACTGCCCCATCACCAGTCCAGAGCTCCCTCGACACTGTCCCACCACCAGTCGAGAGCTCCATCGACACTGCCCCATCACCAGTACAGAGCTCCATCGTCACTGCCCCTTCACCAGTACAGAGCTCCATCATCACTGCCCCTTCACCAGTACAGAGCTCCATCATCACTGCCCCTTCACCAGTACAGAGCTCCATCGTCACTGCCCCTTCACCAGTACAGAGCTCCATCGACATTGTCTCATCACAAGTACAGAGTTTCATCAACAATATCCCATCACCAGTACAGAACCTCAACGACACTGTCCCATCACCAGAGCAGAGCTCCATCAATCCTGTCCCATCACCAGTACAGAGCTCCATCGACATTGTCTCATCAGCAGTACAGAGCTCCATCAATATTGTCTCATCACCAGTACAGAACACCATCGGCACAGCCCCATCACCAGTAAAGCGCTCCATCGACACTGTCCCATCGCCAGTACAGAACTCCACCGATACTGGCCTATCACCAGTACAGAGCTCCATCAACACTGTCCCATCACCAGTACAGAACTCCATCGACACTGTCCCTTCACCGAAAAGTGCTCCATCGATCCTGTTCCATCACCAGTACAGAGCTCCATCGACACTTTCCCATTGAACAGCAGCAATGCATGGAGAGATTAGATTCGACACAGAGTAAATCTGATTCTAAACTGCTCTTTCAAACATTCCCAAAGCCAATGGAGCAGGTGTTTGGTATGAAGAAAAAAATCCCAGCCGACCTCCCTGCCCCATTCCTTCCCTTTCGAGCTGGAGTTTGTAAAACATTGACAGGAAGCAAAACTGGGAGGGTGAAAGTCTGTGACGGTGGGGGGCGATGGGGGTGGGAAGGAGATAACCAGAAGAGGGGTGCAGAAGAGACAGCAAATAGTTGAGAAGTGTAGAGAGATTCAGAAATACAGAATATAGCCCGAGACTCCCAGACCTATCATTCTCTCAATTTACAGCCCAACAGCTGCCATCACAAGGACCCCCACCCCGCTTTCCTCCCAGGTGGGCGACAGTTCGAGGCTGAGGTTATATTTTATCATTTACTTGATATGGGTGAGGCTGGCTGGCCCAGCCATTATTCCCCATAACTCACTGCCCTCGAGTACAGAGAACCAATCGCATTGCTGTAACTCTGGAGTCACATGGAGGCCAGACCAGGTAACGATGGCAGATTTCCTTTCCTAAAGGTGACATTAGTGAGCCAAGTAGTTTAGACAGCAATTGACAATGCTTTCATGGTCAACATTAGACTTTTAATTACAGATTTTTAAAACTATTGAATTCAAATTTTACCAGCTGCTGCAGGTTTCTGGATGGCTAGTCCTTTTTTTATTCATTCATGAGACATGGGCGTTGCTGGCCAGCCAGTATTTATTGCCCATTCCTAGATGCCCTTGAGAAGGTGGTGGTGAGCTGTCTTCGTGAATTGCTGCAGTCCACATGCTGTGGGGTTGGCCCACAATGCTGTTTCGGGAGGGAATTCCAGGATACTGACCCAGAAACTTCGAAGGAACAGCTGATATATTTCCAAGTCAGGATGGCGAGTGGCTTAGAGGGGAACTTGCAGCAAAGTAAAGTTACTTTACTTTTTAAAAAATTACTTTCCTTTTTTTTGCTCATGAGGGGACATTGCTGCAAGGTGAGGGGCCATGACGTTTAAGAGTGTTGTGAGGGATTAGTGTGTGGGGCTGTATTTGTGTGAGGCATTGTATTAGAATGACGGACTGTATTAGTGTGAGGAACTTGTGTTAGTTTGAGGGACTGTAACAGTGTGAGGGGCTGTATTAGTGTCAGGGGCTGTATTAGTGTCAGGGGCTGTATGAATGTGAGGGTCTGTATCAATGTGTGGGCCTGTATCAGTGTGAGGGGCCGTATCAGTGTGAGAGGCTGTATCAGCGCCGGGAGACGTATCCGCACCAGGGGCCGTATTGGCACCAGGGGCCGTATCAGCGCCAGGGGCCGCATCAGCGCCAGGGGCCGTATCAGTGCCAGGGGCCGCATCAGCGCCAGGGGCCGCATCAGGGCGAGGGGCTGCAATACGTTGACTTCATGTGTTGATGTGAGTGTCTGTATTCGGTCTTTGTTCCCTTTCTCACTGTGAAGTTGGGAAAACCAATATTTTCTGACCCAGTCAATGACTGTTACGTCCCGTGATTGAATCATATATTTATAAAATGAATGACTGTCTCATTGTTTGGGGTTCCTTCAGTGTAATGCCGTGTAATGCTGCGAGTTGCTATTTTATTCTGATTTCTTTGTTTCTGCTGCTGTTTTATTCCTTGAATGTATCCAAACGTCTTCCCTCCAGTATTATTTAACTGAGTTGCCGTTGTTCAGGAGGAGCTGCCTCATTGATGAGTGCAGTTGAGAGCAGCCCTAATAGAGCCACAGTAACCTTAGTTAGTCAATCACTCAATGTCCATTCAGCAACATTAATATTATATGAGATCAAGAGATAGGTGTGATGGTTAGAAGGGGACATCTGCCTTGATGGCAGAATAAAGGTCCAGCTAATGTGTTAATAAACATGTTTGGAATTTACGAGTTGCCAGGGTAAATACAATATATTTCTCAAAGGAAAACTAGCTCTGTGTTCAACTTAAAAAGAAACAAAAAACAAAAATGAGCAGTGTTGCAACACCAGTCCCTGTTTGGAGATCCCACCGGTATAAATTGCAGGCTGTGAGAATGTACCAGCTCAGCTTTAATTCTGCAGCACAGGGGACACAGAGCAATTCATTCAGAACATGCTCCAAACCTATCACAGTATTTCCAAATCAGTCTACACCATTATTGCCATAGTGGGTGTTCCTGGTAAGTGTGACAATATCCAGCTATGTTTCAGTTAAATCTGTTGGTGAACTGCTCTCTGTGTCTGGGATTGCTCAGGTTACATGCTGATTTATTGATCATATTTATACAGAGGCTCAGTGATTCCATTTAGAACATAGAACATAGAAAGTCACAGCACAAACAGGCCCTTCGGCCCACAAGTTGCGCCGATCACATCCCCACCTCTAGGCCTATCTATAGCCCTCAATCCCATTAAATCCCATGTACTCATCCAGAAGTCTCTTAAAAGACCCCAACGAGTTTGCCTCCACCACCACCGACGTCAGCCGATTCCACTCACCCACCACCCTCTGAGTGAAAAACTTACCCCTGACATCCCCCCTGTACCTACCCCCCAGCACCTTAAACCTGTGTCCTCTCGTAGCAACCATTTCAGCCCTTGGAAATAGCCTCTGAGAGTCCACCCTATCCAGACCCCTCAACATCTTGTAAACCTCTATCAGGTCACCTCTCATCCTTCGTCTCTCCAGGGAGAAGAGACCAAGCTCCCTCAACCTATCCTCATAAGGCATGCCCCCCAATCCAGGCAACATCCTTGTAAATCTCCTCTGCACCCTTTCAATGGCTTCAACATCTTTCCTGTAATGAGGTGACCAGAACTGCGCGCAGTACTCCAAGTGGGGTCTAACCAGGGTCCTATAAAGCTGCAGCATTATCTCCCGACTCCTAAACTCAATCCCTCGATTAATGAAGGCTAGTACGCCATACGCCTTCTTGACCGCATCCTCCACCTGCGAGGCCGATTTAAGAGTCCTATGGACCCGGACCCCAAGGTCCTTCTGATCCTCTACACTGCTAAGAATGGTACCCTTCATTTTATACTGCTGCTCCATCCCATTGGATCTGCCAAAATGGATCACCACACACTTATCCGGGTTGAAGTCCATCTGCCACTTCTCCGCCCAGTCTTGCATTCTATCTATGTCTCGCTGCAACTTCTGACATCCCTCCAAACTATCCACAACACCACCTACCTTGGTGTCGTCAGCAAACTTACCAACCCATCCCTCCACTTCCTCATCCAGGTCATTTATGAAAATGACAAACAGCAAGGGTCCCAGAACAGATCCCTGGGGCACTCCACTGGTCACTGACCTCCATGCAGAGAAAGACCCCTCCACAGCCACTCTCTGCCTTCTGCAGGCAAGCCAGTTCTGGATCCACAAGGCAACAGCCCCTTGGATCCCATGCCCTCTCACTTTCTCAAGAAGTCTTGCATGGGGGACCTTATCGAACGCTTTGCTGAAGTCCATATAGACCACATCCACCGCTCTTCCTTCGTCAATGTGCTTGGTCACATTTTCAAAGAACTCAACCAGGCTCGTAAGGCACGACCTGCCCCTGACAAAGCCGTGCTGACTACTTTTGATCATACTAAACTTCTCTAGATGATCATAAATCCTGTCTCTCAGGATCCTCTCCATCAACTTACCAACCACTGAGGTTAGACTCACCGGTCGGTAATTTCCCGGGCTGTCCCTGTTCCCTTTCTTGAATATAGGGACCACATCCGCAATCCTCCAATCCTCCGGAACCTCTCCCGTCTCCATCGACGATGCAAAGATCATCGCCAAAGGCTCCGCAATCTCCTCCCTCGCCTCCCACAGTAACCTGGGGTACATCCCATCCGGTCCCGGCGACTTACCAACCTTGATGCCATTCAATAGTTCCAACACATCCTCTTTCTTTATGTCCACATGCTCGATCCTTTCTGTCCTCCGCAATCCAGCAGTACAACCACCCAGATCCCTTTCCACCGTGAATACCGAGGTAAAGTATTCATTAAGCACCTCCGCCATTTCTAACGGTTCCGCACAAACTTTTCCCCCTTCACCTTTTAAGGGTCCTATGCCTTCACATCTCATCCTTTTACTCTTGACATATTTGTAGAAAGCCTTGGGATTCTCCTTAATCTTACCCGCCAAGGTCTTCTCATGACCCCTTCTCGCTCTCCTAATTTCCTTCTTAAGCTCCTTCCTACATCGCGTATACTCCTCTAAATCCTTAACACCTCCTAGCTCTCTGAACCTTCTGTACGCCTCTCTTTTCTTATTTACCAGGTTCATCACAACCTTCGTGCACCACGGTTCCCGTACCCTACCAACACCCCCCTGTCTCATCGGAACGTTGTCATGCAGAGCTCCAGACAAACATTCCTTGAAAATCCTCCACTTTCCTTCGGTACTTTTCCCCAAGAATGCCTCCTTCCAATTTACCCGTCTAATTTCCTCCCTGATGACACTGTATTTCCCTTTACTCCAGAGAAACACTTTCCTAGCCTGCCTGACCCTATCTCTTTCCAATGCTATCGTGAAGGAGATAGAATTATGATCGCTATCCCCAAGATGTTCACCCACCGAGAGATCCTCCACCTGTCCAGGTTCATTAGCCAGCACCAGATCAAGAACAGCCTCTCCTCTAGTAGGCTTATCCACATACTGTGTCAGGAAACTCTCCTGGACACACCTAACAAACTCCTCTCCATCCAAACCCCTAGCCCTAGGGATATTCCAATCTATGTTTGGGAAATTAAAATCTCCCATCACGACAACTCTGTTATTCCTACATCTCTCCAGGATCTGTTTCCCCATCTGCTCCTCAACATCTCTGTTACTATTGGGCGGCCTATAGAAAACACCCAGCAAAGTTACCGACCCCTTCCTATTCCTAACCTCCACCCACAGAGATTCCGTAGTCAGTCCCTCCACGGCGTCCACCTTCTCTACAGCCGTGACCCTATCCCTGATCAACAGTGCCACTCCCCCCCCTCTCTTGCCTCCCTCCCTGTCCTTCCTGAAACATCTAAAACCTGGCACCTGAAGCACCCAGTCCTGTCCCTGAGACATCCAAGTCTCCGTAATGGCCACCACATCACAATTCGAAGCAGCAATCCACGCTCCAAGCTCATCCACTTTATTCACTACACTCCTGGCATTAAAATAGACACATCTCAGACCTTCAGCCTGAGCACTTCCCTTCTCCCTCACTCGTCTAACCTCCCTCTTACCCTGTCTACATTCCTTATCTATTTGCGAGCTAACCTCCTCGCTCTCAGTCCCCTCATTTCGATTCCCTCCCCCCAACCTTTCTAGTTTAAAGTCTCTCCAGTAGCCTTAGCCAACCTTCCCGCCAGGATATTGGTCCCCCTGGGATTCAAGTGCCACCCGTCTTTTTTAAACAGGTCACACCTGCCCCTAAAGAGGTCCCAATGATCCAAGTACCCAAATCCTTGTCCCTTGCTCCAGTCCCTCAGCCACGCATTAATTCTCCACCGATTCCTGTTCTCACTCTCCCGCGGCACAGGCAGCAATCCCGAGATTACTACCTTTGCATTCCTCTTTCTCAGCTGTCTACCCAACTCCCTATATTCTCTTTTCATGACCCCTTCCCTCTTCCTACCGATGTCAGCAGTACCTATATGCATCACGACCTTGGGCTCCTCTCCCTCCCCCTTCAGGATTTCTGGGACTCGACCAGAGACATCCCGGACCCCTGCACCAGGGAGGCAAACCACCATCCGAGAGTCCCGTCTGTGTCCGCAAAAACGCCTATCTGACCCTCTCACCGTAGAGTCCCCAATTAGCACTACCCTCCTTTCCTTACCCCTTTGCACTACTGGGCCAGGCTCAGCTCCAGAGACACTGCCACCGCTGCTTCCCCCAGGTGGGCTGTCCACCCCAGTAGTACTCAGACAGGAGTACTTATTATTAAGGGGCACATCCACCGGGGTGCTCACCATCACCCGAGCTTTCTCCTTCCTCACTGTTACCCAGTTACCCTCCTCCCGTGGTCCCGGTGTGACCACCTGCCGATAGCTCCTGTCAATGACCTCCTCACTATCCCTAACCCGGCGAAGGTCCTCGAGCTGCAATTCCAGTTCCCTAACATGGTCCCTTAGGAACCGCAGCTCAACACACCCAGCACAGATATGGTCGTCCGGGAGGCTAGGAGCCTCCAGGACCTCCCACATCCTACATTGGGAACAACATACTGGCCTGACAGTCATAATTGCCCTTTTAAACACAGGGAAAAAAGTGAATGAAGATTATTCCTCTCTGTTCCAAATTATTTCTACCAAGGTACCCGGAGAAAAGTAACTTATAAATAAAATTTTTTAAAAATAAGAAACTCACCCCTGCTCGCCCTTTCTGCCTAAGCCCGATGAGCCAAAGCCCCTCAGTTCTCACTCAGCTCCGTCTCAATCCGCTGCCCGCTCCCAACGCTGCCCGCTAGACAGTGGGACCTGCCTTTTAAACCTCCTGTGCACTAAAAAAAAACTCAAGAGACCCTTCCCAGTAAACCCCGCGGCCACTGCCGGTTGCGCGCCAAAATTTAAAACTAAATTAAATAAATAAATAACACCCGCGGAAAAGTACTTAAAACTAATTCTTACCCCAAAAATCCTGTCACCAGTCACAGCTCTGCCTTTCTCCACAGCAACAAGAGGACTAACCTCCCAACTAACTGACTTATATAGAACTTTTGACCCTTCCCAGTAAACCCCGCGGCCACTGCCGGTTGCGCGCCAAAATTTAAAACTAAATTAAATAAATAAATAACACCCGCGGAAAAGTACTTAAAACTAATTCTTACCCCAAAAATCCTGTCACCAGTCACAGCTCTGCCTTTCTCCACAGCAACAATTTCATTAACACAAAGACCTCAAATGTATAATGTGGAGATGCCGGCGTTGGACTGGGGTGGGCACGGTAAAAAGTCTCAACACTACGTTAAAGTCCAACAGGTTTATTTGGTATCACGAGCACTGCTCCTTCATCGGGTCCTTCATCACTGGATGAAGGAGAAGCGCTCCAAAAGCTCATGATACCAAATAAACCTGTTGGACTTTAACCTGGTGTTGTGAGATGTCTTACTGGGCTCAAATTTATAAACCTGTGCACTTCATAATGCGGATTGATTCCGCTGAAAACAACCCTCCAGTCTGTCACATACTGGCTGAATTATCAAGTCAATTCATTTCATGGATAATTTACCCGGTTGCCTCAGATCACAGTGCGGTCGTCAGTCTGGGAGAAGATATTAATGATCACGCCCTTCGTTGCAAAATCGCCCTGAGTGAAGATCACTAACTAAAACAAGGGAAGAAAACCCTGACACCAGTAGCCATGTATTTCTGGCAATATCTGTCACTACAGAATTAATTCTAAGAAGTTTGAGTCATTGAGGCAAAACAACTGATCCCGACAGCCATGTGTGGCGGTGTGTAGCTGCCATTGTAGAACTGTACTTATTGTGGGTGACTGACTGGAGTGGAATAGCCCACACTGTATTGTCAATATCTGCTATCCCAATTAGTTCCTGCTTGCAAGTCAGTAACGGGAATGGGATAGCTCACCCCTGACACATTTCTATTTTGTACTCACTGTTTCAGCTAATCGATCTAAAAATCTATGATTGTGTATACATGACAATTTTAATTTTAAAGTTTATTTATTATTGTCACAAGTAGGCTTACATTAACACTGCAATGAAATTGCTGTGAAAATCTCCTAGTTGCCATATTCTGGCGCCTGTTCAGGTACACGAAGGGAGAATTTAGCATTACAATGCACCTAACCAGCACGTCTTTCGGACTGTTGGGAGGAACCTGGAGCACCCGGAGGAAACCCAGGCAGACACGGGGAGAATGTGCAGGTTCCACACAGACAGTGACCCAAGCTGGGAAACAAACCTGGGTCCCTGGTGCTGTGAGGCAGCAGTGCTAACTGCTCTGCCACCGTGCTGCCCTGGGAACATTAGAGTGTGTGTTTGATTTGATTTATTATTATCACATGTATTTATCATTATCACAGTGAAAAGTATTGTTTCTTGCGTGCTATACAAAGCGTACCGTTCATCGAGTAAATAGGGGAGGAGAGGGTGCAGAATGTAGTGTAAGTTGAAAAGAGTTAGAGTACAGTTTTAAAAGCACAGAACAAGAGAAAATGATAGAATTAGAGGGTGTGCTCGGGACAGCTGGCGAGAAGTCACCTCGTTCCAGGATCACCTTGTTTAATCTGTTCTATTAACCTGGTACTCAAAACCAAGTCAAATTTTCCCCAATAACTTTTTGAGCCACAAGCATCTCACATAGCAAATGCTTTGATTGCCTGTAAACTATGATTTATTTCCAAATTCTGAATCATCAGAGAACTGTGACTCGATGGAATGGGATACCTGACCCGAACAGCCATGTGTGACAAAGAGTGTCATTGCAGGATTGTATAGGACGTGGGTGACCAGTGGGTAATCAGTTCCTCTGTGTCGCTTCTTATTTGCTGTTTTCTCTGTTTTATTTTGCTGCTTGTGAGTAACAGGACAGGCTTACCTCACCACGGATATCATGTATTAACATTTGTACCTGTCATTGTAGAATTGTACTTCGTGCGGATTACTGACTGGAATTGAAGAGTCTCTATTGTTGTGAATATTTAATGTTTTACTGCGTGTGAGCCACTAAAGGGAATGGGATATCTCAACCCAGGGATTATATATTGCTATGACCTCTCACTGTAGAATTGCACTAATTTACTAATTGTGGATCACTCACTGGAGTGGGATAAGCCCTCCATTCTATACTCAGATTTTCAGCTAATTAATCTTTCCATTCCGTCGAGGTGGCTTTAGCTTCTGTTATTGTATCACTTGGAAAGGGGCATTCTTGTTGTTCTGCTTTTGAAGATGTTGGGATGTATCACTTCATCATGTGTATTGCTGTGACTGTGTGTTATTATAGAGGTTTTGTAACTGTGTGTGAGTCACTAACCCGGGTGGGCTGCCTCACCCCAGAGACAATGAAGCAACAAGTGTGTGTCTCTCACTGTTGAAATACCGGTGTAATGTGAAATGTATTGAGATTGTCCTGTTTCCTGATGAAATTGGACCAAAAGAAGCAAAGATTGATTCTTCAATGAAAGATAACTAGCTGTGTCACTGTTCTCAAGTCATCTCTATGATGGTATTTTCATAACCTTAAATACAGTTACATTAAATTCTGATGCAGGTTAATCTCCATCTCTCAGCCCAGTTTTCAACATCTGTGCGCCATGAGCTCAAACATTAATCATATTTTTGTTGGACGGAGAGAATATTGAGCTGTATTTACTTCCTATTCATTTCCAACTGACTAATGTTTGAAATGGTTCTTATCTATAGTCCAGAGCCTGTAAATATGCAACCAGTAATCTCTGTCCTTGCCTCAGTGAGGCGTGTCTCTGTGAGTAGGAGTAAGGATAATTGAGAAACGAGCATAAATTGCTCCAGTTTACTCCCACAGTCCAAAAGACTTGCTGGTTAGGTGCATTGTAATGCTAAATTCTCCCTTGGTGTACCTGAACAGACGCCAGAATATAGCAACTAGGAGATTTTCACAGCAACTTCATTGCAGTGTTAATGTAAGCCTACTTGTGACAATAATAAACAAACTTTAAAATTAAATCATTAGCACAATCCTCCAAATGAGATAGGCAATTCACTTTGAGAATACATAGACCACTTCAATATCTGTGGTGTTATAAAGAACTTGTGGCAATGATGATTAATCAGATTACAAAGTATTGCATAAAGTTCACAGCACAGAAACTTCCGTTCAGCTCCACTGGATTATAATTGTGTGTTACTGTGCTCACCATGCTCTCTTCCTGCCCGTCTCAACCGATTGGTTTATCTTGCATTGCTTTGTACCCGATATACTTACTCAGCTTCATCGGCAATGCTATGCACCTAAACTCCGCCACCTGCTGGCAAGTTCCATGATAGCACTGTTCTCGGGCTCTCCTGAAATTCTCATTTCATTTGCCAGTTACTACAGAAGATTGAGGACCTCCCAATTTTACATCCCTCCAAAGTGCCTACGTCATCTGCAGTAGTGTTTTGATATTCATTTTTATAATAGCAAGCTTTACACAGACATGGTATAAACAGGATTTTATTTCTATACATGTACAATCTCATTGTGTTTCATTCTCTTCCACTGGATACAACTCCAGTTATTGTGATCACATTTTTATGGCATCACGACTTCTATATATTTGTAAATTTGGATAGTGGGAACCATCTGCACCGGTTTCAATTTCTGATTCGATTATCTTCCACTTTTTGACCTAAATTGTTTTTATTAAAATATTACTTGCCAGCTCTCTTCTCCCTGTGGGTCCAGTGGTATAGATCATTGAACTGGTAATTGATCATTGAACTGGTAATTTAGAAGCCTAGAACCATGCTTTTGGGATTCAGGTTCCAATCCCACCGCAGTAGCTGATTGCATTTGTATTCGGAGATAAACCTCCCCACATTCACTTCTCCCTTCTTCAGTCTTCGTCGTCTCACCCATTTGCTTACTCTGCCCAAACTATCACTCAATACATGGGGCTTCTGTCCTCTTGAGGTCAGCCACTGGCTCCAGAGTCCCATTTATGTTTTTGCCGGTCGCAGTGTTTCCCTGGCGTGGCACAGTGGCACAATGGTTAGCACTGCTACCTCACTGTGCCAGGGATCCGGGTTTGATTCCCAGTTTGGGTTACTATCTGTGCGGAGTCTGCACGTTCTCCCTGTGTCTGCGTGGGTTTCCTCCAGGTGCTCCGGTTTCCTCCCACATTCCAAAAGATGTGCTGGTTAAGTGCAGTGGCTATGCTAAATACTCCCTCAGTGTGCCCGAACAGGCGCCGGAGTGTAGTGACAAGGGGATTGTCACAGTAACTTCATTGCAGCATTAATATAAGCCTTAGTGTGACTCTAATAAATAAACTTAAACTTAAAACTCTTTTCTCCCAATTGCAATGGATCTGAGCTGCCTTTGAGCTCACATCAGTTGAATTCTTGCTGGAAGGGCGGCAATGAGTCATTGCCCAGCCTGCTTCCCCAACTCACACTCAGGCGGCGATTTACTTTTTGGAATGTATTCATTCAGATCTCTTTATAGAATTCTTGAATTCCTGCAATGCAGAAGAGGCCATTTGGCCCATCGAGTCTGCACCGGACCTCTGAAAGAGCACCCCAATCCTCCGCCCTAACGCCGTTCATCATTCTGTCTCGAACTCCATTCTCCTCTCAACAGCTCTGGATGGCACAGGTTCCCTGAACAACCTCTTCAAATCTGGCTCAGTGATGAACGTGCTCCCTCTTACATTCTTGCGCTTGTTAAGCTCAGTGAGGAACATAACTCTAATGATCCATCAGGTACCTGAGTGCCTTTGGTCTCTGACACTGTGAGCATCAGAATATAACTTGCAGCTCCAGTTTCCGGGGCTGGGAGATGTTACGCATGGAGGAGGATTGCACCACAGCTTTTGGGAATGGGGATGGTGTGAGCTTCTGCCTGTGGTGGGGAGCCCCTGTTGGCGGACGGTCTGCTTTACATCTCACGTTTCCACTCCATCTGACGAAGGAGCAGTGCTCCGAAAGCTTATGGTATTTGCTACCAAATAAACCTGTTGGACTTTAACCTGGTGTTGTGAGACTTCTTACTGTGTTCACCCCAGTCCAACGCCGGCATCTCCACTTCATTACATCACATATCACAGCTCTTGATCTTTCCTCTCTGTCTGTCCTTATCCCATTCTCCTCACGCGGTCAGACAATTTGCATTAAATCAAACCCGATCACAGGTCTTCGCTATTTGTGTTCTCCTTCCCCACTTCCTCACTTTTCCTGGTCTATTCATGTTTTACAGCTGTTTAATCTTTAAAATATTTGACATGGAGCAGGATATGGGGACTTCCCAACATCCTGTCTTCCTGCTGCCCATGGCATCCAAACTCCACAAACTATTGTCTTTTCTGCTTGACAGCTGCCCTGCCAGGAAGGCAGTTGCATTCACAGCTTTGGCATTCAGTTGGGCGGAGAAAATGCTGGAACAGATTCTGTGACCCTGAAGCAGATTAATCCGATCAGTGACCTTGGATGGGGTTCAGTCCCCAATAATTGGAGTCTTTGCTTGGTGCGGGTTTGAAGTGGGCGAATTGCAGGGGCCATGGGGAAGAAATCTGGCTGCCATTTAGCGCAGTAAGTCTTGTAAGCACCCCGATCCTCTCTCTAATTGCAAGCCTGTCCCTTCAGCGGCAAAGTGGTTAGCATTGCTGCCTCACAGCGCCAAGGACCCGGGTTCGATTCCCGACTTGGGTCAGTGTGAGTGCGGAGTCTGCATGTTCTCCCCGTGTCTGCATGGGTTTCCTCCAGGTGCTCCAGTTTCCTCCCACAGTCCAAAGATGTGCAGATTAGGTACATTGGCTATGCTAAAGTTTCCTTCAGTATAGCCGAACAGGCACCAGAGAGTGGCGACTGGGGGATTTTCATTGCAGTAACTTCATTGCAGTGTGAATGTAAGCCTACTTGTGACTAATAATAAATAAGCTTGTAAAACTCCTTACATCCCTTAAAGCTGCAATGTGTTGTGAGCCTCAATCCCCAGGCAGTCAACTTTAAACCTGCAAACTAGTTTAAACCAGAGGCTGTCAACGTTACTGTGAAGTTTAACATTGTCACCTTTTTCATGGGAAATGTCTGTTCTTCGTCCCTTGTTCTTTCTTTGTTTAAATTTGAACTGGATCAATTGGCCATGGTTTAAGATTGTGGTTGAGATTCTTAAGCAGCCGGTCCCAGATGCTGTGCCATTATGTGTGCTAAATCCAACACATATGTCCAGGTTCAGCAATGGAGCATGCTGTTTTTTTATTAACTTATTACTCTTCCCTTTCTGACAGGTAATTTACTGGGAATTGTGATTCTGTCCCGGGGAAAGTGCGGTCTCTCCAGATGCACCACTTGCTACCTGATTGCCATGGCAACAACGGATCTACTGCTCATTATCATTGAGGTCATACTGAGGCACCTCAATGGTTATTATTTCCCACTGTCTTTCCTGGACACCACTCCTGCGTGTAGTCTGGTGTCTGTTCTGAGTTGTGCAGCGACAGACTGCTCTGTCTGGTTCACCGTCACTTTCTCCTTTGATCGTTTTGTCACCATCTGCTGTCAGAAGCTGAGAACTGCATATTGCACCCAGAGAATTGCAGCTGTGGTCCTCGCAACAACAGGAATTCTGTTCTGTTTAAAGAACATTCCCATGTATTTTACATATGAACCTGGAGAGATAGTTGGCAATGTACCGTGGTTCTGCTCTGTAAATCCAAGCTATTTTACTCAGCCTGGGTGGGTAGGATTTGACTGGTTTGATACGGTTTTAACACCATTGCCCGCATTTACATTAATCCTGTTGCTTAACGCTCTGACAGTCAGACACATTTTAATGGCCAGTCGAGTCCGGAAAGGACTGAGGGGTCAGAGGAAGGGAGAGATTCGCAGTGATCCAGAAATGGAGAGCAGAAGGAAGTCTGTGATTTTACTTTTCACCATTTCCGGCAGCTTCATAATGTTGTGGTTTCCTTATGTTGTATATTTCTGTGATGTTACATATCACCTCGATGGTGATTCAACTTATCTATTTGAACAAGTTGCATACATGCTGCAGAATATTAATTGCTGCACAAACACTTTTATTTATGGAGTGACTCAGTTTAAGTTCAGAGAGCAGATCAAGAATGCTCTGATGTATCCAGTTACATCAATTATTTTATTATTTAACAGAAGAAACAATTAGGAGCAGACAGGAAATGGCTATCAGAAGATTCCAGGTTCAACTCCTAGCTGGCTCGGTGTGTGGTTTTTTTGGGGGGCGGCACGGTGGCACAGTGGTTAGCACTGCTGCCTCACAGCGCCAGGGACCCGGGTTCGATTCCTGACTTGGGTTACTGTTTGTGCTGAGTTTGCACGTTCTCCCCGTGTCTGTGTGCGTTTTCTCCGGGTGCTCCGATTTCCTCCCACAATCTGAAAGATGTGCTGCTTAGGTGCATTGGCCATGCTAAATTCTCCCTCAATATACCCGAACAGGTGCTTGAGTGTGGCGACTGGGGGATTTCCACAGTAACTTCATTGCATTGTTAATGTAAGCCTGTTTGTGACAAATAAATAAACATTAATCAGTGTTTCTAATGCATAAATGTTGCTTTTAACTCAAGACTCCCAGCACCGAACGGCACGAGCATCCTGAGGTGGTCAGTGAACCTGCCCAGCAGGGAGGTTGGGTTGCAGTGGTTGTGTAGCTAAGCAGAGATTGGGTGCAGGGGAGCAATTGTGTTTAGGAATGGGCACTATAACTGATTGCCAGTTCAAATATAATCCTTTCAGGACAGGACCAGTATTTTCTTGCATTCTGTCTGGAGCACGGCTGAACAGAGTAAGTTCAGGTATTTCAGTGAATAAATTCAGTTTGTAACTCCCAGACGAAGAATCTTTTCAAGTGATACACAGAGAGAGAGCTGGATTAGAGCAGTTATTTTCAACCCGGCTTCTGTGGCAACCCAGAGCTCCATGAGACTGTTTAATGTGTTCCTCCACAGTGTAAGTTTGCACTGAATAAATCTGATTACAAAGAGGCCCAGAACAGAGAACAGTCACCAAACATTGGGTGGCACAATGGCACAGTGGTTCGCACTGCTGCCTCACAGCACCAGGGACCCAGGTTCGATTCTCGCCTTGGGTGACTGTGTGGAGTTTGCATGTTCTCCCTGTGTCTGAGTGGGTTTCCTCCAGGTGTTCTTGTTTCCTAATACATTTGGTTTGGTCATGCTAAATAAGCAGATACGGAGATAGGGCCAGGGATGTGGGCTAGGATAAGATGCCCTTTCAGAGAGTTCATGCACACGCGATAGGCTGAATGCCATCTTCTGCACTGTGGGGATTCTATGATTCCACAACCTGCAGCCATGCTGTGTATTTCTATTGGCACAAGAAGTGTCTCATTCATGGTGGACTTTCTCTTCCCATTGAAGAGATGGTGGACATATTGCGAACCCCATTTAAGATGGCGCCGAGCAAGGTGACTTCTTGCAAGCTGTGCCAGCATACCTTCTAATTCCATCTTTTACTCTCGTTCTACACTTCTAAAATTTTATTGTAACTTTTAAACTCTCTAACAATGCTATAATTCACTTTTTCTATACCCTAGTTATGACTGTAACACTTCATTCTGCACTCTCTTCTTTCCTTCACTATGTACAATATGCTTTGTCTCTATAGCGCGCAAGAAACAATACTTTTCACTGTATATTAATACGTGACAATAATAAATCAAATCAAATCATATCTGCACCAACACTGCCTTCTTCCCCACAGTCATTCCACTGTCTAGTGAGCAGTAATTGGCTGCAGGCAGGACTTCTGCCCCTCACTCAGGGGACGTCCTGCGTTAGGGCTCTGCTGGCCAACTGACTGGTGGAAAGTTTTCTAGTCCCTGCAGTCACAAGGACCGCAGTGGACAGAAGAGGCAGCAGTGCAACATACCAAACCCTCGGCCCCTGGGCCAGGCCAGATGGCAAGGTAGGGTTTAGGTGTGTCAGGGTGGGGAGGGCAAAGAGGACCTACGGGAAGGTGTTAGGTGGCCGATTGAAATTTTGGGGAGAGTGATCGGGGGTGGGTAGGGAGGTCCGGCAGATATGGAACATTTTATTGAAGGGTGACTAAATGGGGGAATCTGAAGGAGGCCTTCCCCACGCCACCCCCTGCCCCTCAACCCCACCTCTCCTTCCTGCCTGAGATCTAAGCCTGCTCATTTTTAGGCCAGGTAAATCCTCCCATCAGTCCAAACATTGAGGGTTGGGTGGGAAAATGCCCGAAATTGGCAAGTAATTGACCACCGAAAGATCACAATTTGGAGAAAGGGTAAGGAGCAAAATTGACGTGAGGTAGGGGTGGGCGAGAAGCCAGAGGGAATCCATTCCTTCAATTTCATGCTCAGTCCCTCTGCTGAAACACTCTCTCTGGGGAAATGTGAAATTCAGATAATCTGTCTCACAGATAACAACACACAGACTGTAGACTCAGGACACAAGCGATCACCACATCAGTGACAATCCATGGCTGAAATGAGTAAACATCCAGTCAGAAACTCAGTGGATATGCACATTTTCTGCCCAGTGCACTGTTTGGCTTTCAATCTGAGTTTTTTTTTTCTGAGGAATGAGTGCAGGATCAATACTTGAAGAGGCGGTGATATTCCCAACAAGACCTGGACTGAAAGGTTTGAAATTGATTGCGGTTATTTATCTAGCTTTTCAACAGAGGTGGGATTCATTCCCCACCTTTAAAATGGAGGAAGTTCTTTCAGGAGGATGCAACAAGCAGGATGAATAAAGGGGAACCAGTAGATGTGGTGGATTTGGATTTCCAGAAGGCATTCCATAAGGTGTCACTTGAAATTTTACTGCAGCAGGTAAAAGCCTATGGTGGTGTATTAGACAAGATAAAATATTGGCTGAACACCAGGAAACAGGTGGCCAAATCTACCTTGAATGGTAATCACCGTCAGTTTGCCATTCAACTCCTTTACACGTACCCTAGACTGGAGCTGGACATTTCTTGTAACAAAGGCCAAGTGAGAGCTGTGCAGACCAGAAGCCTCAGGGGTCTCTTCAGTGCAGTGCAGGATCTCTGGGGGACGTGAAGCTGTGTCCTCCCTTTCTAAGGCACTATCCAGGAAGTTGAAAGACCTCCATCAGGAGATAAGGTGAGTGTGTAAGATAAGTGAGTGGGATAGGTCAGGGGAGGGTCTGGAGGTTGTGCTGGTCGGAGGTGGTTGGGGAGTAATTGAGGAGTGAGGGTGGTTGGGTGTTCAGAGGGGGGATGGAGGGTTACTGGAATTATTGGGGTAGTTAAGTGGAGTTGTCTGATGGTCTTGGTGGGGGGTTGTAGATTAGTGGGGTGGTTGGCGGAAATGTGACAGTCAAATGGGGTAATTGGGTGACACAGGAGATGGGGCAGATGTTGGGGTTGGGAGAGAATTAGTGGGGTAATCAGGTACAGTGGTAGGTGGTCAGGGAGACGGGGGAATGGAAGGTAGTTTAATGGTCGGGGGGGTGGGTGGTCGTCAGATGGTTGGGGATGTGGTGGGCAGTCGGGGACAGGGTTTGGTGTGGTGGTCGGGGGGGTTGTTGGTATAGTCGGGGTTTTGAGGGGTGGGGGGAAATTCGGGGGATGGAGAGTGGTAACGTTGGAGAAGTTGCGAATTAAAGAGGTAATCAGGTGGTCAGATATGGGGATGCTGTCATGGGGCGGCGAGGGTGGTCATGTGGCTGGCGAGGTGGGGGACGTAGTTACGTTTAGGGAGTTTTGTCAGGAGGTGAGGGGGGATTTGGGGGGTAGACTGCAGAGCAATGATATTCAGAAAGATCTGGGTGTCCCCTTCATGAAACACAAAAAGTTAGCATGAAGGCGCAGCAAGTAAAATGGAAGCCAAACTGACATTTGGACCTTTAATTCAAGGGAGTAGAAAGGCAGGGAAATCTTGCGACAACTGTACAGGGTGTATTATTGAGACCATACTGAGAATGCTGCACAGTTCTGGTCTGTTTATTTAAGGAGGGATGTATTGCATTGGAAGCAGCTCAGAGAAGGTTCAGGAATGTTTTCCCTGAGTTGAAATGTCTAATACTCGAGGGCACGCACTTAAGAAGAGGTGGAAGTTCAAACGAGATGTGAGGGGCAAGTTTTTTTTACACAGACAGTGGTATCTGGAACACGCTATCAGGGGTGGTGGAGGCAGATACAATGGGGGCTTTTAAATATGCAAGGTACAGAGGGATATGGACTAAAGGCAGGCAGAAGCGATTCGTTTAATTTGGTGTCATGTTCAGCACAACATGGTGGGCCGAAAGGCCTGTTCCTGTGCTGTACTGTTCTCTGTTTGGGCTGAATGGGGTTATCTTATGAGGGAAGGTTGTGCTAATTGGCTCAATGCTGATTGCTGTTAAGAAGGATGAGAGATCTGTTACCAAAATCAGCTAAGGGCCAGCAAGATGCGCTGTGTGCTCAGTAACAGTCGGTGCTCAGTGGGTGCTCAGTGACAGTGAGTTCTCAGTGGCAGTGGGTGCTCAGTGGGTTCTCAGTGACAGTAGGTGCTGAGGGAGGGCATGAAGGGGAGATGGGAGACAAATTGGATGAAGATGTGATTTCAGGGCCAGGGCAGTGGGAGCAGTGGAGAAAGTTTAGTCCTGTGAGCGCAGTGGGGGGGTGGGGGGGGAGAGAAGAAAGGGGAGGGGAGAGGCAGTTGGTCAGATGTTCCCAGTGGGTGAGAGAATTCCTGAAATCCTGGTACTTATTGTTGGAGGTCAGAATGGAGGGGCGGGACGGTGGCCCAGTGGTTGGCACTGCTGCTTCACAGCTCCAGGGACCTGGGTTCGATTCCCGGCTCAGGTCACTGTCTGTGCGGAGTTTGCACATTCTCCCCATGTCTGCGTGGGTTTCCTCCGGGTGCTCTGGTTTCCTCCCACAGTCCAAAGATGTGCGGGTTAGGTTGATTGGCCAAGCTAAATTGCCCTTAGTGTCCCGGGATGCGTAGGTAAGAGGGATTAGCATCGGTGCAGGCTCAATGGGCCGAATGGCCTCTTTCTGCACTGTAGGGTTTCTATGATTCTATGGAGGAGACCACACTTCCCATGTCTCTACTCACTCTCAATGACAAGTTTATAATTGATGACCTCTTCTCACAATTAACAAACTCAATCTTTCCCCATTCAACAAAATTCGTTCTCATTTTAAACCCTCTAATAAATCTCACCTCAGATTCCAGCACCACTTTGAAACAATCCCTCTTTTTGGGTCTGGAGGAAGTTAGTTTAAATGTTGGTGTTCAGATAAAACATAAAGACACATTTAGAAAGAGGATCATGTTAGAGAGACCAGTCTTGTGGCTCAATGTCTCTGGAATGAGCTTCATCAGCTCAGAGAGTGAGGATCCTGTTCCCGGATTTAATTCTTCATCTTTGACTCTCACCTGTATCTGGTTATTAAAGATACTCTGTAACTGCAAAAACTATCATAGCTTTTAATCATAAATTTCACACATTTCCTGTTACTATAACCAAACAAAAATTTCCAGGAAATTGGAGACTAACAAACAGGAACATTGCCAATGAGTTCACAGCATTTGAATTTTATTTGATTGGTTATTTACTGACAGTTCAAAGCGGCGGTACAGAACATAAGAACAGAGGAATATAATTCATCTTGCACCGAGGAACAACAAGCATTCGCTTTTTCAGGGCTACATGGATTTTGAAATCAGTTTGCTGGGAGCGACTGGTTATTTGAGTACAGATTTTCGGTGCAGGCTCTCTCTCTCTCTCTTCCAAGCAGTGCGGTTATTACAAGGAGGACAGTCTATCTCCAGAGAGTGAGCAGCAGTCAAAGCGGATCAGCCTGGGATAGACCAGCTCAAACTCTTCGCAAGTTGAAGTATTCACACTTCATGATCACTATTCAGTAAGGGTTTGAGGGAAGATAGTTTGTCATTCCAGTGGAACTGCCTGTAGTCGGGACACTTCTCATCCTTAAATGGAATGATGCGTCTCCCAGTCCAATTGAGACCTTTGTGCAGAATCCACCCACCTTGCTTCACCTTATGGGATGAGACCAGATTGATAAACCCAGCTTTCCTCAGGTCATTAACGTCAATTCCAACATTTCGAGATAGACCATGAAACTGGACATCTTCATACAGAAGAACAATGTCAGGATTTCCTAATTCCTCCTCCAGCATGAGAAACGACACAATCTCTCTGTCCATGGAGCCAAGCTGGTTGTGGTCACCTGGCCCTTGAAATCCCCTTTGAAGTCTTTGTCTTTGCAAGCAACCCAGTGTTTCCTCTCCACCTTCAGGGAGCGAGCAGCTTGCGAGAAAATCTCCATCTTACTGTCTGTAAACTTCCATCTGCCTGTGCAATCTGGCTGGTTGTGCAGAACAATCTTGCTCATGGTGTCAGCGGCTGTGTTTCTGTTGTCAGATTTCAGTGCAATGAACAGCAGTGAAATCAAATGATAGTTTCTCAGCGTGTGAGTGAGTGAGATTTTTATATACTCTCCAACTGCTGACTCAACATGTTATAATCAATAATCACCAGCCAATAGTAACACCCACAAACTTCTGACCCAACGATGAGCAACTTGTGGTCCATCAGGGTTCTGGGTGCGGCCCGGGTACAGGGTTGTCACATTCCGATGGTTTCCATCCATCTAGATAAAAGCAAAATACTGCGGATGCTGGAATCTGAGTCAAAAAGAGAAAATGCTGAAGGGTCATCTAGACTCGAAACATTGGCTCTATTCTCTCCCCACAGATGCTGTCAGACTTGCTGAGATTTTCCAGCATTTCCTTCTTACTGGTCTGACTGAAGCGATCCACACCTTTGTCCCTGCTATAGAGGAAGCACAGCAAAGGTTTACCAGGCTGATTCTTTGGATGGCAGGTCTGTCATATGAGGAGAGACTAGGTCGGTTAGGATTATACTTATTGGAGTTTAGAAGAGTGAGAGGGAATCGCATAGAAACTTATAAAATTCCAACAGGGTTAGACAGGGCAGATTCAGAAAGAATGTTTCCAATGGTGCGTGAATCCAGAACTAGGGTTCATCATTTGAGGATAAGGGGTAAACCTTTTCGAACTGAGATGAGGCGAAATTTCTTCACCCAGAGGGTGGTGAATGTGTGGAATTCACCAGCACAGAAAGTAATTGAGGTCAAAACGTTGTGTGATTTCAAGAAGAAATTAGATCTAGATACTGGGGCTAAAGGGATGAAGGGATGTGGGAGGAAGGAGGGAGATCAGGATATTGAATTTGATGATCAGCCATGATCAAAATGAATGGCAGAGCACGCTGGAAGGGCTGAATAACCTACTCCTGCTCCTAGTTTCTATGTTTCTAAAGCAAGGGCAAGTGAAGTGAGGTGCCAGATTGTTGCTCACAATGACTGTGAGAGCCTTATGCTCTCCGTGTCCAATACAGTATAAATAATCTTAGCCTTTTAGCTCAGATCAAGCATAGGATTAAGCTTGAGATCTGATGTATTGCCTGCTACTAGCAGCTTAGATCAAGCATGTTTCCCTTGTGGGGACTATGAATTGGTTTTTGGAGCAAGCAAAGAGATGGAGTCAGGGTTTCCCCACTCCATTCTGAGCATTGGCTTTGTAACTCTGAGAAAAGAAGACATTTTTTAAAAAGGTAAATGTTTGTTTTGTTTTTACCACTTGTAGTTGATGACAGTTCTTTTAATATATGAATGATTAAGCATTTTCTTTCACTTGCTATGAAATAATCAATGTGTATTACATGTGTTCAATCTGATTCAAGGATCATAGTTCGCAATCGAGCGGGGAGTAATGGAGTATTCTAACATAACCAAACCTTTTATGCTCAATAAATGTTTTGTTACTGTTGTTAAAACTAATTCACGGTTCTGTGATTCTGTTCCTCCATGTTTCCAGCTAAAAACAATGGAAGTCACAGTCTGCTGAGCCGGAATTCCATTCTGGAATCTTCCATTCTGGGATTTTCCCATCTAGTTATATAACACCAAATGGGATTAAAACATTGCACTGTTATGCTGGTGGCTGCATTAAAGTTGCACATTTTCACCTTAACATTGGTGTTGTGATCCTGTGTCTGTGTCAATCTGAAAGTACCGAGACGGTGGCAGTGTCGGATCATGTCCCAAACTTCAAAGCAAATTGGAGAGTTTGTCACTGACATGTGGTTGTTCACCTCGATTTAGCCCACAATATTACAGTGCTATACAGCAGAGACTGTGGCAGCACCTGAGAAACTGTACAGGGGAGAAACGTCCTCCAGCCCTTTCGCCCCGACCTTCCTTTACACATTCAGTCATTGTCACACCTGTTAAACTTGTTGGATCATTGAATATCCTATCAGATTCTGTCATAGAACATAGAACATAGAACATAGAACAGTACAGCACAGAACAGGCCCTTCGACCCACGATGTTGTGCCGACCTTCATCTGAAACCAAGATCAAGCTATCCCACTCCCTACCATCCTGGTGTGCTCCATGTGCCTATCCAATAACCGCTTAAATGTTCCTAAAGTGTCTGACTCCACTATCACTGCAGGCAGTCCATTCCACACCCCAACCACTCTCTGCGTGAAGAACCTACCTCTGATATCCTTCCTATATCTCCCACCATGAACCCTATAGTTATGCCCCCTTGTAATAGCTCCATCCACCCGAGGAAATAGTCTTTGAACGTTCACTCGATCTATCCCCTTCATCATTTTATAAACCTCTATTAAGTCTCCCCTCAATCTCCTCCGCTCCAGAGAGAACAGCCCCAGCTCCCTCAACCTTTCCTCATAAGACCGACACTCCAAACCAGGCAGCATCCTGGTAAATCTCCTCTGCACTCTTTCCAGCGCTTCCACATCCTTCCTATAGTGAGGTGACCAGAACTGCACGCAATATTCCAAATGCGGTCTCACCAAGGTCCTGTACAGTTGCAGCATAACCCCACGGCTCTTAAACTCCAACCCCCTGTTAATAAAAGCTAACACACTATATGCCTTCTTCACAGCTCTATCCACTTGAGTGGCAACCTTTAGAGATCTGTGGATATGGACCCCAAGATCTCTCTGTTCCTCCACAGTCTTCAGAACCCTACCTTTGACCCTGTAATCCACATTTAAATTTGTCCTACCAAAATGAATCACCTCACATTTATCAGGGTTAAACTCCATTTGCCATTTTTCAGCCCAGCTTTGCATCCTATCTATGTCTCTTTGCAGCCTACAACAGCCCTCCACCTCATCCACTACTCCACCAATCTTGGTGTCATCAGCAAATTTACTGATCCACCCTTCAGCCCCCTCCTCTAAGTCATTAATAAAAATCACAAAGAGCAGAGGACCAAGCACCGATCCCTGCGGCACTCCGCTAGCAACCTGCCTCCAGTCCGAAAATTTTCCATCCACCACCACCCTCTGTCTTCGATCAGACAGCCAGTTACCTATCCAATCGGCCAACTTTCCCTCTATCCCACACCTCCTTACTTTCATCATAAGCCGACCATGGGGGACCTTATCAAACGCCTTACTAAAATCCATGTATATGACATCAACCGCCCTACCTTCATCAACACACCTAGTTACCTCCTCAAAAAATTCTATCAAATTTGTGAGGCACGATTTGCCCTTCACAAATCCGTGCTGACTATCCCGGATTAATCCGCATCTTTCTAAATGGTCGTAAATCCCATCCCTAAGGACCTTTTCCATCAATTTACCAACCACCGAAGTCAGACTAACCGGTCTATAATTACCAGGGTCATTTCTATTCCCTTTCTTAAACAGAGGAACAACATTTGCCACTCTCCAGTCCTCTGGCACCATCCCCGTGGACAGCGAGGACCCAAAGATCAAAGCCAAAGGCTCTGCAATCTCATCCCTCGCCTCCCAAAGAATCCTAGGATACATTTCATCAGGCCCAGGGGACTTATCGACCTTCAGTTTATTCAAAACTGCCAATACATCCTCCCTCCGAACATCTATTTCCTCCAGCCTATTAGCCTGTAACACCTTCTCTTCCTGAAAAACATGGCCCCTCTCCTTGGTGAACATTGAAGAAAAGTATTCATTCATCACCTCGCCTATCTCTACTGATTCCATACACAAGTTCCCACCACTGTCCTTGACCGGCCCTAACCTCAACCTGGTCATTCTTTTATTCCTCACATAAGAGTAAAAAGCCTTGGGGTTTTCCTTGATCCGACCCGCCAAGGACTTCTCATGTCCCCTCCTAGCTCTCCTCAGCCCCTTTTTCAGCTCGTTCCTTGCTAACTTGTAACCCTCAATCGAGCCATCTGAACCTTGTTTCCTCATCCCTACATAAGCTTCCCTCTTCCTTTTCACAAGACATTCCACCTCTTTTGTGAACCACGGTTCCCTCACTCGGCCATTTCCTCCCTGCCTGACAGGGACATACCTATCAAGGACACCCAGTATTTGTTCCTTGAAAAAGTTCCACTTTTAGATAGTAAATGTTTTGGACTATACAATATATTATATTTTAAAAAGACCAATTTCTGTTTGAATTTAAGAGTTATTTGAAAATTTGATAAAGAATCCCTTAATTTGAAACTTTTCAGAGTAATACCATTGATATGTGGAAAATATATGGCACAGCGGAGGCCATTTGGCCCATCAGTGGTGCTGGCTGAAATAGAGCAATTCATCCTAGCCTCACTTTCCAGCTCTTGGTCTGTAGCTCTGTGGGTCACAACACTTATCCAAATACAATTTAGTAAATGCAAGTAGGATTTTGTCTCTACCACCCTTTCAGGCAGTGAATTCCAGATTCCCACCACTCTGGATGAGAAGAATCTCCACTCCTCTCTCATTCTCCAGCTAATTCTTTCAAATCTATGCTCCCTAGTTATTGATCTGTAGGACCTTCCTATACACACCTCAATTGAATCTGTCAGACTGTGAGGACCACATGGGCCAAGTCTGTTGCTCCATAAACCAAGGCCAGAAATTGACATGATCAGACATGATGCATGCCTGACCCGGGAACAAGTAAAATGATGCAGACGCATATCCTGCAGATATCGTCGCACAATCATGCAATATTTTGGTCGGCGGGCATGCGTGAATGTCGAAAGCATGCCTGTCAACAATTAAGCAGGTGACTTAGCGCATTAAGTGGCCAATTCTGAGCAATTTTACGTGGCCCATCTGCTGTTACGGTTGACGGATGGGCCAATTGGCCCGGTGGATGCTGTGTATTCATGTTTGTTCCTGCTTGGAACAAGGTCACTTTGACAGTCTGATGACATGATGTACTGATGTTGTCATCGGCCATTTGCGTGGGGAAATGGGCAGTCTATCCTATAAGCCTGTAGAGTAAACACCTTTTCAATAAAGCTCTTCTTTATTTGTACCTTCATGATCTGAAAGTCTTTCTTTCAAAGTACCACAAAGAAACTGGCAATGAGGAAGTTGGAACCACACTGGCAGACTCACAGAGAAATAAACTAAAGTATAAAAATCGTCAATCCGTGCTACATACATCTTAAAAGGATTAAGAAGATGAAAACATTGCTGCAGCAAATCTGGCAACAGAGATAGCAACCATTGAAGGAACTGAAATTTAAACGATTTCAGAGGAAACAACATTGAAAAGTAGCTCGCCACATGCTCTGCACAGAAAGATCTGGAACAGCAGAGGGAGCACTGAGAGTAGCAAGCACCCTGCAATAATCATTTCGAGCTGCGGGTGTTGCAAAACTCAGATTGAAACAGGCTGAGCTCAGGATAACCTTGTTTGAAAAACAGAAGTGAGGTATTGCTAAAATCTTCTTGGCACATTGTGCTTAAGCAAGTCCTTTTCACAATAAAGCGATGGGAATTTTTAGCACTGTGGAACCTGAGAACTCTGAGCAGTACAGCTCACATACTGAAAGATTTGTTTAACCACTCAACCATTACCATCAAGCCAGGGGATCAATGCTGGTTCAATGCAGAATGCAGGAGGGCATGCCAGGAGCAGCAACAGACACACCTAAAAATGAGGTGTCAACCTGGTGAAGCTACAACACTGGACCACTTGCATGCCAAACAGCATAAAGAGAAAATGATAGATAGAGCGAAGCAATCCCACAAACAAGAGCCTTTTGGCTAAGATCAAGTGTAGTATGGTCGGCAGCCCATGGTCGGCCGCACTTGGTTGAGGTCATTAGGTTACACTGAAGCTTCATATGTTTCATATGAAGCAATTTTTTAAAGCGGCATCTCGGCCTTTTGGCTAAGATGTAAATGAGCTCAAGTCTTGGAGGAGGAACCTCCCCTTTCTCCAATCAGCTTGGCTCATGTAGATCAGGCCCAGGACAGGGTGGTTTGGTCGCTCGCCCTGTCTTGTCAGCCTGGATCTGAAATGTCTCAACTTGTTGAGACTCTGAATTGGATTTGATTTGATTGAATTGGAAAAGTATTTTAAAAATCCCACAAACAATAGATTAGATCTAAGCTCTTCAGTCCTGCCACATCCAGTCGTGAACGGTGGTGGACAATTAAACAACTCACTGGAGGAGGATCCACAAACATCCCCATCCTCAATAACGGAGGATCCCAGCACACAGTGCAAAAGATAAGGCTAGAGCATTCACAGCAATCTTCAGCCAGAAGTGTCGAGTGGATGATCCCTCTCGGCCTCCTCCAGCATCTCAGATGCCAGTATCCAGCAGTTCGATTCATTCCACATGATACGAGAAACACTTGGAGGTACTGGATACTGCAAAGGCAATGGACTCTGATAACATTCCAGCAATAGTACTGAAGACTTGTGCTCCAGAACTTGTCGCTCCCCGAGCCAAGCTCTTCCAGTACAATTACACCTCTGGCATCTACCCAACAATGTGGAAAATTGCCCAGGTATGTCCTGTACACAAAAAGCAACCCAGCCAATTACCACCCAATCAGTTCAACTCTCGATCATCATTAAAGTGATGGAAGGGGTCATCAACAGTGCTCAGCAATAACCTGCTCAGTGACGTCCAGTTTGGGTTTCGCCAGGGTCGCTCAGCTCCTGACCTCATTACCGCTTTGGTTCAAACATGGACAAAAAAGCTGAATTCCAGAGGTGAGGTGAGAGTGACAGCCCTTGACATCAATGCCGCATTTGACTGAGTGTGGCATCAAGGAGCCCTAGCAAAAGTGGAATCAATGGGTATCAGGGGGCAAACTCTCCGCTGGTTGGAGTCATACCTGGTACATAGGAAGATGGTTGTGATTGTGGAGGGTCAGTCTTCTCAGCTCCAGGACATCTCTGCAGGAGTCCCTCAGGGCAGTGTCCTAGGCCCAACAATCTTCAGCTGCTTCATCAATGACCTTCCCTCCATCATAATGTCAGAAGTGGGGATGTTCGCCGATGATTGCACAATGTTCAGCATGATTCACGACTCCTCTGATACTGAATTGTCCATGTTCAAATGCAACAAGATCTGGACATTATCCAGGTTTGGGCTGACAAGTAGCAAGTAACATTCGCGCCACACAAATGCCAGGCAATGACCATCACCAATATAAGAGACACTCTAACCACCGCCCTTTGACATTCAATGGTGTAACCATCACTGAATTCCCCACTGTCAACATCCTTGGGGTCACCATCGACCAGAAACTCAACTGGACTTTCCACATAAAAACAGTGGCTACAAGAGCAAGTCAGAGGCCAGGAATACTGCAGTGAGTAACTCACTTCCTGACTCCCCAGAGCCTATCCACCATTTACAAGGCACAAGTCAGGAGTGTGATGGAATGCTCCTCACTTGCCTGGACTGGTGCAGCTCCAATAACACTCAAGAAGCTTGGCACCATCCAGCACAAAGCAGCCCGCTTGATTGGCAATACATCGACAAACATTCAATCCCTCCAGCACCGACTCTCAGTCGAAGCAGTGTGTGTACTATCTACAAGATGCACTGCGGCAATTCACCAAAGATCCTGAGACAGCACCTTCAAAACCCATGACCACTTCCATCTCGAAGGACAAAGGCAGCAGGTAAGTAGAAACACAACCATCTGCAAGTTCCCCTCCAAACCACTCACCATCCTGACTTGGAAATATATCGCCGTTCCTTCGCAGTCGCTGTGTCAAAATCCTGGAATTCCCTCCCTAACGACATTGTGGGTCAACCCACAGAACATGGACTGCAGCAATTCAAGAAGGCAGCTCACCACCACCTTCTCAAGGGCAACTAGGGATGGGCAATAAATGCTGGCCAGCCAGCGGTGCTCATGTCCCATGAATTAATAAAAAATAATGGCACAGGAATTCCAGTCAATGGGTTTTATCTGTTCAATTGTTTTGTTTAAAGGAAACCGTCATATAATTATTCTTGTCCATTTCACTTTACATGTTCCCATTCTGGGCGAATTGCCCCTCTCAGCAAATTGCCATCTCCAATCTAGTTAGTAGATTCTCCTGCTCTGTGCATACCAATGACTGCAATTGGAGAGAGGAATGAAGAGAGAAATTTATCACAGAAGGTGTCATTTGTGACTTTGACAGGAGCAGAAATCCAGATGAATTTATCTCTGGACTTGTATGAAAGATGGATAAAGCTTGAAGAACTGAAGGAATGATGAGAGGAATGAACAATAGAATCCCTCCAGTGCCAAAAGAGGCCAAACAGCCCATCGCATTTGCACCGACTGTCCGAAAGAGCATCCCACCCAGGTACTTTCCTCCACCCTAGCCCCACGCATTTACCATGACTAATCCACCTAACCGACACGTCTTCGGTCACTAAAGGGCAATTTCGCATGGCCATTCCACTAACCTACACATCATTTGGACTGTGCGAGGAAACCGGAGACCCGGGGAACATGCAAATTCCACACAGTCACCCAAGGTCTGAATCAAAATAAGAAAGATATGTTGCAAGATGGTCAGGACTGAGAATGAAAGATACCAGATTATATGATTGGTGGGAAAGATACAGTAAATGAAAGATTGACTTGAGATGCTGTGCCTTTCCTTTAACCTCCTGCTGTCTCACCATTCAGGTCCCTGAATGCTCCTTCAAAGTGAAACAGAGATTTACTTGTACTTTTTTCAGTTTACAAATAGAATCATTACTCACGATTGCTCTCTTCATCAGGGAGGCCAATGGCAGATTGGGAGCAGACTCTTTTATTCAGTGAGAGTAAGCTCGAGTTCCCAGTCTCCTGTCATTTTAATTCTGATTCCACTCTCACTCTGTCCTGGGCCTCCTGCCCTGATCCAATGAAACTCGGACGAACCTTCAGCAACAATGGCTCATCTTTCATTTTGGTGATTACAACTTCAAGAAGTAACATCCAAATCGATAATTTGATATCACAATTCAGCCTCAGGTTTGTTTGATTTGATTTTATCCATCAATTGTTTGCTGATACCCTATTTCCCCATTGCCACATGGTTTAGACCATCTTTCTTTATTATCCCTAACCCAATTGGCATTGACCCCACTCCATTGCCCCCACTCCATTGACCCCACTCCATTGACCCCACTCCATTGCCCCCACTCCATTGCCCCCACTCCATTGACCCCACTCCATTGACCCCCTCCATTGACCCCACTCCATTGACCCCACTCCATTGACCCCACTCCATTGCCTCGACTCCATTGCCTCATCCCCATTGCCCCCAATCCATTGCCCCCACTCTCCTCTTCACCATCATCCCTTTTTCCCGTCAACTCTCCCGTTTCCATCATCCCTTTTCCAATCCACTCACCCCATCTCCATCTTTCCTTTCATGTTCTCTCTTTCTCGCCATCCCTCAGTTTCTCACTGACTCTCTCTCTCTCTCCATCCCTCAGTTTCACACTGACTCTCTCTTTCTCTCCATCACTGTTTCACACTGACTCTCTCTTTCTCTCCATCCCTCTGTTTCACACTGACTCTCTCTTTCTCTCCATCCCTCAGTTTCACACTGACTCTCTCTTTCTCTCCATCCCTCAGTTTCACACTGACTCTCTCTTTCTCTCCATCCCTCAGTTTCACACTGACTCTCTCTCTCCATCCCTCAGTTTCACACTGACTCTCTCTCTCTCTCTCTCCATCCCTCAGTTTCACACTGACTCTCTCTCTCCATCCCTCAGTTTCACACTCTCTCTATCTCTCCATCCCTGTTTCACACTGACTCTCTCTTTCTCTCCATCCCTGTTTCACACTGACTCTCTCTTTTTCTCCATCCCTCTGTTTCACACTGACTCTCTCTTTCTCTCCATCCCTCTGTTTCACACTGACTCTCTCTTTCTCTCCATCCCTCAGTTTCACACTGACTCTATCTCTCCATCCCTCAGTTTCACACTGACTCTCTCTCTCTCCATCCCTCAGTTTCACACTGACTCTCTCTCTCTCTCCATCCCTCAGTTTCACACTGACTCTCTCTCTCTCCATCCCTCAGTTTCACACTGACTCTGTCTCTCCATCCCTCAGTTTCACACTCTCTCTATCTCTCCATCCCTCTGTTTCACACTGACTCTCTCTTTCTCTCCATCCCTCTGTTTCACACTGACTCTCTCTCTCCATCCCTCAGTTTCACACTCTCTCTATCTCTCCATCCCTCTGTTTCACACTGACTCTCTCTTTCTCTCCATCCCTCAGTTTCACACTGACTCTCTCTATCTCTCCATCCCTCAGTTTCACACTGACTCTCTCTCTCTCCATCCCTCAGTTTCACACTGACTCTCTCTCTCTCCATCCCTCAGTTTCACAGACTCTCTTTCTCTCCATCCCTCAGTTTCACACTGACTCTTTCTCTCCATCCCTCTGTTTCACACTGACTCTCTCTTTTTCTCCATCCCTCTGTTTCACACTGACTCTCTTTCTCTCCATCCCTCAGTTTCACACTGACTCTCTCTCTCCATCCCTCAGTTTCACACTCACTCTCTTTCTCTCCATCCCTCAGTTTCACACTGACTCTCTCTCTCCATCCCTCAGTTTCACATTCCCCTCCTCTTCCTTGACTATCGCTTTGTGGTGACAAGGGGAATTTCACAGTAACTTCATTGCAGTGCAATGTGAGCCTTGTGAATAATAAATGCAGACTGAGCTTTGTGTCAGTGCACTGATATCTCTCCCTTTCCCACTCTCCCTCCCTGAGCCTGTCAGCCGCTTTTCTTTCTCGACACAAGTCGCTGCAAAACATTTTCCAGGATTGAATTCCCAATGATCTTGGATGACACGGACTTTCCTATTGGCTGTCACCGTCTGATTGACAGGGGGATGCACCAATCACGAAGGCTGCTCCTCGATGCTCCGCCCACATTACCGCGCAGCCTGGCAGCTGTTTGGCGTCTCGCGCCGCGGCCGTTAAACGGCCAGAGCGCGAGCCGCGCATTGCGCATGTGTAGAATCAGAGCTGCCGCGAGCACCAAGTCCCAGTCTGGCACCGCGCATGTGCGCAATCACAGCCAAGCGGGGCGGCAGTTCAGTGCGCATGCGCTCGGTCCAAGAATGTGCGTATTAATGACACGCGGTGAAATTTTAAATATTCATCATTCAAGTTTAAAGTACGGTCTCTATGCAGAGGCTTCACCGCATTATTATAATCTATATATAGAGATTTCACAGATTATTATAGTCTCAATGTAGAGTATTCACAGCATTATTATGGTCTCTATACAGAGATTTCACAGAATTATTGTCCTCTGTCGAGACACTTCAGAGGATTATCACAGAATGATGGAATTCTTACAGTGCAGAAGGAGGCCATTTAACCCATCGAGTCAGCACCAACCACAATCCCTCCAAGCCTCTATCCCCGTAGCCCCACATATTTACCTTGCTCGTCCCCCTGACACCAAGTGGCAATTTAGCATGGCCAATCAACCTGACCCGCACATCCATGTGCTCCGGTTTCCTCCCACAGTCCAAAGATATGTGGGTTCGGTGGATTGGCCATGCTAAATTGACCCTGTGTCAGGGGGATTAGCAGGGTAAATATGTGGGTTATGGGGATAGGGCCTGGGTGGGATTGTAGTCGGTGCAGACTTGATGGGCCAAATGGCCTCCTTCTGCACTGTAGGATTCTATGATCTTTGGACTGTGGGAGGAAACTGGAGCACCCGGAGGAAACCAGTGCAAACACTGGGAGAATGTGCGAACTCCACACAGGTAGTGACCCAAGCCGGGAACCGAACCGGGGTCCTTGGCGCTGTGAGTTTTGTAAGAGGGAGGTCGTGCCTTACAAATTTGGTGGAGTTTTTTGAGGAAGTGACAAAAACGGTTGATGAAGGAAGGGCCGTGGATGTCGTCTATATGGATTTCAGTAAGGCATTTGACAAAGTCCCACATGGCAGGTTGGTTAAGAAGGTTAAGGCTCATGGGATACAAGGAGAAGTGGCTAGATGGGTGGAGAACTGGCTTGGCCATAGGAGACAGAGGGTAGTGGTCGAAGGGTCTTTTTCCGGCTGGAGGTCTGTGACCAGTGGTGTTCCGCAGGGCTCTGTACTAGGACCTCTGCTATTTGTGATATATATAATTGATTTGGAAGAAGGTGTAACTGGTGTCATCAGCAAGTTTGCGGATGACACGAAGATGGCTGGAATTGCGGATAGCGAAGAGCATTGTCGGGCAATACAGCAGGATATAGATAGGCTGGAAAATTGGGCGGAGAGGTGGCAGATGGAATTTAATCCGGATAAATGCGAAGTGATGCATTTTGGAAGAAATAATGTAGGGAGGAGTTATACAATAAATGGCAGAGTCATCAGGAGTATAGAAACACAGAGGGACCGAGGTGTGCAAGTCCACAAATCCTTGAAGGTGGCAACACAGGTGGAGAAGGTGGTGAAGAAGGCATATGGTATGCTTGCCTTTATAGGACGGGGTATAGAGTATAAAAGCTGGAGTCTGATGTTGCAGCTGTATAGAACGCTGGTTAGGCCACATTTGGAGTACTGCGTCCAGTTCTGGTCGCCGCACTACCAGAAGGACGTGGAGGCATTGGAGAGAGTGCAGAGAAGGTTTACCAGGATGTTGCCTGGTATGGAGGGTCTTAGCTATGAGGAGAGATTGGGTAGACTGGGGTTGTTCTCCTTGGAAAGACGGAGAATGAGGGGAGATCTAATAGAGGTATACAAGATTATGAGGGGTATAGATAGGGTGAACAGTGGGAAGCTTTTTCCCAGGTCGGAGGTGACGATCACGAGGGGTCACGGGCTCAAGCTGAGAGGGGCGAAGTATAACTCAGACATCAGAGGGACGTTTTTTACACAGAGGGTGGTGGGGGCCTGGAATGCGCTGCCAAGTAGGCTGGTAGAGGCAGGCACGCTGACATTGTTTAAGACTTACCTGGATAGTCACATGAGCAGCCTGGGAATGGAGGGATACAAACGATTGGTCTAGTTGGACCAAGGAGCGGCACAGGCTTGGAGGGCCGAAGGGCCTGTTTCCTGTGCTGTACTGTTCTTTGTTCTTTGTGAGGCAGCAATGCTAACCACTGTGCCGCCCATATTATAGTCCATATAATAGAGTATTCACAGCATTTTTCTCTGAAGCAACAACTGAAAATGCTGGAAAATCTCAGCAGGTCTGACAGCATCTGTGGGAAGAGAATAGAGCTAACGTTTCAAGTCCTGATGACACTTCATTTGAATGGGCTCTGAATTCTCTGAAGAATTCCTTCAGGGCACACTTCTAACAACATTGAATCTCTATACAATTGTTGCTAGAAATAAAGGACCGCACGTCCTTTATCTACAAATTATTTCAAATGCTTCCAGAAGATTCTCTGACATCTAGCCAATTGTATCACCAGAAATTAATCACACGGCTTGAATAGCCAATGAAATTACATATAAACAACACCATTATGCTTAGTTCAAATTGCATATCTTTCAGGTAAAGACAATAAAATTTGATGCCAGCATGTCTAGCTCAATGTAAACAACTTCCCATATTTGGTCAACATAGGAAGCTTCAGATCAGAGTTCCTCGTCCAGATCCTGACTCAGAGTAACTTTAAGCCTGCTTCTAGCTTTAATTATAAGTTGACCAAAAATCCCAGCATGTTTAACTCTGAGCCAGAATAGCCCCATTAAAGCCAATATTGCCATGATTGTTGTTAAAATCATTGTTGTTGTCATTCTTTCTCCATCCACAAGGTGTTGCTGGATGTTACAACTTATTCAACGGTGACTTCATTTTTCAAACCTTTTGTTTCACATAACTGGTACTCGACAGTAGATATACAGACATTTTATACAATCAAAACATGCCAACATAACAGTAATATAATCCATTTCAGTCCTTGTCTTCCACCATCCATCATTCCTTCTCCTTTCATCACAATTGTGACAAAGCATCGACAATCATATTCTATTTTCCCCTGCCAGATGGATAATTTTCAAATTAAATGGCTGCTACAATAGACCTATCTCAACAGTCTTGCATTTTTATTCTTAAATCTCTCCAAAAACATCAATGGATTGTGATCAGAGTGCACAGTCTCATGTGAATAACTGGCAACACAAATGTTAAAATGTTGCAACGCCAGCACCAAACTCAAAGTTTCAATCGGTATGTAAAGCGGACAAGAATGACAAAAATGACTGCAGGTCCCTTACCGTCAGAAACAGGAGATTTCATAACGGAATAAATCACTCAAGATGGCGCTTGAGTGAGGCGACTTCTTGCGAGCTGTGCCCAGCATACCCTCTAATTCTATCTTTTACTCTCGTTCTATGCTTCCAAAACTTTATTCTAAATCTTTCAAACTCTCTAACAATGCTCTAATTCAATCTCTTCCCTGTCCTGCTGCCATCATTCTTTTGAATGGACCTACCTTGCATGAAGTTGATCCTTCTCTACACCCTTGCTATGACTGTAACACTACATTCTGCATTCTCTCCATTCTTTCTGTATGGTATGCTTTGTATAGCATGCAAGAAACGAAAATTTCACTGTATACCAAGGAATGTGACAATAATAAATCAATCAATCAATCTATCATCACCTTCTTGTAATAGTACAGCACCGACGCCCACATCACTCACATCAATGGCCACCTTGAATGGTTTTGCATAACTTGGTGTGGCCAACACAGGGACAGTGGTTAACACAGTTTTCAGGCTGTCAACTGCCTGTTGACACTCCACTGTCCACTGAAATTCGCTATGCTTCTTCAGCAAGTCAGCCAGTGAGCAACCATGCTTTTCATGCTAATATTCGGCACAAATTTCCTGTAAAAACCATTCAGGCTCAGAAATCTCAGTATTTCCCTTCTTGTCAATGGTATTGGGAACTCCCCAATAACCTTTGTTTTCACATACCGTGGGGTGATCTGTCCATGTCTAATTGTATGGCTGAGGAACGTGACTTGGGCTTTCCCAAACTTACTCTTAGCCAAGTCAACCATCAAGCCCACCTCCTGAAGTCAATCGATAAAATTCTGCCAGGTGCTTTGAATGTTCTATCTATGTCTGACTAAAAATCACCAGATTGTCTCTGTACACCACACAATTGGGTAATCCTGCAGTGACCTTGTTGGTTAATCTTTGAAATGTGGTGGGGCATTTTTCGTTCCAAATGGCATGACTTTGAACTGCTGCAAACCATTTGGTGTCATGAAAGCTGAACTCTCCTTTACCCTTTTGGATAAAGGGAACTGCCAGTGACCTTTGAGTAAGTCAAGTTTGGAGATTAAAGTCACCTTTCCCACCTTTCCAATGCAGTCCTCCAACCGAGGAATAGCAAAACAAATCTCATTTCGTAACCATATTAACTTTCCTATTGTCCGCACACAATTGCCTAAAACCATACGGGTGAGCTCCACTCGCTGCAACTCACTTCAATTATATAATTTTTAAGCATGTTTTCAGTCTCCTTTTGGACCTGTGCCAACTTTAGAGGGTTAAGGCTATAAGGATGTTGTTTAGTTCGAACAGCATTTCCTACATCTACATCATGTATAACTATTTTACTACTTCCCAGCTTATTCCCACATATCTCCCCATGTGATTTTAATAACTCTTTCAGGTCATTTAGATATTCCTCTGGAGGGTAAATCAATAATTTATACTACTTTCTGATAACTCCCTCATTGTCCATTATAATGGATGTTCAATTCAGAATCATCTGGTTTTGGATCTTCACTCTGAGTTATAACCATTAACACATCCTCCTTCTGCTTTCCTTCCCTATCAAAATACCATTTAAGCATATTCACATGACACACTCTGTGAGTTTTCCTTCTATCTGACGTATTTACCAAATAATTCATCTCACTCGATTTGCTTTCAATTTGATATGGCCCACTAAACCTTGCTTTTAAAGGTTCACCTACCACTGGGAGCAATACCAAGACGTTATCTCCACGAGCAAAACTACAATTTTTTGATTTCTTATCCGTTTCCTGTTTTATCACATGCTGTGCTACTTTTAAATGTACCCAACTCACCTGCTCTATTCAATCTTTCCCTAAAATAGTCCAATAATGTAGCCTGAGAATGCTGACTCACCAATTTTTCTTTAATCAATTTAACAGGTCCAATTACCTCATGACCAAAAATTATTTAAAATGTAATGAATTTAGTTGATTCATTAGGTGCATCCCTAATTTCAGAAAGTACAAGTGGAATTCCTTTATCCCAATCCTCCAGATAATCTTGACAATAAGTCCTAAATATTGTCTTTAAAGTTTGGTGCCACCGCTCTCACGCTCCCTGCGAGTCTGTATGGCACAGTAAGGAGTCTAACAACACCAGGTTAAAGTCCAACAGGTTAAACTCCACATCAGTCTGTATGGCACACAGCTAATTTAAATTGTTTTACTCCTAAGCTCTCCATAATCTCCTTGAATAACTTTGATGTAAAATTTGATTTGATTGTATTTCTGTGGCTACACCATATCTAGTTAAAAAATTCAAGTAACTCCTCTACGATCCATTTAGCTGCAATATTGCATAATGGAGTGGCCTCTGGAAATCTAGTAGACGCATCCATCATGGTCAATAGATGTTGATTCCCCCTTTTTGTTCTACACAATCAATTAAGACCCTTGTAAAAGGTTCCTCAAATGCTGAAATGGATATTAAGGGTGCTGATTTTATCACTGCTTGAGGCTTTCCAATTACCTGACATGTGTGACATGGTAAGAAGTCTCACAACACCAGGTTAAAGTAACAAATACCCCATGCTCCGAAAGCTTATGGTATTTGCTACCAAATAAACCTGTTGGACTTTAACCTGGTGTTGTGAGACTTCTTACTGTGTTCACCCCAGTCCAACGCCGGCATCTCCACATCATGTGTGACATGACCAGAAAATTCAACCACATCTTTATGCAGTCCAGGCCAATAAAAATGTTTTTGTATTTTAGCTTGAGTTTTCCTTACTCCCAAAGGACCTCCTACTGGTCCCTCATCTGCTATCTGCAACACCTCCTTTCTATACCCTACTGGCAATACCACTTGATGAACTCCTGCTCATTTTTTCATTCACCTGAATGTGTAAAGGTACTCATTAAGCCATACTTTTTAAGGTAATAACATTCCGGTACACACTCAAATTCCTCTTCTGTGTATGCTTTCTGATACAACTGTTAGATAGTTAGCGGCTTCAGGAAGCATAGTGGAGTGCCTCTGCCTACAAACAAAGGATCGTGAATGATGCCCAGCAAACTGACCTCCCATCTATTGACTCTATCTTGTCTGGAGACAATACACATCTTTTTAGCCTGTCTTGATGCTCTCTCCACTCACGTTGTTTTGTTTCTTAAAGACTTGATTTGCTGTAAGTATTCGCATTCCAACCATTATTCATGTAAATTGAGTCTGCCCTGTTTGTGAACAGAATTCCCACTCACCTGAAGAAGGGGCTTGGAGCTCCGAAAGCTTGTGTGGCTTTTGCTACCAAATAAACCTGTTGGACTTTAACCTGGTGTTGTTAAACTTCTTACTCTGTCTACATCAACAGGGGTGAAGTGCAAATGGTCGAGAGCTTCTATATTCCAGGTGTCCAGGTCACTATTCTATCACATCACATATCGCTATTCTAATCCCTCCATGCCGATGCTATAGTTAAGAAAGACCACCAATGCCTCTACTTTCTTAGGAGGCTGAGGAAATTCGTCATGTCTGCTACGGATCTCACAAACCTTTACAAATGCACCATAGAAAGCATCCTTTCCGACGTATCACAGTTTGGTATGGCTTCTGCTCTGACAAGACTGCAAGAAACTACAAAGGATCGTGAATGATGCCCAGCAAACTGACCTCCCATCTATTGACTCTATCTACACTTCCTGCTGCCTCGGAAAAGCAGAAAACATAAACAAGCACCCCACACACTCTTTCACTTCTTCCGTCGGAAAAAAGGTACCAAAGTCTGAGGTCACTGACTTAAGAACAGCTTCTTCTCTGCTGCCATCAGACTTTTGAATGGACCTACCTTATATTAAGTTGATCTTTCACTACACCCCAGTTATGACTGTAACATTACATTCTGTACTCTCCCCTTTCCTTCTCTATGAATGCTATGCGTTGTCTGTATAGTGCGCAAGAAACAATACTTTTCACTCCATACGAATACATGTGACAATAATAAATCAAATCATATCAAATATCTTTCTGTTGTAATTCTGCCAACTAACTGAACTAAAAAAATCCACCTCATCTTCCACCTGTTCTTGTTCTTTTCCAATCATCTGATCCAAAATCATTTGATAATTGAACTTCAACCTTCTTATCTTCACTCTTTGGTTTCTCCTCCTGTCTTAATTTGTGACTTTGTGACTTTGTTACTACCAACAGAAAAAATGCCAGGAAATGAGTCTCAGGAACGAGTTGAGCAACACGGCTGTTTGATTTTCCACTGGCTTTTTAACCACAGTAGGCATCACTCCCACATGTGATCCAGCTGTATCATTACCCAAGATAAGCTGTATTCCTGGACAAGATAATTTCTCTATCACTCCTACTACCACTTCACCACTCTTCACTGGACTCTCCAACCGCACCTTGTATAATGGAACACTACTCTTCTCACCCTGAATTCCACATATTACCACCTTTTCTGAAAATGCTCCTCCCAAACTACACAAATCCTCATCTCTTACCATCAAAGATTGACTTGTTCCTGTATCTCTTAAAATTTTAACTTCTTTGCCTACTTCTCCTAGTACACATCAGTAAACTTTAACCATACAAGTAAATTATTTAAAGAGATCTGACACTTTCAATCAACTCCTGACCAGGCTGTATATTATTTTGCATCTCTTTGCTTCAACTGGGGTTTCCATTTCCACTTTAACAAACCCCACTGGCTTATCCTGTTTTACCACGTCTCCTTAGTACTTCTGTTAAGCCACCAACGCTACTTCTGTTAAGCCACCAAGGACTTTGCATGATCTAATTTATTACAGTGAAGATGTGGAGATGCCAGCGTTGGACTGGGGTGGGCATAATAAGATGCCTCACAACAGCAAGTAAAAGTCTAACAAAGTGCAACCACAAGCTTTCGGAGCACTGCTCCTTCATCAGGTAGTGGAGGTTACTTCACAACCACGGCATATATAGGCAAAGACACAATCACATTGCGAGATAATTACAGATTAGAATGTGAAGAATGGTTGGAATGCGAGTCTTTACAGGTAATCAAGTCTTTACAGGTACAAACAGTGTGTGTGTGGAGAGAGGGAAAATCGCAAGTTAAAGAGGTGTGAATTGTCTCAAGCCAGGGCAGTTAGTAGGATTTTGCAAAGTAAGAGGAATGCAACAGACACCTACAGACGCTAAAATACATTCTCGTAAGAACAGGATATGGAGCTCGACTCATCGATTGACAGCTCCAACACGCCAGAGCAACAAACCGCACTGACCTCCTCAGAAAACAAATAAGGGACATGATCGACAGAGTACGCTTCGTCATCCAGTACTTCCCGGAGAAGAGAAACTACGACATCTTTTTCGAAACCTTCAACATGTCATCAATGATGATGAACATCTCACCAAGGTCATTCACACATCCCCACTACTTACCTTCAAACAACTGCGCAACCTCAAACAGACCATTGTTCACAGCAACTATCCAGCCTTCAGGAGAACAACGACCACGACACCACACAACCCTGCCATGGCAACCTCTGCAAGACGTGCCGGATCATCGACATGAATACCACCATCACAGGCGAGAACGCCATCCACCAGGTACACAGTACATACTCATGGGACTCGGCCAATGTTGTCTATCTCATATGCTGCAAGTAAGGATGCCTCAAGGAGTGGTACATCGGCGAGACCATGCAGACGCTACGACAATGGATGAATGGACACCACGCAACAATCACCAGGCAGGAGTGTTCCCCCCTAGTCGGGGAGCACTTCAGCAGTCAAGGGCATTCAGCCTCCGATCTTAGGTAAGTGTTCTCCAAGGTGGCCTTCAAGACACACGACAACTCAGAATCGCCGAGCAGAAACTGATCGCCAAGTTCCGCACGTATGAGGAAGGCCTCAACCGAGATCTTGGGTTCATGTTACACCATGTGTAACTCCCACCATTTGGCCTGGGCTTGCAAAATCTTACTAACTGGCCTGGCTGGAGACAATTCACATCTTGTCCCTCTCTCCACTTGCATTGTCTGTACCTGTGAAGAATTGATTACCATTATCTTGCAATTGTGTCTCTGTCTATATATGCCATGTTTGTAAAACCACCTCTCCACTCACCTGGATGAAGGAGCAGCGCTCTGAAAGCTCATAATTCCAGACAAACCTATTGGACTTTAACCTGGTGTTGTAAGACTCAAAGATGCCAAAAGATAGTACCGGACCAAGCTAGAGTCCAAGGCTAGCCACACGGACCCCCGGCGACTATGGCAAGGTCTGCAAGACAAAACAGGCTACAAGATGAAGGCATGTAAAATCGCCAGCTCCAACTCACCCCTTCCTGGTGAGCTCAATGCATTCTACGCCTGTTTTGAGCAAGAGGTCAGTGACAGCACGTCCTCCACCCTGGAAGCCTTGGATGAACGTGTATCTGGGGTCATCATTGCAGGTGTCAGAGCAGTTTTCTCGAAGGTCAACCCACGGAAAGCAACTGGCCTGGGTGGGGTACAGACAAGCACTCTGATCCTGCATGGATTAACTGGTGGGGGTATTCACAGGCATCTTCAACCTCTCTTTACAACAATCTGAGGTCCCTATCTGCTTCAAGAAGACAACTATCATCAAGTTTGCTGATGACATCAACGTCGTGGGTTGGATCTCAAACAATGACGAGACATGACGAGAATGAGATCGAGAATCTGGCGAAGTTGTGCAGCAACAAAAATCTTTCCCTCAATGTCAACAAAATGAAGGAGATTGTCATTGACTGTAGAGGAAAACATGCCCATCAATGGGGATGAAGTAGAAATGGTCGAGAGCTTGAGGTTTTTAGGTGTCCAGATCACCAACAGCCTGTCTTGGTCCCCCCATGCCAACACTATATTTAAGAAAACCCACCAACATCTCTACTTTCTCAGAAAACTAAGGAAATTTGGCATGTCAGCTATGACCCTCTCACCAACGTTTACAAATGCACCATAGAAAGCATTATTTCTGGTCGGATCATAGCTTGGTATGGCTCCTGCTCCACCCAAGACCACAAGAAACTACAAAAGGTCATGAATGTAGCCCAATCCATCACACAAACCAGCCTCCCATCCATTGACTCTGTCTGCACTTCCCACAGCCTTGGAAAAGCAGCCAGCATAATTAAGGACCCCACGCACCCCGGACACTCTCTCTTCCACCTTCTTCTGTCAGGAAAAAGATACAAAAGTCTGAGGTCACGTACTAACCAACTCAGGAACTGCTTCTTCCCTGCTGCCATCAGACTTTTGAATGGACCTACCTTACATTAAGTTGATCTTTCTCCACACCCTAGCTATGACTGTAACACTAGATTCTGCATTCTCTCATTTCCTTCTCTATGAACAGTATGCTTTGTCTGTATAACGCGCAAGAAACAATACTTTTCACTGTCTACGAACACATGTGTAATTAGTAGAATTGACAAGGGGGAGCCAGTCCATGTAGTACATTTGGACTTTCAGAAAGTGTTTAACAAAGTCCCACATAAGAGATTATTGTGCAAGATTAAAGCGCATGGGATTGGGGGAAGTATATTGAGATGAATAGAAAACTGGTTGGCAGAGAGGAAACAAAGAGTAGGAATTAATCTGTGCTTTTCAAATTGGCAGACAGTAACTAGTGGGGTGCCACAGGGATTGGTGCTGGGGCCCCAGCTATTCACAATATATATTCATGATTTGGTTGAGGGAACAAAATGTAAGGTCTCAAGGTTTGCAAATGGTACCAAGTTGAGTGGGAGGGTGAACTGTGACGAGGATGTAGAGATCCTTCAAAATGATCTGGACAGGTTGGGTGAGTGGGCAAATCAATGCAGATGCAGTATAATTTGGATAAAGGTGAGGTTATTCACTTTGGAAGCAAAAACAAGAAGGCAGATTACTACTTGAATGGCTGTAAATTGGGAGAGGGGAGTGTGCAGTGGACCTGGGTGTCCTTGTGCACCAGTCGCTGAAGGTAAGCATGTAGATGCAGCAGGCAGTAAAGAAGGCAATTGGTCTGTTGGCCTTCATTGCAAGAGGTTTCGAGTACAGCTAGGCCTACGTTGAATGCAGTGTTCAATTCTGGTCGCCACACTACCAGAAGGATGTGAAGGCTTTCAAAAGGGTACAGAAAAGATTTACCAGGATGTTGCCTGGTATGGTGGGCATTAGCTATGAGGAGAGGTTTGAGAAACGTGGTTTGTTCTCACTGGAACGGCGGAGGTTGAGGGGCGACCTGATAGAAGTCTACAAGATTATGAGGGGCATGGACAGAGTGGATAGTCAGAAACGTTTTCCCAGGGTAGAAAAGTCAATTACTCACGGGCATAGGTTTAAGGTGCGAGGGGCAAGGTTTAAAGGAGATGCACGGGGCAGGTTTCTTGCACAGAGGGTGGTGGGTACCTGGACCTTGCTGCCGGCGGAGGGAGTGGAAGCAGATACAATCGTGACTTTTAAGGGGCATCCTGACAAATACATGAATAGGATGGGAATGCAGGGATATGGTGCCCAGAAGGGTAGGGGGCTTTAATTCAGTAGTTCAGTCAGGTTGCATAGTCGGTGCAGGGCCAAAGGGCCTGTTCCTGTGCTGTAATTTTCTTTGTTCTTTGTTCTACATGAGCAGGGATCTGTTATTGCAATTATACAGAGCCTTGGTGAGGCCACATCTAAAGTATTGTGTGCAATTTTGGTCTCCTTTTCTGAGGAAGGATGTGTTTGATCTCGAGCGAGTGCAGTGAAGTGATTCCAGGGATGGCGGGACTTATATATGAGGAAAGATTGACAAGGTTAGGATTGTTTTCGCTGGAGAGGGGGGAGTCTCGTAGAGACTTGTAAAATTCTAACAGAACTAGATAGGATCGACGCAGGAAGGATGTTCCCAACGGTGGGTGAGTCCAGAACCAGGAGTCACAGCCTGAGGATTCGGGTAGACCATTTAGGACAGAGGTGAGGAGACATTTCTTCACCCAAATAGTGGTGAGCCTGTGGAATTCATTCCAACAGGAAGTAGTTGATGCCAGAAAATTGAATGTATTCAAGAGGCAGCTGGATATAGCACTTTGGGCGAATGGGATCAAAGGTTATGGGGATAAAGCAGGTTGAGGCGAATGAGTTGGACGATCAACCATGATCGTAATGAATGGTGGAGCAGGCTCGAAGGGCCAAATGGCCTCTTCCTACTCCTATCTTCTATGTTTCTATGTGACAATAATAAATCAAATCAAACTTCTTGCTTTTACAGTGAATCCACCCTCCTTTTTAACCTGAGGTTCACTGTTTTTTTTATCTCCCACAAGATTTCTGTTACCACATGAGGATTTTTCTTTTCCCCAATTTCTATCCCTCAGGCTGAAACTGATGTTGGCCTCAACATTTAGACGATAAAAATCCTGTGAATACTCAACATTCAGACTGTAATAATGCTGTGTATTCTCTCAAATAGACTGTAATGATCCAGTGAATATTCTACATTAAGACTATAATAATCCTGTGAATATATATAGATTATAATCATCCTGTGAAGTGTAAGGAATAATCATTAAGACAACATATATTGGAAGGAATAATTATTAGGACAAGTAGGAGATAATAATTAACATAGAAGAGATAATCACTACTTAAGAAGCTCTCATATATCACATATCTTATTAAGCATACACTTGTACCCTTTTAAGTGCACAATACCTTACCAGGTCAGTACACATGGATACTCACATAAATGAACATAAAGGCTAAAAGAAGGCAAGCAAACACACAGAAGCTGAAAGTAATTTCTTAAATAAACGTGAGAAAGTAAAAAGACTTGGATGCCCTACAATGGTTGAACAAACAACAACCTTGGCTGATTAGACAATAAACTTCAGATAAGAAGGCAAGATGTAACCACAATGATATCATAGCACATTCATTAGTGACCAATCAGAAAGAAGGCAGATAACGTAGGTCTAGTAAACCATGGTGGCTAACGAAAAGTGGCCTTGGGGTCTGCAACAAAAAAAACCTTGACTGTAAGATAAGAATGATGAAATATGAAGCTAAATGTGTATAAAAAAGACTGTGAGAGCACTGGTTTTTTGGCTTCATCTGGAAATCCCGGCTTTATTGAAATGTATTAGCTAATAAAGCCTTGCTGCCTGGAAGATCAAGACTCAGACTCTCTATTCTGATTGATGAACTCTTCTTGCCGTCCACGGGGAACCACGGCAAATCTGGCGCTTGCGAGCAGGGCAGAGTTGAGGTCGTCCGGTGACTCAACCCCGGAGGGATCGAGGGAGACGGTGGTCCGACCGGAACCAAGAAGTCCCCAGCCGGCCTTCTGTCAACAAGGTAAGCAGACTTGCATGCATGTAAATCCTTGTTGTCAGAAAGGGGTTTTCGAGGCCTGGCGCACCCGGTTCTCCACTGGTCCTGGATCTCACCTGCCCAAAAGATAACCTGCATTGGTAAAGTTAAAATTGTGTAAAATATTGAGAGACTGAGTCTGAGCGGAAGGGTAAATTTTGCATGTAAAAAGCACGCTTTAGTTTTATGTACTGTATTGTCCACGAATGGGTAAAAAGTGAGACGCGACAAAAACCGAAGCTAGTTGATGCAATTAGGTTAGTCGAGCGGTTTGGAGCGGGCTTCCAGGTTACGACTTGCCCAAGGAGAGTAAGTGTAGGCAAGCCTGCCAGTCCAAACCTACCCAGGACCTCGGAGAGAGAGACGTGAGCCGAGAGGAAGGAGAGATCTAGGAGAGATTGGTCTCCTACCTGATATAGTAATTAAGGACCTACGTTGATCGCCGGAAGAAGAGAGGGGATAGGTAGTGAAATAAAGTAAAGGGGCTACAAGGAGAAGCCTGAAAAGGTTGATCTGGAATAGCGGTGTAAGCAGCTGTTGGTAAATGTGGAGTGTAAAGCAGGATCACGACAGTGATGAATCACGTAGGAATATTGCAGTAATAGATTTCTTAAGTAGTGGTGTTAACACACATTTTTTCAGAGAAGATCTAGTAAAAATAGTTGGAGGAGGTTTTAGGGAGTGGTATGAGGGTGAGAGAAATGCCCTGCTAAGAAGAATAACTGAAGTAGTTAATTTGGAGGAAGTGAATAAGGAGTGGCCATACGTAAATTGGGATGAAATAATATACAAAAATTGGACGAGTGAAGCAGTAGAAGAAACATTGACAGAATTAATAGAAGAAATCAGACCAAGTAAGGCTCTGTTGGAAATCAGTGAGCAAGTGGAGGCATATTATCCACTAGCAGAAGAAAAAGGATTATCACCAGGAGAGGGAAGAACAGGGAAGCAAATACTGAGACTTCGGTTGGAAATACAGTTGTCAGTCAGGGAAGTGCAGTGGGAAGATAGTCCAAGGACAGAAAAAGGGAAAACAGTATATCGCATAAAAATAACAATAGTGCCAAATACCAACATATCAGAAAATATTAAGCCGCAAGGCAGTGCAAAGAAACAGAACATGCCATATCAAACTAAGACACCGGTGGAAATTCTGGGAGAAAAGTACCCAGCCCTGAAAGGAGACATAGCCCATACCTCCCAAAAATGGACCAAAAGAACAAGTAAATTAAACACACAGTGGCCAGAGGGAGGCACCTGGTGTACAGAAAGATGTGAGGATCAGAAAGGACTGGTAAAGAACTATAAACTAAGGGATAAATCACAAAAGAGAAATCAGAAAAGAAGAAAAGAATTGGAGATACTAACATTATTTGAAAAGGAAGGAAAAGAGAAAAAGCGCATATGGAAAATGCAAATGCCAGTTCAGATTCAGGAAAAGGAAAAATTGAAAGACCCAAATATAGCCCCGCCCCCTTATAAGGAAAACCAAGATTTTGCTGGGCTGTATCCAGTAATAAAGGGGACAGTGAATTTTGAGGGGGAATATGAAGAAAGGGACATGACCCGCGAACAATGGGCAAAGCAGGAGATGGAAAGAAAGGTAAAAAGGGAAGAAGAAGGTGCTAAAGTGGAAGGAGAACTGGATAACATACGCCATATGAGGCAAGAGTTAGAGGAAGAGTCGGGTAAGGGTGTTAAAATGGGCAAATAGAAAAATGGAGGAAGAACAGAGTAAAAAAGGTGAGGAGGCAGTGGACAGTGAGGCAAGGTGTGAAGAGGAGGAGGGTAAGGAAGAATGGGATGAAAAATGTAAATATAGCAAGGGAAGTGCAGGAAGAAAAGGAAGCAAGACAGGGATACAATGGGTACCCCCGATGAAACTTATATGTGAAGAATTGGACGAGAAAGACTCCACCAGTTTGAGTGAGGAGGACGAAGAAAAGGTAAGAAAGTTAAGAAAGTTAAGAAAGTCAAATCGAAGAAGGAGACCACCTACCAAGTTTGGAGAAATAGAATGGGAAGACCCAAAAGCATTCCCCGTAGTTGTAAAAGGAAATAGGACACAATACATTCCGTGGGCAGGACAGGACCTACCCAATTTAATTAGTGAATTACCAAATATCATGGATGGGGCTGGGAGGTGGATTGGACAGCTGGAGGCAGGAATGGTAGGAAAAAGAATGGCCCTAGGAGATACCAAAGCTCTCCTAACAAAAGTACTGGGAATGAATCAAATGGCTGAAGTCATGAGACTTGCTGGAATTCCTACTGCAGCACTCGATCCAAATGTGGATGGAGTGCTCATAGATGAAAACCGCCCACTAATTTGGCGAGCACTAAGGGGATTGTACCCTAACCGTGTAGATCTGAAATCACTAAAAGGAGCCCCACTGGGAGAGGAGGAAAATGCTGCAACATATGTTGAAAATCAGTTAAAAAAGTGGAAAAGGGACACAGAAAGAGACATCCTGACAGACCCCCTAACTAATGCCATGTTCCGAGCAGCCATCTTAGAAGGCCTACCGGCTTCAGCTAAGTCCAGATTGGATGAAGTAGTAGGCCTGGAATCAAAAACTTACAGGGAATTTCTGGACTATGTTATCCACGCAGTAGAGAGACACCGTAAAGAGGAGAAGAATGCAGATAAACAATTAAAAGAAGTACACCGTAAGCTCCTGCAGGCGCAGTTAGAAGAAATAAAAGCTAAAAAAAAGTCAAAAGAGGACCCCACCCCCAAGAAAATGGCACCCATAATAACTGAAGTGATTACTGAAGAAACCCCCAACCCAACACCGGAGAGGGGGGGAGAGGGATGTCAGCCTATTATAACCTATAACATCTCTGGTTTCCCGATGCCCATGAACCAAGGGGGATACAATCCAAATTATCAGACCACATATCTACCTCAAAATCAGAATAATTGGAACGGAAAAGGACAGGGACAGGGAAAAGCACCCTATCAGAACCAGAGGGGACAAAACCAAGGATATAATCAAGGCCCCAGGCAGGGAGGACCACCTGGCCCTCCAGGGGTATGCTGGGGATGTGGGGAAACAGGACACATAAAAAGGAATTGTCCCCAAAACAGCTATAGACAAGGAGGTCAACAACAAATGGAGTACTGTGAGCAATTTTGGGCCCCACACCTCAGGAAGGACATACTGGCACTGGAGCGGGTCCAGCGGAGATTCACACGGATGATCCCAGGAATGGTAGGCCTGACATACGATGAACGTCTGAGGATCGTGGGATTATATTCATTGGAGTTTAGGAGGTTGAGGGGAGATCTGATAGAAACTTACAAGATAATGAACGGCTTAGATAGGATGGACGTAGGGAAGTTGTTTCCATTAACAGGGGAGACTAGGACGCGGGGGCACAGCCTTAGAATAAAAGGGAGTCACTTTAGAACAGAGATGAGGAGAAATTTCTTCAGCCAGAGAGTGGTGGGTCTGTGGAATTCATTGCCACAGAGGGCTGTGGAGGCCGAGACGTTGAGCGTCTTCAAGACAGAAATTGATAAATTCTTGATTTCTCGAGGAATTAAGGGCTATGGGGAGAGAGCGGGTAAATGGAGTTGAAATCAACCATGATTGAATGGTGGAGTGGACTCGATGGGCCGAATGGCCTTACTTCCGCTCCTATGTCTTATGCTCTTATGGTCTTATGGTACCCTCCATGTTATCAGGGTTTGGCAGCTGCTTGGTGGGCTTACGAAAAAGCAGCTACCATCACAATGGGATATTTAATAAACATACATGTACACCACAAAGTAGCTGAATTGATTGAGCAAGGAAAATTTGTGCTGACACCTGCTAGGATCCATCATTATCGAATGCTAACCACATTTCCAGATATCACGATAATAAAGTGCAACAGAGTAAATCCAGCTGATTACATGCCATTACCTCATGAAGGAGAAGAACATGAATGCTTAAGAGAAGCAAAAACATTTATGAAACTGAGAGAAGACTTAAGAGCAGAGGGACTAGTGACAGAAGAGAAGAGGACACTGTATGTAGATGGCTCATGTTACAGGGATCACTTAGGAAACCACGCAGGCTATGCCATAGTTGAACAAAGACCAGGAGGACTTGAAGTTATAGAAGCAGAAAAATGTGAACAGCCCTGTTCGGCCCAACTAGCAGAACTTAAGGCACTAACCAGAGCATGTGAATTAGCAAAAGGGGAGGCAGTAGAAGTGTATACAGTTTCGGCTTATGCACATGGAGTGTGTCATCTGTTTGGATCAATCTGGAAACAGAGAGGCTTTATGAAAAGTAGTGGGGGGCCAATACAGCATGAAAGTCAAATCAAAGCCTTAATACAAGCTATGATGGGCCCAAAAGAATTGGCTATAATCAAATGTCAGGCACACAAGAAAGGAAAAGATAATGTGACTAAAGGAAATGCAAAAGCTGACAAAGCAGCCAAAGAAGTAGCAGGATGTGCATTAACTACAATAGCTCCAGTAGAAATAGCAGAACCACATCCAGGACCAGGGGTAGGGAGTATCATTCCCCAGCCCACGTTAGATGACGTAATACAATTACAGGAGGACGCTGGAATAGCTGAGAAGACCATGTGGAAAGAAAGGGGAACGATACAAGGACAGCAGGATAGACTGTGGCGAAATGGAGAGGGGATGGTAATAGCACCCACAGCATTACTAACCTTACTGACAAGTGAGGCACATGGAGTTGACCACTGTGCAAGAGGAGAAGTGATCAGGAAGATTAAGAAGGAAGGATTTTGGTCACCATACTTACAGAGTTCCATTGATTACATGCTAAGTCAATGTGAGGTGTGTGCGCAGAACAATATCAGGAAAAGCATAACTGCCCCAATAGGACATATACCCATTCCTGAGGGACCATTTAAACACCTGTGTATGGATTATGTGGACATGGTGAAAAAGATAAAAGGGAAAAGATATATGTTAGTAATCATTGACAGATTCAGCAGATGGATAGAAGCACCACCATCTAAAGATCAAGGGTCAGGAACAGTGATCAACTTCCTGACAAAAGAAGTCATTCCAAGATTTGGCATACCAGCCCAATTAAGTTCAGACAATGGATCTGCATTTGTAGGAAGAGTACTGAGAGAAACCCTCTCAGTGCTCCGAGTGAAACAGAAATTTGGCTGTGTCTACCATCCTCAGTCACAGGGAATGGTAGAAAGGGCAAATGGAGTTCTTAAGGCCAAAATAAGCAAGATCTGTAGCGATACAGGGAAAAACTGGATTGATGCCCTACCACTAGCCTTAATGCAATGCCGAAGTCAGGAGAATAGAATAACACACTTAAGTCCACATGAGATGATGATGGGGCGACTAATGCCCGTGCCAAAGATTAGGGGAACGGGAGGCCCTACATTAGAATGTTTAGATCAGGACACTAAAGAGTACATGCAGCAATTAACTGTTATACATAGAACTATATTTGAACAGGAAAAAGCCAAAGAGGAAGAAAGCCCAGCGGCTGACCACCGAATCAGACCTGGAGATCGAGTATACATCAGGAAATTCCGAAGGCGCTGGGACGAACCAAGAAGAGAAGGACCTTTCGATGTTACCAGAGTTTCACCCACAGCCTTACAAGTAGAAGGCAGTACACTGTGGTACCATTTAAATCATTGTACTAGGACAATACCAGGTATAGGGGAAGATAGAGAGGCTGTCGAAGTTGAAAGCCCGGAGAGAAGTAGTAGTGGGGATGAAGAAAACACAGGAGAAAGTTCCAATAGTTCTGTGCCAGATCAAAATAGAGATGCAGAGAGGGAGGATAGTGAGGATAACATTGAGTTTGATTTGGATGATGGGCCAGATGATGTTCCTGGTCCTAGTACAGGAAGTGGGGAAGAAGGGGCAGCAGCTCCCGCCCCCTTCCCGACTTGGGACTTGGAAACCATTGCCACCAAAGACTTCCTGGGTGAATAATAGAAAAGAGCAATTTATAGCAGACACAACACTAAAAGTCCGAGAAGGAAGAAAAATGTGGAAAATAAAAACTAAGGAATTAGCAAACAGCAAGATGAGTAAGGAAGGTAATCGGGATTCTACCTATTATCAACTAAGAAAAAGAAATCACAAGCGGTCAATAGCAGCAGATACAATTTGGGAAAAAGCACAGAGAAATGAGTGGTGGAAATGGGCTGAATACACAGGATACAAAAATAATAATGGGAAAGAATGTGTGATATGTGCTTCAGAGAAACCTCGTACTTGGATAATAGATATACCTTGGGGATCAAAGAATTGTAGGGATTGGCAGCAAAAATGGAAAAAAGAAAATTGTCAAAGTAAATATCCAACCTATGAGCGAAAGTACACTATAGGGGGCCAGACATTCACTGCTCAAGTAATAAATTGTTCAGAATCCACTTGCAATAATTTGTGTACTGGGAAGGCACCTGTGTGCCAATATCACTGTATCTTATATGCAGGGGTAGGAAGAGGTACGTATAATTTGACCCACAGATGTCCAAAATGGCCTAGAACGACAGTAGAAGTAGCCCCAAAAGAATGGAAAATGAAACCAGCTTTGTTGATTCAAGATTGTTACTGGAGGGAAAATAGTAAGGGAATTGAATTAGGAAATTACACCGGGGATTGTGAAAGAATATGGAACATAGGGGATGTCCGTAGTCTATATGTGCCACAAAAAGGGGGAACACCACCTCCCGCACAAGTCTTGGAATCACAGGTAAACCAATTAGCTGATCTGTGGTGGCTGCGTGATCCCAAAAAGGGGTTAATGGCAAAACTGCCGGTGGATTGGATTGGATTGGATTGTGTGCTAGGGTCATGCTGGCACAAAATACTGTCCTGCTACCGATGGAACATGAAATGGAAGTTCGAAGAGTGAGAAGGTCATACACACCTAATCCAGAAATAAAGTTAGATGCAATAGGACAACCTCGTGGAATCCCCAATGAATTTAAAGCGAGAAATGAGATAGCTGCGGGGTTTGAATCCATTCTAATCTGGATTACCCCCAACAAAAACACTGAATGGATTAATTACATTTATTACAATCAGCAGAGATTCATTAACTACACTGATGAGGCTCTTACTGCACTAGGTGAGCAGTTAGATGCAACTAGCAAAATGGCTTGGCAGAATAGGCAAGCACTAGATTGGCTATTAGCAGAAAAAGGGGGTGTATGTGTTATGTTTGGCGATCAATGCTGTACATTCATCCCTAACAACACTGATCCAAAAGGTTCATTCACTAAAGCTATGACCAAATTACAAAATCTAAGGAAATAAATGCATGACAATGCTGGATTTGGCCATAATATTTGGAATTGGCTTGATAATGTATTCGGACAATGGGGAGCATGGTTTGCAAAGGCAGGGGTCATAATAGTAGTAGTAATAATCATAATTGGACTCATCTTTTGTTGTTTACTGCCTGCTTTGAGATCTTTTATTACCAGACTAATGATGCGACAAATGGTAGTGCGAATAGAGAATGAACAAATCCCCGAACAAGAAGTCCAGGAATGGGGTCAAGTTGAATTACCCCCACCGAATAGACTCATGATAACTTTGACTGAGACTGACGCTCCTTGTTTTGCAATGTAGCACTAAAGACTGCAAAAGAGGGGAAGATCTGTTTCAATGCGTTAAAAGAAGATGGAAATTTGATTTGTATACCAGTGATCAGTATTTTCCTTCCTCAGGAACAAGGACTGTTGACACAAACTCTACCGCTCAAGTTCATGGTTCACCAAATTCGACCCAGGAAACTGAGCTATCAACTGAACTGACAAAACAAGAGAAATCACTGAAATTGAAGCTGAAAGACTGTATAAACTAAATAGTAGTAGTGGCGACTAAGCGCGGGAAAAGAATTGTGTAAACTGTGATAAATTGTACTCTCCCTCCTTGTGATAGCATGGGAAAAGTAGGGGTAGGATGGATGGGGATAATACTAGTACTTAGTATGGGGGGTGGCAAGAGTAAAAATGAACAGGAAAGAAGACAGATCGCATATAAATACTTACCTATATATGTCATATATGTATGCAGAAAGATTGAACATAAGCAAATGTTGGGTCTGCACTCATGTCCCAAGCCATTCCCAAGAAGGCCTACCACTCCAATCTCTCCCTTTTCAGATTTCAGAAACTATAGAATGGATATTGAGACAAAATAAGACAGGGGAAGGAGGAAACATGACAATGTGGGAGTCAGCTGGGTATAGAATGACCAGGTTTGCTACATGGTACCAACCAACCTACGACCATTCCCAGTTCCCACCTGTACCGACGGTCCTAAAATCAAATGGACCAGGATCCTTCTGTTTAAAGAAAAATGTGGATGGAGCAAGAGTTGGAGAAAGTAAATGTCAGCAAACTGTAGAATGGCAACCACCTGTGAAAGATTTAAGTACAGCTGGTATGTTCAAAATAGACTGGACTGAAATATGCAACATCACATCAAGCAACGTGTGGGAAGGAAAAGCTGTACAACTTCGGATGACGTTGGCTGATAACTTTACGGCCTACAATGGAACTTACTTTATATGCAGTACAAAGGCATATCCCTGGCTTCCTGCGAACTGGACAGGCTCCTGTTATCTGGGATATGTAGTGCCCTATATGCACCACATGCCTTCCCTACGAAGCTACCCTTCGCGAGCAAAACGAACAATCAGTAAGACTGACTGGTTCTTTATGATGGCCTTTCCATTACATGGGACAGGAAGAACGGCAAACGAGTTAATTCTGATGGCCACAGCCCTGGAACAACTGGCTAATATCACTGCAGCTGAAGCTCGATAAACAGGGCAAGCCTTGACAGAAGTATCAGCAGAACTGATGGCAGTCCGCACAGTAGCCCTGCAAAATAGACTGGCTTTGGACTATCTATTGGCCTCGCAGGGAGGAACATGTGCCATAATTTAACAAGAATGCTGTACTTACATACCAGATAAATCTGAGAATATAACTAACCTTGCAAAGCATATCAAGGCACAAGCAGACCAATTCCAAAAGATAGGTCACGAATTCCATGATTATAACCCACCTGGATGGTTAGGATGGGTAGGAAATGGGATGTTTGATTGGATTTTTAAATCATTTATGTTACTGTTGCTTATAATAGTAGGGATAGCATTAGCAGGATGCTTATGTCGATGTGTAATTAACAGGGCAATGGACAGCATGTACCATTATCAATAGTTTGAAAATAAGAGGAGATAATATGACCCTAGATACCATACGCATAGAGGGAAATACTTAAATGATCAAGCAAAATCAAGGAAGGAGAGATGTGTTAGTCCAAAGTGTATGAAATGTATTAATGCAAAAATGTATTTTAATGAACTATCAGGTAAAGGAAATCTGGAGGAGCAGTTCACAATTAGGCTATTAATAAACAAAAAGGGATATTGATCCTACACTTAAGCTCCTCCACATTTCGTGAAACCAAACATAACTAAGACATATATTGGGAAAATATATCAAGAAATAGTTTAGTGAGACAATGATGTCTCAAAGAGGGGATATGTAAGGAATAATCATTAAGACAACATATATTGGAAGGAATAATTATTAGGACAAGTAGGAGATAATAATTAACATAGAAGAGATAATCACTACTTAAGAAGCTCTCATATATCACATATCTTATTAAGCATACACTTGTACCCTTTTAAGTGCACAATACCTTACCAGGTCAGTACACATGGATACTCACATAAATGAACATAAAGGCTAAAAGAAGTCAAGCAAACACACAGAAGCTGAAAGTAATTTTTTAAATAAACGTGAGAAAGTAAAAAGACCTGGATGCCCTACAATGGTTGAACAAACAACAACCTTGGCTGATTAGACAATAAACTTCAGATAAGAAGGCAAGATGTAACCACAATGATATCATAGCACATTCATTAGTGACCAATCAGAAAGAAGGCAGATAACGTAGGTCTAGTAAACCATGGTGGCTAACGAAAAGTGGCCTTGGGGTCTGCAACAAAAAAAAACCTTGACTGTAAGATAAGAATGATGAAATATGAAGCTAAATGTGTATAAAAAAGACTGTGAGAGCACTGGTTTTTTGGCTTCATCTGGAAATCCCGGCTTTATTGAAATGTATTAGCTAATAAAGCCTTGCTGCCTGGAAGATCAAGACTCAGACTCTCTATTCTGATTGATGAACTCTTCTTGCTGTCCACGGGGAACCACGGCAGAAGTCTCTACATTAAGATTATAATATTCAGAGTAATTTAAAGTGTTAATGCAACATGCGACTAAAAAATGAAAACTTTAAACTTAAACCTTTAAGATTATAATAAACCTGTGAATACTCTGTAGATTGTAATGATGCTGTGAATACTCTGCAGATTGTAATGACGCTGTGAATACTCTGCAGATTGTAATGACGCTGTGAATACTCTGCACATTCTAATGAAGCTGTGAATACTCTACAGATTGTAATGACCCTGTGAGTACTCTGCAGATTGTAATGACGCTGTGAATACTCTGCAGATCGTAATGACCCTGTGAGTACTCTGCAGATTGTAATGACGCTGTGAATACTCTGCAGATTGTAATGATGCTGTGAATACTCTGCAGATTGTAATGAATACTCTGCAGATTGTAATGACGCTGTGAATACTCTGTGGATTGTAATGACGCTGTGAATACTCTGCAGATTGTAATGACGCTGTGAATATTCTGCAGATTGTAATGACGCTGTGAATACTCTGCAGATTGTAATGATGCTGTGAATACTCTGCAGATTGTAATGATGCTGTGAATACTCTGCAGATTGTAATGACGCTGTGAATACTCTGCAGATTGTAATGATGCTGTGAATACTCTGCAGATTGTAATGACGCTGTCAAATCTCCACATTCAGACCATAATGATGAAAATTTTAATTGTTTCTCACCGGCCGTGAAATTAAACTGCGCATGCCCGAACGTCAAACGGGCGCATGCGCACTGAGCTGCACCGCTGCCTGGTGTCTGATTTTTGCTCTGATTGTGCACATGCGCGGTGCCAGACTGGAGTGGTGTGCTCTGATTTTGCACATGCGCAATGTGGGGCTCGCGCTCTGGCCGTTTAACGGCCGCGGCGCGAGACCCGAACCAGCTGCCGGGCCGCGCGGAATGTAGGCGGGGCTTCGAGGGCCAGTCTTCCTGACTGGTGCATCCCCCTGTCAATCAGACGGTGGCAGCCAATAGGAAGGTCCGTGTTATCCCGGATCATTGGGAATTCAATCCTGGAAAATGTTTTGCAGCGACTTGTGTCGAGAAAGAAAAGCGGCTGACAGGCTCAGGGAGGGAGAGTGGGAAAGGGAGAGATATCAGTGCACTGACACAAAGCTCAGTCTGCATTTATTATTCACAAGGCTCACATTGCACTGCAATGAAGTTACTGTGAAATTCCCCTTGTCGCCACAAAGCGATAGTCAAGGAAGAGGAGGGGAATGTGAAACTGAGGGATGGAGAGAGAGAGAGAGTCAGTGTGAAACTGAGGGATGGAGAGAGAGAGTCAGTGTGAAACTGAGGGATGGAGAGAGAGAGTCAGTGTGAAACTGAGGGATGGAGAGAAAGAGAGAGTCAGTGTGAAACTGAGGGATGGAGAGAAAGAGAGAGTCAGTGTGAAACTGAGGGATGGAGAGAGAGAGTCAGTGTGAAACTGAGGGATGGAGAGAGAGAGAGTCAGTGTGAAACTGAGGGATGGAGAGAAAGAGAGAGTCAGTGTGAAACTGAGGGATGGAGAGAAAGAGAGTCAGTGTGAAACTGAGGGATGGAGAGAAAGAGAGAGTCAGTGTGAAACTGAGGGATGGAGAGAAAGAGAGAGTCAGTGTGAAACTGAGGGATGGAGAGAAAGAGTCAGTGTGAAACTGAGGGATGGAGAGATAGAGTCAGTGTGAAACAGGGATGGAGAGAGAGAGAGTCAGTGTGAAACTGAGGGATGGAGAGAAAGAGAGAGTCAGTGTGAAACTGAGGGATGGAGAGAAAGAGAGAGTCAGTGTGAAACTGAGGGATGGAGAGAAAGAGAGAGTCAGTGTGAAACTGAGGGATGGAGAGAAAGAGAGAGTCAGTGTGAAACTGAGGGATGGAGAGAGAGAGTCAGTGTGAAACAGGGATGGAGAGAAAGAGAGAGTCAGTGTGAAACTGAGGGATGGAGAGAAAGAGAGAGTCAGTGTGAAACTGAGGGATGGAGAGAAAGAGAGAGTCTGTGAGAAACGCGAGGTTCACTTTGAAAGAAATAATAGCAAATTGTATTATTATCTAAATGGAAAGAAATTACAACATGCTGCTGTGCAGAGGGACCTGGGGGTCTTTGTGCATGAGACGCAAAAACTCAGTCTGCAGGTGCAACAGGTGATCAAGAAGGCAAATGGGATGTTGGCCCATATTGCAAGGGGGATAGAATATAAAAGCAGAGATGTCTTGCTGCATATGTACAGGGCATTGGTGAGGCCACAGCTGGAATACTGTGTGCAGTATTGGTCCCCTTATTTGCGGAAAGATATATTGGCCTTGGAGGGAGTGCAGAGAAGGTTCACCAGGTTGATACCAGAGATGAGGGGTGTTGATTCTGAGGAGAGACTGAGCAGATTGGTTTTGTACTCGTTGGAATTTAGAAGGCTGAGGGGGGATCTTATAGAGACCTATAAGATAATGAAGGGGCTGGATAGGGTAGAGATGGAGAGATTCTTTCCACTTAGAAAGGAAACTAGAACTAGAGGGCACAGCCTCAAAATAAAGGGGGGTCAGTTTAGGACAGAGTTGAGGAGGAACTTCTTCTCTCAGAGTGGTGAATCTCCGGAATTCTCTGCCCACTGAAGTGGTGGAGGCTACCTCGTTGAAATGTTTAAATCACGGATAGATGGGTTCCTGATCGGTAAGGGAATTCGGGGTTATAGGGATCAGGCGGGTAAGTGGAACTGATCCACTTCAGATCAGCCATGATCTTATTGAATGGCGGGGCAGGCTCGAGGGGCGAGATGACCTACTCCTGCTCCTATTTCTTATGTTCTTAAACTGAGGGAGATAAAGAGAGAGAGTCAGTGTGAAACTGAGGGATGGAGAGAAGGAAGAGTCAGTGTGAAACCGAGGGATGGAGAGAAATAGAGAGTCAGTGTGAAACTGAGGGATGGAGAGAAAGAGAGAATCAGTGTGAAACTGAGGATGAAGAGAAAGAGAGAATCTGTGAAACTGAGGGATGGAGAGAAAGAGAGAGTCAGTGTGAAACTGAGGGATGGAGAGAAAGAGGGAGTCAGTGTGAAACTGAGGGATGGAGAGAAAGAGAGAGTCAGTGTGAAACTGAGGGATGGAGAGAAAGAGAGAGTCAGTGTGAAACTGAGGGATGGAGAGAGTCAGTGTGAAACTGAGGGATGGAGAGAAAGAGAGAGTCAGTGTGAAACTGAGGGATGGAGAGAGAGAGAGTCAGTGTGAAACTGAGGGATGGAGAGAGTCAGTGTGAAACTGAGGGAGAGAAAGAGAGAATCTGTGAAACTGAGGGATGGAGAGAAAGAGAGAGTCAGTGTGAAACTGAGGGAGAGAAAGAGAGAGTCAGTGTGAAACTGAGGGATGGAGAGAAAGAGGGAGTCAGTGTGAAACTGAGGATGGAGAGAAAGAGAGAATCAGTGTGAAACTGAGAGAGAGTAAGAGAGAGTCAGTGTGAAACTGATATGAAGAGAAAGAGAGAATCAGTGTGAAACTGAGGGATGGAGGGAAAGAGAAAGTCAGTGTGAAACTGTGAGAGAGAGAGAGAGAGAGTGAATGTGAAGCCGAGGGATAGAGAAGAGAGGGAGTGAATGTGAAAAGGGATGACGTAAATGGGGGAGAGGAGGCAACAGGTCAATGGGTTCGGGATAATAAAGAAAGATGGTCTGAGGGAGGTGGCAATGGGGAAATAGGTTGTCAGTAAACAATTGATGGACAAAATCAAATCAAACAAACCTGAGGCTGAATGGTGATATAAAATTATCGATTTGGATGTTATTTCTCAAAGCTGTAATCACCAAACCAAAAGTTGAGCCATTGTCCCTCAACATTAGGGGGGTGGGGATCAAAATATTAGGTCGACAAGTGTCGAGGCTGGGGACGAGCTTGGGGCTGGGACAAGGCTGGCAAAGAAGAAGAGCACTCTCGGGGAGGATGACCTCACTGGGCCTGGAGGTCTGGAGTGCTTATACTTCAATGCAAGGAGCGTAGCAGGTAAGACAGACGAACTTAGGGCCTTAATGCTCACGAGGAATTTGGATGTGGTTGCGGTGACAGAGACTTGGTTGAAAGAGGGACAGGACTGGCAGCTGAATATTCCGGGGTACAAGTGTTTTAGGTGAGACAGAGGAGGGGCTAAAAGAGGTGGGGGAGTAGCAGTATTAGTTGGAGAACATATTACAGTGGTGCAGAGGGAGGACAATTCAGAGGGTTCGTGGAACGAGTCACTCTGGATGGAGCTTAGAAACAGGAAGGGCGCAGTCACTATGTTGGGGGTATACTACAGGCCCCCCCAACAGCCCAAGGGAAGTGGAAGAACGGATATGTCAGGAGATACTGGATAGGTGCAGGAAAAATAGGGTTGTTGTCGTGGGAGACTTCAATTTCCCTGGTATAGACTGGAAATCGCTGAGAGCTGGAACTCTGAATGGGGAGGAATTTGTAAAATGCGTACAGGAGGGTTCTTTGGAACAATATGTAGATAGCCCGACTAGAGAGCGGGCTATACTGGACCTAGTACTGGGGAATGAGCCCGGTCAGGTCTTCAAAGTTTCGGTCGGGGAACATGTAGCAAATAGTGACCATATTTCTGTTAGCTTTAGGATAGTGATGGAAAAGGATGAGTGGTGTCCCAAGGGTAAGGTGTTGGATTGGGGGAGGCTAACTTTAGTGGGATTAGACAGAAATTGGCAGCTCTTGATTGGGAGAGGCTGTTTGAGGGTAAATCCACATCTGGCATGTGGGAGTCTTTTAAGGAACAGTTGTTAGGGCTGCAGGACAGGCATGTGCCTGCAAAAAAGGAAGGGTAGGATTCGAGAACCGTGGATAACCAGGGAAATTGAGGGACTGGTCAAAAAGAAAAGAGAGGCTATTGTTTGGTCCAGGCAGCTAAAAACGGAGGGAGCTCTGGAGGAGTACAAAGAAAGTAGGAAAGAACTCAAACGGGGAATTAGAAGGGCAAAAAGGGGTCACAAAATGACCTTGGCAGACAGGATTAAGGAGAATCCCAAGGCATTTTATTCATACGTTAGGAACAAAAGGGTTGTCAGGGAAAAAATCGGACCTCTCAGGGACAAAAGTGGGGAATTATGCTAAGAGCTCAAAGAAGTAGGGGAGATCCTAAATGAATACTTTGCATCGGTATTCACAAAGGCGAGGGATGTGTTGACTGGGAGTGTCTCGGAGGGGAGTGTTGAACCGTTGGAGAAAATCTCCATTACAAGGGAGGAAGTGTTAGGTTTGTTAGAGAATATAAAGACTGACAAATCCCCAGGGCCTGATGGAATCTATCCAAGGCTGCTCAGGGAGACAAGAGATGAAATCGCTGGGCCTCTGACGCAAATCTTTGTCTCGTCACTGGACGCAGGTGAGGTCCCAGAGGATTGGAGGATAGCTAATGTGGTCCCGTTATTTAAGAAGGGTAGGAAGGATAACCTGGGTAATTATAGGCCGGTGAGCTTGACGTCCGTGGTGGGGAAGTTGTTGGAGAAGATTCTTAGAGATAGGATGTATGCGCATTTAGAAAGGAATAAACTCATTAACGATAGTCAGCATGGTTTTGTGAGAGGGAGGTCATGCGTCACTAACCTGGTGGAGTTTTTTTAAGAAATGACCAGAATGGTTGACGAGGGAAGGGCCGTGGATGTCGTCTATATGGACTTTAGTAAAGCGTTTGACAAAGTCCCTCATGGTAGGCTGGTGAAAAAGGTTGGATCTCATGGGATAAAGGGGAAGTGGCTAGATGGGTGGAGAACTGGCTTGGTCACAGAAGACAGAGGGTGGTAGTGGAAGGGTCTTTTTCCGGCTGGAGGCCTGTGACTAGTGGTGTTCCACAGGGCTCTGTATTGGGACCTCTGCTGTTTGTGATTTATATAAACGATCTGGAAGAAGGTGTAACTGGGGTGATCAGTAAGTTTGCGGACGACACAAAATTGGCAGGACTTGCAGATAGTGAGGAGCATTGGCAGAAGCTACACAAGGATATAGAAAGGCTGGAAATTTGGGCAAGTAAATGGCAGGTGGAGTTCAATACTGATGAATGCGAAGTGATGCATTTTGGTAGAAATAATGTAGGGAGGAGCTATACGATAAATGGCAGGACCATAAAGGGTGTGGATACGCAGAGGGACCTGGGTGTGCAAGTCCACAGATCCTTGAAGGTGACGTCACAGGTGGAGAAGGTGGTGAAGAAGGCATATGGCATGCTTGCCTTTATAGGACGGGGCATAGAGTATAAAAGTTGGGGTCTGATGTTGCAGATGTATAGAATGTTGGTTCGGCCGCATTTGGAATACTGCGTCCAGTTCTGGTCGCCACACTACCAGAAGGACGTGGAGCCTTTGGAGAGAGTACAGAGGAGGTTTATTAGGATGTTGCCTGGTATGGAGGGGCTTAGTTATGAGGAGAGATTGCGTAAACTGGGGTTGTTCTCCCTGGAAAGACGGAGGATGAGGGGACACTTAATAGAGGTGTATAAAATTATGAAAGGCATAGATAGGGTGAACGGTGGGAAGCTTTTCCCCAGGTCGGTGGTGACGTTCATGAGGGGTCATAGGTTCAAGGTGAAGTGGGGGCAGTTTAACACAGATATCAGAAGGACATATTTTACACAGAGGGTGGTGGGGCCTGGAATGCGCTGCCAGGCAAGGTGGTGGAGGCGGACACACTGGGAACGTTTAAGACTTATCTAGATAGCCATATGAACGGAGTGGGAATGGAGGGATACAAAAGAATGGTCTAGTTTGGACCAGGGAGCGGCACGGGCTTGGAGGGCCGAAGGGCCTGTTCCTGTGCTGTATTATTCTTTGTTCTTTCTTCTTTGTATTAGTCCGAGTTTCATTGGATCAGGGCAGGAGGCCCAGGACAGAGTGAGAGTGAAATCAGAATTAAAATGACAGGAGACTGGGAACTCGAGCTTACTCTCACTGAACAAAAGAGTCTGCTCCCAATCTGCCATTTGCTCCCTGATGAAGAGAGCGATCGTGAGTAATGATTCTATTTGTAAACTGAAAAAAGTGCAAGTAAATCTCTGTTTCACTTTGAAGGAGTATTCAGGGACCTGAATGGTGAGACAGCAGGAGGTTAAAGGAAAGGCACAGCATCTTGAGTCACTCTTTCATTGACTGTATTGTCGTGTGAGTTTACCTTTTCAGGAAGTTTTTTAAATCATGCAGCTTACAGCTTCAGCGATGTCATTGGGCGGTGGAGCTAAGCTGTGGCAGTCAGGTAATGGGGGTTTCAGTTTTGTTTGTGGCAGTCACATGATAGGGTTTTTCCTTTGGGTTTTCAGTTTCCTTTTGAGGAGTGTGTTGGAAGCAGTTTAGCAGCAAGCTCTGGATCAATTTCTCTCTCTCCTTCTCCCCCCCCCCCCCCCCCTGTTCTTCGCCTTGTTTGGTTCTGAAACTATAGTTAGCGGAAGGAGGGGTTTATTGCCATCCTGCCTTAAAGAAGCTATGTTTTGGGAAACAGATTCGATTACAACCTCTTCTAAGTTTTTTCACAAGGGTTTTCAGCATTCAACCCAGGAGGCTGAATTCCAGCAACAAGTGGGCTTTAAACTATGCTGTGTTGTGCTTATTTGGAGGATTTTGTGTTTTGGATGTTGGCTTTGGCTGGAACACATCAGAGATATTTCCTCAAGATTTATACATTATCGTGGTTGCTGTGTTTCTTGTTTGCAATAGTTAAGTTCTTGCTAATTGTCTTACGATACACGTCAACAATATTCTTAAATAAAATTTGTTTTTGATAAAAGCTCCTCGTGGGTGAGTTGAATCACACCTGAAGTGAAACCTCTCACGCTCATCTGAGCGAAATTCAACGTAAAACGTTGAACTTCATAGAACAGCTTGACGTATCCAACCTGACTTGTAACAATTGGGGGCTTGTGGGATTGAAATCTGTATTTCATGGTTATTTGGGATTGGTGAACTCAAAGACAATGAGTGAACAAAGAACAGTACAGCACAGGAAACAGGCTCTTCGGCCCTCCAAGCCTGTGCCGCTCCTTGGTCCAACTAGACCAATCATTTGTATCCCTCCATTCCCAGGCTGCTCATGTGACTATCCAGGTAAGAGTGGTGAACATATTTGTGTTTTCTTTTCGGGTATTGTATTCAGGTTTGAATAGGGAGTGTGGTGTGGACTAATGCCTCTTTCAGAGGCTCAGAAGTTCCTGGGGCTGGAGTAAGTGATGCAAGATACCTTACAAATGGTGACTAAAGCAAAGCTTTTGGAATTTGCAAGCATATTGCAGTTGACATTGCATGAAAGGAGAGATAATTGTGGCGATAGTAGATTCTTTAAAAATACCAGAACAATCAGAATTGTTGGAAATGGCAAGAATTAAATTACAAATGAAACAGCTTGAATATGAAAAAGAATTAAAGCAATTTGAATTGCAAAAGAAAGGGAGGATCAGCAAGCAAAATAATTAAAACTAAGGCAAAAGAAAAAGAAAGGGAAAAGAGAAAGACTTTGAACTTTGGAAACTGGCCTTGAAAAGTGAACATCGGGTATGATTGGCGGAGGTAAAGGGCAAAGTACAATCTGAGGGTAGTGATTAGGATAGTGAGAAGGAGCAGCAGCATTGTAGTCAAAGACTTGGTGGGGATATATTTAAAAATGTCCAAGCATTGCCAAAATGTGATGAGAAGGATGTAGAAGCCTTTTTCATTTTACTTGAGCAAGTGACTAAACAAATGAAATGGCCACAGGTAATGTGGGTATTACTGATTCAAACAAAGTTGCTAGGTAGAGTTAGTGAAGTGTTTGCATCACTATTGGAGGAAGTATCTGGTATATATGAGTAAGTGAAGAAATCTATCTTGTGTGCATATGAACTAGTGCCAGAAGCTTACAGACAAAGGTTTAGGAATCTACGGAAAGAACCGGGTCAAACATCCATAGAATTTGAAAGGATCAAACAGAGTAATTTGGATAGGTGGATAAGGGCTTTGAAAATAGACCAGACGTATGAAGCTCTTAGAGAAATGATTATTTTGGAGGAGTTTAAAATTTCGCTGCCTGATGAAGTGAGAACTCATGTGGAACAGCAGAGGGTTAAAACTGCAAGATTAGCAGCAGCCATGGCAGATGATTATGAATTAGTTCATGAACCAAAGTTTGGTTTCTGACATAGTATCAGCTGGTGAGGGATCAAAACTGGGCAAAAGAGAAATACTCAGGTGGTAAAGGAAATTTTGTGGGAGACAATAAAGATAGTGTACCTCAGGTTAAAAAAAGAAATCCAGGAGTGTGGAAGAGAAATGAAAAGCTTCAGATGTTTTTACTGTAATAAATTAGGCCATGAAAAGTCAGGTGTTGGGGGTTGGAAAAAAAAACATTGAGAAGACTGACGTGGTGAAACAGGATAAGCCAGTGAGGTTTGTGGTAAAGGAAAGTCCAATCGAAGTGAAGGAGGTGCAAAAGAAGGTGCAGCCTGATCAGGAGTTGATTGATCAGAAAGTGCCAGATCTCTTTAAATAATTTACTTGTGTGGGTAAAGTTTACTCATGTGTATCAGAAGTAAAGAGCTTAAAATTTTAAGAGATACGGGAGCAAGTCAATCATTGATTGTAAGGGATGAAGAGTTGTATAGTTTGGGACGAGTACTGCCAGAAAAGGTGGTGATATGTGGAATTCAGGGTGAGAAGAGTAGTGTTCTGTTATACAAGGTGTGGTTGGAGAGTCCAGTGAAGAGTGGTAAAGTGGTAATAGGAGTAATAGAGACATTATCTTGTCCAGGAATACAGTTTATCTTGGGTAATGCTTTCGCTGGATCACAGGTGGGAGTGACGCCTACTGTGGTTGACAAGTCGTGGAAAATCAAACAACTGAGTTGCTGAAGGATGCATATCCTGGGATTTTTCCTGATTCTGTAGTAACAAAGACCGCAAAGTCAAAGGTTAAGACAGGAGGAGAAACCGAAGAATGAAGATAAGAAGGTTGAAGTTCAATTATCAAATGATTTTGGATCAGATGGTTGGAAAAGAACAGGTGGAGGATGAGGTGGATATTTTTAGTTCAGAGAAGTTGGCAGAGTTGCAACAGAAAGATATAGAAATAAAACAGTTGTAGCAGAAAGCATACACGGAAGAGGAATCTGAACGTATACCTTAAAAATGAGGTCTTAATGAGGAAATGGAGAACTCTACATATTCAGGCGGATGGAAAGTGGGCAGAAGTTATCAAGTGGGATTGCCGGTAGGGTATAGAAAGGAGGTATTGGAAGTAGCACATGAGGTACCAGTAGAAGGTAATTTGGGAATAAGGAAAACTCTAGCTAAAATACAAAAACATTTTTATTGGCCTGGACTGCATAAAGATGTAGTTAAATTTTGTCGGTCATGCCACACATGTCAAGAGAAAGGGAAATCTCAAATGGTGATAAAACCAGCACCCTCAGTACCCATTCCAGCATTTGAGGAACCATTACAAGGGTCTTAATTAATTGCGTAGGACCTCTCCTTGGAACAAAAAATGGGAATCAATGTCTATTGACCATAATGGATACGTCTACTAGTTTCAGAGGCCATTCCATTTCGCAATATTATAGCGAAGAGGATAGGAGAGGAGTCACTTAAATGTTTTACTAGATATGGACTACCCACAGAAATACAATCAGATCAAGGATCAAATTTTACATCAAAGTTATTCAAGGAGGTTATGGATAGCTTCGGAGTAAAACAATTTAAATCAGCTGCGTACCATCCAGAATCGCAGGGAGCATTAGAACTGTGGCATCTGAAGACAATGTTGAGGGCTTATTGTCGAGATTATCCAGAGGATTGGATAAAGGAATTCCATTTGTACTCTTTGAAATTGAGGATGCACCTAATGAGTCAACCAAATTCCATCAATTTGAATTGATTTTTGGTCATGAGATAAGGGGACCACTTAAGGAGAAATTGGTGAGGAGCATTCTGAGGCTACATTATTGGACTATGTGTTGAATTTTAGGGAAAGATGAAATAGAGCAGGTGAATTGGCTGGAAAGCATTTAAAAGTTGCACAGCGTGTGATGAAACAGGAAGCGGATAAGAAATCAAATTTGTAGTTTTGCTCGTGGAGATAAAGTTTTAGTACTGTTACCAGTGGCAGGTGAACGTTTAAAAGCAAGGTTTAGTGGGCCTTTTCAAATTGAAAGGAAATTGAGTGAGGTGAATTATTTGACAAGAACCCCAGATAGGAGGAAATCTCAGTGTGTCATGTGAGTATGCTTCAAAGGGATTTTGATCGGGAAGGAGAGCAGAAGAGGGAAGTTTTGGTGGTTACAACTCCGATGGAAGAACTGAAACCAGATGACTCTGAATTTGATATTCCTGAAATTAAATTGGGTAACGAGGACGTTATTAAAAATCGGGGTGAAGTATTGAATTACCTTCCAGAAGAAAATCGAACTGACCTGAAAGAGTTATTAATATCACATTGACAAGTATGTGGGGTGGCTCAGTGGTTAGCACTGCTGCTTCACAGTGCCAGGGGCCTGGGTTCTATTCCTGGCTTGGGACACTGTGTGGAGTTTGTGCGTTCTCCCTATGTCTGCATGGGTTTCCTCCGGGTACTCCGGTTTCCTCCCACGGTCTGAAAGACGTGCTGGTTAGGTGCATTGACCTGAACAGGCGCCGGAGTGTGGTGACTCAGGAACTTCACAGTAACTTCATCGCAATGTTAATGTAACCTTACTTGTGATGAATAAATAAACTTAAATAAATTGGGAAGTACTAGAATGGCTATGCATGATGTAGATGTGCGAAATGCTGTTCCAATTAAATAACATCCTTATAGACTTAACCCTCTAAAATTGACATAAATTCAAAGGGAGATCAAAGGTATGCTTAAGAATGACTAATTGAAGTGCCTTGCAGCGAGTGGAACTCACCCATAGTGATGGTACCAACACTAGATGGTACCTAACGATTGTGTGTGGACTATAGGAAAGTTAAAGCAGTTATAAAATCAGACTCTTATCCTATTCCACGGCTGGAGGACTGTATTGAGAAGGTTGGACAATCAGCCTTTATCTCCAAATTGGATTTATTCAAAGATCACAGGCATCTCCTGCTTAAAACCCAAAAGGTCAGAAGGATCGTGATGCCCTGTTTTCACGGTCTGTATTCATACTGAAAATCAAGTTCAAGCGAGCTTTACCCTTCGGCTCCACTTAATCCGAAAGGGCGAAGGAGATTTCAGCTTTTGTGACACCAAATGGTGGTTTTGGGTGCTTTTTACCATGAATTTATGCTGAATTTTAGCAGCATGGGGTTGCTCCACTGACTGATTTGCTGAAGCAGCACAGCAAATTTCAGTGGTCGGCAGAGTGTCAATAGGCATTTGCCAGCCTGTTGGCTACACCAAATTACACAAAACCATTCAAGGTGGCTATCGATGCAAGTGATGTGGGTTAGGTGCTGTGCTCTTGCAAGAAGACAACGAAGGAATAGAGTGGCCTATTGGGTATTTTTCCAAAAAATTGAATGATCACCAGAAGAAATATTCAACGAGTGCTGACTTTGGGACATTTTCACATTCATGTTGCCAATAATTTGTTGGAGACACTGGTGTATACTGATCATAATCCATTGAGGTTTTTGGAGAAATTTAAGATTAAAATGTTTTGATGGAGTCAATGATCGCAGCCATTTAATTTAAAAATTATACATGTGGCAGGAAGAGATAATGTGATTGCCGATGCTTTGTCAGGAATGTGACAAAGTGAGCGAAGGTTCGATGATGGAAGACGAGGACTAAAATAGACTATGTTACTATTATGTTTGCATATTTTGTTTTTTTTTGTAAAATGTATGTACATTGCGGCGTACTGGTAATATCAAACTGAAAAGCTTTGAAAAATGAAACCAACTTTGAAAGTTGATGGTTCTTTTTTTCTTAAAGGGGGAGGTGTCATGTGAGTGTACCTTTTTAAGAAAGGTTTTCAAATCATGCAGCTGACAGCTTCAGCGATGTCATTGGGGGTGGAGCTAAGCTGTGGCAGTCAGGTGATAGGGAATTTTTCTTTTGGGCTTTCAGTTTCATTTTGGACTGTGTTTGAAGCAGTTTAGCAGCAACCTAAGAAGCGGCCTCTCTGTCTTTCATTCTCTCTCTCTCTCTGTAGTTCAGAAACTATTATCAGTTATCTGATGGAGAAGCTTATTGCCATCCTGCTTTAAAGAAGCTGTGCTTTGGGAAACAGATTCGACTGCAACCTCTTCTGAGTTTCTTCACAAGGGATTTTCAGCATTCAACCCAGGAGGCTGGGTTCCTGTAACAAGTGGGCATTAACCTATGCTGTATTGTGTTTATTCGGAGGGTTTTGTGAATTGGATGTTGGCTTTGGTTGGAACACATTACAGATATTCCTTAAGAGTTATACATTATCGTGGTTGTTGTGTTTCTTGTTTGTAATTGTTAAGTTCTGGCAAATTGTCTTACTATACATGTCAACAAGATTCTTAATTAAGCTTTGTTTTTGATAAAAGCTCCTCGTGTGTCAGTTGAATCACAGAAGTGTGATTCTCTCGGATGAGCACCTCTTGTGCTCATCCTAGCCAAATTCAATGTAAAACATTGTTGGTCAGGCGAGCTTCACAGAACAGCTTGAAGTATCCAACCTGACTTGTAACACAGCAAGGAGATATAGTATACTATCAGAGATAATTTCAATGAATTAAGTTGATTGGAATTCAGGACCTGTCAGGATAAATGTGGCAAGTACCGGGAACCCTGAATAATGAGGGATATTATGAGCCTTGTCAAAAAGAAAAAGGAAGCATTCAGAAGGTCTAAAAGGCTTAGGAGAGATGAAGCCCTTGAAGAATATAAAGAACGTAGGAAGGAACTTAAGGAAGGAGTTAGGAGGGATAAAAGGCGTCATGAAACGTCCTTGGCAAACAAGATTAAGGAAAATCCTAAGCCATTTTATATGTATGTAAAGAGCAAGAGGGTAGCCAGGGAAAGGGTTGGTCCACTCAAAAATAGTGGAGGGAATCTATGCATGGAACCAGAGGAAATGGGCGAGATACTAAATTAATACTTTGCCTCAATATTCACCAAAGAGAGGGTCTTGATGGATGAGGAGCCCAGGGTAGGGTGTGTAGATATTCTGTGTCATGTCGATATAAAAAAGGAAGTGGTACTGGGCATCTTAAAAAGCATTAAAGTAGATAAGTCCCCAGGGCCTGATGGGATCTACCCCAAAATACTGAGGGAAGCAAGGGCGGAAGTTGCTAGGTCCTTGACAGAAATCTTGGGCTTCATTGGTCAGGGCATTGAGTATAAAAATTGGAAGGTCATGCTGCAGCTGTACAGAATCTTAGGTCGGCCTCATTTAGAATATTGTGTGCAATTCTGGTTGCCAGAAGCTTGTGGATGCTTTGGATACGGCATAGAAGTGGTAGTGATGTTGGAGCTATTGTGATTTCTGGGCTGAGCAAGGAATTCAAGGTTGGAAATCAGGCTTCAGGGGCTTTCAAAGATATTGGGCTGGAAATTGGACAGACTGAGTCAGGTGTCACTTTACGTCAGCAATCCTATTTGGAGAGTATCAGCCCAATAGTAATTAGTCGTAGTAGGGCTTCACAAAAGGACGCGGTGGTTTCTAAGACGGAAAAAGAGGAACTCCGAAGTTTGATTAGGCAGCTGAATTAGAACATAGAACATTACAGTGCAGTACAGGCCCTTCGGCCCTCGATGTTGCGCCGACCAGTGGTACCAATCTAAAGCCCCTCTAATCTACACTATTCCAATATCATCCATATGTTTATCCAATAACCACTTGAACGCTCTCAACGTTGACGAGTCCACCACTGCTGCAGGCAGGGCATTCCACGCCCTTACTACTCTGAGTAAAGAACCTACCTCTAACATCTGTCCTATATCTCTCACCCCTCAATTTAAAGCTATGTCCCCTCGTGCTAGCCAACACCATCCGAGGAAAAAGGCTCTCACTATCCACCCTATCTAATCCTCTGATCACCTTGTATGCCTCTATTAAGTCACCTCTTAACCTTCTTCTCTCTAACGAAAACAACCTCAAGCCCCTCAGCCTTTCCTCATACGATTTTCCCACCATACCAGGCAACATCCTGGTAAATCTCCTCTGCACCCTTTCCAACTCTTCCACATCTTTCCTATAATACGGCGACCAGAACTGTATGCAATACTCCAAATGCGGCCGCACCAGAGTTTTGTACAGTTGCAGCATGACCTCCTGGCTCCGAAACTCAATCCCTCTACCAATAAAAGCTACCAATAAAAGCTAACACACCGTACGCCTTCTTAACAACCCTATCAACCTGGGTGCCAACTTTCAGGGATCTATGCACATGGACACCCAGATCCCTCTGTTCATCCACACTACCAAGTATCTTACCATTAGCCCAGTACTCTGTATTCCTGTTACTCCTTCCAAAGTGAATCACCTCACACTTTTCCGCATTAAACTCCATTTGCCACCTCTCAGCCCAGCTCTGCAGCTTATCTATGTCCCTCTGTAACCTGCCACTTCCCTCCGCACTGTCTACAACTCCACAGACTTTAGTGTCATCCGCAAATTTACTGATCCATCCTTTCACGCCCTCATCCAAGTCATTAATAAAAATGACAAACAGCAGTGGCCCCAAAACAGATCCTTGCGGTACACCACTAGTAACTGAACTCCAGGATGAATATTTCCCATCAACCACCACCCTTTGTTTTTTTACAGCTAGCCAATTCCTGATCCAAACCACTAAATCACCCTTAATCCCATGTGTCCGTATTTTCTGCAAAAAGCTTACGATGGGGAACCTTATCAAATGCTTTGCTGAAATCCATATACACCACATCAACCGCTTTACCCTCATCCACCTCTTTGGTCACCTTCTCAAAGAACTCAGTCAGGTTTGTGAGGCACGACCTACCCTTCACAAAACCGTGCTGACTATCCCTAATCAAATTATTCCTTTCTAGGTGATTATAAATCCTATCTCTTATAATCCTTTCCAATACTTTGCCCACAACAGAAGTAAGGCTCACCGGTCTATAATTACCAGGGTTGTCCCTACTCCCCTTCTTGAACAATTGGCTAAGCAGACAGGCCAGAGCGGACGCTAGTTTTGATGTCCTGGAGTTGAGTACAAAAATGAATGATCCTACAGTGGAAGACATAATGAGTGCAAACAAAACGTTGGCCAAACTAAAAATGCAGGAGTGTGTTTTTGAGGTTCCTGTTTTTGGGTGGTCTTAGGCACCTGACACTCATAGTTTATAGTGATGCACCCTATGCCAATTTGTGTGATGGGTTTTCAAGCACAGGAGGTTTTATAATCTCTTTTTTGGGGGAAAATGGTAAATGTTGCCCTCTTGTATGGGAAGCAAAGGAAATAAGGAGAGTGGTATAAAGCACATTGTCCACCGAGACACTAAGCCTTGTACAGACAGTGGATATAGTTTTTTTCATATCCCAGATATTAATAGAAATTTTGGGGTTCGGAGATTTGGGTGTCACTGACAGTAAGTCACTTTGGGAAAATGTGCACTCCACCAGGAGTGTAAAGGAGAAAAGGCTATGAATCGACATAGCCAGCCTCAAGCAAATGTTGTACAAAAAATATAAAGATAAAATATCAAAAAATAAAATGGGTTGAAAGTAGTTATCAATTATCCAATTGCTTTATTAAGAGAGGGGCTAGTTGGAAGAAACTTTTGCACATTATCAAGGAAGGTTGTATCTTTCTATGAATGTATGAATTTCTTTTCTTCGGGGAAGGGGAAATAGTGTCTTTTTGTGGAAACAATATCAATTTTTTTTAAAGAAGGGAAGACTGTTAGGAATGTGTTAACAGTTACCTTCCACGGAAGTCTTAAATTGGATGTTAATCATTCAATAGAAGTCACTAGGATATGTATAGAGGTTACAGGTGGCACTGGGTGCTGGAGATGTGTATGCGGAGTTGAATCAGAAAATCAGAAGAGTTTTTGAAGAAGCAGGACTTGCCTTTCCTTTACAGACTGCAACTGAGAGGCTCAAACATCCATGTGTTCTTTAAATGCCTGCCATTGCCTGTTCACTGTCAACCCCTTAAGCATCCTTTGCCATCTTACCCGAGCCAATGCAAGTTTCATACCATCAAAGTTAGCTTTCCTCAGGTTCAGGACCCGAGTCTCAGACTTAATTGTGTCACTCTCCATCCTAATGAAGAATTCTACCATACTATGGTCACTCTTTCCCAAAAGATCTCACATCGCAAGGTTGCGAATCAATCCTCTTTCATTACACAATACCCAGTCTAGGACGGTCCAGACAACTACCCCTTATACATTCCAAGAAATCCTCCTCCATCACATTGCTGCCAGTTTGGTGAACCCAATCAATATGCAGATTGAAGTCACCCATGATAATTGCTATACCCTTACTGCACACATCTCTAATTTCCTGCTTGATGCCATCCCCAACCTCACTGCTACTGTTTGGTGGTCTGAACACAACTTCTACTCGTGTTTTGTGTCCTTTGGTGTTCTGCAACTCCACCCATGCAGGTTCGACATCGTCCAGGCTAATGTTCATCCTTACTATTGCATGAATCCCCTCTTTAACCAGCAATGCTACCCCATCCTCTTTCCTTACCATTTATCTTTCCTGAATGTTGAATACCCCTGGATGTTGAGATCCCATCCCTGGTCACCTTGGAGCCAGGTCTCCGTGATCTCAATTACATCACACCGTTAATGACTGTCTGCGCGGTTAATTCATCCATCTTATTACAAATGCTTCTCACAGAGACACAGAGCCTTCAGGCTTGTTTTTTTGGCATGTATTACCCTCTTAGAATTATGATGTAATGTGGCCCTTTTTGATTTTTGTCTTTGGTTTCTCTGCCTTCCACTTTTCCCCTTCCTGCCTTTTGTTTCTGTCCCCACTTTACCTCCCTCTGATTTCCTGCATCGGTTCCAAGCCCCTGCCATATTAGTTTAAACCCTCCCCAACAGCACCAGCAAACACTCCCTGCTCCCCCCCCCCCCACCCCCCGCCCCACAAAGTTGGTTCCAGTCCTGCCTAAGTGCAGACCATCAGATTTGTACAGCCCCACCTCCCACAGAACCGATTCCAATGTCCCAGAAATTTGAATCCCTCCCTCTTACACCATCCCTCAAGCCACATATTCACCTTGGCTATCTTGACATTCCTACTTTGACTAGCATGTGGCACTGGCAGCAATCCCTAGATTGCTACCTTTGAGGTCCTACTTTTTAGTTTTAACTCCTAAATCACTAAGTTCAGCTTGTAGGACCTCATCCTATTTTTTTACCCATATAATTGATGCTTCGATGCATCATGACAGTTGGCTGTTCACCCTTCCTCTCCAGAATGCCCTGCATCCACTTCAAAACACCCTTGGCCCTTGCACCAGGGAAGCAACATACCATCCTGGAGTCTTGTTTGTGTCTGCAGAAATGCCTGTCTATTCCCCTTACAATTGAATCCCCTATTACTGTAGTTCTACCATTCTTTTCCTGCCCTCCTGCATTGCAGAGCCAACCACACTGCCATGAACCTGGCTGCTGCCACCTTCCACTGGTGAGTCATCTCGCCCAACAGTATCCAAAACAGTATATCGGTTTTGAAGGGAGATGACCGCAGGGGACCCCTGAACTGCCTTCCTACTCCTCTGTCTGGTGGTCACCCATTCCCTATCTCCCTCTAATTTTTATCTGCCGTGTGAACAACTCACTAAACGTGCTATCCACAACTTCCTCAGCATTGCAGATGCTCCAAAGTGAATCCATCCACAGCTCCAGAGCCATCAAGTGGTCGAACAAGAGCTGCAGTTGGACACACTTCCTGCAAGAAGAAGAAGCCAGGGATACCGGAAGGGTCCCTGAATTCCCACATTGCACAAGAGGAGCAAGACACAGGTCTGGGATCTCCTGCCATGACTTAACCCTTAAGTTAACTTAACAACAACAACTACAATGACAAGAGATAAAAAAAAACGACTTACCAGTCACCAGCCAACCACCTGCTGGCTGTGACATCACGGTTCAATTTCTTTCTACCTCTCACTTGCCCTCGAGTCTCCCTTACAGGTCCGGCTCTCCACTCCTCCTGAAGGTGAGCACCTCTTTCTACTGAGCACCCAATTCCCACTCAGCTCCAAATTTCTGATACCCTCACTGTGGCTGAATCTCACTCTGGCTGTTGACTGTCTCCCACCAGCTTGCACAAGGTTATTGATCGTGTGCTTGATAAAATCACTGCCTTAAATACAGCTGAGGTGAGCTGAGATGACACATACCAGTTAAAATTCCGAAGTGTTCACAGCTATTGAGGCCCTAATCAGGCTTCAGATGATTGACAGATAACTGCAACTTAACTTTGGGTCAGTTGCTTAGTGACCTGACATATGGAACTAGGGTATATATTAACACAGTTTACGGTGTACTTTTCTGACAATAACAGAGAGAAATAGGCGAAACGTTTTCACACTTTCAGACTTTGGGGTGCCCTTGTAAGGCAGCATTCTTACATGATATGTTTAAACTCCTGGCGTAAATTTCCTGGAGAGGAGGTGAGAGGGGGTTGCCTGGAATGGCAGCAGTGATGAGAGAGTTCAGGTAACATGGAGATGATGGGATTGTTCACTTTCCAGCCGTGTAGGCTAAGGGCATGTTTAATTATTAAGGAGTGGTTTAATGGTTGACTGGCAGAAAGATTGGCACAGTAAGAGGTCTCACAACACCAGGTTAAAGTCCAACAGGTTTATTTGGTAGCACAAGCCACAAGCTTTCGGAGCGCTGCTCCTTCAGCAGGTAAGTGGGAGTTCTGTTCACAAACAGGGCATATAAAGACACAAACTCAATTTACAAAATAATGGTTGCAATGTGAGTCTTTACAGGTAATCAAGTCTTAAAGGTATAGACAATGTGAGTGGAGAGAGGGTTAAGCACAGGTTAAAGAGATGTGTATTGTCTCCAGCCAGGACAGTTAGTGAGATTTTGTAAGCCCAGGCAAGTCGTGGGGGTTACAGATAGTGTGACATGAACCCAAGATCCCAGTTGAGGCCGTCCTCATGCGGAACTTGGCTATGAATCTCTGCTCAGCGACTTTGCATTGTCGTGTGTCGTGAAGGACGCCTTGGAGAACGCTTACCCGAAGATCAGAGGCCGAATGCCCGTGACCGCTGAAGTGTTCCCCAAGAGGAAGAGAACACTCTTACTTGGTGATTGTCGAGCAGTGTTCATTCATCCGTTGTCGTAGCGTCTGCTTGGTCTCCCCAATGTACCATGCCTCGGGACATCCTTTCCTGCAGCGTATCAGTAGACAACGTTGGCCAAGTTGCAAGTGTATGTACTGTGTATCTGGTGGATGGTGTTCTCAGGTGAGATGATGGCATCCATGTCGATGATCTGGCACGTCTTGCAGAGGCTGCTGTGGCAGGGTTGTGTGGTGTCGTGGTCACTGTTCTCCTGAAGGCTGGGTACTTTGCTGCGTTCTGTTTGAGGTTGTGCAGTTGTTTGAAGGCAAGAAGTGTGGGTGTGGGGATGGCCTTGGCAAGCTGTTAGTCTTCATCAATGACATGTTGAAGGCTCCGTAGAAGATGTCGTAGCTTCTCCGCCCCGGGGAAGGAATGGACGATGAAGGGTACTCTGTCCGCCGTGTCCCGTATTTGTTTTCTGAGGAGGTCGGTGCGGTTTTTTGCTGTGGCGCGTTGGAACTGTCGATCGATGAGTCGAGCGCCATATCCTGTTCTTATGAGGGCATCTTTCAGCGTCTGGAGGTGTCTTTTGCGATCCTCCTCAGCTGAGCAGATCCTGTGTATACGGAGGGCTTGTCTGTCAGGGATGGCTTCTTTAACGTGTTTAGGGTGGAAGTAGGAGAAGTGGAGCATCGTGAGGTTATCCGTGGGCTTGCGGTACAGTGAGGCGCTGAGGTGACCGTCCTTGATGGAGATGTATGTGTCCAAGAATGCAAACTATTCCGGAGAGTGGGATGGAACTTGTTGATGTCATCATATAGTTCACCATGGGTCCAAAGGAAAAAAAATGTCATCGATGTATCAAGTGTATAGCATTGGTTGAAGGTGCTGTGCAGTGAAGAGGTCTTGTTCGAACCTGTGCATGAAGATGTTGGCATATTGAGGTGCGAATTGGGTCCCGATGGCTGTTCCGTGTGTCTGGATGAAGAACTGGTTGTTGAAGGGAAAGACATTGTGGTCCAGGATGAAGCGGATGTGTTGTAAAATTGCATCTGGAGATTGGCAGTTGTCGACGCTGAGTACTGAGGCAGTTGCAGCAATGCCATCGTCGTGGGGGATGCTGGTGGAGAGTGCCGAGACATCGATTGTGACGAGGAGCGCTCGTGGTTCAACTGCTCCATGTGTGCTGAGTTTCTGTAGGAAGTCCGTAGTGACGCGACAAAAGCTGGGGGTTCTTTGTACAATGGGTTTCAGGATGCCCTCGACGTAGCCGGAGAGGTTCTCGCACAGGGTCCCATTGCCCGATATGATGGGACGGCTGGGTGTGTTTGCCTTGTGTACCTTCGGGAGGCAGTAGAGATCTCCAACGTGGGGAGTACGTGGGATGAGAGCATGGAGGATGCTCTGAATGTCTGGAGCCTTCAACATGTCATTGATGAAGACGAACATCTTGCCAAGGCCATCCCCACACCCCCACTCCTTGCCTTCAAACAACCGCACACCTCAAACAGACCATTGTCCGCAGCAAACTACCCAGCCTTCAGGAGAACAGTGACCACGACGCCACACAACCCTGCCACAGCACCCTCTGCAAGACGTGCCGGATCATCGACACGGATGCCATCATCTCACGTGAGAACACCATCCACCAGGTACACAGTACGTACACTTGCAACTCGGCCAACGTTGCCTACCTGATACGCTGCAGGAAAGGATGTCCCGAGGCATGGTACATTGGGGAGACCATGCAGACGCTACGGCAACGGATGAATGAACACTGCTCGACAATCACCAGGCAAGAGCGTTCTCTTCCTGTTGGGGAACACTTCAGCGGTCACGGGCATTCGGCCTCTGATCTTCGGGTAAGCGTTCTCCAAGGTGTCCTTCACGACACACGTCAACGCAGAGTCGCTGAGCAGAGACTGATAGCCAAGTTCCGTACACATGAGGACGGCCTCAACTGGGATCTTGGGTTCATGTCACACTATCTGTAACCCCCATGACTTGCCTGGGCTTGCAAATCTCACTAACTGCCCTGGCTGGAGACAATACACATCTCTTTAACCTGTGCTTAACCCTCTCTCCACTCACATTGTCTGTACCTTTAAGACTTGATTACCTGTAAAGACTCACATTCCAACCATTATTTTGTAAATTGAGTTTGTGTCTTTATATGCCCTGTTTGTGACCAGAACTCCCACTTACCTGATGAAGGAGCAGCGCTCCGAAAGCTCGTGGCATTTTCTACCAAATAAACCTGTTGGACTTTAACTTGGTGTTGTGAGACTTCTTACAGTGTTTACCCCAATTCAACGCCAGCATCTCCACAGAAAGATTGGCAGAAGGGGACATAGCTTTCATGTGATTGACAAGCGAAAAAGTGATTAGGATAAATATTGCTCCGAGAAATTTGTTGTGAGCTGCAATGTGCTGTCTGAAAGGGAAGTGCAAGCAGGTGAAAAGGAATTGGAGAAACAATTGAAGGCGAAAATTATACAGGTCTCATTGGAAAGAAAAGGAAGTCATTGGATTGTTTCTCAAAAAACACGAAGGGTGAATGGCCACCTTCTCTGCTCCATCGTTCTGTTTCACAACGTCTTATATAGGAACTGCTTGTTGTGTAAAGTAATAAATTCCTCCCATTAACGCCTTCGAGATTCTATTACTGAGCTCCCTGCACCACCCTGGATATTGTATCTCAGCTTCTGCTGGAAGGGATAGCTCGAGGGCAACAATCCGGTTTTGGAAGCATACTTTGTGTAAACATGTTACCTGCTGAAGGTTTAATTCAACAGTTTTGGATTCTGCATTTTTTTTTTTTTAAAACCTCATGATCAGGTTGACAGCATGGAGAAATATTTGGACAATTGCACTGCCTGCTTTGTCAGATGTACAGGAAAAATCCCACATTAGGATCAAACTGGTTCAGTGGGTCTCGATCTCTCCCTCATCTCTCACTCTGAAGGTCATGGATTTGAGAATCTCGATAAAGATTTGAACCACAAATTATGTCGGTGTAATTTTCTGTCCTTTCACGCCGGCGGGATTTTCTGGTCCCGCTGCAGTGAATGGAAATGAGGCTGAGCGTCAAATTCTCCATCCTCGCTTGCAGCGACGAAGGAGCGTGAATGGCTGGAAAGTTTCGGCCATCATTTCGCACCAAGACTTGAATCATGTACAAAACACTCAGTCCACACCATTCTACAATGCCTGGTATTTCCATGATTAAATATGCCTCAGGACAGCACTAATTCAGCTATGAGCCTCTGACAGTGTAGCACTCAGCATGTACTGAATGTGCGATAGTTTAATACTCCCTCAGTCATCACCCCTGAGCGGTGAGACTCTGACAGTGCGGCACTCACTACGCACTCACCATCTGACAGTGCAGCACTCCCTCAGTACTGACCCTCTGACAGTGCAGCACTCCTTCAGTACTGACCCTCTGAGAAAGCCCGACACCCTCTGTACTCACAATCCTGAAACACATTTCGCACTCCGCGCTCCATCAGCACTGCCTGTTTGGTTATTAGTTTGGGATTTCTACAGGGCTGTGGTGAGGCCATGGGATATGAATGGCATTGAAGTGTTCTAACCCTTTTTGTTAGCCTTTTTCATTAGTCTTGAATGTTTTGTCTGTATCGTAAGACCATAAGACATAGGAGCAGAATTAGGCCACTCGGCCCATCGAGTTTGCTGTGCCATTCAATCATGGCTGATATTCTTCTCACCCCATTCTCCTGCCTTTTTCAAATAACCCCTGATCCCCTTATTAATCAAGAACCTATCTATCTCTGTCTTAAAGACACTCTGATCTGGCCTCCACAGCCTTCTGCGGCAAAGAGTTCCACAGATTCACTACTCTCTGGCTGAAGAAATTCCTCCTCATCTCTGTTTCAAAGGATCGCCCCTTTCGCCTGAGATTGTGCCCTCTGGTTCTAGTTTTTCCTACTTGTGGAAACATCCTCTCCACGTCCACTCTATCCAGGCTTTTTCCTTTTGCATTGAAAGCACAGCTCTAATTTAGCTATGAGCCTCTGACAGTGTGGCACTCAATGTGTATTGAATGTGCAATAGTATAATACTCCCTCAGTAATCACCTCCTAATCGTGCAACACTCCCTCGGTGCTGACCCTCTGACAGTGCAACACTCCCTCGGTGCTGACCCTCTGACAGTGCAACACTCCCTCGGTGCTGACCCTCTGACAGTGCAGCACTCCCTCGGTGCTGACCCTCTGACAGTGCAGCACTCCCTCAGTACTGACCCTCTGACAGTGCAGCACTCCCTCAGTACTGACCCTCTGACAGTGCAGCACTCATTCGGTGCTGACCCTTTGATAGTGCAGCACTCCCTTAGTCAGTATTGCCCTCTGTGAGAGACCGACACCCTCTGTACTCACAGCCCTAAAACACATTTCAAACTCAGCGCTTCATCAGCACTGCCTGTTTGGTTATTAATTTGAGATTTCTACAGGGCTGTGGTGAGGCCATGGGGTATGAATGGAATTGAAGTGGACTCTATGGAGGTGGCAAGACAGTGAGCTTACTCTGAGATTGATCCTGTGAATTTGTATGAGAAATTGGAACAGGAATTAGTTGAAGATTCATCCAGGTATACTGAGTGAGAGAGAGCTGTAGATTGAAATTGGAATTGTTGGAATCTTTGGGAATTGAGCAGGCCATTGGGATGGGATTGGGTTTAATGCAGGGTAATGTATGACAGTGAAATGTGTTTGGGATTGCTACAGGGCAGTGGAGAAATGTTCTTCAGCCCAAGGGAAAATAAATCCCATTGAGAACACAAACCAGTCACTGGCTCAGCAGGAAATAACAAGCCCTGGGGAAAGAGCTGGAAGCTACTCAATGTAACCTTACTGTTTATGAAATTCTCTCTCAACACATCCTCTGACATATGGAACGAGGGTAACATGGTTTGAAGTGTACTTTGCTGACAATAGCAGAGAGAAATAAACTAAACATTTTCAGTCTTTGTGGTGCCCTTTTAGGGCTGCATTCTTACACGATATGTTTAAAGTGTTGGGGTAATATTCTTGAGAGAGGATGTTCGGAGCTTGGAGAGGGGGTTGACCGGATTGGCACCTGTGATGAGAGAGTCAGTTAATGTGGAGAAGCTGGAATTGTTCACTTTCCAGCGGTGTCGGCCAAGGGGAGGTTTAATGGTTAAAGGGAGGTTTAACTGTTTATACTGGCAGGAATATTGACAGCAAGAAGTTTAACAACACCAGGTTAAAGTCCAACAGGTTTATTTGGTAGCAAAAGCCACACAAGCTTTCGAGGCTCTGAGCCCCTTCTTCAGGTGAGTGGGAATTCTGTTCACAAACAGAACTTATAAAGACACAGACTCAATTTACATGAATAATGGTTGGAATGCGAATACTTACAACTAATCCAGTCTTTAAGAAACAAAACAATGGGAGTGGAGAGAGCATCAAGACAGGCTAAAAAGATGTGTATTGTCTCCAGACAAGACAGCCAGTGAAACTCTGCAGGTCCACGCAACTGTGGGAGTTACAAATAGTGTGACATAAACCCAATATCCCGGTTGAGGCCGTCCTTGTGTGTGCGGAACTTGGCTATCAGTTTCTGCTCAGCGACTCTGCGCTGTCGTGTGTCGCGAAGGCCGCCTTGGAGAACGCTTACCCGAATATCAGAGGCCGAATGCCCGTGACTGCTGAAGTGCTCCCCAACAGGAAGAGAACAGTCTTGCCTGGTGATTGTCGAGCGGTGTTCATTCATCCGTTGTCGCAGCGTCTGCATAGTTTCCCCAATGTACCATGCCTCGGGACATCCTTTCTTGCAGCGTATCAGGTAGACAATGTTGGCCGAGTTGCAAGAGTATGTACCGTGTACCTGGTGGATGGTGTTCTCACGTGAGATGATGGCATCTGTGTCGATGATCCGGCACGTCTTGCAGAGGTTGCTGTGGCAGGGTTGTGTGGTGTCTTGGTCACTGTTCTCCTGAAGGCTGGGTAGTTTGCTGCGGACAATGGTCTGTTTGAGGTTGTGCGGTTGTTTGAAGGCAAGAAGTGGGGGTGTGGGGATGGCCTTGGCGAGATGTTCGTCTTCATCAATGACATGTTGAAGGCTCCGGAGGAGATGCCGTAGCTTCTCCGCTCCGGGGAAGTACTGGACAACGAAGGGTACTCTGTCCACTGTGTCCCGTGTTTGTCTTCTGAGGAGGTCGGTGCGGTTTTTCGCTGTGGCGCGTTGGAACTGTTGATCAATGAGTCTAGCGCCATATCCTGTTCTTATGAGGGCATCTTTCAGCGTCTGGACAACAAGGGGTGATAAATTTCAGTGATTGACAAGTGATCCAGAGATTTGGAGAAATATTTCTACCAGCAATTTGTTATAATTTGCAATGTGCTGTCTGAAAGGGCAGTGCAAGCAGATGAAAAGAAATTGCAGAAATAATTCAAGGTTTAAAATGTGCAGGTCCAGCAAGGAAGGAGTTGGAAGAGAAAACTAATTGGATTGCTTTTCAAAGAGCACGTTGGGTGAATGGCCACCTTCTCTGTTCCACTTTTCTGTTTCACAACCTCATATATTCGAACTGCTTGTTGTGTAAAGTAATTAATTCCTCTCATCAACACCTACCACATTCTGTTAATGTTCTCCCTGCACCAGCCTGCATATTGTATCTCAGCTTCTACTGGAAGGGATAGCTCAAGGGCAACATGGTTTGGAAACGTATCTTGTGTAAACGTGTTCATTGCCTAAGGTTTTATTCAGTAAGAGTTTTAACAGCACCAGGTTAAAGTCCAACAGGTTTATTTGGTAGTGAATACCATAAGCTTTCGGAGCGCTGCTCCTTCGTCGGATGAAGTGGAAATGTGCTCTCAAACAGGGCACAGAGACACAAAATCAAGTTCCAGAATACTGATTAGAATGCGAATCCCTACAACCAGCCAGGTCTTAAAGATACAGACAATGTGGGTGGAGGGAGCATTAAGCACAGGTTAATGTGGAGAAGTGCTGAATGCTTAATTGCTCCCTCCACCCACATTGTCTGTATTATGGTATTTGTTAGTATCTGAGGAGTCGCGAATCATGCTGAACATTGCACAGTCATCGGCGAACATCCCCACTTCTGACATTATGACGGAGGGAAGGTCATTGATGAAGCAGCTGAAGATTGTTAGGCCTCGGACACTACCCCGAGGGACTCCTGCAGAGATGTCCTGGAGCTGAGAAGACTGACCCTCCACAATCACAACCATCTTCCTATGTACCAGTTATGACTCCAACCAGCGGAGAGTTTGCCCCCTGATATCCATTGATTTCTGTTTCGCTCGGGCTCCTTGATGCCACACTCAGTCAAATGCGGCATTGATGTCAAGGGCTGTCACTCTCACCTCGCCTCTGGAATTCACCTTTTTTGTCCATGTTTGAACCAAAGCGGTAATGAGGTCAGGAGCTGAGCGACCCTGGCGAAACCCAAACTGGGCGTCACTGAGCAGGTTATTGCTGAGCACTGTTGATGACCCCTTCCATCACTTTACTGATGATCGAGAGTAGAACTGATTGGGTGGTAATTGGCTGGGTTGTTTTTTGTGTACAGGACATACCTGGGCAATTTTCCACATTGTTGGGTAGATGCCAGAGTTATAACTGATGAAGCAGCTGAAGATTGTTAGGCCTCGGACACTGCCCTGAGGGACTCCTGCAGAGATGTCCTGGAGCTGAAATGACTGACCCTCCACATCCACAACCATCTTCCTATGTACCAGGTATGACTCCAACCAATGGAGAGTTTGCCCCCTGAAACCCATTGATTTCAGTTTCACTGGGGCTCCTTGATGCCACACTCAGTCGAATGCGGCCTTGATGTCAAGGGCTATCACTCTCGCCTCATCTCTGGAGTTCAGCTCTTTTGTCCATGTTTGAACCAAAGCTGTAATGAGGTCAGGAGCTGAGCAACCCTGGCGAACCCCAAACTGGGAGTCACTGAGCAGGTTATTGCTGAGCAGGTGCTTCTTGATAGCACTATTGATGACCCTTTCCATCACTTTACTGATGATCGAGAGCAGAACTGATTGGGTGGCAATTTGTCCTGCTTTTTGTGTACAGGACATACCTGGGCAATTTTCCACATTGTTGGGTAGATGCCAGTGTTGTAACTGTCCTGGAAGAGCTTGGCTCGGGGAACAGCAAGTTCTGGAGCACAAGTCTTCAGTACTATTGCCGGAATGTTATCAGGGGCCATTGCCTTGCAGTATCCAGTACCTCCAAGTGTTTCTTGATATCACGTGGGGTGAATCAAACTGCTGGAGACTGGCATCTGAGATGTTGGGGAACCACTGAAGGAGGCCGAGCAGGATCATCTACTCGGTACTTCTGGCTAAAGATTGTTGCGAATAATTCAGCCTTATCTTTTGTATTGATATGGTGGGCTCCTCCATCATTTAGGATGGGGATATTTGTGGAGCCTCCTCCTCCAGTGAGGTGTTTAATTGTCCACCACTATTCACGACTGGATATGGAAGGACTGCAGAGCTTAAATTTGAGCCATTGGTTGTGGGATCACTCAGCTCTGTCTGTCACTTGCTGTTTTTGCCGTTGGCATGCAAGTAGTCCTGTTTGGGAGCTTCACCAGATTGACACCTCATTTTTAGGTATGCCTGGTGCTGCTCCTGGCATGCCCTCCTATGCTCTCCACTGAACTAGGGTTGATCCCCGGGCTTGATGGTAATGGTTGAGTGGGGGATCTGCTGAGCCATGAGGTTGCAGATTGTGCTGGAATACAGTTCCACTGCTGTTGATGGCCCACAGCGCCTCATGGATGCCCAGTCTTGTGTTGCTAGATCGGTTTGAAGTCTGTCCCATTCAGCACGGTGATAGTGCCACACAACACGAGGGAGGTTATTCTAAATGTGAAGGCGGGACTTTGTCTCCAAAGACTGTGCGGTGGTTACTCTTACTGATACTGTCATGGACAAGATGCATCTGCAGCCGGCAGATTCGTAAGGATGAGGTCAAGTGCAAAGAACAATACAGCACAGGAACAGGCCCTTCGGCCCTCCAAGCCCGCGCCGCTCCCTTGTTCAAACTAGACCATTCTTTTGTATCCCTCCATTCCCACTCCATTCATGTGGCTATCTAGATAAGTCTTAAACGTTCCCAGTGTGTCCGCCTCCACCACCTTGCCCGGCAGCGCATTCCAGGCCCCCACCACCCTCTGTGTAAAATACGTCCTTCTGATATCCGTGTTAAACCGCACCCCCCCCTCACCTTGAACCTATGACCCCTCGTGAACGTCACCACTGACCTGGGAAAAAGCTTCGCACCGTTCACCCTATCTATGCCTTTCATAATTTTATACACCTCTATGAGGTCACCCCTCATCCTCCGTCTTTCCAGTGAGAACAACCTCAGTTTACCCAATCTCTCCTCATAACTAAGCCCTTCCATACCAGGCAACATCCTGGTAAACCTCCTCTGCACTCTCTCTAAAGCCTCCACGTCCTTCTGGTAGTGTGGCAACCAGAACTGGGCAAAGTATTCCAAATGCGGCCGAACCAATGTTCTATACAACTGCAACATCAGACCCCAACTTTTATACTCTCTGCCCCGTCCTATAAAGGCAAGCATGCCATATGCCTTCTTCACTACCTTCTCCACCTGAGACGTCACCTTCAAGGATCTGTGGACTTGCACACCCAGGTCCCTCTGCGTATCTACACCCTTTATGGTTCTGCCATTTATCGTATAGCTCCCCCCTACGTTAGTTCTACCAAAATGCATCACTTCGCATTGATCTGGATTGAACTCCATCTGCCATTTCTTTGCCCAAATTTCCAGCCCATCTATATCCTTCTGTAGCCTCTGACAATGTTCCTCAGTATCTGCAAGTCCAGCCATTTTCGTGTCGTCCGCAAACTTACTGATCACCCCAGTTACACCTTCTTCCAGATCGTTTATATAAATCACAAACAGCAGAGGTCCCAATACAGAGCCCTGTGGAACACCACTAGTCACAGGCATCCAGCCGGAAAAAGACCCTTCCACTACCACCCTCTGTCTTCTGTGACCAAGCCAGTTCTCCACCCATCTAGCTACCTCCCCCTTTATCCCGTGAGATCCAACCTTTTGCACCAACCTACCGTGAGGGACTTTGTCAAACGCTTTACTGAAGTCCATATAGACGACATCAAAGAACAATACAGCACAGGAACAGGCCCTTCGGCCCTCCAAGCCCGCGCCGCTCCCTGGTCCAAACTAGACCATTCTTTTGTATCCCTCCATTCCCACTCCGTTCATATGGCTGTCTAGATAAGTCTTAAACGTTCCCAGTGTGTCCGCCTCCACCACCTTGCCTCCACGGCCCTTCCCTCGTCAACCATTCTAGTCACTTCTTCAAAAAACTCCACCAGTTTAGTGAGGCATGACCTCCCTCGCACAAAACCATGCTGACTATCGTTAATGAGTTTATTCCTTTCTAAATGCGCATACATCCTATCTCTAAGAATCCTCTCCAACAACTTCCCGACCACGGACGTCAAGCTCACCGGCCTATAATTTCCCGGGTTATCCTTCCTACCCTTCTTAAATAACGGGACCACATTAGCTATCCTCCAATCCTCTGGGACCTCACCTGTGTCCAGTGACGAGACAAAGATTTGCGTCAGAGGCCCAGCGATTTCATCTCTCGTCTCCCTGAGCAGCCTTGGATAGATTCCATCAGGCCCTGGGGATTTGTCAGTCTTTATATTCCCTAAAAAACCTAACACTTCCTCCCTTGTAATGGAGATTTTCTCTAACGGGTCAACACTCCCCTCCGAGACACTCCCAGTCAACACATCCCTCTCCTTTGTGAATACCGACGCAAAGTATTCATTTAGGATCTCCTCTTGTTAGTTTCTTCAGCACCTGCTGCAGACCCAGTCTAACAGTTATATCCTTTCGGGCTCGATCAGTAGTGCTGCTGCCGAGCCACTCTTGGTGGTGGTCATTGAAATCCCCAATCCAGAGTACATTTTGCGCCCTTGCCACCCTCAGTGCTTCCTCCAAGTGTTGTTCAACATGGAGGAAAACTGATTCATCAGCTGAAGGAGGACAGTCTGTGATAGCCAGTAAGAGGTTTCCTTGCCCATGTTTAACCTGATGCCATTAGATTTCATGGGGTCCGGAGTCGATGTTAAGGACTCCCAGGGCAACTCCCTCCTGACTGTATACCACTGTGCTGCCACCTTTGCTGGGTCTGTCCTGCCGGTGGGACAGGACATATCCAGGATGGTAATGGTGGTGTCTGGGGTGTTATGTGTAAGGTCTGATTCCGTGAGAATGACTATGTCAGGCTGTTGCTTGACTAGTCTGTGAGACAGCTCTCCCAATCTTGGCACTAGCCCCCCCATGTTAGTAAGGAGGACTTTGCAGGGTCGACAGGGCTGTTTGTTTTGTCGTTGTCTTTTCCAGTGCCTAGGTTGATGCCAGGTGGTCCGTCCGGTTTCATTTCTTTGTTGAGACTTTGTAGCGATTGTTACAACTGAGTGGCTTGTTAGGCCATTTCAGAGGGCAGTTGAGAGTCAACCATATTGCTTTTTTATACACATTTTAGCTTCATACCTCATCGTTCTTATCTTACATTCGAGGCTATTTTTGTAGACCCCAAGGCTACTTTTCGTTAGCCACCATGGTTTACTAGATCTACATTATCTGTCTTCTTTGTGATTGGTCACTTATGAGTGTGCTATGATATCATTGTGGTTACATCTTGCCCTCCTATCTGAAGTTTGTTATCTATTTCCAAAGTTGTCGTTTGCTCAACCATTGTGGGGCATCCTGCTAAGCTAAGTCTTTTTTAAAGATGTGTGTTTGTTTAACTTTCTTAGGTTTATTTAGGAAATTACTTTCAGCTTCTGTGTGTTTGCTTGACTTCTTTTAGCCTTCATGTTCATTCATGTGAATATCCATGTGTATTGGCCTGGTAAGCTATTGTGCACTTAAAAGGGTACAAGTGTATGTTTAATAAGATATGTGATGATATATGAGAGTTTCTTAGGTAGTGATTATCTCTTCTATGTTAATGATTATCTTCTTCATGTCGCCTTAATGATTATCCCTTCCAATACAAGTAGTCTTAATGATTATCCCTTTCCCTTATATGTTGTCTTAATCTCTTATATGTCTTAATGTTTATCCCTGACAGCGTCAGGACAGCACTCCAGCACTGAATCTGTGAAATCACAGCCCTAATTCATAATAAGGCTGTGACAGTGTAGCACTCTCTGTGAATTGAATGTGCGATCGTATAATACTCACTCCGTAATCACCTCCTGATCGTGCAGTGCTTCTTCATCAGTCTCTGCAGCACTCACTCAGCACGGACCATCTCATAGTGCAGCACACCCTTGGTGCTGATCCTCTCTCTGACAGTGCGATACTGACCCTCTGACAGTGTCGCACACCCTCAGTACTGACCCTCTGAGAGATCCCTGCACCCTCCGCACTCACAATTCTGAAACACATTTCACACTCAGCACTCCATCAGTACTGTCTGTTTGATTATTAGTTTTGGATTTCTACACGGCTATGTTGAGTGGTGAGGATGTGGTGAGATATTGAAGAGTTAATGTCCACTGTAGAGGGCAAGGTGAACTATTGAGCTTGCAAAAACGGCAGAGAAACAGCTCATGGGAGCAAACTGACAAAACAAGATAACCACAGGCTCCAGCTTGCTGAGCACGGCTGGGGTGCGAGTTTAGCTAAGTACGTGATAATGTTCTCTTTTGCGCGAACAAATAGCGTATCTTAAAGACATTATGCTGATGTTCTGATGGGTGGGGGTTGTTACTAGTAAATATGTATTTTAATAGGATGTTCTTTCTTATGCAGCAATTCCTGTAACTACTCGTTTTTGATTGAATCGGGTGATGTATGCTCAAGTCTAGACGTTTTGGATTGAATCAGATGATGTGTGTTAAGTCTTGTTTGAAATCACATCTACCCGATGGGATTGTAAACTGTATAAAAGGGGTCAGCCTTGTTGCTCCGCGCGCTTTTTGCGAACTGACTTCCTGCACTGAGTGGAGGTTAAGTAGTAAAGGTTAGCCAGACTACATGTGAAGGACAACTAAAGAACTTTGATTCTGACAACGGTTGGTGTTTGCCTTTGTATCAAGGACATAAGAGTCTCGCGAAAAACTAACATAACAATTGATATGAATGGGATTGAAGCAGAATGTATGGAGGTGGCAGGACAGTGAGCTTACTCTGAGATTGATCCTGGGAAATTGTACGAGAAAGTGGAACAGGGATTAGTTTAAGATTCATCCAGGGTGGATGAGAAAGGGTGGCAATGGGTTTAAATTGGAATTGATGGAATATTTGGGAATTGAGCGGGCCATTGGGATGAGATTGGGACTGACACAGAGTAATGGTAGGACAGTGAATTGAATTTGGGATTGATATAGGGCAGTGGAGAAATGTTCTTCAGCCCAGGGGAAAGTAAATCCCACTGAGCACACAAACCCATCACTGGCTCAGCAGGAAACACAAACTCTGGCGAAAGAACTGGAAGCTACTCAATGAAATTTTACTCTTTATGAAATTCTGTCGAAACACATCCTCTGACATATGTAACTTGGGTATATATTAACATGGTTTGAGGTGTACTTTGCTGACAATAGCAGAAAGAAATAGGCTAAACATTTTCAGACTTTCAGTCTTTCGGGGTGCCTTTGCAGTGCAGCATTCTTAAATGATCTGTTTAAACTGTTGGGGTAAAATTCTTGAGAAAGGATGTTAAGAGATTGGAGCGGGGGGGGGGGAGAGGGGATTGACTGGCACCAGTGATGAGAGAGTTCAGTTAATGTGGGGATGGTGGGAATGTTCACTTTCCAGCGGTGTCGGCTCAGGGGAGGTTTAATCATTGAGGGAAAGTTTAACGGTTTATACTGGCAGCAAGATTGGTAACGGGGAGATAAATTTCAGTGATTGACAAGCGATCCAGAGATTTGGAGAAATATTTCTGCAACAATTTGTTGTGCTCTGCAATTTTCTGTCCGAAAGGGAAGTGCAAGCAGATGAAAAGAAATTGGAGAAATTATTTGGGCGGTAAAGTGGCACAGTTGAGGCACAGAGCGCCTCACAGCGCCAGGCACCTGGGTTCAATTCCCGGCCTGGGTCACTATCTGTGTGGAGTTTTCGCATTCTCCGTGTCTGCGTGGGTTTCCTCTGGGTTCTCTGGTTTCCTCCCACAAATGTGCCATTAGGTTAATTGGCCATGCAAAATTGCCCCTTAGTGGCAGGAGGTGGATAGGATTATGGGGATGGGGTCTGGGTGGGATTGTGGTCGGTGCTGACTTGATGGGCCGAATGGCCTCTTTCCGCACTGTGGGGATTCTACGGATTCTATGTTTTGAAAGTCAAAAATATATAGGTCTCGCAGGAAAGAATAGGTTTGTTTCTCAGAGCACAAAGGGTTCTGTTTCACAACCCCTTATATTGGAACTGCTTGTTGTGCAAAGAGGTAAATTCCTCTCACCAACACCTCTGACCTTCTGTTAATGTTCTGCCTACACCACCCTGGATATTGTATCTCAGCTTCTACTGGAACAGATAGTTGAGGGCAACAATCCGGTTTTGGAAACATACCTTGTGTAAACATGTTCCCTGCCAAAGCTCTGGTCAGACCCCATTTGGAGTATTGTGAGCAGTTTTGGGCCCCGTATCTGAGGAGAGGATGTGTTGGCTTTGGAAAGGGTCCAGAGGAGGTTCACAAGAATGATCCCTGGAATGAAGAGCTTGTCGTATGAGGAACGGTTGAGGACTCTGGGTCCGAACTTGTTGGAGTTTAGAAGGACGAGGGGGGATCTTATTGAAACTTAAAAGATGCTGCGAGGCCTGGATAGAGTGGACGTGGAGAGGATGTTTCCACTGGTAGGAAAAACTAGAACCAGAGGGCGTAACCTCAGGCGAAAGGGACGATCCTTTAAAACAGAGATGAGGAGGAATTTCTTCAGCAGAGAGTGGTGAATCTGTGGAACTCTTTGCCACAGAAGGCTGTGGAGGCAAGATCATTGAGTGTTTTTACGACAGAGATAGATAGGTTCTTGATTACGAAGGGGATCAGGGGTTATGGGGATGAGAAAAATATCAGCCATGATTGAATGGCGGAGCAGACTAAATGGGCTGAGTGGCCGAATTCTGCTCCTATGTCTGATGGTCTTAAGGTGAATTCCGCAGTTTTGGATTCCTCATGTACTCCTTTCATGATCAGATGAACAGTATGGGGAAATATTTGGACAATTGCCCTGTCTGCTCTGTCAGGTGGATGGGAAAGATCGCATATTGCGATCAAATGGAATGGTTCAGTGGGTCTCAATCTCTCCCTCATCTCTCACTCTCTCACTCATGGATGTGAGAATCTAGAGAGACTCGAACCACAGAATATATTGGCGTAATTTTCCGTCCTTTCTGGCCGGTGGGATTTTCCGGTCCTGCTACAGTGAATGAGGATAAGGCTGAGAGCCAAAATTCCAGCAATCATTTGGCACCAAGGCTCTAATCATGTTCAAATAACTCAGTCCACACCATCTTACAATGCCTGGTATCTCCATGATTAAATATGCCTCAGGTTAGCACCCCCATGGCACTGAATCTACGATGCGCAGTACGAATTCAGTAATGTGCTCCTGACATTGTAGCACTCTCTCAGTACTGGATGTGCAAAAGTATAATACTCACTCAGTAATCACCTCCTGATCATGCAGTTCTCCCTCAACGGGGAGTCTCTGATAGTTCAGCACTCACAGTGCGGCACTCCCCCAGTACTGACCCTCTGGGCAGTGCAGCACACTCATCACTGTCCCTCTGGCAGAGTAGCAATCCCTCAGTTGTGCGCGGGGGATTTGACTGGAATGACAGCAGTTATGAGGGTGTTCAGTTAATGTGAGAAGCTGGGATTGTTTACTTTCCAGCAATGCAGGCTAAGGGAAGGTTGAATCGAGGGATTGAAAATGATGAAGGGCTTTTATAGCATCAGTGAAACTGTTTATACCGGCAGTAAGATTGGCATCAGGAGGACATAGATTTCAGGTGATTGACAATTGATCCCAAAGATTCGGAGAAAAAAAGAATAGGAAGACAAACTAAATGGACTATTTCTCAAACACCACGATGGGCTAACTGGCTACCTTCTCTTCACCGTTCTGTTTCACAACCTCTTGTATTGGAACTGCTTGTTGTGTAAGGTAGTAAATTCCCCTCACTAACAACTGCAACATTCTCTTAATGTTCTCCCAGCATCAGCCTGCACATTGTATCTCAGCTTTGACTGGAAGGGATAGCTTGAGGCCAACAATGTGGTTTGGGTTACATACCTTGTGTAAACATATTCCCTTCCTAAGATTTAATTTGGCGGTTTTGGATTCCTCATATACTCCTCTCATGATCAGATTAACAGCATGGGGAAATATTCAGATAATTGCACTGTCTGCTCTGTCAGGTGGATAGGACACATCCCACATTGCAATCAAATGGACTGGTTCAGTGGTTTTCAATCTCTCCCTCATGTCTCACTCTGAAGGTCATGGATTTGAGAATCTAGACAGAGATTTTCACCACAAAATATACTGGCGTCATCTTCCGCCCTTTCAGGCTAGTGGGATTTTGCAGTCCCGCTGCAGTGAATGGAGATAAGGTTCTAATTTTCGAAGGAGCACAAACGGCTGGGAAATTCCACCCATCATTTGGCACCAAGGCTCTAATCATGTTCAAATCTCTCAGTCCACCACATCCTACAATGCCTGGTATCTCCATGATTAAATATTGCCTCAGGACAGCCCTCCCTCTGCACTGAATCTGTGAAAGCACAACCCTAATTCAGAAATGAGATCTGACAATGTAGCACTCTGTGTACCGAATGTGCGATAATACAATACTCGCTCAGTAATCACCTGATCATGTAGTGCTCCTCAGCGGTGAGTCTCTGATAGTGCAGCACTCACTCAGCACTGACCATCTCACAGTGCAGCACTCCCTTGGTACTGACCCTCTGACAGTGCAGCACTTCCTCAGAATTGACCCTCTGACAGTGCAGCACTTCCTCAGAATTGACTCTCTGGCAGTGCACCACTCCCTCAATACTGACCCTCTGAGAGAGCCCTGCACCCTCTGTACTCACAATCCTGAAACACATTTCACACTGAGCACTCCATCAGTACTGCCTGTTTGGTTCTTAGTTTGGGATTTCTACAGGGCTATGATGAGTGGTGAAGCCATGGGATATGAATGGGATTGAAGCGGAATGTATGTGGGTGGCAGGACAGTGAGCTTACTCTGAGGATTGATCCTGGGAAATTGTACGAGAAAGTGGGACAGGGATTATAGGGGTATACTGAGTGAGAGCGGGCAATGGGTTTAAATTGGAATTGATGGTATTTTTGGGAATTGAGCGGGCCATTGGGATGAGATTGGGACTGATACAGGTTAATGATTGGACAGTGAAATGAGTTTGGGATGGATACAGGGCAGTGGAGAAATGTTCTTCAGCCCAGTGGTTAGTAAATCCCATTGAGCACGCAAACCAGTCACTGGCTGAACAGGAAACACAAACCCTGGGGAAAGAGCTGGAAGCTACTCAATGAAATTTTACTGTGTATGAAATTCTCTCTAAACACATCTCTGACGGATGTAACTCGGGTATATATTAGCACAATTTGAGGTGTACTTTGCTGACAATAGCAGAAAAAAATAGGCTAAACATTCTCAGACTTTCAGTCTTTGGGGTGCCCGAGTAGGGCAGCGTTCTTACACGTTCTGTTTAAACTCTTGGGGTAAAATTCTTGAGGAAGGATGTTAAGAGATTGGAGCGGGGGGCGAGAGGGGATTGACTGGCACCAGTGATGAGAGAGTTCAGTTAATGTGGAGATGGTGGGAATGTTCACTTTCCAGCGGTGTCGGCTCAGGGGAGGTTTGATCATTCAGGGGAAGTTTAACGGTTTAGACTGGCAGGAAGAATGGTAACAGGGAGATAAATTTCAGTGATTGACAAGCGATCCAGAGATTTGGAGAGATATTTCTACCAGCAATTTGTTGTGCTCTGCAATGTGCTGTCTGTAAGGGAAATGCAAGCAGAGGAAAAGAAATTGGAGAAACAATTCGGGCGCACAGTGGTGAGCACTGCTGCTTCATAGAGAGTGGTTAACACTGCTGCCCCACAGTGCCAGGGACCCGGGTTCAATTCCCAGCTTTCCTCACTGCCTGTGTGGAGTTTTGCATGTTCTCCCTGCGTGGGCTTCCTCCGGGTTCTCTGGTTTCCTCCCACACTCCAAATATGTGCCGGTTAGGTTAATTTGCCATGCTAAATTGCCCCTTAGTGTCAGGAGGTTGGTAGGGTTTGGGGCTAGGTGGGATTGTGGTTGGTGCAGACTCAATGGGCCGATTGGCCTCTTTCTGCACTGTAGGGATTCTATTTATTGAAGGTGAAAATTAAACAGGTCTGGCAGGAAAGAATAGGAAGACAAACCAATTGGACTATTTCTCAAAGAGCACAATGGGTGAATGGCCACCTTCTCTGCTCCATCGTTCTGTTTCACAATCTCTTACATTGGAACTGTTTGTTGTGTAAAGTAATGAATTCCTCTCACCAACACCGACGACATTCTATTAATGTTCTCCCTGCACCACCCTGGATATTGTATCTGAGCTTCGACTGGAAGGGGTAGCTTCCGGTTTTGGAAACATACCTTGTGCAAACATGTTCGTTGCTTAAGGTTAATTCAGCAGTTTTGGATTCCTCATATACTCCTCTCATGATCAGATGAACAGCATGGGGAAATATTCGGACAGTTGCACTTTCTGACCTGTCAGGTAGATGGGAAAAATGACACATTGTGATCAAACGGACTGGTTCAGTGGGTCTCAATCTCTGAAAGCTGTACGAATTCAGGAATGTGCTCCTGATATTGTAGCACTCTCTCAGTACTGAATGTGTGATAGTATAACACTCCTTCAATAATCACCTCCTGATCGTGCAGTGTTCCCTCAACGGTGAGTCTCTTATAATTCAGCACTCACCATCTCGCAGTGCAGCACTCCTTCAGTACTGACCCACTGGCAGTGCAGCACTCCCTCAGTACTAACTCACTGGCAGTGCAGCACTCCCTCAGTACGGACCCACTGGCAGTGCAGCACTCCCTCAGCACTGACCCCACTGGCAGTGCAGCACTCCCTCAGCACTGACCCCACTGGCAGTGCAGCATTCCCTCAGCACTGACCCACTGGCAGTGCAGCACTCCCTCAGCACTGACCCCACTGGCAGTGCAGCATTCCCTCAGTACTGACCCACTGGCAGTGCAGCATTCTCTCAGTACTGACCCACTGGCAGTGCAGCACTCCCTCAGCGCTGACCCACTGGCAGTGCAGCACTCCCTCAGCACTGACCCACTGGCAGTGCAGCACTCCCTCAGCACTGACCCACTGGCAGTGCAGCACTCCCTCAGTACCGACCCACTGGCAGTGCAGCACTCCCTCAGTGCTGACCCACTGGCAGTGCAGCACTCCCTCAGCACTGACCCGCTGGCAGTGCAACACTCCCTCAGCACTGACCCACTGGCAGTGCAGCACTCCCTCAGTACCGACCCACTGGTCGTGCAGCACTCCCTCAATCCTGACCCACTGGCAGTGCAGCACTCCCTCAGTCCTGACCCACTGGCAGTGCAGCACTCCCTCAGTACTGACCCACTGGCAGTGCAGCACTCTGTGCTGACCCACTGGCAGTGCAGCACTCCCTCAGTACTGACCCACTGGCAGTGCACCACTCTCTCTGTGCTGACCCTATGACATGCAGCATTCTGTGGTGTGCCTCTGACATTGCAGCAGTCCCTCCGTCCTGACCCTCTGACAGAGGAGGCAATGGCCTCATTGTATTTTCGCTCGACTATTAATCCAGAAACCCAGGTAATGTTCTGGGGGTAAGGGTTCGAATGCCACCATGGCAGACGGTGGAATTTGAATTCAGTAAAAAATATCTGGAATTAATAGTCTACTGAACACCATTAAACTGTTGTCGATAGAAAGAAAAAACCCATCTGGTTCACTCATGTCCTTTACGAAAGGAAATCTGCCATCCTTACCTGGTCTGGCCTACATGTGACTCCAGACAGCAGTATGGTTGACTCTTAACTGCCTTCTGAAATAGCCTTGCAAGCCACTCAGTTGTAACAATCTCAAAGTCTCAACAAAGAAATGAAACCGGACGGACCACCTGGCATCGACCTCGGCACCAGAAAAGACGACGGCAAAACAAACAGCCCTGTCGACCCTGCAAAGTCCTCCTTACTAACATGGGGGGGCTAGTGCCAAGATTGGGAGAGCTGTCTCACAGACTAGTCAAGCAACAGCCTGACATAGTCATTTTCACGGAATTATACCTTACAGATAACACCCCAGACACCACCATTACCATCCTGGATATGTCCTGTCCCACCGGCAGGACAGACCCAGCTAAGGTGGCAGCACAGTGGTATACAGTCGGGAGAGAATTTCCCTGGGAGTCCTTAACATTGATTCCGGACCCTATGAAGTCTCATGGGTTCAGGGTAAACATGGGCAAGGAAACCTCTTCCTGGTTACCACATACTGTCCTCCTTCAGCTGATGAATCAGTTTTCCTCCATGTTGAACAACACTTGGAGGAAGTACTGACGGTGGGAAGGGTGTAAAATGTACTCTGGATGGGGGATTTCAATGACCACCACCAAGAGTGGCTCGGCAGCAGCACTACTGATCGAGCTGATCGGGTGCTAAAGGTTACAACTGTTAGACTGGGTCTGCAGCAGGTGCTGAAGAAACCAAGAAGAGGAAATAACATACTTGACCTCATCCTTTTCTGACAATAACAGAGAAATAGGCTAAACATGATCACACTTTCAGACTTTGGGGTGCCCTTGTAAGGCAGCATTCTTACACGATATGTTTAAACTCCTGGGGTAAATTTCCTGGAGAGGAGGTGAGAGGGGATTGCCTGGAATGGCAGCTGTGATGGGAGAGTTCAGGTAACATGGAGATGATGGGATTGTTCACTTTCCAGCCGTGTAGGCTTAGGGCATGTTTAATTGTTAAGGAGTGGTTTAACAGTTTACTGGCAGAAAGATTGGCACAGTAAGAAGTCTCACAACACCAGGTTAAAGTCCAACAAGTTTATTTGGTAGCACAAGCCACAAGCTTTCGGAGCGCTGCTCCTTCAGCAGGTAAGTGGGAGTTCAGGGCATATAAAGACACAAACTCAATTTACAAAATAATGGTTGGAATGCGAGTCTTTACAGGTAATCAAGTCTTAAAGGTATAGACAATGTGAGTGGAGAGAGGGTTAAGCACAGGTTAAAGAGATGTGTATTGTCTCCAGCCAGGACAGTTAGTGAGATTTTGCAAGCCCAAGCAAGTCGTGGGGGTTACAGATTGTGTGACATGAACCCAAGATCCCAGTTGAGGCCGTCCCCATGTGGAACTTGGCAATCAATCTCTGCTCAGGGACTTTGCATTGTCGTGTGCCGTGAAGGCTGCCTTGGAGAACGCTTACCCGAAGATCAGAGGGCGAATGCCCGTGACCGCTGAAGTGTTCCCCAACAGGAAGAGAACACTCCTGCCTGGTGATTGTCGAGCAGTGTTCATTCCTCCATTGTCGTAGCGTCTGCATGGTCTCCCCAATGTACCATGCCTCGGGACATCCTTTCCTGCAGCGTATCAGGGAGACAACGTTGGCCGAGTTGCAAGTGTATGTACCGTGTATCTGGTGGATGGTGTTCTCACGTGAGATGATGGCATCCATGTCGATGATCCGACATGTCTTGCAGAGGCTGCTGTGGCCGGGCTGTGTGGTGTTGTGGTCACTTCTCCTGAAGGCTGGGTAGTTTGCTGCGGACAATGGTCTGTTTGAGGTTGTGCGGTTGTTTGAAGGCAAGAAGTGGGGGTGTGGGGATGGCCTTGGCGAGCTGTTCGTCTTCATCAATGACATGTTGAAGGCTCCGTAGAAGATGTCGTAGCTTCTCTGCTCCGGGGGAGGACTGGACGATGAATGCCATGTCCCGTGTTTGTCTTCTGAGGAGGTCGGTGTGGTTTTTTGCTGTGGCGTTGGAACTGTCGATCGATGAGTCGAGCGCCATATCCTGTTCTTATGAGGGCATCTTTCAACGTCTGGAGGTGTCTGTTGCGATCCTCCTCATCTGAGCAGATGGTGTGTATACGGAGGGCTTGTCTGTAGAGGATGGCTTCTTTAACGTGTTTAGGGTGAAAGTAGGAGAAGTGGAGCATCGTGAGGTTATCCGTGGGCTTGCGGTACAGTGATGTGCTGAGGTGACCGTCCTTGATGGAGATGCATGCGTCCAAGAATGCAATCTATTCCGGAGAGTGGGATGGAACTTGTTGATTTCTTCATATAGTTGTTTCAGTGATTGTTCACCATGGGTCCAAAGGAAAAAAATGTCATCGATGTATCGAGTGTATAGCATCGGTTGAAGGTCCTGTTCAGTGAAGAGGTCTTGTTCGAACCTGTGCACGAAGATGTTGGCATATTGAGGTGCGAATTTGGTCCCAATGGCTGTTCCGTGTGTCTGGATGAAGAACTGGTTGTTGAAGGGAAAGACATTGTGGTCCAGGATGAAGCAGATGAGTTGTAAAATTGCATCTGGAGATTGGCAGTTGTCGACGTTGAGTACTGAGGCAGTTGCAGCAATGCCATCGTCGTGGGGGATGCTGGTGGAGAGTGCCGAGACATCGATTGTGACGAGGATTGCTCCTGGTTCAACTGCTCCATGTGTGCTGGGTTTCTGTAGGAAGTCTGTAGTGACGTGACAAAAGCTGGGGATTCTTTGTACAATGGGTTTCAGGATGCCCTCGACGTAGCCGGAGAGGTTCTCGCACAGGGTCCCATTGCCCGATATGATGGGACGGCTGGGTGTGTTTGCCTTGTGTACCTTCGGGAGGCAGCAGAGATCTCCAATGTGGGGAGTACGTGGGATGAGAGCATGGAGGGTGCTCTGAATGTCTGGAGCCTTCAACATGTCATTCATGAAGACGAACATCTCGCCAAGGCCATCCCCACACCCCCACTTCTTGCCTTCAAACAACCGCACAATCTCAAAGAGACCATTGTCCGCAGCAAACTACCCAGCCTTCAGGAGAACAGTGACAATGACACCACACAACCCTGCCACAGCAACCTCTGCAAGACGTGCCGGATCATCGACACGGATGCCATCATCTCACGTGAGAACACCATCCACCAGGTACATGGTACGTACACTTGCAACTCGGCCAACGTTGTCTACCTGATACGCTGCAGGAAAGGATGTCCCGAGGCATGGTACATTGGGGAGACCATGCAGCCACTACGACAATGGATGAATGAACACTGCTCGACAATCACCAGGCAAGAGCGTTCTCTTCCTGTTGGGGAACACTTCAGCTGTCACGGGCATTTGGCCTCTGATATTCGGGTAAGCGTTCTCCAAGGCGTCCTTCACGACACACGACAACGCAGAGTCGCTGAGCAGAGACTGATAGCCAAGTTCCGCACACATGAGGACAGCCTCAACCAGGATCTTGGGTTCATGTCACACTATCTGTAACCCCCATGACTTGCCTGGGCTTGCAAAATCTCACTAACTGTCCCAGCTGGAGACAATACACATCTCTTTAACCTGTGCTTAACCCTCTCTCCACTCACATTGTCTGTACCTTCAAGACTTGATTACCTGTAGAGATTCAGATTCCAACCATTATTTTGTAAATTGAGTTAGTGTCTTTATATGCCCTGTTTGTGACCAGAACTCCCACTTACCTGATGAAGGAGCAGCGCTCCGAAAGCTAGTGGCTTGTGCTACCAAATAAACCTGTTGGACTTTAACCTGGTGTTGTGAGACTACTTCCAGTGTTTACCCCAGTCCAACGCCGGCGTCTCCACAGAAAGATTGGCAACAAGGGGACATAGCTTTCATGTGACTGACAAGCGAAAAAGTGATGAGGATAAATATTGCTCCGAGAAATTTGTTGTGAGCTGCAGTGTGCTGTCTGAAAGGGAAGTGCAAGCAGATGGAAAGGAATTGGAGAAACAATTGAAGGCGAAAATTATATAGGTGTCATAGGAAAGAAAATTGAGTCATTGGATTGTTTCTCAAAGAACACGATGGGTGAATGACCACCTTCTCTGCTCCATCGTTCTGTTTCACAACGTCTTATATAGGAACTGCTTGTTGTGTAAAGTAATAAATTCCTCTCATTAACGCCTCCGAGATTCTATTACTGAGCTCCCTGCACCGCCCTGGATATTGTATCTCAGCTTCTGCTGGAAGGGATAGCTCGAGGGCAACAATCCGGTTTTGGAAGCATACTTTGTGTAAACATGTTACCTGCCGAAGGTTTAATTCAACAGTTTTGGATTCTGCATATTCTTTTTTAAATAACCTCATGATCAGGTTGACAGCATGGAGAAATATTTGGACAATTGCACTGCCTGCTTTGTCAGATGTACAGGAAAAATCCCACATTAGGATCACACTGACTGGTTCAGTGGGTCTCAATCTCTCCCTCATCTCTCACTCTGAAGGTCATGGATTTGAGAATCGAGATAAAGATTTGAACCACAAATTACGTCGGTGTAATTTTCTGTCCTTTCATGCCGGCGGGATTTTCAGGTCCCGCTGCAGTGAACGGAGATGAGGCTGAGCGTCAAATTCTCCGTCCTCGCTTGCAGCGACGAAGGAGCGTGAATGGCTGGAAAGTTTCGGCCATCATTTCGCACCAAGACTTGAATCATGTACAAAACACTCAGTCCACACCATTCTACAATGCCTGGTATTTCCATGATTAAATATGCCTCAGGACAGCACTAATTCAGCTATGAGCCTCTGACAGTGTAGCACTCAGCATGTACTGATTGTGCGATAGTTTAATACTCCCTCAGTCATCACCTCTGAGCGGTGAGTTTCTGACAGTGCGGCATTCACTCAGCACTCACCATCTGACAGTGCAGCACTCCCTCGGTGCTGACCCTCTGACAGTGCAGCACTCCCTCAGTACTGACCCTATGACAGTGCAGCACTCCCTCAGTGCTGACCCTCTGACAGTGCGGCACTCCCTCAGCACTGACCCTCTGACAGTGCGGCACTCCTCAGTACTGACCCTCTGACAGTGCGGCACTCCCTCAGTGCTGACCCGCTGACAGTGCAGCACTCCCTCAGTACTGACCCTCTGACAGTGCGGCACTCCTGCAGCATTGACCCTCTGACTGTGCAGCACTCCCTCAGCACTGATCCTCTGACAGTGCAGCACTCCTTCAGTACTGACCCTCTGAGAAAGCCCGACACCCTCTGTACTCACAATCCTGATACACATTTCACACTCCGCGCTCCATCAGTGCTGCCTTTTTGGTTATTAGTTTGGGATTTCTACAGGGCTGTGGTGAGGCCATGGGTATGAATGGCATTGAAGTGTTCTAACCCTTTGTTAGCCTTTTCCATTCGTCTTGAATGTTTTGTCTTGTCGTAAGACCATAAGACATAGGAGCAGAATTAGGCCACTTGGCCCATCGTGTCTGCTCTGCCATTCAATCATGGCTGATATTTTTCTCATCCCCATTCTCCTGTCTTTTTCCCATAACCCCTGATCCTCTTATTAATCAAGAACCTGTCTATCTCTGTCTTCAAGACACTCTGATCTGGTCTCCACAGCCTTCTGCGTCAAAGCGTTCCACAGATTCACTGCTCTCTGGCTGAAGAAATTCCTCCTCATCTGTTTTAAAGACTTGTCCCTTTAGCCTGAGGTTGTGCCCTCTGGTTCTAGTTTTTCCTACTTGTGGAAACATCCTCTCCACGTCCGCTCTATCCAGGCCTTTTCCCTTTGCATTGAAAGCGCAGCACTAATTCAGCTATGAGCCTCTGACAGTGTGGCACTCGATGTGTATTGAATGTGCAATAGTATAATACTCCCTCAGTAATCACCTCCTAATCGTGCAACACTCCCTCGGTGCTGACCCTCTGACAGTGCAGCGCTCCCTCAGTGCTGACCCTCTGACAGTGCAACACTCCCTCGGTGCTGACCCTCTGACAGTGCAGCACTCCCTCAGTACTGACCCTCTGACAGTGCAGCACTCATTCGGAGCTGACCCTCTGACAGTGCAGCACTCATTCGGAGCTAACCCTTTGATAGTGCAGCACTCCCTTAGTCAGTATTGCCCTCTGTGAGAGACCGACACCCTCTGTACTCACAGCCCTGAAACACATTTCAAACTTAGCGCTTCATCAGCACTGCCTGTTTGGTTATTAATTTGAGATTTCTACAGGGCTGTGGTGAGGCCATGGGGTATGAATGGCATTGAAGTGGACTATATGGAGGTGGCAAGCCAGTGAGCTTACTCTGAGATTGATCCTGGGAATTTGTATGAGAAATTGGAACAGGAATTAGTTAAAGATTCATCCAGGTATACTGAATGAGAGAGAGCTGTGGATTTAAATTGGAATGAGAACAAAGAACAGACAGCACAGGAAACAGGCCCTTCGACCCTCCAAGCCTATGCCGCTCCTTGGTCCAACTAGACCAATCGTTTGTATCCCTCCATTCCCAGGCTGCTCATGTGACTATCCAGGTAAGTCTTAAACGATGTCAGCGTGCCTGCCTCCACCACCCTACTTGGCAGCGCATTCCAGGCCCCCACCACCCTCTGTGTAAAAACCTTCCCTCCAATATCTGAGTTATACTTCGCCCCTTTCACCTTGAGCCCGTGGCCCCTCGTGAACGTCACTTCTGATCTGAGAAAAAGCTTCCCACCGTTCACCCTATCTATCCCCTTCATAATCTTGTACACCCCTATTAGATCTCCCCTCATTCTCCGTCTTTCCTGGGAGAACAACCCCAGTTTACCCAATCTCTCCTCATAGCTAAGACCCTCCATACCAGGCAACATCCTGGTAAACCTTCTCTGCACTCTCTCTAACGCCTCCACGTCCTTCTGGTAGTGCGGCGACCAGAACTGGACGCAGTACTCCAAATGTGGCCTAACCAGCGTTCTATACAGCTGCATCATCAGACTCCAGCTTTTATACTCTATACCCCGTCCTATAAAGGCAAGCATACCATATGCCTTCTTCACCACCTTCTCCACCTGTGTTGCCACCTTCAGGGATTTGTGGACTTGCACACCTCGGTCCCTCTGTGTTTCTATACTCCTGATGACTCTGCCATTTATTGTATAACTCCTCCCTACATTATTTCTTCCAAAATGCATTACTTCGCATTTATCCGGATTAAACTCCATCTGCCACCTCTCCGCCCAATTTTCCAGCCTATCTATATCCTGCTGTATTGCCCGACAATGCTCTTCGCTATCCGCAAGTCCAGCCATCTTCGTGTCATCCGCAAACTTGCTGATGACACCAGTTACACCTTCTTCCAAATCATTTATATATATCACAAATAGCAGCGGTCCCAGTACAGAGCCCTGCGGAACACCACTGGTCACAGACCTCCAGCCAGAAAAGACCCTTCGACCACTACCCTCTGTCTCCTATGGCCAAGCCAGTTCTCCGCCGATCTAGCCACTTCTCCTTGTATCCCATGAGCCTTAACCTACTGAACCAACCTGCCATGTGGGACTTTGTCAAATGCCTTACTGAAATCCACGGCCCTTCCTTCATCAACTGTTTTTGTCACTTCCTCAAAAAACTCCACCAAATTTGTAAGGCACGACCTGCCTCTTACAAAACCATGCTGTCTGTCACTAATGAGATTGTTCCATTCTAAATGCACATACATCCTGTCTCTAAGAATCCTCTCCAACAACGTCCCTACCACGGACGTCAAGCTCACCGGCCTATAATTTCCTGGGTTATCCCTGCTACCCTTCTTAAACAACGGGACCACATTCGCTGGAATCACATTCGCTGGAATCTTTGGGAATTGAGCAGGCCATTGGGATGGGATTGGGTTTAATGCAGGGTAATGTATGACAGTGAAATGTGTTTGGGATTGCTACAGGGCAGTGGAGAAATGTTCTTCAGCCCAAGGGAAAATAAATCCCATTGAGAACACAAACCAGTCACTGGCTCAGCAGGAAATAACAAGCCCTGGGGAAAGAGCTGGAAGCTACTCAATGTAACCTTACTGTTTATGAAATTCTCTCTCAACACATCCTCTGACATATGGAACGAGGGTAACATGGTTTGAGGTGTACTTTGCTGACAATAGCAGAGAGAAATAAACTAAACATTTTCAGTCTTTGTGGTGCCCTTTTAGGGCAGCATTCTTACACGATATGTTTAAACTGTTGGGGTAATATTCTTGAGAGAGGATGTTCGGAGCTTGGAGAGGGGGTTGACTGGATTGGCACCTGTGATGAGAGAGTCAGTTAATGTGGAGAAGCTGGAATTGTTCACTTTCCAGCGGTGTCGGCCAAGGGGAGGTTTAATGGTTAAAGGGAGGTTTAACTGTTTATACTGGCAGGAATATTGACAACAAGGGGTGATAAATTTCAGTGATTGACAAGTGATCCAGAGAGTTGGAGAAATATTTCTACCAGCAATTTGTTATAATTTGCAATGTGCTGTCTGAAAGGGCAGTGCAAGCAGATGAAAAGAAATTGCAGAAATAATTCAAGGTTTAAAATGTGCAGGTCCAGCAAGGAAGGAGTTGGAAGAGAAAACTAATTGGATTGCTTTTAAAAGAGCACGTTGGGTGAATGGCCACCTTCTCTGTTCCACTTTTCTCTTTCACAACCTCATATATTCGAACCGCTTGTTGTATAAGTAATTAATTCCTCTCATCAACACCTACCACATTCTGTTAATGTTCTCCCTACACCAGCCTGCATATTGTATCTCAGCTTCTACTGGAAGGGATAGCTCAAGGGCAACATGGTTTGGAAACATATCGTGTGTAAACGTGTTCCCTGCCTCCGGTTTTATTCAACAAGCGCTTCAGCGGTCACGGGCATTCGGCCTCTGATATTCGGGTAAGCGTTCTCCAAGGCAGCCTTCGCGACACACGACAGCGCAGAGTCGCTGAGCAGAAACTGATAGCCAAGTTCTGCACACACGAGGACGGCCTCAACCGGGATATTGGGTTCATGTCACACTATTTGTAACTCCCACAGTTGCGTGGACCTGCAGCGTTTCACTGGCTGTCTTGTCTGGAGACAATACACATCTTTTTAGCCTGTCTTGATGCTCTCTCCATTCACATTGTTTTGTTTCTTAAAGACTTGATTAGTTGGAAGTATTCGCATTCCAACCATTATTCATGTAAATTGAGTCTGTGTCTTTATAAGCTCTGTTTGTGAACAGAATTCCCACTCACCTGAAGAAGGGGCTTAGAGCTCCAAAAGCTTGTGTGGCTTTTGCTACCAAATAAACCTGTTGGACTTTAACCTGGTGTTGTTAAACTTCTTACCAGGTCTTAAAGATACAGACAATGTGGGTGGAGGGAGCAATTAAGCATTCAGCACTTCTCCACATTAACCTGTGCCTAATGCTCCCTCCACCCACATTGTCTTTATCTTTAAGACCTGGCTGGATGTAGGATTCGCATTCTAATCAGTATTCTGTAACTTGATTTTGTGTCTCTGTGCCCTGTTTGAGAGCACATTTCCACTCCATCTGACAAAGGAGCAGCGCTCCGAAAGCTTATGGTATTTGCTACCAAATAAACCTGTTGGACTTTAACCTGGTGTTGTTAAAACCCTTACTGTGTTCACCCCAGTCCAACGCCGGCATCTCCACATTCAGGTTTTATTCAACAGTTTTGGATTCCTCATATACTCCTCTCGTGATCAGATTAACAGCATGGAGAAATATTCGGACAATTGCTCTGTCAGGTGGATGGGAAAGATCTCACATTACGATCAAACGGACTGGTTCAGTGGGTCTCAGGCCCTCCCTCATCTCTCACTCTGAAGTTCATGGATTTCAGAATCTACATCGAGATTTGAACCACAAGACATATTGGCGTAATTTTGCGTCCTTTCAGGCTAATGGGATTTTCTGGTCCCGCTTGCAGCGACAAAGGAGTGTGAATGGTTGGAAAATTCCAGCAATCATTTCGCACCAAGGCTCTAATTATGTTCAAATCCCTCAGTTCACACCATCCTACAACGCCTGGTATCGCCATGATTAAATATGCCTCAGCACAGCTACTCCCTCTGCATTACAACTATGAAAGCACAGCGCTCCCTCAGCACTGACCCTCTGACAGTGCAGCATTCCCTCAGCGCTGACCCTCTGACAGTGCAGCACTCCCTCAGCACTGACCCTCTGACAGTGCAGCACTCCCTCAGCACTGACCCTCTGACAGTGCAGCACTCCCTCAGCACTGACCCTCTGACAGTGCAGCGCTCCCTCAGCACTGACCCTCTGACAGTGCAGCACTCCATCAGCACTGACCCTCTGACAGTGCAGCACTCCCTCAGCACTGACCCTCTGACAGTGCAGCACTCCCTCCGCACTGACCCTCTGACAGTGCAGCGCTCCCTCAGCACTGACCCTCTGACAGTGCAGCACTCCCGCAGCACTGACCCTCTGACAGTGCAGCACTCCCTCAGCACTGACCGTCTGACAGTGCAGCATTCCCTCCGCACTGACCCTCTGACAGTGCAGTGCTCCCTCCGCACTGAATCTGTGAAAGCACAGCAGTAATTCAGAGATGAGCCTCAGAGCGTAGCACTCACTGAACTGAATGTGCGATTGCATCATTCTCAGTCATCACCTTTTTTAAAATTCATTCGTGGGACATGGGCATTGCTGGCTAGCCAGCATTTATTGCCCATCCCTAGTTGCCCTTGAGGAGATGGTGGTGTGCTGCCTTCTTGAATCACTGCAGTCCATGTTCTGTGGGTTGACCCACAATGTTGTTAGGGAGGGAATTCCAGGATTTTGACCCAACGACTGCGAAGAACCGGCAACATATTCCCAAGTCAGGATGGTGAGTGGCTAGGAGGGGAACTTGCAGGAGGTGGTGTTCCCATTCCCATGCTGCCCTTGTCCTTCTAGATGGAAGTGATTGTGGGTTTGGAAGGTGCTGTCTCAGGATCTTTGGTGAATTGCTGCAGTGCATCTTGGAGATAGTACACACTGCTGCTACTGAGCGTCGGTGGTGGAGGCAGCGGATGTTTGTCGATGTGTTGCCAATTAAGCGGGCTGCTTTGTGCTGGATCATATCAAGCTTCTTGAGTGTTGGAGCTGCACCCGTCCAGGCAAGTGAGGAGTATTCCATCACACTCCTGACTTGTGCCTTGTCGATGATGGATAGGCTTTGGGGAGTCAGGAGGTGAGTTATTCGCTGCAATATTCCTAGCCTCTTGCCCTTGTAGCCACTGTTTTTATGTGGTGAGTCTAGTTGAGTTTCTGGTCAATGGTAACCCCAAGGATGTTGACAGTGGGGGATTCAGTGATGGCAACACCATTGAATCAAAGGTGGGTGGTTAGGGTGTCTCTTATTGGTGATGGTCAATGCCTGGCATTTGTGTGGCGAATGTTACTTGCCACTTGTCAGCCCAAGCCTGGATACGGTCCAGATCTTGTTGTATTTGAACATGGACTGCTTTAGTATCAGAGGAGTCACGTATCATGCTCAACATTGTGCAATCATCGGCGAACATCCCCACTTCTGACATTATGACGGAGGGAAGGTCATTGATGAAGCAGCTGAAGATTGTTAGGCCTCGGACACTGCCCCGAGGGACTCCTGCAGAGATGTCCTGGAGCTGAAATGACTGACCCTCCACATCCACAACCATCTTCCTATGTACCAGGTATGACTCCAACCAGCGGAGAGTTTGCCCCCTGAAACCCATTGATTTCAGTTTCGCTCGGGCTCCTTGATGCCACACTCAGTCGAATGCGGCCTTGATGTCAAGGGCTGCCACTCTCGCCTCATCTCTGGAATTCAGCTCTTTCGTCAATGTTTGAACCAAAGCTGTAATGAGGTCAGGAGCTGAGTGATCCTAGCAAAACCCAAACTGGGAGTCACTGAGCAGATTATTGCTGAGCAGGTGATGACCCCTTCTATCACTTTACTGATGATCGAGAGTAGAACTGATTGGGCGGCAATTGGCCGGGTTGGATTTGTCCTGCTTTTTGTGTACAGGACATACCTGGGCAATTTTCCACATTGTTGGGTAGATGCCAGCGTTGTAACTGTCCTGGAAAAGCTTGGCTCGGGGAACAGCAAGTTCTGGAGCACAAGTCTTCAGTACTATTGCCGGAATGTTATCAGGGCCCATTGCCTTGCAGTATCCAGTACCTCCAAGTGTTTCTTGATATCACATGGAGTGAATCAAACTGCTGGAGACTGGCATCTGAGATGCTGGGGAACCACTGGAGGCGGCCGAGCAGGATCATCTACTCGGTACTTCTGGCTGAAGATTGTTGCGAATAATTCAGCCTTATCTTTTGTATTGATGTGGTTTGCTCCTCCATCATTGAGGATGGGGATATTTGTGGAGCCTCCTCCTCCAGTGAGGTGTTTAATTGTCCACCACTTTTCACGACTGGATATGGAAGGACTGCAGAGCTTAAATTTGAGCCGTTGTTTGTGGGATCGCTCAGCTCTGTCTGTCACTTGCTGTTTTTGCCATTGGCATGCAAGTAGTCCTGTTTGGGAGCTTCACCAGATTGACACCTCATTTTTAGGTATGCCTGGTGCTGCTCCTGGCATGCCTTCCTAAGCTCTCCACTGAATTAGGGTTGATCCCCGGGCTTGATGGTAATGGTTGAGTGGGGGATCTGCTGAGCCATGAGGTTGCAGATTGTGCTGGAATACAGTTCCACTGCTGTTGATGGCCCACAGCGCCTTATGGATGCCCAGTCTTGTGTTGCTGGATCGGTTCGAAGTCTGTCCCATTCAGCACGGTGATAGTGCCACACAACACGATGGAGGTTATTCTCAATGTGAAGGCGGGACTTCGTCTCCAAAGACTGTGCGGTGGTCACTCTTCCCAATATTGTCATGGACAAGATGCATCTGCAGCCGGCAGATTCGTAAGGATGAGGTCAAGTCTGTTATTTCCTCTTGTTAGTTTCTTCAGCACCTGCTGCAGACCCAGTGCCTCACAGTTATATCCTTTCGTGCTCGATCAGTAGTGCTGCTGCCGAGCCACTCTTGGTGGTGGTCGTTGAAATCCCCCATCCAGTGTACATTTTGCGCCCTTGCCACCCTCAGTGCTTCTTCCAAGTGTTGTTCAACATGGAGGAAAACTGATTTATCAGCCGAAGGAGGACCGTACGTGATAGCCAGTAAGAGGTTTCCTTGCCCATGTTTTACCTGATGCCATTAGATTTCATGGGGTCCGGCGTCGATGTTAAGGACTCCCAGGGCAACTCCCTCCTGACTGTATACCACTGTGCTGCCACCTTTGCTGGGTCTGTCCTGCCGGTGGGACAGGACATATCCAGGATGGTAATGGTGGTGTCTGGGGTGTTATGTGTAAGGTCTGATTCTGTGAGAATGACTATGTCAGGCTGTTGCTTGACTAGTCTGTGAGACAGCTCTCCCAATATTGGCACTAGCCCCCCCATGTTAGTAAGGAGGACTTTGAAGGGTTGACAGGGCTGTTTGTTTTGCCGGTGTCTTTTCCGGTGCCTAGGTTGATGCCAGGTGGTCCGTCCGGTTTCATTTCTTTGTTGAGACTTTGTAGCGATTGTTACAACTGAGTGGCTTGTTAGGCCATTTCAGAGAGCAGTTGAGAGTCAACCATATTGCTGTGGCTCTGGAGTCATATGCAGGCCAGACCAGGTAAGGACAGCTGATTTCCTTCCCTGAAGGACATTAGTGAATCGATTCCTGATTGTGCAGTGGTGACTCTCCAATAGATCAACACTCACCATCACAAAGTTCAGTGTCCCCTCAGTCCTGATCCTCTGACAGTGCAGCACACTCATCACTGTCCCTCTGGCAGTGAGGCAATCCCTCAGTTGTGCGCGAGGGATTTGACTGGAATGGCAGCAGTTATGAGGGAGTTCAGTTAATGTGAGAAGCTGGGATTGTTTACTTTCCAGCAATGCAGGCTAAGGGAAGGTTGAATCGAGGGATTGAAAATGATGAAGGGCTTTGATAGCAGCAGTGAAGCTGTTTATACCGGCAGTAAGATTGGCATCAGGAGGACATAAATTTCAGGTGATTGACAATTGATCCCAGAGATTCTGAGAAAAAACGAATAGGAAGACAAACTAATTGGACTATTTCTCAAACAGCACGATAGGCTGAATGGCCACGTTCTCTTCTCCACTGTTCTGTTTCACGACCTCTTATATTGGAACTGCTTGTTGTGTAAAGTGATAAATTCCTCTCATCAACAACTGCAACATTCTGTTAGTGTTCTCCCTGCACCAGTCTGGATATTGTATCTCAGCTTCTATTGGAAGGGATAGCTCGAGGGCAAACATCCAGTTTTGGTAACAAACCTTGTGTAAACATGTTCCCTGCCTAAGGTTAATTCAGCAGCTGTGGATTCCTCATATACTCCTCTCCTGATCAGTTTAACAGCATGGCGAAATATTCGGACAATTGCACTGTCTGATCTGTCAAGTGCATGGAAAAGATTGCACATTGCGATCAAACAGACTAGTTCAGTGGGTCTCAATCTCTCCCTCACCTCTCACTCTGAAGGTCATGGATTTGAGAACTTGATAGAGACTTGAACCACAAAATATATCGGCTTAAATTTCCATCCTTTCACGCCGGTGGGACTTTCTGGTCCCACTGCAGTGAATGGAGATAAGATTTGGTCCGAAATTTTCCAATTTTCGATGGAACACGAATGGCCGGAAAGTTCAGCCATCATTTTGCACCAAGGCTCTAACATTCAAATCCCTCAGACCACACTATCCTACAATACCTGTTATCTCCATAATTAAATACGCGTCAGGACAGCACTCCAGCACTGAATCTGTGAAAGCACAGCCCTAATTCATAATAAGGCTCTGACAGTGTAGCACTCTCTGTGTACTGAATGTGCGATAGTATAATACTCACTCTAATCACCTTCTGATCATGCAGTGCTCCTTCATCAGTGAGTCTCTGCAGCACTCACTCAGCACGGACCATCTCATAGTGCAGCACACCCTTGGTGCTGATCCTCTCTCTGACAGTGCGGTACTGACCCTCTGACAGTGTCAAACTCCCTCAGTACTGACCCTCTGAGAGAGCCCTGCACCCTCCGCACTCACAATTCTGAAACACATTTCACACTCAGCACTCCATCAGTACTGTCTGTTTGATTATTAGTTTTGGATTTCTACAGGGCTATGGTGAGTGGTGAGGACGTGGTGAGATATTAAAGAGTTAATTTCCACTGTAGAGGGCAAGGTGAACTATTGAGCTTGCAAGAACAGCTCATGGGAGCAAACTGACAAAACAAGATAACCACAGGCTCCAGCTTGCTGAGCACGGCTGGGGTGCGAGTTTAGCTAAGTACGTGACAATGTTCTCTTTTGCGCGAACAAATAGCGTATCTTAAAGACATTATGCTGATGTTCTGATGGGTGGGGGTTGTTACTAGTAAATACGTATTTTAATAGGATGTTCTTTCTTATGCAGCAATTCCTGTAATTACTCGTTTTTGATTGAATCGGGTGATGTATGCTCAAGTCCAGCCGTTTTTGATTGAATCAGATGATGTGTGTTAAGTCTTGTTTGAAATCACATCTATCTGATGGGATTGTAAACTGTATAAAAGGGGTCAGCCTTGTTGCTCCGCGCGCTTTTTGCTAACTGACTTCCAGCACTGAGTGGAGATTAAGTAGTAAAGGTTAGCCAGCCTACATATGAAGGACAACTAAAGAACTTTGATTCTGACAACGGTTGGTGTTTGCCTTTGTATCAAGGACATAAGAGTCTCGCGAAAAACTAACATAACAATTGATATGAATGGGATTGAAGCAGAATGTATGGAGGTGGCAGGACAGTGAGCTTACTCTGAGATTGATCCTGGGAAATTGTACGAGAAAGTGGAACAGGGATTAGTTTAAGATTCATCCAGGGTGGATGAGAAAGGGTGGCAATGGGTTTAAATTGGAATTGATGGAATATTTGGGAATTGAGCGGGCCATTGGGATGAGATTGGGACTGACACAGAGTAATGGTAGGACAGTGAATTTGGGATTGATATAGGGCAGTGGAGAAATGTTCTTCAGCCCAGGGGAAAGTAAATCCCACTGAGCACACAAACCCATCACTGGCTCAGCAGGAAATACAAATTCTGGCGAAAGAACTGGAAGCTACTCAATGAAATTTTACTCTTTATGAAATTCTGTCGAAACACATCCTCTAATCTTTGTAACTCGGGTATATATTAACATGGTTTGAGGTGTACTTTGCTGACAATAGCAGAAAGAAATAGGCTAAACATTTTCAGACTTTCAGTCTTTCGGGGTGCCTTTGCAGTGCAGCATTCTAAAATGATCTGTTTAAACTGTTGGGGTAAAATTCTTGAGGAAGGATGTTAAGAGATTGGAGCGGGGGGCGAGAGGGGATTGACTGGCACCAGTGATGAGAGAGTTCAGTTAATGTGGAGATGGTGGGAATGTTCACTTTCCAGCGGTGTAGGCTCAGGGGAGGTTTAACGGTTCATACTGGCAGCAAGATTGGTAGCGGGGAGATAAATTTCAGTGATTGACAAGCGATCCAGAGATTTGGAGAAATATTTCTGCAACAATTTGTTGTGCTCTGCAATTTTCTGTCCGAAAGGGAAGTGCAAGCAGATGAAAAGAAATTGGAGAAATTATTTGGGCGGTAAAGTGGCACAGTTGAGGCACAGAGCGCCTCACAGCGCCAGGCACCTGGGTTCAATTCCCGGCCTGGGTCACTATCTGTGTGGAGTTTTCGCATTCTCCGTGTCTGCGTGGGTTTCCTCTGGGTTCTCTGGTTTCCTCCCACAAATGTGCTGTTAGGTTAATTGGCCATGCTAAATTGCCCCTTAGTGTCAGGAGGTGGATAGGGTTATGGGGATAGGGTCTGGGTGGGATTGTGGTCGGTGCTGACTCGATGGGCCAAATGGCCTCTTTCCGCACTGTGGGGATTCTACGGATTCTATGTTTTGAAAGTCAAAAATATATAGGTTTGTTTCTCAGAGCACAAAGGGTTCTGTTTCACAACCCCTTATATTGGAAATGCTTGTTGTGTAAAGAGGTAAATTCCTCTCACCAACACCTATGACATTCTGTTAATGTTCTCCCTACACCACCCTGGATATTGTATCTCAGCTTCTACTGGAACGGATAGTTGAGGGCAACAATCTGGTTTTGGAAACATACCTTGTGTAAACATGTTCCCGGCCAAAGCTCTGGTCAGACCCCATTTGGAGTATTGTGAGCAGTTTTGGGCCCCGTATCTGAGGAGAGGATGTGTTGGCTTTGGAAAGGGTCCAGAGGAGGTTCACAAGAATGATCCCTGAAATGAAGAGCTTGTCGTATGAGGAACGGTTGAGGACTCTGGGTCCGTACTTGTTGGAGTTTAGAAGAGCGAGGGGGGATCTTATTGAAACTTAAAAGATTCTGCGAGGCCTGGATAGAGTGGACGTGGAGAGGATGTTTCCACTGGTAGGGAAAACTAGAATCAGAGGGCGTAATCTCAGGCGAAAGGGACGATCCTTTAAAACAGAGATGAGGAGGAATTTCTTCAGCAGAGAGTGGTGAATCTGTGGAACTCTTTGCCACAGAAGGCTGTGGAGGCGAGATCATTGAGTGTTTTTACGACAGAGATAGATAGGTTCTTGATTACGAAGGGGATCAGGGGTTATGGGGATGAGAAAAATATCAGCCATGATTGAATGGCGGAGCAGACTAAATGGGCTGAGTGGCCTAATTCTGCTCCTATGTCTGATGGTCTTAAGGTGAATTCAGCAGTTTTGGATTCCTCATGTACTCCTTTCATGATCAGATGAACAGCATGGGGAAATATTTGGACAATTGCCCTGTCTGCTCTGTCAGGTGGATGGGAAAGATTGCATATTGCGATCAAACGGACTGGTTCATTGGGTCTCAAACTCTCCCTCATCTCTCACTCTCTCACTCATATAGGATCATAGAAAGCCTACAGTGCAGAAGGAGGCCATTCGGCCCATCGAGTCTGCACCGACCACAATCCCACCCAGGCCCTACCCCCACATATTTTACCCGCTAATCCCTCTAACATACACATCCCAGGACACTAAGGGGCAATTTTTTAACCTGGCCAATCAACCTAACCCGCACATCTTTGGACTGTGGGAGGAAACCGGAGCACCCGGAGGAAACCCACGCAGACACGCGGAGAATGTGCAAACTCCACACAGACAGTGACCCGAGCCGGGAATCAAACCCGGGACCCTGGAGCTGTGAAGCAGCAGTGCTAACCACTGTGCTACCGTACCGCCTGGATGTGAGAATCTAGAGAGACTCGAACCACAGAATATATTGGCGGTGGGATTTTCCGGACCTGCTACAGTGAATGAGGATAAGGCTGAGAGCCAAAATTCCAGCAATCATTTGGCACCAAGGCTCTAATCATGTTCAAATCACTCAGTCCACACCATCCTACAATGCCTGGTATCTCCATGATTAAATATGCCTCAGGTTAGCACCCCCATGGCACTGAATCTATGAAAGCACTGTACGAATTCAGGAATGAGACTCTGACAGTGTAGCACTCCCTGTGTACTGAATGTGCGATAATATAATACTCGCTCAGTAATCACCTGATCATGTAGTGCTCCCTCAGCGGTGAGTCTCTGATAGTGCAGCACTCACTCAGCACTGACCCTCTCACAGTGCAGCACTTCCTCAGAATTGACTCTCTGACAGTGCAGTAGTCCCTCAGTACTAACCCTCTGAGAGAGCCCTACACCCTCTGTACTCACAATCCTGAAACACATTTCACACTGAGCACTCCATCAGTACTGCCTGTTTGGTTCTTAGTTTGGGATTTCTACAGGGCTATGGTGAGTGGTGAAGCCACGGGATATGAATGGGAATGAAACGGAATGTATATGGGTGGCAGGACAGTGAGCTTACTCTGAGGATTGATCCTGGGAAATTGTACGAGAAAGTGGGACAGGGATTATAGGGGTATACTGAGTGAGAGCGGGCAATGGGTTTAAATTGGAATTGATGGTATTTTTGGGAATTGAGCGGGCCATTGGGATGAGATTGGGACTGATACAGGTTAATGGTCGGACAGTGAAATGAGTTTGGGATGGATACAGGGCAGTGGAGAAATGTTCTTCAGCCCAGTGGATAGTAAATCCCATTGAGCACGCAAACCAGTCACTGGCTGAACAGGAAACACAAACCCTGGGAAAAGAGCTGGAAGCTACTCAGTGCAATTTTACTGTGTATGAAATTCTCTCTAAACACATCCTCTGACGGATGTAACTCGGGTATATATTAGCACAATTTGAGGTGTACATTACTGACAATAGCAGAAAGAAATAGGCTAAACATTCTCCGACTTTCAGTCTTTGGGGTGCCCGAGTAGGGCAGCGTTCTTACACGTTCTTGCACGTTCCCCCTGTGCCTGCGTGGGCTTCCTCCGGGTTCTCTGGTTTCCTCCCACACTCCAAGAATGTGCCGGTTAGGTTAATTGGCCATGCTAAATTGCCCCTTAGTGTCAGGAGGTTGGTAGGGTTATGGGGATAGGGTCTGGGTGGGATTGTGGTCGGTGCTGACTCGATGGGCCGAATGGCCTCTTTCTGCACTGTGGGGATTCTACGGATTCTATGTATATATAGAATATAGGTCTGGCAGGAAAGAATAGGTTTGTTTCTCAGAGCACAAAGGATGAATGTCCACTTTCTCTGCTCCGTCGTTCTGTTTCACAACCCCTTATATTGGAACTGCTTGTTGTGTAAAGTGATAAATTCCTCTCACCAACACCTACGACATTCGGTTAATGTTCTCCCTGCACCACCCTGGATATTGTATTTCAACTTCTACTGGAAGGGATAGCTCAAGGGCAAAGATACGGTTTTGGAAACATACCTTGTGTAAACATGTTCCCCGCCGAAAGATTAATTCAGCAGTTTTGGATTCCTCATGTACTCCTTTCATGATCAGATGAACAGCATGGGGAAATATTTGGACAATTGCAGGCTGGCAGTCTGCTCTGTCAGGTGGATGGGAAAAATCGCACATTGCGATCAAACGGAGTGGTTCAGTGGGACTCAATTTCTCCCTCATCTCTCACTCTGAAGGACATGGATGTGAGAATCTAGATAGAGACTTGAACCACAAAATATATTGATGCAATTTTCCGTCCTTTCAGGCTGGTGGGATTTTCCGGACCTGCTACAGTGAATGAGGATAAGGCTGAGAGCCAAGATTCCAGCAATCATTTCACACCAAGGCTCTAATCATGTTCAAATAACTCAGGCCACACCATCTCCATGGTGTCTCCATGATTAAATATGTGTCAGGGCAGCACTCCCACGGCACTGAATCTGTGAAAGCACAGTACAAATTCAGTAATGTGCTTCTGACATTGTAGCACTCTCTCAGTACTGAATGTGCAATCGTAAAATACTCCCTCAATAATCACCTCCTGATTGTGCAGTGCTCCCTCAGTACTGACCCTCTGGCAGTGCGGCACTCCCTCAGTACTGATCCTCTGACAGTGCAGCACACTCATCACTGTCCCTCTGGCAGTGAGGCAATCCCTCAGTTGTGCGCGAGGGATTTGACTGGAATGACAGCAGTTATGGGGGAGTTCAGTTAATGTGAGAAGCTGGGATTGTTTACTTTCCAGCAATGCAGGCTAAGGGAAGGTTGAATCGAGGCATTGAAAATGATGAAGGGCTTTGAAAGTAAGATTGGCATCAGGAGGACATAAATTTCAGGTGATTGACAATTGATCCCAGAGATTAGGAGATAAAAAGAATAGGAAAACAACCAAATGGACTATTTTTCAAACACCACGATGGGCTGAATGGCCACCTTCTCTGCTCCACCGTTCTGTTTCACAGCCTCTTATATTGGAACTGCTTGTTGTGTAAGGTAGTAAATTCCTCTCACCAACTCCAGCAACATTATTAATGTTGTCCCTGCACAACCCTGCATGTTGTATATCCGCTTCTATTGCAAGGGATAGCTTGAAGCCAACAATGTGGTTTGGGTAACATACCTTGTGTAAACATGTTCCCTTCCTAAGATTTAATTTGGCTGTTTTGGATTCCTCACAAAATCCTCTCATGATCAGATTAACAACATGGTGAAATATTCAGATGATTGCACTATCCGCTCTGTCAGGTGGATGGGAAGGATCCCACATTGCGATCAAATGGACTGGTTCAGTGGTTCTCAATCTCTCCCTCATCTCTCACTCTGAAGGTCATTGATTTATGAATTTAAACAGAGATTTGCACCACAAAATATAGCTGTGTAATTTTCCACCCTTTGAGCCTTGTGGGATTTTCCAGTCCCGCTGCAGTGAATGGAGATAAGGTTGAATACCAAATTTTCCAATTTTCGATGGAACACGAATGGCCAGAAAATTCCACCCATCATTTGGCACCAAGGCTCTAATCATGTTCAAATCCCTCAGTCCACACCATCCTACAATGCCTGATGTCTCCATGACTAAATATGCCTCAGGACAGCCCTCCCTCTGCACTGAATCTGTGAAAGCACAACCCTTATTCGGTAATGAGATTCTGACAGTGTAGCACTCCCTGTGTACTGAATGTGCGATAATATAATACTCCCTGAGTATTCACCACCTGATCATGTCGCACGCCCTCAGCGGTGTCTCTGACACTGCAGCACTCACTCAGCACTGACCATCTCACAGTGCAGCACTCCCTCGGTACTGACAATCTGAAAATGCAGCACTCCCTCAGTATTAACCGCTGAGAGTGCAGCTCTCCCTCAGTATTAACCTCTGAGAGTGCAGCTCTCCCTCAGTATTAACCTCTGAGAGTGCAGCTCTCCCTCAGTACTGACCCTCTGACGGTGCTGTGCTCCCTCAGCACTGACTCTCTGATATTGCAGAGCTCCCTCAGTTCTGACCTTATGACACGCACCAGTCTGTAGTGATTCTCTGACATTGCAGCACTTCCTCAGTATTGACCATGGCAGTGCAGCACTCCCTCGGTACTGACCCTTTGAGGGAGCCCTACACCCGCTGTACTCACAGTCCTGAAACACATTTCACACTCAGTGCTTCATCAGCAATGCCTGTTTGGTTATTAGTTTGGGATTTCTACAGGCCTATAGTGAGTGGTGAGGCCATGGGATATGAATGGAATTGGCATGGAATATATGCAGGTGGCAGGACAGTGAGTTTACTCTCAGATTGATCCTGGGAAATTGTACAAGAAATTGGAACAGGGATTAGGTATACTGATTGAGAAAAGCGGGCACTGGGCTGAAATTGGAATTGATGGTATTTTTGGGAATTGAGCGGGCCATTGGGATGAGATTGGGACTGATACAGGTTAATGGTAGGACAGTGAAATGAGTTTGGGATGGATACAGGGCAGTGGAGAAATGTTCTTCAGCCCAGTGGTTAGTAAATCCCATTGAGCACGCAAACCAGTCACTGGCTGAACAGGAAACACAAACCCTGGGGAAAGAGCTGGAAGCTACTCAGTGCAATTTTACTGTGTATGAAATTCTCTCTAAACACATCCTCTGACGGATGTAACTCGGGTATATATTAGCACAATTTGAGGTGTACATTGCTGACAATAGCAGAAAGAAATAGGCTAAACATTCTCAGACTTTCAGTCTTTGGGGTGCCCGAGTAGGGCAGCGTTCTTACACGTTCTGTTTAAACTCTTGGGGTAAAATTCTTGAGGAAGGATGTTAAGAGATTGGAGCGGGGGGCGAGAGGGGATTGACTGGCACCAGTGATGAGAGAGTTCAGTTAATGTGGAGATGGTGGGAATGTTCACTTTCCAGCGGTGTCGGCTCAGGGGAGGTTTAATCATTCAGGGGAAATTTAACGGTTTAGACTGGCAGGAAGAATGGCAACAGGGAGATAAATTTCAGTGATTGACAAGCGATCCAGAGATTTGGAGAGATATTTCTAACAGCTATTTGTTGTGCTCTATAATGTGCTGTCTGAAAGGGAAGTGCAAGCAGAGGAAAAGAAATTGGAGAAACAATTCGGGCGCACAGTGGTGAGCACTGCTGCTTCATAGAGAGTGGTTAACACTGCTCCCTCACAGTGCCAGGGACCCGGGTTCAATTCCCAGCTTTCGTCACTGCCTGTGTGGAGTTTGCACGTTCTCCCCGCGTGGGCTTCCTCTGGGTTCTCTGGTTTCCTCCCACACTCCAAAAATGTGCCGGTTAGGTTAATTTGCCATGCTAAGTTGCCCCTTAGTGTCAGGAGGTTGGTAGGGTTTGGGGCTAGGTGGGATTGTGGTTGGTGCAGACTCAATGGGCCGATTGGCCTCTTTCTGCACTGTAGGGATTCTATTTATTGAAGGTGAAAATTAAACAGGTCTGGCAGGAAAGAATAGGAAGACAAACCAATTGGACTATTTCTCAAAGAGCACAATGGGTGAATGGCCACCTTCTCTGCTCCATCGTTCTGTTTCACAACCGCTTACATTGGAACTGTTTGTTGTGTAAAGTAATGAATTCCTCTCACCAACACCAACGACATTCTATTAATGTTCTCCCTGCACCACCCTGGATATTGTATCTGAGCTTCGACTGGAAGGGGTAGCTTCCGGTTTTGGAAACATGCCTTGTGTAAACATGTTCGTTGCTTAAGGTTAATTCAGCAGTTTTGGATTCCTCATATACTCCTCTCATGATCAGATGAACAGCATGGGAAATATTCAGACAGTTGCACTTGCTGATCTGTCAGGTAGATGGGAAAAATGACACATTGTGATCAAACGGACTGGTTCAGTGGGTCTCAATCTCTGAAATCTGTACGAATTCAGGAATGTGCTCCTGACATTGTAACACTCTCTCAGTACTGAATGTGTGATCGTATAACACTCCTTCAATAATCACCTCCTGATCGTGCAGTGTTCCCTCAACGGTGAGTCTCTTATAGTTCAGCACTCACCATCTTGTAGCGCAGCACTCCCTCAGTGCTGACCCACTGGCAGTGCAGCACTCCCTCAGTACTGACCCACTGGCAGTGCAGCACTCCCTCAGTACTGACCCACTGGCAGTGCAGCACTCCCTCAGCACTGACCCACTGGCAGTGCAGCACTCCCTCAGTACTGACCCACTGGCAGTGCAGCACTCCCTCAGTACTGACCCACTGGCAGTGCAGCACTCCCTCAGCACTGACCCACTGGCAGTGCAGCACTCCCTCAGCACTGACCCACTGGCAGTGCAGCACTCCCTCAGCACTGACCCACTGGCAGTGCAGCACTCCCTCAGCACTGACCCACTGGCAGTGCAGCACTCCCTCAGCACTGACCCACTGGCAGTGCAGCACTCCCTCAGTGCTGACCCACTGGCAGTGCAGCACTCCCTCAGTGCTGACCCACTGGCAGTGCAGCACTCCCTCAGTACTGACCCACTGGCAGTGCAGCACTCCCTCAGTACTGACCCACTGGCAGTGCAGCACTCCCTCAGTATTGACCCACTGGCAGTGCAGCACTCTCTCTGTGCTGACCCACTGGCAGTGCAGCACTCCCTCAGTACTAACCCACTGGCAGTGCACCACTCTCTCTGTGCTGACCCTATGACATGCAGCATTCTGTGGTGTGCCTCTGACATTGCAGCAGTCCCTCAGCACTGACCCACTGGCAGTGCAGCACTCCCTCAGTACTGACCCACTGGCAGTGCAGCACTCCCTCAGTACTGACCCACTGGCAGTGCAGCACTCTCTCTGTGCTGACCCACTGGCAGTGCAGCACTCCCTCAGTACTGACCCACTGGCAGTGCAGCACTCTCTCTGTGCTGACCCTATGACATGCAGCATTCTGTGGTGTGCCTCTGACATTGCAGCAGTCCCTCAGCACTGACCCACTGGCAGTGCAACACACTCTCTGTGCTGACCCTATGACATGCAGCATTCTGTCGTGTGCCTCTGACATTGCAGCAGTCCCTCAGTACTGACCCAGTGGCAGTGCAGCACTCCCTCAGTACTGACCCACTGGCAGTGCAGCACTCTCTCTGTGCTGACCCACTGGCAGTGCAGCACTCTCTCTGTGCTGACCCACTGGCAGTGCAGCACTCTCTCTGTGCTGACCCTATGACATGCAGCATTCTGTGGTGTGCCTCTGACATTGCAGCAGTCCCTCAGTACTGACCCTCTGACAGAGGAGGCGATGGCCTCATTGTATTATCGCTCGACTATTAATCCAGAAACCCAGATAATGTTCTGGGGGCCAGGGTTCGAATGCCACCATGGCAGACGGTGGAATTTGAATTCAGAAAAAATATCTGGAATTAAGAGTTCACTGATCACCATTAAACCGTTGTCGATCGAAAGAAAAAACCCATCGGGTTCACTCATGTCCTTTACGAAAGGAAATCTGCCATCCTTACCTGGTCTGGCCTACATGTGACTCCAGACAGCAATATGGTTGACTCTTAACTGCCTTCTGAAATGGCCTGGCAAGCCACTCAGTTGTAACAATCTCAAAGTCTCAACAAAGAAGTGAAACCGGACGGACCACCTGGCATCGACCTCGGCACCAGAAAAGACAACGGCAAAACAAACAGCCCTGTCGACCCTGCAAAGTCCTCCTTACTAACATGGGGGGGCTAGTGCCAAGTTTGGGAGAGCTGTCTCACTGACTCGTCAAGCAACAGCCTGACATAGTCATTCTCACGGAATCATACCTTACACATAACACCCCAGACACCACCATGACCATCCTGGATATGTCCTGTCCCACCGGCAGGACAGACCCAGCTAAAGTTGTGGCACAGTGGTATACAGTCGGGAGGGAGTTGCCCTGGGAGTCCTTAACATTGATTCTGGACCCTATGAAGTCTCATGGGTTCAGGGTAAACATGGGCAAGGAAACCTCTTACTGGCTATCACGTACGGTTCTCCTCCAGCTGATGAATCAGTTTTCCTCCATGTTGAACAACACTTGGAGGAAGTACTGATGGTGGCAAGGGTGTAAAATGTGCACTGGATGGGGGATTTCAATGACCACCAAGAGTGGCTCGGCAGCAGCACTACTGATCGAGCTGATTGGGTGCAAAAGGATACAACTGTTAGACTGGGTCTGCAGCAGGTGCTGAAAAAACCAACAAGAGGAAATAACGTACTTGACCTCATCCTTATCAATCTGCCGGCTGCGGATGCATCAGTCCATGACAGTATCAGTAAGAGTGACCAAAGCACCGTCCTTGTGGAGACCAAGTCCCGCCTTCACATTGAGAGTAACCTCCATTGTTTGTGTGGCACCATCGCCATGCTAAATGGAACAGACTTCAAACCAAACTTGCAACTCAAGGCTGGGCATCCATGAGGCGCTGTGGGCCATCAACAGCAGTGGAATTGTACTCCAGCGCAATCTGCAACCTCATGGCTGGGCATATTCCCCACTCAACCATTACCATCAAGCCAGGAGATCAACCCTGGTTCAATGGAGAGTGCAGGAGGGCATGCCAGGAGCAGCACCAGGCATACCTAAAAATGAGGTGTCAACCTGGTGAAGCTACCAACAGGACTATTGCATGTCAAATGGCAAAAACAGCAAGTGATAGACAGAGCAAAGTGATCCCACAACCAGGAGATCAGGTCTAAGCTCTGCAGTCCTTCCACATCCAGTCATGAATGGTGGTGGGACAATTAAACAATTCACTGGAGGAGGCGGCTGCACAAATATCCCCATCCTCAATGATGGAGGTGCCCAGCGCATCAGTGCAAAAGAAAAGGCTGAAGTATTTGCAGCAATACCCCAGAATACTGAGAGACGCAAGGGAGGAAATTGCTGGGGCCTTGAGAGAAATCTTTGCATCCTCACTGGCTACAGGGGAGGTCATGATGTGGAGATGCCGGCGTTGGACTGGGGTAAACACAGTAAGAAGTTTAACAACACCAGGTTAAAGTCCAACAGGTTTATTTGGTAGCAAAAGCCACACAAGCTTTCGGAGCCCCAAGTCCCTTCTTCAGGTGAGTGGGAATTCTGTTCACAAACAGGGCATATAAAGACACAAACTCAATTTACATGAATAATGGTTGGAATGCGAATACTTACAACTAATCAAGTCTTTAAGATACAAACAATGTGAGTGGAGAGAGCATCAAGACAGGCTGAAAAGATGTGTATTGTCTCCAGACAGGACAGCCAGTGAAACTCTGCAGGTCCAGGGAGGCTGTGGGGATTACAAATAGTGTGACATGAACCCAATATCCCGGTTGAGGCCGTCCTCATGTGTGCGGAACTTGGCTATCAGTTTCTGCTCAGCGACTCTGCGCTGTCGTGTGTCGTGAAGGCTGCCTTGGAGAACGCTTACCCGAATATCAGAGGCCGAATGCCCGTGACCGCTTAAGTGCTCCCCAACAGGAAGAGAACAGTCTTGCCTGGTGTTTGTCGAGCGCTGTTCATTCATCCATTGTCGCAGCGTCTGCATGGTTTCCCCAATGTACCATGCCTCGGGACATCCTTTCCTGCAGCGTATCAGGTAGACAACGTTGGCCGAATTGCAAGAGTATGTACCGTGTACCTGGTGGATGGTGTTCTCACGTGAGATGATGGCATCTGTGTCGATGATCCGGCACGTCTTGCAGAGGTTGCTGTGGCAGAGTTGTGTGGTGTCGTGGTCACTGTTCTCCTGAAGGCTGGGTAGTTTACTGCGGACAATGGTCTGTTTGAGGTTGTGTGGTTGTTTGAAGGCAAGAAGTGGGGGTGTGGGGATGGCCTTGGCGAGATGTTCGTCTTCTTCAATGACATGTTGAAGGCTCCGGAGGAGATGCCGTAGCTTCTCCGCTCCGGGGAAGCACTGGACAACGAAGGGTACTCTGTCCACCGTGTCCCGTGTTTGTCTTCTGAGGAGGTTGGTGCGGTTTTTCGCTGTGGTGCGTCAGAACTGTTGATTGATGAGTTGAGCACTATATCCTGTTCTTCTGAAGGGATCTTTCAACCTCTGGGGGTGTCTGTTGCGATCCTCCTCATCTGAGCAGATCCTGTGTATACGGAGGGCTTGTCCATAGGGGATGGCTTCTTTGACGTGTTTAGGGTGGAAGCTGGAGAAGTGGAGCATCGTGAGGTTATCCATGGGCTTGCGGTACAGTGAGGTGCTGAGGTGACCATCCTTAATGGAAATGCATGTGTCCAAGAATGCAACCTATTCCGGAGAGTAGTCCATGGTGAGTCTGATGGTGGGATGGAACTTGTTGATGTCATCATCTAGTTGTTTCAGTGATTGTTCACCATGAGTCCAAAGAAAGAAAATGTCATCGATGTATCTAGTGTATAGCATCGGTTGAAGGTCCTGTGCGGTGAAGAAGTCTTGTTTGAACCTGTGCATGAAGATGTTGGCATATTGAGGTGCGAATGTGGTCCCCATGGCTGTTCCGTGTGCCTGGATGAAGAACTGGTTGTTGAAAGTGAAGATATTGTGGTCCAGGATGAAGCGGATGAGTTGTAAAATTGCATCTGGAAACTGGCAGTTGTCGGCGTTGAGTACTGAGGCCATTGCAGTAATGCCACCGTCGTGGGGGATGCTGGTGTAGAGTGCCGAGACATAGATTGTGACGAGGAGTGCTCCTGGTTCAACTGCTCCATGTGCGCCGAGTTTCTGTAGGAAGTCCGTAGTGTCGCGACAAAAGCTGGGGGTTCTTTGTACAATGTGTTTCAGGATGCCCTCGACATAGCCAGAGAGGTTCTCGCACAGGGTCCCATTGCCCGATACGATGGGATGGCCGGGTGTGTTTGCCTTGTGTATCTTCGGGAGGCAGTAGAGATCTCCAATGCGGGGAGTACGTGGGATGAGAGCACGGAGGGTGCTCTGAAAGTCCGGATCAAAGGTATTGATCAGAGTGTTGAGTTGACGGGTGTGTTCTTTGGTCGGATCTGTCGGTAACTGTCTGTAGTGTTCCTCGTTGTTCAGTTGTCGGTACACTTCTTTGCAGTAATCCGTTCTGTTCAATATGACGATGGCCCCTCCTTTGTCTGCTAGTTTGATGACAATGTTGCAGTTGGTCTTGAGAGCGCGGATGGCGTTGCGTTGTGCTTGGGTGATGTTCGGGGCTGTCTTGTGAGTGCAGCTGATGAATTTGGTGTTAACGCACCTCCTGATGGCTTGGGCATACATGTCAAGTCAAGGGCAGCGGCCTTCCGGAGGAGTCCAATTCTACTCTTTCCTCTTCGGATGCACTGCGGATCTCTCTGTCTGCTGTTCTGGTTCATTGGCTGTCTCATTGTGTTCTCTGTTGGCCTCTTGGGGTTTGTGGAAGAACTCCCGCAGCCTCATTCGCCTGATGAATTCCTCTGTGTCTGCTGCGAGACTGATGGGATCTATTTTGGTGGTGGGGCAAAAATTAAGCCCTCGGCTGAGAACTTCGATTTCATCTGGTTGAAGTGTGTAGTCGGACAAGTTGACAATGGACTTCCCTGCAGTGGTACTGTTTTCTACTGTGGTACCGGGGGAGGCTTGGTTGCTGCTGGAGGTGATGCCGAGTTTCTCAAGTTTCCTGTTCTTGGTGTGCATGTAGATGGTGTAGTTCCTTTGTCTCGTCTGCTTGGCAGAGTTTCGCAGCTGGTCTGCGTCCTGAGTGCAAGTTGAGAATATGGACTCTATCTTGGTTTCCAGGCTGCGGCGTTTGCTGTAGAGCCAGAGAATTCAGCCAGTTAACAGAATTCCCACTCACCTGAAGAAGGGGCTTGGGGCTCCGAAAGATTGTGTGGCTTTTGCTACCAAATAAACCTGTTGGACTTTAACCTGGTGTTGTTAAACGTCTTACTGTGTTTACCCCAGTCCAACGCCGGCATCTCCACATCATGACTACCATCGACACCGCAAACTGCCGGCTCCAAGTTGAGAGGATCTCCAAGAAGATCGCGCGTATCGACACAGACATCAAGTTTCTACAAAGATGCAAGAAAGCAGACAAGATACCGAAAGGACTACAGATCACGAACCCACTCAGGTCAACCTATAACACAGACTACACTGAGAGACTTTGCCGTCGCACCTCTCTCATACTCCTCAACACCTCGTACACCAGCTCTACAGCAAATGCCACATCCTGGAAACCAAGATAGAGTCCATATTCTCAACTTGCGCTCAGGATGCAGACCAGCTGCGAAACTCTGCCAAGCAGACGAGACAAAGGAACTACACCATCTACATGCACACCAAGAGCAGGAAACTTGAGAAACTTGGCATCACCTCCAGCAGCAACCAAGTGACGAAGATGATTGATGAGGGTAGGGCAGTGGATGTTGTCTGTATGGACTTCAGTAAGTCCTTTGACAAGGTCCCTCTTGGCAGACTGGTGCAGAAGATGAAGTCGCATGGGATCAGAGGTGAGCTGGCAAGATGGATACAGAACTGGCTTGGTCATAGAAGACAGAGGGTAGCAGTGGAAGGGTGCGTTTCTGAATGGAGGGCTGTGACACGTGGCGTTCCTCAGGGATCAGTGCTGGGACCTTTGCTGTTTATAATATATATAAATGATTTGGAGGAAAATGTAACTGGTTTGATGAGTAAGTTTGCGGACGACACAAAGGTTGGTGGATTTGCGGATAGTGATGAGGACCGTCAGAGGATACAGCAGGATATAGATCGGTTGGAGACTTGGGCGGAGAGATGGCAGATGGAGTTTAATCCGGACAAATGTGAGGTAATGCATTTTGGAAGGTCTAATAAAGATAGGAAATATACAGTAAATGGCAGAACTATTAAGAGTATTGATAGGCAGAAAGATCTGAGTATACAGTTGCACAGATCAATGAAAGTGGCAACGCAGGTGGAGAAGGTAGTCAAGAGGGCATATGGCATGCTTGCCTTCATCGGCCGGGGCATTGAGTTTAAAAATTGGCAGGTCATGTTGCACCTTTATAGAACCTTAGTCAGGCCGCACTTGGAATATAGTGTTCAATTCTGGCGGCCACACTACCAGAAGGATGTGGAGGCTTTGTAGAGGGTATAGAACAGATTTTCCAGGATGTTGCTTGGTATGGAGGGCATTAGCTATGAGGAGAGGTTGGAGAAACTTGGTTCGTTTTCACTGGAATGAAGGAGGTTGAGGGGCAACTTGATAGAAGATTTTGAGGGGCATGGACAGAGTGGACAGTCAGAAGCTTTTTTCCAGGGTGGAAGAGTCAATTACCAGGGGGCATATAAGTTTAAGGTGCGATGAGAAGGTTTAAAGGAGATAGAACCATAGAAAATTACAGCTCAGAAACAGACCTTTTGGCCCTTCTTGTCTGTGCCAAACCATTTTATGCCTAGTCCCACTGACCTGCACTTGGACCATATCCCTCCACACGAGACAAGTTTTTTGAACAGAAGGTGGTGGGTGCCTGGAACTTGTTGCCAGGGGAGGTAGTGGAAGTAGATATGATAGTGACTTTTAAGGGGCATCTGGACGAATACATGAATAGGATCAGAATAGAGGGATATGGTCCTCGGAAGGGTAGGGGGTGTGGGGCTTTAGTTCAGTCAGGTAGTATGGTCGGTGCAGGCTTGGAGGGCCGAAGGGCCTGTTCCTGTGCTATAATTTTCTTTGTTCTTTAATCTTCAGCCAGAAGTGCCGAGTGGATGATCCATCTCGGCCTCCTCCAGTGGTCCCTCGCATCTCAGATGTCAGTCTCCAGCCAGCTCGATTCACTCCACGTGATATCAAGCAATGGTTGGAGGTACTGGATACTGCAAAGGCAATGGGCCCTGATAACATTCCGGCAATAGTACTGCAGATTTGTGCTCCAGAACTTGGCGCTCCCCTTGCCAAGCTCTTCCAGTACATTTACAAATCTGGCATCTATCCAACAATGTGGAAAATTGCCCAGGTATGTCCTGTACACAAAAAGCAGGACAAATCCAATCCGGCCAATTACCGCCCAATCAGTTCTCCTCTCGATCATTAGTAAAGTGATGGAAAGGGTGATCAACAGTGCTATCAAGCAGCACCTGCTTAGTGACGCCCAGTTTGGGTTTCGCCAGGGTCGCTCAGCTCCTGACCTCATGACAGCCTTGGCTCAAACATGGACAGAAGCACTGAATTCCAGAGGTGAGGTGAGAGTGACAACCTTTGACATCAAGGCCACATTTGACCGAGTGTGGCATCAAGAGCCCAAGCGAAACTGGAATCAATGAGTAAAAGGGCAAACTCTCTGCTGGTTGGAGTCATACCTGGTACACAGGAAGATGGTTGTGGTTGTGGAGAGTCAGTCTTCTCAGCTCCAGGACATCTCTGCAGGAGTCCCTCAGGGCAGTGTCCTAGGCCTAACAATCTTCAGCTACTTCATCAATGACCTTCCCTCCGTCATAAGGTCAGAAGTGGGGATGTTCGCCAATGACTGTGCAATGATCAGCACATCCACGACTCCTCAGATACTGAAGCAGTCCATGTTCAAATGCAACAAGATCTGGACAATATCCAGGCTTGGGCTGACAAGTGGCAAATAACATTTGCGCCACACAAATGCCAGGCAATGACCATCACCAATAAGAGACACTCTAACCACCACCTTTTGACATTCAATGATGTAACCATCACTGAATCCCCCACTGTCAAAATCCTTGGGGTTACCATTGACCAGAAACTCAACTGGACTCACCACATAAAAACAGTGGCTTCAAGATCAGGTCAGAGGCTAGGAATACTGCGGCGAGTAACTCACCTCCTGACTCCTCAAAGCCTATCCACCATCTACAAGGCACAAGTCAGGAGTCTGGTGGAACACTCCCCACTTGCCTGGATGGGTGCAGCTCCAACAACACGCAAGAAGCTTGACACCATCCAGGACAAAGCAGCCCGCTTGATTGGCACCACATCTACAAACATTCAATCCCTCCACCACTGAGGCTCAGTAGCAGCAGTGTGTACTACCTATAAGGCGCACTGCAGCAATTCACCAAAGATCCTGAGACAGCTCCTTCCAAACCCACGACCATTTCCATCGAGAAGGACAAGGGCAGCAGATAAATGGAAAATCCACCACCTGCAAGTTCCCCTCCAAGCCACTCACCATCCTGAATTGGAAATATACCGTCGTTCCTTCGCAGTCGCTGGGTCAAAATCCTGGAATTCCCTCCCTAATGGCATTGTGGGTCAACCCACAGAATATGGACTGCAGCGGTTCAAGAAGGCAGCTACCACCACCTTCTCAAGGGCAACTAGGGATGGGCAATAAATGCTGTGATGTGGAGAAGCCGGCATTGGACTGGGGTAAACACAGTAAGAAGTCTCACAACACCGGTTAAAGTCCAACACGTTTATTTGGTAGCAAAAACCACTCGCTTTCGGAGCGCTGCTCCTTCGTCAGGTGAGTGGGATTTCAGTTCACAAACAGGGCATATAAAGACACAAACTCAATTTACAAAATAATGGTTGGAATGTGAGTCTTTACAGGTAATCAAGTCTTAAAGTTACAGACAATGTGAGTGGAGAGAGGGTTAAGCACAGGTTAAAGAGATGTGTATTGTCTCCAGCCAGGAGAATTAGTGAGATTTTGCAAGCCCAGGCAAGTCGTGGGGGTTACAGATAGTGTGACATAAACCCAAGATCCCGGTTGAGGCCGTCCTCATGTGTACGGAACTTGGCTATCAGTCTCTGCTCAGTGACTCTGCGCTGTCGTGTGTTGTGAAGGCCGCCTTGGAGAACGCTTACACGAAAATCAGAGGCTGAATGCCCATGACTGCTGAAGTGTTCCCCAACAGGAAGAGAACACTCACAGACAATGGTCTGTTTGAGGTTGTGCGGTTGTTTGAAGGCAAGAAGTGGGGGTGTGGGGATGGCCTTGGCGAGATGTTCGTCTTCATCAATGACATGTTGAAGGCTCCGGAGAAGATGTCGTAGCTTCTCCGCTCTGGGGAAGTACTGGACGATGAAGGGTACTCTGTCCGCCGTGTCCCGTGTTTGTCTTCTGAGGAGGTCGGTGCGGTTTTTCGCTGTGGCATGTCGGAACTGTCGATCGATGAGTCGAGCGCCATGTCCTGTTCTTATGAGGGCATCTTTCAGCGTCTGGAGGTGTCTGTTGCGATCCTCCTCATCTGAGCAGATCTTGTGTATACGGAGGGCTTGTCCATAGGGGATGGCTTCTTTGATGTGTTTAGGGTGGAAGCTGGAGAAGTGGAGCATCGTGAGGTTATCCGTGGGCTTGCGGGTACAGTGATGTGCTGAGGTGACCGTCCTTGATGGAGATGCGTGTGTCCAAGAATGCAACCAATTTCGGAGAGTAGTCCATGGTGAGTCTGATGGTGGGATGGAACTTGTTGATGTCATCAGTGATTGTTCACCATGAGTCCAAAGGAAGAAAGTGTCATCGATGTATCTAGTGTATAGCATCGGTTGAAGGTCCTGTGCAGTGAAGAAGTCTTGCTCAAACCTGTGCATGAAGATGTTGGCATATTGAGATGCGAATTTGGTCCCCATGGCTGTTCCATGTGTCTGGATGGAGAACTGGTTGTTGAAGGTGAAGACATTGTGGTCCAGGATGAAGCGGATGAGTTGTAAAATTGCATCTGGAGATTGGCAGTTGTCGGGTTGAGTACTGAGGCAGTTGCAGCAATGCCATCATCGTGGGGGATGCTGGTGTAGAGTGCCGAGACATCGATTGTGACAAGGAGTGCTCCTGGTTCAACTGCTCCATGTGTGCTGAGTTTCTGTAGGAAGTCCGTAGTGTCGCGGCAAACGCTGGGGGTTCTTTGTCCAATGGGTTTCAGGATGCCCTCGATGTAGCTGGAGAGGTTCTCGCACAGGGCCCCATTGCCCGATACGATGGGACGGCCGGGTGTGTTTTCCTTTTGTATCTTCAGGAAGCAGTAGAGATCTCCAATGCAGAGAGTACGTGGGATGAGAGCAGGGAGGGTGCGCTGAAGGTCCGGATCAAATGTCTTGATCAGTCTGTTGAGTTGACGGGTGTGTTCTTTGGTCGGATCTGCGGGTAACCGTCTGCAGTGTTCCTCGTTGTTCAGTTGTCGGTACACTTCTTTGCAGTAATCTGTTCTGTTCAGTATGACGATGGCCGCTCCTTTATCTGCTGGTTTGATGACAATGTTGCGGTTGATCTTGAGAGCGCGGATGGCATTGCGTTGTACTTGGGTGATGTTCGGGGCTGTCTTGTGAGTGCGGCTGATGAATCTGGCACTGACGCACCTCCTGACGGCTTGGGCATACATGTCAAGTGGAGGGCAGTGGCCTTCCGGAGGAGTCCAATTCGGCTCTTTCCTCTTCTGAAACCCCACTCACCTGACGAAGGAGCAGCGCTCCGAAAGCTAGTGGCTTTTGCTACCAAATAAACCTGTTGGACTTTAACCTGGTGTTGTGAGACTTCTTACAATAAATGCTGGCCAGCCAGCGACGCCCATGTTCCTCGAATGAATAAAAGGTGCTCCCTCTGTAGTGACCCAGTGAAAGTGGAGCACTCCTGCAGTCCTGACCTTCTCTCAATGCACTGCTTCATTGCTGACCCTCTGTTAGTGCCGCTCTCCCTCAGTACTGACCCTCTGACAATGTAGCTCTCCCTCAGTACTGACCATCTCACAGTGCAGCACTCCATCATTGCTGACCTTCTGGCAGTGCGGCAGTCCCTCAGTACTGACCCTCTCATGGTGCAGCACCCCCTCAGTACTGACTTTCTGACAGTGCAGCACTCCCGCAACACTGCACCTCTGCCAGTGGAAAACCTCCCTCATTACTGATTCTCTGACAGTGCAACGTTCCCTCAGTACTGACTCTCTCTCAGTTTAACACTGCCTCAGTGCACATCATCACTCTCTCTGCACTGGCACTCTGACAGTGCAACACTCCCTCAGTACTGACTTTCTGACAGTGCAGCACTCCCTCAGTACTGACCCTCTAACAGGGCAGCGCTCCCACTATAGTGACCCTCGGACAGTGTAGTACTCTGTTGCAGTGCGTTTTGTTGTCCAACCTTTGAATTTATTACGATTTTGTTCTCTTCAAGTAACCAGACCATGTCATGGAGTTTTCACAACAGCTGTTTCCTCAAGCTATGGCTGGACCTTTGAAATGCCAGGCACTGGCCAGCCCGATTACAGAATTCAGGAATACACAAGTAGATATAGTTTCAGATTCGATTACAAGTAATTAACATATACCAATCAAGGATAGGAGTTATCTTTCTCCATTCGCCCATCTTGATCGAATCGTATTAAAATCTGCCTTCTCCTTATTCAGCACCTTTATTTACATCCCATTTATTTGTGCCCTCTCTTGGCGGACTTGATGCATATTGACTCAAAAAGCTCTCCTGGAGACACCTTAAACTTCCACCCCCTAATCCTTTCACACTTTGACTATCCCATTTACTGTTACCCCACTATTTTTACCTTCTCTGAGAAATGCCTTCATGTCTGCACTTCTATCTCTCCCTGACTGTTTGGGGAGGGGAGGGTGTGGGATGGGGTCCAGGGTATACTCAGCAAAGTGATTGCCCCCTTTTTTGTTTATAAGTTCTGCCCATATTGCCTCAATTGAGGAACCTGTTAAGATACCATCCCTCCTCCCTCCCATCTGCTCATTACAGGACCTCGTACACAACTTCCTGACATCAATGTCATCCCATCATGTGTTCCACAGATTGACATACCCACTCTAATAACCCTACCAAGTAAGGACAGATGAACAATTCACTGATATTACTGAAAGTGGGGGATGAAGCGGGGAAAAGGAGAGCGGGAAGGGGTGAGAGTGGGAGAGGGGAAGGTGGAAAGGGGGGGGGAAGGGTGAGGGAGGGGGCCATAGGGGGGAGAGAGTGAGGAGAAAGGGGTAGGGGGCAAAGAGCGGTAGGGTGGAGTGAGGGAGGGAAGCAGACAGGGGTAGAAGAGGGGGAAAAGGGAGGGGGCAAAGGGGAGGGAGGGGGAAAGGGGAGAGGGGGCAAGGGGGAGGGAGGGAGAAGTGCGGGGCAGGGAGGGAGAGGGTATTGGGGAAGAGGGGAGAGAACGGGGAAAGGAGAGGTGGGAGGAACGTGATCGAGGGGATAAAAGTGGGGAGGGAAATGGGGTGAGCGAGGGGGAAATAGGGGAAAAGGGGGTGGAAATAGGGGAGGAAGGAGGTGGGGGAAGGGGGGGAGGGTGGGAATAGAGTGAAGGGAGTGAAGGGAAGATGGAAGGGGCAAAGTGGGGAGGGCGGAAGTGGGATCAGAGGAGAAAGGGGGAGAAAAAGGGAGCGAGGAAGAGGGTAGGATGGGGGAAATGGAAAGGGAGAAAAAGTGGAGAGGAAGAGCGATGGAGAAAAGTGATGGGGTAAGTGGACATGAGGGGGCGCAAAGAAGGGAGGGAACAGGATGAAGAATAGGAGAGAGAGGGAGGGAGAAATGGGAGCGCTGGGATGGAAAGATGGAGGGAGGGAGATAGAGGGAATGGTGAGGGGAGAGTGGGAGGGGAAGAAAGAGTGGAGGGAGGAGATGGGGAAGAAGGGAGAGCGGAAGAGGGGAGGTGTTAATGAGTGTGAGGGAGGGGGAAAAGAGTATCGGACCGGGAGGGAGGGGAAAGAAAGGAGTGGGGAAGGGGGAGAAAGGGGTCAAAAGGAGAGGGTGGGCAGGGTGGGGAAAGAGAGGAGGGAGGAGGAACAGGGGGAGTAAGAAATAGAAATGGAGGGGCTGGTGGTGGGGAAGAGATGAGAGGGAGGGCAGTAGAGAGGGGTGGGAACAGAGGAGTAGGAAATCAGAGGTGGGGGAGAGAGGCGGAGAAATAGCGCAGGTGCAGGTAAGGGAAGAGGGGAGGGAGGGGGAAAGAATGGAGAGAGTGAGAGGAAGATAGAGGACAAAGTGGGGAAGGTGAAGGGAAGGAGGGGGAAGGGGAGGGTGGGGGAAAGAGGGGGCAAGTGTACAGAAGGGAGGGCAAGAGGGGAGTGAGGCAGAGGAGGGAAATATGGGAGAGGGATAGAGGGAGGGAGAGAGGGTCCCTGACGAAGAGACTCCCACTTTAAACAGGGTACCTTAAGCAGAGACACCCCTTTAAACAGATCCCTGATGGACAGACTCCCTCTTTAAACTTGGTTCCCTCTCTTTAAACAGGGTCCCTGACGAAGAGAGACTCTCTCTTTAAATTGGTCCCTTAAGCAGAGACACCCCTTTTCAGGGTTCCAGACAGAGAGACTCGCTCTTTAAACAGGGTTCCAGACGGAGAGACTCCCTCTTTAAACAGGGTTCCAGACGGAGAGACTCCCTCTTTAAACAGGGTTCCAGACAGAGAGACTCCCTCTTTAAACAGGGTTCCAGATGGAGAGACTCCCTCTTTAAATGATATTCTTCACAGAGATCCTCTTTGATTCATCAGGTTTTAGCCCTTCATTAGAACCACAGAAATGATACAGCATAGAAAGGGGTCATTCGGCCCATCTTGTCCGTGCCAACTTCAGGACAACCAGGTGCCCTCTCTAATCCCATTTTCCTGTAAGTGGCTCATAGCCCTGGAATTTACAGCACTTAAGGTGCAGACCCTTTGAAGGGACTTTTTAAGCGAGTTTAGGGTCTCTGTCTCCATCACCAACTCAGTGAATCCCAGACACCCACCACCCTCTGCATAATAAAATCTTCCTCATGTCCCCTCTAATGCTTCTGCAACTTATCTTGAACTCTCTGCCAAGGGAAGCAGATTTCTCCTCTCTATTCTCCCACTACTCCTCACAATTTTGTATATCTCACTGATGTCACCCCTCAGTCTTCTCTGTTCCAAAGAAAAACACCCCAATCTCTCAATTCACCAGCTCTGGCAACATTCTTCTAAATCTCCTCTGCACTCTCTCCAGAGCAATTATGCCATTTCTGTAATGTGGTGACCAGAACTGCACACAATACTCCTGTTTTGGACTCAGCAGTATCTGATGTACATTCATCATTATATCCCTACTTTTGTATTCTATACCTCTGCTAATGAAAGAGCACATTCCATATGCCTTCTTTACAATCTTTTCTACCTGTTCTGCTCCTACAGGGGCCTGTGCACCAGCATGCCAAACTCTCTCACTTCATTTACCCCTCTCAATATCTTCCCATTTATTGTGTATTCCCTTTTCCTGTCTGACCTCCCTTAATGCATTACCTCACGCTTATAAGAGTTGAACTCCACTTTCCTGCCCACTCCTCCAACCCATCGAGATTATAGCTATCCTCGAGACTATCCACCACACAGCCAATTTTTGGACCATCTGCAAATTTCCCAATCTTGCCTTTCATGTTCACATCCATGTTGTTAATATACAGAACAAACAGCAGGGGTCCCAACACAGAGCCCTGCGGGACGTCACTTGACACAACTTTCCGTTCACAAAGGCAGCCATCGACCAATACCCTTTGTTTCCTGTTACAAAGCCAACTTTGGATCCAATTTGCCACATTACCCTGTATCCCATGGGCTTTTACTTTTATGACTAGTCTGCCATGTGGGACCTTGTCAAACACCTTACTAAAATCCAGATAGACTTCATCCATTGCCCTACCCTCATCGATCCTCCTTATCATTTCCTGAAGCAATTTGATCAATTTTGTACAGCATGATCTTCCCTTAACAAAGCCATGCTGACTATCCCTGATAAGTCCATGTATTTCTGAGTGACAGTTTCTCCGATCTCTCAGGATTGATTCTGACAATTTACCCGTGACCGGAGTAAGACTAACTGGCAAATAATAGATGGCAATTCCTTCATACCATTTTTAAACTATGGAACCACAGTTCCATTCTTCCAATCTTCCGGTCGCTCACCTGTGTTGAGTGATGATTGGAATATCATCCTCAGAGCATCCTAGGGAATAATCCATCCGGCCCTGCCAACTGTTCCACTCTCAAGGATTCCAACTCCTCTAACACTTCCTCTCTTGTGGTGAAAAATTGATCCAACATTTCACACTGCTCCTCTTGGATTACTATATCTGCATCATCCCTTTCCTTTGTGAATATGGAGGCAAAAATGCATTTAAAACTCTTCCCATATTCACTGATTCTTCACACGTTCCCTTCTTCATCTCTGATAGGTCCCACATTTTTCTTAACTGTCCTTATGCTCTTTATATACTGGGTTTTCCTTAGTCTTGCTTGCTGATATTTTTCTTCACTTGATCCCTGCGCTTTCTATTCTCCTTTAGGCTATCTGCAGTGTGAAGTTTTTTTGTGACTATCATAAGCTTTCTTTTTCTGTTTAATCTTCCCTTGTATTTTTTGAGACAACCATCGGGGCCTGGAATTGGAAATGCCATTCTTATTTTTGGAGGGGACATGTCTGCTTTGTGCCCTAAGGATCTTACCTTTTCGTGCTTCCCACTGGTTTATAACTGATTTATCCTGTAGCAGTCTTGTCCAGTCCACCTCAGCCAAATCATTGCTCAGTTTTGTAAAATTTGCCTTTCCCCCAGTTTAAAACATTTACTCCTGATTTATCTCTGTCCTGTTCCATAACAATACTAAATCTAACTGAATTGTGGTCACTATCCCCAATATGGTCATCGACTGTCACTTTACCCACTTGCCCATCTTCATTTCCCAAGACTAAATCCAGAATTGTGTCCCCTGTGTTGGGTTTGTCACATAGTGTTTAAAAATATTTCCTGGATACAGTACATGGATTTTTCACACTCAATGCCCCTTATATTGTTTGAAGCCCAGTTGCAAATTGGGAAAGTTAAAGTCTCCTCCTATTATTGTCCTTTTATTCCTACAGGCAGAAATTTGTCTACAACTATGTTCTTCTATCTAGCTCTCACTATTTGGGAGCCTGTAGCATAATCCTAGTCGTGTGACTGACCCTTTTTTATCAACCCATAAAGCCTCATTTGTTAACCTGTTTAGTATATCATCCCTTCTCACACTTGTAATTGATTCTTTAACCAATAATGCTACCACCACCCTCCTTTTTTATCACCCACTCCATCTTGCCTGAAAACTCTATATCCAGGGATATTGAGCTGCCAATTTTGCCCCTCCTTTAACCAGGTTTTGGTCATAGCAATAGCATCATGCTGCTATGTGTCTATCTGTGCCCTTAGTTCATCTGCCTTGTTTCTAATACTCCTTGCATTGTAGTATAAACAGCTGAACCCCACCAATTTCCTTCGCTGGACCCTTGTTTCATTGTCTTTCCGAGTCACTGACTACGTCACTAACTAATGTTCTACCTCCCATTTCCTAATCTGAATCTGACCCATGTCAGTCAACCCTTTGGTTCCCATCCCCCTGCCATGCTATTTTAGAACCTCCTCAATGGAACTAGCAAAATTCCCCCGAGAGGCTATTTGTCCCAGCTCGCCCGCCTGCAACCCATTGCTTTGTGCAGGTTCCGCATTCACCAGAACCGGTCCCAATGACTTAAGAATCTAAACCCTTCTCTGGTACACCATTTCTGCAGCCACACATTCATCTGATCAATCCTCTTATTCCTACTCTCACAAGCACGTGGCACTGGGAGTAATCCTCTGATCACTGCATTTGCTTTCTCGCCTTCATTTCTTTGTTTAGCTGTGTCGTTGGTACCGATGTGTGGGACTGCTGTCACCTGGTTCCATTCTTATATAAGAACATAAGAACATAAGAAATAGGAGCAGGAGTAGGCCATCTAGCCCCTCGAGCCTGCCCCGCCATTCAATAAGATCATGGCTGATCTGATAGTGGTTTAGTTCCACTTTCCTGCCCGCCCCCCATAACCCTTAATTCCCTTATTGTTCAGAAATCTATCTACCTGTGACTTAAACATATTTAACGAATTAGCCTCCACTGCTTCAATGGGCAGAGAATTCCAGAGATTCACTACCCTCTGAGAGAAGAAGTTCCTCCTCAACTCTGTCCTAAACTGACTCCCCCTTATTTTGAGGCTGTGTCCTCTAGTTCTTGTTTCCTTTTTTAAGTGGAAAGAATCTCTCTGCCTTTATCCTGTCCAGCCCCTTCATCGTCTTATATCTCTTGATAAGATCTCCCCTCAGCCTTCTAAACTCCGAGTACAGGCCCAATCTACTCAATCTCTCCTCATAAGCTAATCCCCTCATCTCCAGTATCAACCTGGTGAACCTTCTCTGTACTCCCTCCAAGGCCAATACATCCTTCCGCAAATAAAGGGACCAAAATTGCACACACTACTCCAGTTGCGGCCTCACCAGTATCTTGTACAATTGCAGCAAGACCTCCCTGCTTTTATACTCCATCCCCTTCACGATAAAGGCCATTCCATTTGCCTTCTTGATCACCTGCTGCACCTGCAAACTGAGTTTTTGCGATTCATGCACAAGGACCCCCAGGTCCCTCTGCACAGTAGCATGTTGTAATTTTTCACCATTTAAATAATAGTCCATTTTAATATTATTCCTTCCAAAGTGGATAACCTCACACTTGTCAACGTTATACTCCATCTGCCAGATCCTTGCCCACTCACTTAGCCTATCCAAATCTCTCTGCAGACTTTCCGCATCCTCCACGCAATTCGCTTTCCCACTCATCTTTGTATCATCCGCAAACTTTGTTACTCTACACTCGGTCCCCTCCTCTGGATCGTCTATGTATATGGTAAACAGTTGAGGCCCCAGCACGCCACTAGTCACCAACTGCCAACCAGAAAAGCACCCATTTATTCCAACTCTCTGCTTCCTGTTAGATAGCCAATCCCCAAACCACGCTAACACTTTACCCCCAACTCCGTGTACCCTAATCTTCTGCAGCAACCTTTTGTGAGGCACCTTATTGAACCTTCTGGAAATCCAAAAACACCACATCCACCGGTTCCCCTCTGTCAACCGCACTCGTTACATCTTCATAAAAATCCAGTAAATTCGTCAAACACGACTTTCCCTTCATGAATCCATGCTGCGTCTGCTTGATCGAACCATTTTTTTCCAGGTGTCCTGCTATTTCTTCTTTAATGATGGATTCCAGGAATTTCCCAACTACGGACGTTAAGCTAACCGGCATGTAGTTACCCACCTTTTGTCTACCTCCTTTTTTAAACAGTGGCGTCACATTAGCTGTTTTCCAATCAGCCGGCACTTCCCCAGAGTCCAGTGAATTTTGATAAACTACAACCAACGCATCCGCTATTACTTCTGCCATTTCTTTCAGTACCCTGGAATGCATTCCATCCGGGCCCGGGGACTTGTCTACCTTTAGTCCCATTAGCCTACCAAGCACTACCTCTTTAGTAATAGTAATCGTTTTAAGGACCTCACCCCCTACAGTCCCACGACCATCAATTTTCGGTAAGCTATTTGTGTCCTCTACCATGAAGACCGACACAAAAAACTTGTTTAAAGCCTCGGCCATTTCCTCGTTTCCCATTTTTAACTCCCCCTTCTCATCTTCTAAGGGTCCAACATTTACTTTAGCTACTCTTTTCCTTTTTATATGTAAAAGCTTTTACTATCAGTTTTTATATTTTGTGCTAGTTTAGTTTCATAATCTATCTTTCCTTTCTTTATCGCTTTCTTAGTAGTTCTTTGTTGTTTTTTAAAGCTTTCCCAATCTTCTAATTCCCCACTAGTTTTGGCCACTCTGTACGCATCGGTTTTTAATTTAATACTCTCCTTTATTTCCTTAGTTATCCACGTCTGGTTATCCGTTTTCTTACATTCCATTTTTATCACAGGAATATATTTTTGCTGAGTACTGAGAAAAATCTCCTTAAAAATCCGCCACTGTTGCTCAGCTGTCCTACTAACTAGTCTGCGCTCCCAGTCTACATTAGCTAATTCTGCCCTCATCCTATTGTACTCCCCTCTGTTCAAGCAGAGGACACTGGTTTGGGACCCTACTTTCTCTCCCTCCATTTGTATTAGAAATTCAACCATATTGTGATCACTCATTCCAAGAGGATCCCTCACAAGAAGATCATTAATTTTACCTGTCTCATTACACAGGACCAGATCCAAGATAGCTCGCTCCCTCGTAGGTTCTGTAACATACTGTTCAAGGAAACTATCCCGACAGCAAAGAACAAAGAACAAAGAACAATACAGCACAGGAACAGGCCCTTCGGCCCTCCAAGCCCGCGCCGCTCCCCGGTCCAGGATTGAATCCTGAATCCAGGATCCCCGCCCAATTTTCCAGCCTATCTACATACCAATATCCTATCCACCGAGCTGTCCCTCACAGCTACGATGCTTTGTTCATTACAACCTATTAACTCACCCCCACCCCCCTATTCCAGACCATGTGATCCCCAGGGAGAGGCGAAAACCCAGAGTGAAAAACCCCAGGGCCAATATGGGGAAAAAAAAAATCTGGGAAATTCCTCTCCGACCCCCTGAGGCGATCGAAACGAGTCCAGGAGATCACAATGGCCCTGATCGGAAAATGCTTCCCAACCCTAGTCATTTCCACTTCCATGAACACCATATGAATTCCCTGCCCCCGAGACAGGTTCCCAACTATCCGCAGTCTCGCTCTGTACTGGCACCAGCAAGATGATCATAGAATGAAGCCTTGAAACGAGAAACAAGGAACAATTAGCCCGCGCCGCTCCCTGGTCCAAACTAGACCACTCTTTTGTATCCCTCCATTCCCACTCCGGTCATATAGCTGTCTAGATAAGTCTCAAACGCTCCCAGTGTGTCCGCCTCCACCACCCTGCCCGGCAACACACTCCAGGCCCCCACGACCCTCCGTGCGAAACATGTCCTTCTGATATCTGTGTTAAACCTCCCCCCCTTCAAAGAACAAAGAACAAAGAACAGTCCAGCACAGGAAACAGGCCTTCGGCCCTCCAAGCCTGTGCCGCTCCTTGGTCCAACTAGACCAATCGTTTGTATCCCTCCATTCCCAGGCTGCTCATGTGACCATCCAGGTAAGTCTTAAACGATGTCAGCGTGCCTGCCTCCACCACCCTACTTGGCAGCGCATTCCAGGCCCTCACCACCCTCTGTGTAAAAAACGTCCCTCTGATGTCTGAGTTATACTTCGCCCCTCTCAGCTTGAGCCCGTGACCCCTCGTGATCGTGAAAAAAGCACTCTCAGAACTCTTCCTCAAGTCCACCGCGTCCGACTTGAGTCAACCAATCAATATGTAGGTTAAAATCCCCCATGATTATTGCTGTTCCGTTTTTGCACGCATCCATTATTTGCTTGTTTATAGCCTGACCCACCTCAAAGTTACTATTTGGGGGCCTGTAGACCACGCCCACCAGTGACTTTTTCCCCTTACTATTCCTTATCTCCACCCACAACGAATCCACATTCTGCTCCTCAGAGCCTATATCGTCTCTCACTACCGCCCTGATGTTATCTTTAATCAGCAGAGCTACCCCACCTCCTTTTCCTTCCTGTCTATCCTTCCGAAATGTCTGATACCCCTGGATATTCAGTTCCCAGTCCTGGTCACCCTGCAACCACGTTTCTGTAATGGCCACTAGATCATACCCATTTGTACTGATTTGTGCCATCAACTCATTCACTTTGTTTCGAATGCTACGTGCATTCAGGTAAAGTGTCTTTTTGCTAGCCTTTACATGACCTGATTTGTTAGTGCATTCTTTTGATTGCACGCTCTGTCCCTACCTGTCGCAAACTGGTTATCATTCCCCAGACCATCTCCTTGCACTGCGCTGATCACCTCCCTTCTTGTGTTTGTCACCTTTTTTACTCTGCCTGAGCCCTTGACTCCTTTAACTAGATGAATGTCCTCATCATTAACCCTCACTTGTACCCTCTCCTTTACCTTTGATTTTGTAATTCCCCATAACCCTGAACCCTCCCCCCAACTATTTAGTTTGAAGCCCTATTTACAGCCCTGGTTATACGATTCAGCAGGACTCTGGTCCCAGCACAATTCAGACGAAGACCATACATCTGAACAGGTCCCATCTTCCCCAATACTGGTGCCAATGTCCCATGAATTCAAACCCATTCCTCCCACACCAATCTTTGAGCCACACATTTACCTCCTTAATCTTATTGACCCTGCGCCAATTCACTTGTGGCTCAGGTAGTAATCCAGAGATTACCACCTTGTTGGTTCTGCTTTTTAATTTGGCTCCTAGCTTTTCATACTCCCTCTGCAGAACCTCTGTTCCTGTTCTGCCTATATCGTTGGCACCTATGTGGACCACTACAACTGGATTGTTACCCTCCCACTCCAAGTTTCTCTGCAGCCCAGATGAGATAACCAGGTCCCGAGCACCAGGCAGGCAACACAACCTTCGGTCTATTTGCAGCCATTTGCAATGGCTTCTCTTCCTGCACTGTTATCATTGGTCTCCCCAGTGATCTATCCTTGGCTCCCTCCTATTTCTCATCGACTTGCTACCCCTCAGAGACACCATCCGAAGTCACAGTGCTAGTTTATACCTCACTCACCTGATGAAGGAGCAGCGCTCTGAAAGCTCGTGATTCCAAATAAACCTGTTGGACTTTAACCTTGTGTCGTGGGGCTTCTGACTGTGCCCACCCCAGTGCAATGCTGGCATCTCCACATCAAGTTTATACCTGAACGCTGAGGATACCCAGATCTACCTCACCACCGCCACCCAACCCCTCCACTGTTAAATTGTCTGACTGCTTATCCAATACCCTGCACCGAATAAGCAGAAATTTTCTCCAATTAAATATTGATAAGGCTGAAGAAAGTGCTTTCAGTCTCTTCCCCAAATTCTGTTCACTAGCTACCACCTCCATCTCTCTCCATAGCAACCGTCTGACATTATGTCAGTCTGTTCATGACCTTAATCCCAAGATAAGGTTGCAACCTCACATTCAGGCAATCACTTAGACCACCTATTTCCATCTCCAAACTAACATCAGGAGAAATAGCAAAAGCACAAGTGGTAATTTACCAAAATTCATTGGACTCTGGGGTAGTTCCCGCAGATTGGAAAACAGCAAATGTGACGCCACTATTTGAAAAAGGAGGTAGACACCCGGGTAACTATAGGCCGGTTAACTACTCCTCAAGTGGACCATGAAGTTAAGTCCGAGAAGTATTGGCGCGCAAAGGTACGGCAACACTAGGAGCTTGAAACGCTCGTAAACTGTGCCTTGCACCGTTAAAGTTACCACGCAACTCCCAAGCACGGTGACAGACCGGGACCTCGATGCCATAGAAATTGTCTGTTTGACAGGTTGAATCCGGAGTCCACACCGCTTCACAGTGTCTGGGTGGATAAAGCTCTCAGTGCTCCCGCTGTCAAACAGACAATAAATCAAGTGGTCATTTACCTGGATGTTCATCATAGATTTGTCAAGTCTATGAGGCTTGGCCTGGTCCAGGATGATCGACGCCACCGTTGGTTCATGAGCGCCACTGCAGGCAGCTGAAATCGAGGAGGATGACCCCTGCTGGTCGTTCGCGGTCGGTGCCAACCAACTTGGCCGCTCCCATAGGTCGCACGTGGGTGATGGCGCCAAGCTCAGCGACCCCTGGTGGTCACACATCTCCGACTCCGTCGACCGTAATGGCGTCGTCCTGGCCTCGCACGTGGACGAAACCCTCGATGATTTCAACGACGAAGAACCGGGCTCTGAGGAATCGCAGGCCGCACTGCCGTTCCTAGATTTAGATCGGCACACTTTCGAATAGTGCCCCTTCTTACCACAGGCGGAGCACAACACAGCCTTAGCGGGACACCGTTGCCGAGTATGCTTCGCTCCCCCACAGAAGTAACACCGCGGGCCGCCCGGAGCTGCTGCCGTCGTCTGGCCCGAGTGTGAGCACGCCATTACGCAGCATTTCGAACCCGAGGGACGAGGAGGGATTGGCGACTGCTCCTGCCACGCTGTCTCCGCGTGGTCTTCAGGATACAATACTAGGCTTTTGGAGGCCGTCTCCAGCATCTCCGCTAGCTCTATTGCCTGGGTAAGGTCAAGGTTACCTTTCTCCAGTCGAATGTACGACGATCCAACTCCCGCCACAAACGCATCTCGGGCGAGGTCGTTCATACTCTGCTCAGCCGACACAGCTTTGCAGTTACAGCCCCTGGCTAGCTGTAGGAGCTCGTTCGCGTATTCCTCCATCGTTTCGCCAGACTGCCGTCGTCGAGTGGCTAAGAGGTAACGAGCGTGTATTTCGTTGGGCGGTTTGATATAACGCTTCTTCAGAAGCTCGAGGGCCTTTGTGTAATCGGTGGCCGCACGGATCGCGAGGTAGACAGTGTCGCTTACCCTCGCATGGAGGACCCGGAGTCTGTCATCATCTGTGGTGACCGCTGTGGAGGCTGCCAGGTAGTCTTCGAAACACTTCAGCCAGTGGTCGAAGGTGTTAGAGGCGCCCACCGCACGTGGATCTAGTGTAAGGCGTTCCGGCTTCAGTATCTGCTCCATACTCTTTTTTTTTTCTTCGACGAGAGTTTATTTACAGCAAATAAAATTGATGCGCGTTATCATACACGAGGCTTGATGCTCAGGAAATAAAGGCTTTTATTTGCTGTAATAAAGCAGCTAACAATTATATACACGATCCCAGACTGAGGGGTCCCAGCCAGAGCAGGGACCTTTATACCTCTCCCAGGAGGCGGAGCCCGACTGGGATGTACCACAACACTACAATACAAAGGTGTAACAACCCCACCCTAACCCCAACAGCAACAAGTAGCACAACCCATCCCTAACCCAACAGCAACATATGTACATACTTGTAGTACTGGCCAGACCCTGGCTCAGTACTATCCAGTGGGAACCAACGATGGTTCACCACAACTTAACTTCTGGAGGAGAGAAAATGCTTGAATCTATCATCAAGGAAGAAATAGCGAGACATCTGGATATAAATTGTCCCACTGGTAAGACACAACATTTGTTCATGAAGGGAAGGTCATGTTTGACTAATTTGGTGGAATTCTTTGAGAACATTACATGTGCAGTGGACAAGGGGGGACCTGTGGATGTGGTATATTTGGATTTCCAGAAGGTATTTGACAAAGTGCCTCACCAAAGACTGCTAGCTAAGATAAAGGTGCAGGGTGTAACGGGTAATGTTTTAGCATGGATAGAGGATTGGTTAACTAACAAAGAGCTAACAAACTAAGCAAAGAGTGGGGGTAAATGGGTGTTTTTCTGGTTGGTGATCAGTGATTAGTGGTGTGCCTCAAGGATCAGTGTTGGGACTGCAATTGTTTATGATTTTCATAGATGATTTGGAGTTGGGGACCAAGTATAGTGTGTCAAAATTTGCGGAAGACACTAAGATGAGTGGCAGAGCAAAGTGTGCAGAGGATGCTGAAAGTCTGCAAAGGGATATACATAGTCTAAGTGAATGGGCGAGGGTCTGGCAGATGGAGTACAATATTGGTAAACGTGAGGTCATCCATTTTGGTTGGAATAACAGCAAAATGGACTATTATTTAAATGGTAAAAAATTGCAGCATGCTGCTGTGCAGAGGGATCTGGGTGTCCTTGTGCAGGAATCTCAAGGAGTTGGTTTGCAGGTGCAGCAGGTAATTAAGAAGGCAAATGGAATTTTGTCCTTCATTGCGAGAGGGATGGAGTTTAAAAACAGCGAGGTTATGTTGCAGCTGTATAAGGTGCTGGTGAGCCCAGACCTAGAGTACTGTGTACAGTTTTGGCCTCCTCACTTGAGAAAAGATATATTGGCACTGGAGAGGGTGCAGAGGAATTTCACGAGGTTGATTCCAGAATTGAGAGGGTTGGCTTATGAGGAGAGACTGAGAAGACTGGGGCTATATTCATTGGAATTCAGAAGAATGAGGAGAGATCTGATAGAAACATATAAGATTATGAAGGGAATAGATAAGATAGAAGCAGGGAAGTTGTTTCCACTGGCAGTGAAACTAAAACCAGGGAGCATGGCCTCAAAATAAGGGGAAGCAGATTTAGGACTGAGTTGAGGGGGTACTTCTTCACCCAAAGGGTTGTGAATCTGTGGAATTCCCTGCCCAGTGAAGCAGTTGAGGCCACTTCATTGAATGTTTTTAAGGCAAGGATAGATAAATTTTTGAACAGTAAAGGAATGAAGAGTTATGGTGAGCGGGCGGGTAAGTGGAGCTGAGTCCACGAAAAGATCATCCATGATCTTATTGAATGGCGGAGCAGGCTCAAGGGGCCAGATGGCCTACTCCTCCTCCTAGTTCTTACGTTCTTATTTAACATTGTCCCCTCTCAGCTGACCTGCTGCTGGAACCCTCATCCATGTCAGAGGGACTCGGAGGGCAAATAGTTCAAAGCCTGGGCATCGCCAGAATTGGTGGACCAGCTGTGGAATATTCACACACACCATCCCAGCAACAGCCACAGACAGTGTGAGAGACCCAGGTTAATTGTCCCCCACCTCATCCCTTACACCCTCCATTTAGCCCCAATCCCAAAATGGAAAGAGTCAACAGCAACAAGTAAAAGCTTCAGAATGGTTTTATTGAATCACGTGCGATGCAATTGCAGTTGAATCGTTCAATCGCTGTTTCAGGGTTTTTCAGGAGAGTTTACAGTGGCAGATGTTCTGTTCAGAACTCCACACGTCCTTCAACGAGTTCTCTTGCTTTGGGGACTGACACAACTTGACGCACAGCAAAGTTCAATGAGCTAATTGTTAAGTTTTTGTTTGGTGGAGGTATTTTATTTGAAAGAGCTACAGGGTTTTTGACTTTGAATCATTCATTGTGGGGGTGTATTTACATCACTGGCTAGAATTTATTGCAGATTCCTAATTGCCGTTGAGAAGGTGGTGGTGAGTTGCCTTCTTCAATCATTATCTACGTGATGGAGGTACAGGCACAGTGCTGTTAGGGAGGGAGTTCCAGGATTTTGACCCAGCCACAGTGAAGGAACGGCAATTTATTTCTAAGTCAGAGTGGTGAGTGAGTTGGAGGGGAACTTGCAGGTGATGGTGTTCCCATGTGTCTGGTGCCCTTGTCCTGAGTGAAGTTTACGGACTGGAAGGTGTTGAGGGATCTTTGGTATTTGCTGCAGTGCATCTTGTAAATGGGGCACACAGCTGCTAATGTACGTCAGTGGTGGAGGGAGTGGATGTTTAAGCAGGTGGGTAAGCACCTTTGCTATGTTCTCAAGGAGATGGAATTGCCTATCAGGTTCAAGGCGGTGGTGGGACAAGGGTCTGAAGGGTGAGCTGCTATGAGAACGGTGACCGGGAGCAGAAATGCAGAACTTATTCTGAAAGAGCATTTTCGCATCAGCAGAGAGAGGAGCAGGTGGTACCCTGGGTATGTGGGCTTTCCGAGAAATATGAAATCTCATCGAATAGTTTCTTGTCAGATTCAATTTTGTGCAATGAAGGCTGTTCACCAGTGTGGGGCAGAGGCTCGAGCACACGAATATGTATGTAGTCATCACCATCACCAACAACAACCTTAAAAAAATGGGAGACAATCAGTTTTAGAACATAGAACAGTACAGCACAGAACAGGCCCTTTGGCCCACGATGTTGTGCCGAGCTTTATCTGAAACCAAGATCAAGCTATCCCACTCCCTATCATCCTGGTGTGCTCTATGTGCCTATCCAATAACCACTTAAATGTTCCTAAAGTGTCTGACTCCACTATCACTGCAGGCAGTCCATTCCACACCCCAACCACTCTCTGCATAAAGAACCTACCTCTGATATCCTTCCTATATCTCCCACCATGAACCCTATAGTTATGCCCCCTTGTGATAGCTCCATCCAACCGAGGAAATAGTCTTTGAACGTTCACTCTATCTATCCCTTTCATCATTTTATAAACCTCTATTAAGTCTCCCCTCAGCCTCCTCCGCTCCAGAGAGAACAGCCCTAGCTCCCTCAACCTTTCCTCATAAGACCTACCCTCCAAACCAGGAAGCATCCTGGTAAATCTCCTCTGCACTCTTTCCAGCGCTTCCACATCCTTCTTATAGTGAGGTGACCAGAACTGCACACAATATTCAGAATGTGGTCTCACCAAGGTCCTGTACAGTTGCAGCATAACCCCATGGCTCTTAAACTCCAACCCCCTGTTCATAAAAGCTAACACACTATAGGCCTTCTTCACAGCTCTATCCACTTGAGTGGCAACCTTTAGAGATCTGTGGATATGGACTCCAAGATCTCTCTGTTCCTCCACAGTCTTCAGAACCCTACCTTTGACCCTGTAATCCACATTTAAATTAGTCCTACCAAAATGAATCACCTCACATTTATCAGGGTTAAACTCCATTTGCCATTTTTCAGCCCAGCTTTGCATCCTATCTATGTCTCTTTGCAGCCTACAATAGCCCTCCACCTCATCCACTACTCCACCAATCTTGGTGTCATCAGCAAATTTACTGATCCACCCTTCAGCTCCCTCCTCTAAGTCATTAATAAAAATCACAAAGAGCAGAGGACCAAGCACTGATCCCTGTGGCACTCCGCTAGCAACCTGCCTCCAGTCCGAAAATTTTCCATCCACCACCACCCTCTGTCTTCGATGAGATAGTTTTCATAAGAAATTTCTCAGTGCTATCCCTTCAACAGAGCAGCACTCCCTCAGTGCTACCCCTCTGACAGAGCAGCACTCCCTCAGTGCTACCCCTCTGACAGAGCAGCACTCCCTCAGTGCTACCCCTCTGACAGAGCAGGACTCCCTAATGTTACCCCTTCGACAGAGCAGCCCTCCCTCAGTGCTACCCCTTCGACAGAGCAGCACTCCCTCTGAGCTGTCCCTTCAAAAGAGCAGCCATCCCTCTGTGCTACCTATCTCTGCAACCTTCTCCAACCCCTACAAAACCCCAGTCTGTTCTCCTCCAGTCCCTCCAACTATCCCTATCTAACCTCCAAATCCTACAAACCCCCTCTCTGTAAACTCCCTCAGTCCGTCCAACCCTCCTTATCTCTGTCACCTCCTCCAGTTCCTGCAACTCTCCCTATCTCTGTAACCTCTCCAGCCCCTGCAACCCTATCTCTGTTACTCCTCCAGTCCCCACAATCCTCTTTTTCTCTGTAACCTCTTCCAGCCTCTCCAGCACTCGCTATCTCTGTAACCTCTTCCAGCCTCTACAACGCTCCCTATCTTTGTAACATCCTCAAATTCCCACAAACCTCACTTGTCTTGATCTCCCACAAACCTGCCTTCTTGCTAATCCCCGATTTCCAATGGTGTCTGCCATGCCTTCTGCAGCCTGTACTCTAAACTCTAGAAAACCCTCCATAAACCTGGAGAACATGGCTTAAGATTTTACTGAACCTTCTGCTTTTAAACAAGCTATCCCAAATGTGTCCGATATTCCTTTCGGTCATTCTCAAATTTTCTGTCTGAGTAACATGCCGAGTATCCTGCGTGATTTTCCTTTCTTCAAACTGCAGTATAAATGCATGTTATATCTGTTGACGTACCTTCACAAAGTAATTTTGGCCAGCGACCAACTGTGAGCGATATGAGATTACATGAAAAACAGAAAATGATCTATTCAACATCTCTTCAACCATAGGCTTGAGCTGGAAACTGATACAATATAAAAATACAAGGGTGAGGAATGACAGGGAGTGCCGCACCATGGGATGGTCAGTGCTGAGGGAGCGCCGCACTGTCAGAGGGTCAGTACTGAGGGAGTGCCGCACTGTCAGAGGATCAGTACAGAGGGAATGCCGCACTGTCAGAGGGTCAGTACGGAGGGAGCGCCGCACTGTCAGAGGGTCAGTACTGAGGGAGTGCTGCACTGTCAGAGGCTCAGTACTGAGGGAGTGCTGCACTGTCAGAGGCTCAGTACTGAGGGAGCGCCGCACTGTCAGAGGGTCAGTACAGAGGGAGTGCCGCACTGTCAGAGGGTCAGTACGGAGGGAGCGCCGCACTGTCAGAGGGTCAGTACTGAGGGAGTGCTGCACTGTCAGAGGGTCAGTACTGAGGGAGCGCCGCACTGTCAGAGGGTCAGTACTGAGGGAGTGCCACACTGTCAGAGGGTCAGTACTGAGGGAGTGCCGCACTGTCAGAGGGTCAGTACTGAGGGAGTGCCGCACTGTCAGAGGGTCAGTACTGAGGGAGTGTCGCACTGTCAGAGGGTCAGGACTGAGCGAGTGCTGCACTGTCAGAGGCTCAGTACTGAGGGAGTGCTGCATTGTCAGAGGCTCAGTACTGAGGGAGTGCCGCACTGTCAGAGGGACAGTGCTGTGTGCGCGCGTTCGTTCGTTCGTTGAGGTAATAAAGGGGATATTGAAAGTTAAACACTTACTGATCTGACAATGGCCTGAATTTCACAACTGACTGCCGAAAGCTTGACCAAACCACCCACTACTTCCTGTGTTGCCATTGTTACTGTCTCTGGTTCCCCCTCTTTCTGGCTCTCTCGTTCCCTCTGCAGAGTGTTCTGCATTTTTAGAGTTTGCTCCCTCTTTGCTCCACCCCTCAGTGATGTTTCTATTCGTGAAGGAAATCTCTCTTTTGGTCTGGCTCCACCCTCAGTCTCTCGGTCTTTGTTCAATGCTGAGCTGGGATGGTTGGGTGGTGCTAATTCATGTTTGCTGCTGCCTCACTCCCTGCTTTACTCACTCGAAATCCTGCATCGCTCACTCTCTCCTCCTCACTCGTCCACTCTCCCCTTCTCCCCATTTCTGATCCTCCCTCACTTTTTCCCTTTTCCCCCTTCCTTTCTTCTGCACTCTTCCTCTCTTCCCGCTTGATCCCTCTTTACTACGCCCCTCTCTCTCTCCCTCCTTTCGGTCCCCTTGCCCCTCCTCTACCACTCTCTTCCTCCTTCCTCTCTCTTCCTCCTCTCCCTCTATCTTGGCACCACACTCTCCCCTCCTCTACCTCTCTCTTCCTCCTCCCTCTCTCTTCCTCCTCTCCCTCTATCTTGGCACCACACTCTCCCCTCCTCGACTGTCTCAACTCCCTCTTTCCCCCTCCTGTCCCTTAGACCCCTCTCACCTCCATTCCCTTTCTCTTGGCACCCCCCTCTTCCCTCCTTCGTCTCGCTTGGCACCCTCTCTTCACCTCTTCTCCCTCTCTCAGCCCCCCCATCCCCCTCCTCTTGGTCCCCTCCCCCACCCACCTCGTCTACTGCGCTTTCTCTCCCCCTCTCTCTTGGCACCTCCTCTTTCCTTCCTCTTACTCTGACAGACCCTCTCTCCCACTCCTCTCCGTCTATTGCCTCCCTCTCCGTCCTGCTGTCTCCTGCCCCTCTCTCCCACTCCTCTTCTCCCCCTCTCTCTTCCCCTGTCTCTCCCACCTTCTTCACCGTGCTCTCTCTCTTTTTCTCTCCCTCTCTCCACTCCCCATCCTCCTCCGTTTTCTTATAATCGAAATGGGAGGAGCGAACTACTCCATGGGTCACAACATATATTTGAAATACTTTTCCAGCTTGTTATACAGCCAAATAAATACTTTACCTTGTCATCTCTGAATACTCAATGCCCAGGTTTCAAAATTCACAATTTGTTATAAAACCATTCTTGTCAAGTCGAAAGGCAAAATTTATTAACATACAGTGTGAAATATGAAAGTATAATCTTTGAAAATGCCCCAACTCACTCTCAAACACACACACACACACACATATATACACACACGCACAGATTATCTCACACACACATCCACATATACACATATACAAATCTACTCACATAGTCTCACACACACACACACAGATTCTCTCACACACATTCACACACACATTCAGGAAAAACACATTCACACATACAGATTCTCAGACACACACAATCACATGCACACTCAAACCTACACACACACACACATTAACACAAAAACGTACATTCACACACATTCAGGAAAAACACATTCACACATGTGCGCACACATACAGATTCTCATACACACACATTCACATATGCACACACACAAACCTCACAAAGCCACACACATACACATGTATATTAACACAAAATCACACATTCTTGGAGGGCCGAAGGGCCTGTTCCTGTGCTGTAATTTTCTAATTCAGGGAAAACACATTCACACACACACAGATTCTTGCACACACACAATCACACATGCACACACAAACCTACTACACAGTCACACACACACACACACACACACACACATATATTAACACAAAAACACACTTCACACATACATTCAGGAAAAACGCATTCACACACACACACACAAAACAATAGAATCCCTCAAGTGCAGAAAGAGGCCATCCGGCCTATCAAGTCTGCACCGCCTCTCTGAAAGAGAATCAGACATTCAGACAAACACATACAGTTTATTTATTATTTATTAGTGTCACAAGTAGGCTTACATTAACACTGCAATGAAGTTACTCTGAAAATTCTCCTCGCTGCCACATTCCAGCGCCTGTTCGGGTAAACATAGAAACAGAGAAAACTACAGCACAAAACAGGCCCTTCGGCCCCACAAGTTGTGCCGAACATATCCCTACCTTTTAGGTCTATCTCTAACCCTCCATCCTATTAAGTCCCATGTACTCATCCAGGAGTCTCTTAAAAGACCCTATTGAGTTTGCCTCCACCACCACTGATGGCAGCCAATTCCACTCGCCCACCACCCTCTGTGTGAAAAACTTCCCTCTAACATCTCCCCTGTACCTACACCCCAGCACCTTAAAGCTGTGTCCTCTTGTAGCTGCCATTTCCACCCTGGGAAAAAGCCTCTGAGAGTCCACCCGATCTATGCTTCTCAACATCTTGTATACCTCTATTAGGTCTCCTCTCATCCTACGTCTCTCCAAGGAGAAAAGACCGAGCTCCCTCAGCCTATCCTCATAAGGCATGCCACTCAATCCAGGCAACATCCTTGTCAATCTCCTCTGCACCCTTTCAATCTTTTCCACATCCTTCCTGCAATGAGGTGACCAGAACTGAGCACAGTACTCCAAGTGGGGTCTGACAAGGGTCTTATATAGCGGCATCATTACCCCCGGACTCCGAAACTCAATCCCTCGATTGATAAAGGCCAGCACACCATACGCCTTCTTAACCACCTCCTCCACCTGCGGGGCCGATTTTAGAGTCCTATGGACCCGGACCCCAAGGTCCTTCTGATCCTCTACAGTACTGAGTCTTTCCCTTTATATAGTACTCCTTCATCCCATTTGACCTGCCAAAATGGACCACGACACATTTATCTGGGTTGAAGTCCATCTGCCACTTCTCCGCCCACTGAGGAAGAACCTGGCATAGCCAATGTACCTAACCGGCATGTCTTTCGGATTGTGGGACGAAACCAGAGAAAACCCACGCAGACACGGGAAGAACATGCAAACTTCGCACAGTGACCCAAACCAGGAATTGAACCTGGGTCCCTGGTGCTATGAGGCAGCAGTGCTAACACTGTACTCCTGTACCGCCCACACACACACACATTCATGCATTCAAGCGCACGCACGCACATGCACGCACGCACACGCGCACACATACTCACACGCATTCAGGCAAGCACACACATGCAGATATGCGCACGCGTATCCTTGAAGGTGACATCACAGGTGGAGAAGGTAGTGAAGAAGGCATATGGCATGCTTGCTTTTATAGGACGGGGCATAGAGTATAAAAGTTGGGGTCTGATGTTGCAGTTGTATAGAACGTTGGTTCGGCCGCATTTGGAATACTGTGCCCAGTTCTGGTCGCCACACTACCAGAAGGACGTGGAGGCTTTAGAGAGAGTGCAGAGGAGGTTTACCAGGATGTTGCCTGGTATGGAAGAGCTTAGTTATGAGGAGAGATTGGGTAAACTGGGGTTGTTCTCACTGGAAAGACGGAGGATGAGGGGTGACCTAATAGAGGTGTATAAAATTATGAAAGGCATAGATAGGATGAACGGTGGGAAGCTTTTTCTCAGGTCGGTGGTGACGTTCACGAGGGGTCATAGGTTCAAGGTGAGCGGGGGGAGATTTAACACGGATATCAGAAGGACGTATTTTACGCAGAGGGTGGTGGGGGCCTGGAATGCGCTGCCGGGCAAGGTGGTAGAGGCGGACACACTGGGAACGTTTAAGACTTATCTAGATAGCCATATGAACGGAGTGGGAATGGAGGGATACAAAAGAATGGTCTCGTTTGGACCAGGGAGTGGCGTGGGCTTGGAGGGCCGAAGGGCCTGTTCCTGTGCTGTATTGTTCTTTGTTCTTTATTCACACACACAAACTCGCACATATAGTCTCTCACACACACACACATTCACACAAATATATTCACACTCACAAACACATTCAGGCCAACACACACAGAATCACACATTTACACACACACGCTCACATACACATACACTGACCTACTCAAATCCATAGGAACACAGGAATTAGGAGCCGAAGTACGCATTTCAGCCCTTTGAGCCTGCGTCGCCATTCAATCAGATCATGGCTGACCTCTCCCTGGTCTCAAATCCATCTCCCCACCTGTTCCCCTTATCCCATTTTTTATTAGAAAAAATCTCCTCCTTGAAACCGTTCAACGATTCAGACTCCCCGCTGCGGGGCAATGAGTTCCAGTGAGAAGTAGCTCCTCGTCATCTCAGGTTTAACTCTGCCGCCTCTCAATCTATACCTGTGACCTCTTGTTCTAGATTGTCCCATAAGAGGAAACATTTGGTCTACATTTACTTTATCAGTCCCTGCTTTCGAAAAGTTTGTGGTATCATAACCGTGTGCCATGACAACCTTCACCTTCCCTCCCTCTCCCCTCCTTTCCCCTCTCCCTTACTTACTCTCCCTACCCCTCTCTCCAACTCCTCACCTCTCTATCTTCTTTCCCTGTCTCTTACTCTCTCTACACTCTCAATGTCTTTTCTCTCCTCCTCAATTTATTTCACCCCATCACTGTAGACCCTCCCTCTCACTCTGTGGGCGCAATCTTACCTGCCGTTCATGCCACGCTCCCGGTGCAGCGAAGCCGGAGAATTTGGCGCCCGGTAAAATCTCTGTTCACTGCAGTGGGATGGGAAAATCCCACCCGCGCGAACGTCTGTAACATTCTGGCGTCTGACTTGCCTCTCCACTTCCCCTCTCTTTCACTCCCTTCTCTCTCTTTCTTGATCTCTGTCCCTTTTGTATTACTCTCCCTATTTCACTATCCCTCTTGCTCTCTCTCACTCTCTCTCTTGAGCCTTTCTTCCCTTCACTCTCTTTCCCTCTATCTTTTTTTCTCTCTGTCACTCACTGTCTTTCTGCCTGGTTTTCTTCTCCATCTCTCTCTCTCTCTGAGGGGCTGTATCAGTGTGAGGGGCTGTATCAGTGTGAGGGGCTGTATCAGTGCGATGGGCTGTACCGGAGTGAGGGGCAGTATCGGAGCGAGGGGCAGTATCGGAGCGAGTTTGCTGCATCGGAGTGCGGGGCTGCATCGGAGTGTGAGGGCTGTTTCCGAGTGAGGGATGTATTACAGTGATGGACTGTATTACTGTGAGGGGCTGCTTTCAAATCTGGGACTGTCTTAGAATGAGGGGCTGCAGGAGTGCGGGGGGCTGCGGGAGTGCGGGGGGCTGCGGGAGTGCGGGGGGGCTGCGGGAGTGCGGGGGGGCTGCGGGAGTGCGGGGGGGCTGCGGGAGTGCGGGGGGGCTGCGGGAGTGCGGGGGGGCTGCGGGAGTGCGGGGGGGCTGCGGGAGTGCGGGGGGCTGCGGGAGTGCGGGGGGGCTGCGGGAGTGCGGGGGGGCTGCGGGAGTGCGGGGGGGCTGCGGGAGTGCGGGGGGGCTGCGGGAGTGCGGGGGGCTGCGGGAGTGCGGGGGGCTGCAGGAGTGCAGGGGGCTGCAGGGGTGCGGGGGGCTGCGGGAGTGCGGGGGGGCTGCGGGAGTGCGGGGGGAGTGCGGGGGGGCTGCGGGAGTGCGGGGGGGCTGCGGGAGTGCGGGGGGGCTGCGGGAGTGCCGGGGGGGTTGCAGGGGGGCTGCAGGAGTGCAGGGGGGCTGCAGGAGTGCAGGGGGGCTGCAGGAGTGCGGGGGGCTGCAGGAGTGCGGGGGGCTGCAGGAGTGCGGGGGGCTGCTGGAGTGCGGGGGGCTGCTGGAGTGCGGGGGGCTGCAGGAGTGCGGGGGTGGCTGCAGGAGGGAGGGGGGGCTGCAGGAGTGCGGGGGGGCTGCAGGAGTGCGGGGGGCTGCAGGAGTGCGGGGGGCTGCAGGAGTGCGGGGGGCTGCAGGAGTGCGGGGGGCTGCAGGAGTGCGGGGGGCTGCTGGAGTGCGGGGGGCTGCTGGAGTGCGGGGGGCTGCAGGAGTGCGGGGGTGGCTGCAGGAGGGAGGGGGGGCTGCAGGAGGGAGGGGGGGCTGCAGGAGTGCAGGGGGCTGCATCAGCGTTAGGAGTTGTATCAATCTGACTGACTTTAAAAGTGTGACTGACTGTATAAGTGTGACTGACTGACTGTATAAGTGTGACTGACTGTATAAGTGTGATTGACTGTATCAGCGTGAGGGCCCGTATCAGCGCGAGGGCCCGTATCAGCACGAGGGCCTGTATCAGCGCGAAGGCCTCTATCTGAGAGAGGGTTGGCAATGTATCATGGTTCTGCTCTGAAAATCCAAGCGATTTTAATCAGCTGGAAATGTAGCATTTGACTGGCTTAATATGATTTTAACACCATTGCCTGCATTTGCATTCATCCTGTTGCTTAATGCTCTGGCAGTCAGACACATTTTAGTGGCCAGTCGGGCCCGGACAGGACTGAGGGGGTCAGAGTAAGGGAGAGACTCGCAGTGATCCAGAGATGGAGAGCAGAAGGAAGTCTGTGATTTTACTCTTCACCATTTCCGGCAGCTTCATAATGTTGTGGTTTCCTTATGTTTTATATTTCTGTGATGTTACACATCACCTCGATGGTGATTCTCCTTATCTATTTGAACAAGTTGCATACATGCTACAGAACAATAATTGCTGCACAAACACTTTTATTTATGGAGTGACACAGTCTAAGTTCAGAGAGCAGATCAAGAATGCTCTGAAGTATCCAGTTATATCAATTATTCTGTTATTTAATGGAAGAAACAATTAGGAGAAGACCAGAAGTGGCTATCAGTGTTTCTGATGCATAAATGTTGTATTTAACTCAAGACTCCCAGCACCTGAATGGCACTAGCATTCTGAGGTGGTCAGTGAATCTGCCCAGCAGGGAGGTTGGGTTCCAGTGGTGGTGTCGCTGAGGAGAGTTTGGGCACAGGGCAGCAATTATGTTTAGGAATGGGCACTATAACTGATTGCCAGTTCAAATATAATCCTTTCAGGGCAGAACCAGTATTTTCTTGCATTCTGTCTGGAGCACGGATATTTCAGTGAATAAATTCAGTTTGCAACTCCCAGACTAAGAACCTCTTCAAGTGGTACAGAGAGAGACAGAGCTGGATTGCAGTTTAGAGCAGTTATTTTCAAACCGGCTTCTGTGGCACCAGAGCGCCATGAGAATGTTTAATGTGTTCCTCCACAGTGTAAGTTTGCACTTATTAAATCTGATTACAAAGAGGCCCAGAACAGAGAATGGGCACCAAACATTGGGTGGCACAGTGGTTCGCACTGCTGCCTCACAGCACCAGGGACCCAGGTTCGATTCTAGCCTTGGGTGACTGTCTGTGTGGAGTTTGCATGTCCTCTCTGTGTCTGCATGGGTTTCCTCCAGGTGTTCCTGTCTCCTAATACATTTGGGTCATGGTAAATAAGCGGGTACAGAGATAGGGCCAGGGATGTGGGCTAGGATAAGATGCTCTTTCAGAGAGTTTGTACAGCTTGATGGGCCGAATGGCCACCTTCTGCACTGTGGGGATTCTATGATTCCATGACCTGCAGCCATGCTGGTGTCTTAAACCATGTGTATATTTCTACTGGCACAAGAAGTATCTCATTCATGATGGACTTTCCCTTCCCATTGAAGAGATGGTGGACACATTGTGAACCCCATTCAAGATGGCACCGGAGCAACGTGACTTCTTGCAAGCTGTGCCTAGCATACCTTCTAATTCTATCTTTTACTCTTGTTCTACGCTTCTAAATCTTTATTCTAACTCTTTTAAACTCTCTCACAATGCTCTAATTCACTTTCTCTACACCATAGTTATGACTGCAACACTTCGTTCTGTACTCGTCTGTATAACGCGCAAGAAAGAATACTTTTTCACTGTATACTAATACATGTGACAACAATAAATCAAATCAAATTATATCTTCCCCACAGCCATTCCACTGTCCAGTGAGCAGTAATTCGCTGCAGGCAGAACTTCTGCCCCTCACTGCATTAGAGCTCTGCTGGCGCTGACTGGTGGAAAGTTCTCGAGTCCCTGAAGTCACAATAGCCAATAGGGACAGAAGAGGCAGCAGAACATACCAGAACCCTGGGCCATGTGGCAAGGTAGGGTTTAGGTGCGTCAGGGTGGGGAGGGCAAAGAGGACCTCGGGGAAGGGGTTAGGTGGCCGATTGAAGCTTTGGGGAGAGAGATCGGGGGTGGGTAGGGAGGTCCGGCAGCTACGGAACATTATTGGAGTGTGACCAAATTGGGGAATCTGAAGGATTCATATCTTCCCCACTCCACCCCCTGCCCCCCAACCCCACCTCTCCTTCTTGCCTGAGATCTAAGCCTGTTCATTTTTAGGCCAGGTAAATCCTCCCATCAGTCCAAACATTGAGGGTTGGGTGTAAAAATGCCCGAAATCGGCAGGTAATTGACCACTGAAAGATCACAATTTGGAGAAAGGGTAAGGAGCAAAATTGATGTGAGGTAGGGGTGGGCGAGAAGCCAGAGGGAATCCATTCCTTCAATTTCATTCTCAGTCTCTCTCCTTAAACACCCTTACTGGGGAAATGTGAAATTCAGGCCACTGTCTCACAGACAACGACACACAGACTGTAGACTCAGGAAACAAGGGATCACAACATCAGTGACAATCCATGGCTGACATGAGCAAACAGCCAGTGAGAAACTCGGTCGGTATGCACATTTTCTGCCCAGTGCACTGTTTGGCTTTCAATCTGAGTTTTTTTTTCTGGGGCATCGAGTGCAGGATCAATACTTGAAGAGGCGGTGATATTCCCAACAAGACCTGGAGTGAAAGGTTTGAAATTGATTGTGGTTATTTATCCAACTTTTAAACAGAGGTGGGATTCATTCCCCACCTTTAAAATATGGGGAGTCCTTTCAGGAGGATGTAACAAGCAGGATGAATAAAGGGGAACCAGTAGATGTGGTGTATTTGGATTTCCAGAAGGCGTTACATAAAGTGCCACTTGAAATTTTACTGCAGCAGATGAAAGCTTACAGTGCTATAATAGCCAAGATAAAATACTGGCCGAACACCAGAAAACAGGTGGCCAAATCTACCTTGGAGTGGTAATCACTGTCAGTTTGCCGTTCAACTCCTTTTCACGTACCCGAGACTGAGCTGGACATTTCTTGTAACAAAGGCCAAGTGAGAGCTGTGCAGACCATCAGCCTCAGGGGTCCCTTCAGTGCAGTGCAGGATCTCTGGGGGACGTGAAGATATGTCCCCCTTTTTTAAGGCACTGACCAGGAAGTTGAAAGGCCTCCATCAGGAGATAAGGTGAGTGTGTAAGGTCAGTGAGTGGGATAGGTCAGGGGAGTCATTTCTCTGGATGGAGGGTCTGGAGGTTGTGCCGGTCGGAGGTGGTTGGGGAGTAATTGGGGAGTGGGGGTGGTTGAGTGTTCAGAGTGGGGGTGGAGAGTTACTGGAGTGATTGGGGTAGTTAAGTGGAGTTGTCCGGTGGTCGTGGTGGGGGGTTGTGGATTAGTGGGGGTGGTTGGCGGAACTGTGACAGTCAGATGGGGTAATTGGGTGACACAGGGGATGGGGCAGGTGTTGGAGTTGTGAGAGAATTAGTGGGATGGTCAGGGAGTGGGTGGGTAGTGGGGTAATCAGGTACAGTGGTAGGTGGTCAGGGAGATGGGGGAGTGGGAGATAGTTTAATGGTCGCAGGGTGGGTGGTAGTCAGAGGTTGGGGATGTGGTGGGCAGTCGGGGACAGGGCTTGATGGGGTGGTTGGGGGGTCGTTGGTATGGTCGGGGTTTTGAGGGGTGGGGGAAATTCAGGGGATGGGGAGCAGTAAGGTTGGAGAAGTTGCGAATTAAAGGGGTAATCAGGTGGTCAGATGTGGGGGTGTTGTCATGGGGCGGAGAGGATGGTCAGGTGGCTGGCGAGGTGGGGGAGGTAGTTAGGGTTAGGGTGATTTTGGGTGGTTGGGGGGTTTTGTCAGGAGGTGAGGGGGGATTTGGGGGGTAGACTGCAAAACAATGATATTCAGAAACATCTGAGTGTCCCCTTCATGAAACACAAAAAGTTAGCATGAAGGTGCAGCAAATAAAATGGAAGCCAAACTGACATTTGGACCTTTAATTCAAGGGGGTAGAAAGGTAGGGAAGTCTTGCTGCAACTGTACAAGGTGTATTGTTGAGACCATACTGAGAATGCTGCACAGTTCTGGTCTGTTTATTTAAGGGGGGATGTATTGCATTGGAAGCAGCTCAGAGAAGGTTCAGGAATGTTTTCCCAGAGTTGAAATGTCCAATACTCGAGGGCACTCACCAAAGGGGAGAGGTGGAAGTTCAAAATTTTTTTACACAGACAGTAACAGTAGGTGCTCAGTGACAGTGGCTGCTCAGTGGGTTCTCAGTGACAGTGGCTGCTCAGTGGGATCTCAGTGACAGTGGCTGCTCAGTGGGTGCTCTGTGGCAGTGCGTGTTCAGTAGATGCTGAGGGAGGGCATGAAGGGAAGATGGGAGAGAAACTGGACGAAGATGTAAATTCAGGGCCTGGGCAGTGGGAGCAGTGGAGAAAGTTTAGTCCTGTGAGCGAGGCAAGGCGAGGAGGGGAGAGGCAGCTGGTCAGATGTTCCCAATGGGTGAGAAAATCCCTGAAATCCTGGCACTTATTGTTGGAGGTCAGGGTGGAGGAGACCACTCTCCCCATGTCTCTCCTCACTCACAATGACAAGTTTATAATTGATGACTTCTTCTCACAATTAACAAACCCAATCTTTCCCCATTCAACAAAATCCTTTCTCATTTTAAACCCTCCATTAAATCTCACCTCAGATTCCAGCACCACTTTGAAACAATCCTTCTGCTTGGGTCCGGAGGAAGTTAGTTTAAATGTTGGTGTTCAGATAAAACATAATTTAGAAAGAGGATCATGTTAGAGAGACCAGTCTTGTGGCTCAATGTCTCTGGAATGAGCTTCATCAGCTCAGAGAGTGAGGATCCTGTTCCCGGATTTAATTCTTCATCTTTGACTCTCACCTGTATCTGGTTATTAAAGATACTCTGTCACTGCAAAAACTATCAGAGCTTTTAATCATAAATTTCCTGTTACTTTAAACAAACAAAGATTTCCAGGAAATTGGAGACTAACAAACAGAAACATTGCCAATAAGTTCGCAGCATTTGAATTTTATTTGATTGGTTATTTAGTGACAGTTCAAAGCAGCGGTACAGAACATAAGAACAGAGGAATATAATTAATCTTGCACCGAGGAACAACAAGCATTCGCTTTTTCAGGGTGACATGGATTTGAAATCAGTTTGCTGGGAGCGGCTGGTTATTTGAGTACAGATTTTCGGTGCAGGCTCTCTCTCTCTTACAGACAGTGCGGTTATTACAGGGAGGACAGTCTATCTCCAGAGGGTGGGCAGCAGTCAAAGCGGATCAGCCTGGGATAGACCAGCTCAAACTCTTCGCAAGTTGAAGCATTCACACTTCATGATCACGATTCAGTAAGGGTTTGAGGGAAGAGAGTTTGTCATTCCAGTGGAACTGCCTGTGGTCGGGACAGTTCTCATCCTTAAATGTAATCATGCGTCTCCCTTTCAAATGGAGGTCTGCGTACAGAATCCACACACCTTGCTTCACCTTATGGGATGAGACCGGATTTTTGAACCCAGCTATCTTGAGATCATCAACGAGTACAATGATGTTTCGAGATTCACCCTCGAAATGGGCATCTTCATATAGAACAATGTCAGGATTTCCTAATTCCTCCTTCACAAGGCGCACTGACACAATCTTGCTGTCCATGGAGCCAAGGTGGTTGTGTTCACCTGGCCCATAAACCATGAAATCCCCTTTGAGGTCGTTGTCTTTGTAAGCAACCCAGTGTTTCCCCTCCACCTTCAGGGAGCGAGCAGTTTGAGAGAAACTCACACACTCGAGATTGGAGACACTGTCTGTCAACTCCTTCCAGTTGCCTTTGCAATCTGGCTGGTCGTACAGCACAATCTTGCTCATGGTGTCAGCGGCTGTGTTTCTGTTGTCAGATTTCAGTGCGATGAGCAGCAGTGAAATCAAACGATAGTTTCTCGGTGTGAGAGTGAGGTTTTTATACACTTTCCCACTGCTGACTCAACATGATATAATCAATAATCACCACCCAATAGGCATTCAGCAGCTACTGAATCCACCCACAAAACACAAACTCCCAAAGGGAGACCCACCCTTCACTTGGAGCATGTCACAATTACCTGGAACAGATATGCCGTGTAAATTCAGAATACAGCACACTTTGGGGGACCCACATCTCAGGAACCGAGCTCACTATTGTTTGACACCCTCTGGTGGCTGGGAGCGAGTGCAGTGACCTTAGAATCTTAGAAACCTTACAGCACAGAAAGAGGCCATTCGGCCCATCGAGTCTGCACCGACCACAATCCCACCCAGGCCCTACCCCCATATCCCTACATCTTTTACCCACTAATCCCTCTAACCTACGCATCCCAGGACACTAAGGGGCAATTTTAGCATGGCCAATCAACCTAACCCGCACATCTTTGGACTGTGGGAGGAAACCGGAGCACCCGGAGGAAACCCACGCAGACACAGAATGTGCAAACTCCACACAGACAGTGACCCAAGCTGGGAATCGAACCCAGGTCCCTGGAGCTGTGAAGCAGCAGTGCTAACCACTGTGCTACCGTGCCGTACCTGGTCTCTGTGTGTTGGATTGTTGTGTTGGTGGCTGCATTAAAGTTGGTAAGGAGTCGTACAACACCAGGTTAAAGTCCAACAGGTTCATTTGGTAGCAAACGCCACTCGCTTTCGGAGCGCTGCTCCTTCGTCAGGTGAGTGGGAGATCTGCTCATCAACAGCAAACAGGGCATATAAAGACACAAACTCAATTTACAGAATAATGAGTAATGATTGGAATGCGAGTCTTTACAGCTTGACTCCTTACTGTGTTTACCCCAGTCCAACGCCGGCATCTCCACATCATGCATTAAAGTTACACATTTTCACCTTAACATTGGTGTTGTGATCCTGTGTCTGTGTCGATCTGAAAATACTGGGACGGTGGCAGCGTCGGACCATGCCCCAATCTTCAAAATAAATTGGTGAGTTTGTCACTGACAAGTGGATATTCACCTCTATTTCGCCCACAATATTACAGCGCTGTAACAGTGGAGACTGTGGAAGCACCTGAGAAACTGCACAGGGGGAGGATTTCCTCCAGTCCCCATGCTCCGACCTTCCTTTACACATTCAGGCACTGTCACAGCTCTGCTCGACAAATCTGAACACTCAACACCTGTCAGACCTTGTGCTAAAAATCTTAGCAAATCAGCTCAGCTATTGCTGCCATTCACACTCCAGAGGTGTTGGAAGTGTGAGATATTAATTCTCCCATCCCACTCACCACTGGAATTCTCGCAGGGCGGGAGGGGAGCAGACCATGTAAAGGTCCATTGAAGTCAGATGGGAATCTCTGGTTTTCCGGTGAGTGCAGACAGAGAATCCCGCCCAATTGAATCAACCAAGCGAAACTCCATCAGCCCAGGGTCCTGCTTCAATCACTGCCTTCGGGATGAATCCTGGAGCTGCCCCGGAATGTGGACACAATGAAATATGATCCAGAGCTGCTCTCCTACCCCAGTCCTGCAGGCCGCAGCTCAGGCAGCTGATCCGAGTTGAAAGCAAAATTCTACAGATAGAACATAGAACATAGAAAGCCACAGCACAAACAGGCCCTTCGGCCCACAAGTTGCACTGATCATATCCCTACCTCTAGGCCTATCTATAGCCCTCAATCCCATTAAATCCAATGTACTCATCCAGAAGTCTCTTAAAAGACCCCAACGAGTTTGCCTCCACCACCACCGACGTCAGCCGATTCCACTCACCCACCACCCTCTGAGTGAAAAACTTACCCCTGACATCTCCTCTGTACCTACCCCCCAGCACCTTAAACCTGTGTCCTCTCGTAGCAACCATTTCAGCCCTTGGAAATAGCCTCTGAGAGTCTACCCTATCCAGACCTCTCAACATCTTGTAAACCTCTATCAGGTCACCTCTCATCCTTCGTCTCTCCAGGGAGAAGAGACCAAGCTCCCTCAACCTATCCTCATAAGGCATGCCCCCCAATCCAGGCAACATCCTTGTAAATCTCCTCTGCACCCTTTCAATGGCTTCAACATCTTTCCTGTAATGAGGTGACCAGAACTGCGCGCAGTACTCCAAGTGGGGTCTAACCAGGGTCCTATAAAGCTGCAGCATTATCTCCCGACTCCTAAACTCAATCCCTCGATTAATGAAGGCTAGTACGCCGTACGCCTTCTTGACTGCATCCTCCACCTGCGAGGCCGGTTTAAGAGTCCTATGGACCCGGACCCCAAGGTCCTTCTGATCCTCTACACTGCTAAGAATGGTACCCTTCATATTATACTGCTGCTTCATCCCATTGGATCTGCCAAAATGGATCACTACACACTTATCCGGGTTGAAGTCCATCTGCCACTTCTCCGCCCAGTCTTGCATTCTATCTATGTCTCGCTGCAACTTCTGACATCCCTCCAAACTATCCACAACACCACCTACCTTGGTGTCGTCAGCAAACTTACCAACCCATCCCTCCACTTCCTCATCCAGGTCATTTATGAAAATGACAAACAGCAAGGGTCCCAGAACAGATCCCTGGGGCACTCCACTGGTCACTGACCTCCATGCAGAGAAGGACCCCTCCACAGCCACTCTCTGCCTTCTGCAGGCAAGCCAGTTCTGTATCCACAAGGCAACAGCCCCTTGGATCCCATGCCCTCTCACTTTCTCAAGAAGTCTTGCATGGGGGACCTTATCGAACGCCTTGCTGAAGTCCATATAGACCACATCCACCGCTCTTCCTTCGTCAATGTGTTTGGTCACATTTTCAAAGAACTCAACCAGGCTCGTAAGGCACAACCTGCCCTTGACAAAGCCGTGCTGACTACTTTTGATCATACTAAACTTCTCTAGATGATCATAAATCCTGTCTCTCAGGATCCTCTCCATCAACTTACCAACCACTGAGGTTAGACTCACCGGTCGGTAATTTCCCGGGCTGTCCCTGTTCCCTTTCTTGAATATAGGGACCACATCTGCAATCCTCCAATCCTCCGGAACCTCTCCCGTCTCCATCGACGATGCAAAGATCATCGCCAAAGGCTCCGCAATCTCCTCCCTCGCCTCCCACAGTAACCTGGGGTACATCCCATCTGGTCCCGGCGACTTACCAACCTTGATGCCATTCAATAGTTCCAACACATCCTCTTTCTTTATGTCCACATGCTCGATCCTTTCTGTCCACCGCAAACCAGCAGTACAACCACCCAGATCCCTTTCCACCGTGAATACCGAGGTAAAGTATTCATTAAGCACCTCTGCCATTTCTAACGGTTCCGCACAAACTTTTCCCCCTTCACCTTTTAAGGGTCCTATGCCTTCACATCTCATCCTTTTACTCTTGACATATTTGTAGAAAGCCTTGGGATTCTCCTTAATCTTACCCGCCAAGGTCTTCTCATGACCCCTTCTCGCTCTCCTAATTTCCTTCTTAAACTCCTTCCTACATCCCGTATACTCCTCTAAATCCTTAACACCTCCTAGCTCTCTGAACCTTCTGTACGCCTCTCTTTTCTTATTCACCAGGTTCATCACTTTTTTCTGTCCCAAGTCAAACTTGGGACAGAAAAATGACAGAATCGAAGAACTGAGGAGAAAATTAACATCCGTTGTTTGATATATTTCACTTACAATGTAACAAGATTCATAAACTTCACTGTCAGAGGCTCAGTACTGAGGGAGTGCTGCACTGTCAGAGGGTCAGTACTGAGGGAGTGCCCGCACTGTCAGAGGCTCAGTACTGAGGGAGTGCTGCACTGTCAGAGGGTCAGTACTGAGGGAGTGCTGCACTGTCAGAGGATCAGTACTGAGGGAGTGCCGCACTGTCAGAGGGTCAGTACTGAGGGAGTGCTGCACTGTCAGAGGGTCAGTATTGAGGCAGTGCTGCACTGTCAGAGGGTCAGTACTGAGGGAGTGCTGCACTGTCAGAGGCTCAGTGCTGAGGGAGTGCTGCTCTGTCAGAGGGTCAGTGCTGAGGGCGTGCCACACTGTCAGAGGGTCAGTCCTGAGGGAGCACTGCACTGTCAGAGGGTCAGTACTGAGGGCATGCCACACTGTTCACACTGACTTGTGTGAACGTGCAGAGAGCGCTGACAAGCTATCTGACCATCGATGGTTGCGCAACCTTGCCAGATTCCATGACACACGCACACTTCCTTATCGCTGTAAACTCGCCCAGTCCCTGCACCCATCCCCATCTACTGTCAGAGGGTCAGTCCTGAGGGAGCACTGCACTGTCAGAGGGTCAGTACTGAGGGAGTGCCACACAGTTAGAGGGTCAGAAATGAGGGAGTGCCGCACTGTCTTACGGTCAGTACAGGGGAAAGCTGCACTGCTAGAGGTTCAGTACTGAGTAACTTTGGGGAGGACAGGAGAGGGAGAGTTCGCAGACGCACAGCGGGTCAGTGAGACAGCGACCCAGCAGATGGCGACAGTGAGGTGGTAACTGAGTGCAGTGAGACTTGGACACCAGTAGACGGAGGCAATGACGTGACTAACGAGTGCAGAGAGACAGGGACCCAGTAGATGGAGACAGTGAGGTGTCTTGCTGAGTGCAGTGAGACAGGGACACCAAGAGATGAAGGTAATGAGGTGTCGAACTGAGTGCAGTGAGACAGGGATACCACTGTTCAATTATCTGTGTCATGTTGCAGTAGATTGATATTAGCCTCACTGTGGCAGAGGGAGGGGACACAGACTGTTAGCAGAATAAGGGCACAGAATCAAACAGTAAAATAAACAAGTCAGAGGGAGTGGAGCTGTATTAAGTTTCAGGGAGTAAGGCCAGGCTGGATGGCCTCTACTTTAACGCCAAGAGTATTGCAGGCAAAATGGATGAGTGTAGGGTCATAATTGACACGTGGTAGTATGATATAGTGGCCATGTGATACAGACATGGTAGAAGGAAGGACACGATTGGCAACTCAACATTCCGGGATATAGAATCTTCAGGCAAGACAGGGAGGAGGTAAAAGAGGAGGAGGCATGGCATGATTAGTTAAAGAGTCAGTTACTGCAGTAAGGCGAGATGATATATTGGAGGGAGCTTCTAATGCAGCTTTGTAGGTAGAGCTTAGGAATAAAAAAGGGGCAGCCACATTGCTAGATGTTTATTATAGACCCCTGATATTCAGAGGCATACTGAGGAGCAAGTATGTGTGTAATTCGCGGAGGGGTGTAAAAACAATAATAATACGATAACAACAATAATAATATTAGGGGATTTCAACTTTCCCAACATTCATAGAATCATAGAATCCTACAGTGCAGAAGGAGGCCACTCGGCCCATCAAATCCACACCGACCACAATCCCACCCAAGCCCCACCGACACAACCCAATGCATTTACCCTTACTGGTCCCCCTGACACTATGGGGCAATTTACCATGGCCAATGAACCTAACCCGCACATCTTTGGACTGTGGGAGGAAACTGAAGCACCTGGAGGAAACCTACGCTGACACGGGGAGAATGTGCAAACTCCACGCAGACTGTGACCGAAGCTGGAATTGAATCTGGTGCTGTGAGGCAGCAATGCTAACCACTATGCCACCCACATTGTTGCTTCAAAGCATGTGAAGAGAATGAGGATGATGGTATGGAATTCAAGGAGAGAGACTGTCAGGTTCTTGAGCAAATTGACATCGGGAAGGACAACAAATTGAAGCATTGGCAGCTTTAAAAGTGGATAAATCTAGACTGCTGTGGGAGGCAAGGGAGGAGATTCAATTCCTCACTCGCCATGGGGTAAATGTCAGACCACTGGAGAGCAGCTAATGTGGTTCCGCTATTTAAGAAGGATTGTAGAGATAAACAGTGAACTACAGACCAGTGAGTCTCACGTCAGTGGCAGAGAAACTATTGGAGAAACTTCTGAAGGAGAGCATCTATCTCCACATGGAGAGGCAAAGCTTGATCAGGGATAGTCAGCATGCCTTCATCAGAGGGAGGTCATGCCTAACAAATTTGATTGAGTTTTTTGAGGGGGTGACCAGGTGTGTAGACAAGGGTAGTGCAGTGGATGTAGTTTATATGGATTTCAGCAAAGCCTTTTACAAGGTCCCACATGGGAGACTTGTGAAAAATGTAAATTCACCTGGGATACAGGGTAATTTGATAACGTTGATTCAAAATTGGCTCAGTTGTAGGAGACAGAGGGTGATGAAAGAAGGTGGCTTTAGAGGCTGGAAGTCAGTGTCCAGTGGCGTACCACAGGGATCTGTGTCGGGTCCCCAGTTATTCATCATTTATTTAAATGTCATAGATGACTATGTGGGGGGTAGGATTAGTAAGTTTGCGGATGACACAAAGATTGGCCAGGTGGTTAACAGCGAGGCGGAGTGTCTTGGGCTACAAGAAGACATAGACAAAATGGTCAAATGGGCAGATAAGTGGCAGATGGAATTTAACCCTGAAAAGTATGAGGTGATACACTTTGGAATGAGTAATTTGACAAGGAAGTATTCAATGAATGGTAGGACATGAGGAAGTTCTGTGGAACTTCTGTGGAACTTCTGTGGCGTGTTTGTTCACAGATCTCAGAAGGCGGAAGGGCATGTTAGTAGGGTAGTGAAAAAGGCATATGAGACATTTGGCTTTATCAATCGAGGCAGAGATTACAAAAGCAGGGAAGTCATGTTGGAGTTGTATGGAACTTTGTTAAGGCCACAGCTGGAGCACCGTGTGCAGTTCTGTTCGCCACATTATCAGAAGGATGTGATTGCACTCGAGGGTGTGCAGAGGAGATTCACCAGGATGTTGTATGCGCTGGAACATTTAAGTTATGAAGAGAGGTTGCGTAAGCTTGGGTTGTTTTTGTTTGAGAAGTGAAGACTGAGGGGGTGACCAGATCGAGGTGCACAAGATTATGAGGGACATGGACAGGGTGGATAAGGATAAGCAGCTCCTTATCCACTCTGTCCATGTCCCTCATAATCCCTCTGACGAAGGCATGCTGACTATTCCTGACCAAGCTTTGCCTCTCCAAGTGGAGATAGATGCTCTCCTTCAGAAGTTTCTCCAATAGTTTCCCTGCCACTGAAGGGTCAGTCACAAGAGGACATAGGTTCAAGGTGAGGGGCAGGAGGTTTAAGAGGGATGTGAGGAAAAACCCTTTTACCCAGAGCGTGGTGATGGCCTGGAATGCGCTGCCTGGGAGGGAGGTAGAGGTGGGTTGCCTCACAACTTTTTAAAAATTCCTGGATGTGCATTTGGCACATCATAACATTCAAGGCAATAGGCCAAGTGCTTTTGATTTGATTTGATTTAATGTTGTCACATGCATTAGTATACAGTGAAAAGTATTGTTTCTTGTGCGCTATACAGACAAAGCATATCACCCATAGAGAAAGAAATGAGAGAGTGCAGAATGCAGTGTTACAGTCATAGCTAGTTTTGCAGAGAAATATTAACTTAATGCAAGGTAGGTCCATTCAAAAGTCTGATGGCAGCAGGGAAGAAGCTGTTCTTGAGTCAGTTGGTATATGACCTCAGACTTTTGTATCGTTTTCCCGATAGAAGAAGGTGGAAGAGAGAATGTCCAGGGTGCTTGGGGTCCTTAATTGTGCTGGCTGCTTTGCCGAGGCAGCGTGCAGTGCAGACGGAGTCAATGGATGGGAGGCTGGTTTGCGGGATTGTTTGGGCTACACTCACAACCTTTTGTAGTTTCTTGCAGACTTGGGCAGAGCAGGAGCCAGACCAAGCTGTGATACAACCAGAAATAATGCTTTCTATGGTGCATCTGTAAAAGTTGATCAGAATCGTAGCTGACAGTAAAGGTTTTGGTGGGCATTCTTAACTATAGTCTCGGCATGGGGGGACCAGGGCAGGTTGTTGGTGATCTGGACACCTAAGAACCTGAAGCTTTCAACCCTTTCTACTTTGTCCCCATTAATCTAAACAGGGGTATGTTTTTCACTACGCTTCCTGACGTCGATGACAATCCCTTCATTTTGTTGACATTGAGGGAAGATTGTTGTTGCCGCACCAGTTCACCAGTTTCTCTATCTCATTCCTGTACTCTGTCTCGTCATTGTTTGAGATCCGGCCCACTACGGTGGTGTCATCAGCAAACTTGAAAATCGAGTTGGGGGGGAATTTGGCCACACAGTCAGAGGTGAATAAGGAGTATAGTAGAGGCTGAGAACACAGCCGTGTGGTGCACCGGTGTTGAGGATCATCGTGGAGAAGGTGTTGTTGCCTATTGTTGCTGATTGTGGTCAATGGGTCAGGAAGTTCAGGATCCAGTCGCAGAGGGAGGAGCCGAGGCCCAGGCCACATGGGCCACATGCTGGCAGATACGATTAGGTGGGAGTTCAGGTGTTTCTAATGTGTTGGTGCAGAATCGATGGGCCAAAGGGCCTCTTCTGCACTGCATGATTCTATGATTCATTGTCTGCCATAGCTGACACTTTTCAGATTTTTATCATAATTTTTTTTGCTGTATGTATTGCAATATATGGAACATCGCTGTCTACCGTGCTGTGGTTCGATCAACTGTAAACTACAGTTTATCACAATTAACTGTTTTCTGTGGGAAAATGAGCTTCCTGTTTCATGACCCTCAACGTTTGTGAGCTGCCTTTATGTTAAAAGCAATCTTTAAGTCCATGGAGGGAACCCATCACACTTCCTTCATCAATCTCTAATGCTGTTACAGTGAAACATTCACTTACCTGATTAAAGCAGAATCGGACTGTTACAAATCTCTGCTCGCTTACCTTCATTTACTCATCTCTCATTTCCTTGCTCCTTCTCTCTCAAATCTTACCACCAGGCCTGTTAAACTGCCTCGACTGTAGCTACAGGAAATGTCCCTGCAAGCTTTCTTGGTAAAGCTGTCATATTTGTCAATCTCCAGTACTTCCTATTTGGGTAGATAGGATGACTATGGGAAGCCCTTCCTCCACCTCCATTCCCCTATCAGACCAGCGCACATGCCATTTGGACCAGGGTACTGCAGCCACCTTAAAGCTGCCCAGCTTTTCTCTATCGCCTGTGCTGTACATTTTTCACCCAATCCATTGTGCCCAAAACCTCTGCTTCTACAGTGGAACATAGAACATAGAATAGTACAGCACAGAACAGGCCCTTCGGCGCACGACGTTGTGCCGAGCTTTATCTGAAACCAAGATCAAGCTATCCCACTCCCTATCATCCTGGTGTGCTCCATGTGCCTATCCAATAACCACTTAAATGTTCCTAAAGTGTCTGACTCCACTATCACTGCAGGCAGTCCATTCTACACCCCAACCACTCTCTGCATAAAGAACCTACCTCTGATATCCTTCCCATATCTCCCACCATGAACCCTATAGTTATGCCCCCTTGTAATAGCTCCACCCACCCGAGGAAATAGTTTTTGAACGTTCACTCTATCTATCCCCTTCATCATTTTATACACCTCTATTAAGTCTCCCCTCAGCCTCCTCCGCTCCAGAGAGAACAGCCCTAGCTCCCTCAACCTTTCCTCATAAGACCTACCCTCCAAACCAGGCAGCATCCTGGTAAATCTCCTCTGCACTCTTTACAGCGCTTCCACATCCTTCTTATAGTGAGGTGACCAGAACTGCACACAATATTCCAAATGTGGTCTCACCAAGGTCCTGTACAGTTGCAGCATAACCTCACGGCTCTTAAACTCCAACCCCCTGTTAATAAAAGCTAACACACTATAGGCCTTCTTCACAGCTCTATCCACTTGAGTGGCAACCTTAGTTTGCACATTCTCCCCATCTCTGCATGGGTTTCCTCCGGGTGCTCCAATTTCCTCCCACAGTCTGAAAGACGTGCAGATTAGGTGGATTGGCCATGCTAAATTCTCCCTCAGTGTACCCGAACAGGCGCCATTGTGTGGCGACTGGGGGATTTTCACAGTAACTTCATTGTGGTGTTACTGTATGGCTACTTGTGACCAATATATAAAACTTAAACTTTTAGTTTCCCCCTCTCAGCATTCTCTCCATCAGGAACTCTCAGTAGAAGATATTCATTTTGAATGATAGTTACAAAACAATATGATCCAGAGTTCAAATGAAATGTTTTTAAGTTGGCAGCACTATTTCAAGATGAATGTTCCTTTCCTTCATCTGTTAATTAATTAACTTGGTGAGAATTACCTAATTGACTGTAAATGCTGAACGTACTGTATACCGACAGGGAATTAATTTATTGCCATCTGTCAATTCATGTAAAAACAAAATCTAGGTTGGCCGATATAGCAACCACAATATCCCCGTGGAGATCCCACAGGGTACAAAAGGTAGGGTCTGCAGATGTACTGACTCAGAGCTGAATGCAGAGAGATTATCTGCAGCACGGAGGGACAGATCACGCCATCGGAGAATATGCTTGAAACATTTAATGAGGTCATAAAAATATACTATGCAATCCTCGCTGTCATCGGTGTTCCTGGTAAGTGACTTTCAGTGACTATAAGCAGTGAAGTTATATAACTGTGTGTGTGAGCTGGTCTCCTATTGTGCTCTGTGAATGATATGATTACATGTAGATATGGAGCTCATTATCAGAGCACCACCCTCTCAGTGTTCTAATGTCCTGAATTCAAACGTCCTGAGTTCTCTCTGCAGTTTTAGACCGTTGCCTCAAGTGAAGATCAAGCTCTTCCTGCAACTCCCAGAATTGCCAAGTTATTGCTTCTTGCTGCAGGTTTTGTGCCAGTAAATCTGACCTCAGCAAGGGCAATTCTCCAACGGAAGTTATTTGTGGGAGTTATTTTAAGTGTCGGTCAGTAAAACGGGTGAAGCACAGAGCTACAGTCAGCACGTTTTCCTGGCAGTGTCTGTCCATCTGCAATTGCAGGGATTCTGGATCACCCCGACAGAGGGTGAATATTGCACTGTGCCACCTCAATCTTTCAGATTTCTAACTGGCTTTCATTGGAGGCAGCAGTTCCACTCCCTGAGACTTTACACAGATAACCGTTACCAGCTCCTGACCTGAGCTCAGTGAGCTCTGTTGCTGCAAGGAGAGACACCTATACCCGATGGACACATGTCGGGGATGTTACTAGTGCACAAATCAGACAGAATGAAATAAAAATGACTTCAGCAAACGTTTAGCAGTGCAATGAATCGAACAATTCTCCCAGTTTTTCAATGGACTGGAAAGATTTATCCACAAGGAATTTTATCACTGGAAGGGTCGGTTCGTGTACTATTGCACATAATGAGTGGTCCATAGATAGATGGACAGGTGGAAGAATGGATGGATGAATTGATACATTCCTATTGTTAAGAGAACAGTATCAATATGTTTCAATTCATACATTTAAAATTTCTACATCTCAGGCCGGGATCCAGGTTCAATTCCAGCCTCGGGTCACGTCTGCATGGAGTCTGCGTGTTCTCCTCATGTCCATGTGGATTTCCTCTGGGTGCTCCAGTTTCCTCCCACACTCCAAAGATGTGCAGGTCAGGTGGATTGGCTGTGCTAAATTGCCCCTTAGTGTCCAAAGATGTGTAGGTTATGTTGATTGCCATGGTAAATTGCTCCTTAATGTCAGGCAGACTAGCAGGGTACGTACCTGACGGTTTGGGCCTGGCTGGAATTGTTGTCAGTGCAGGTTCGATGGGCTGAATAGCCTCCTTCTGCACTGTCGGGATTCTATGATTAAATGATGATTCGATGATCGGCACAAAATGTCTACAGTATTCAAACTCTTTACACAACATATCCTTACTTCGAGTAAATTACTGCAAACAACTTTTCTTTTGTTTGCATCTTGATAAATCCTCTTTCCCTAACAAGGTCTGAGAATCTGTAGGTTGTTCAGGGCTGAACAGTTTATCTATCTAGAGAACAAGATGAATGTGATAGAATTGTCCATTGTGTGAGAGTCTATGGTTTGATGGAGCAATGCCTGTTTGAGTTTTTACACTGATAACTCTCATTATTATCTGTCCTTAAACTCAGTGAGCTGTGTGCCTGTGAGGGTGAACACAGCAGAACACACAATATGAGGTTTTAATAATACAGGGGCAATCACATGGAAATAAATAGCAGCATTGGTAAGTATTTTACAATTAAACAGAGAATATACTTCTCTCAATTCTGGTATTAATCAGGTTTAAACAATTGCAGTTTCAACGGCCCCTAAATATCTTCTTGGCAAATGGAGAGATGAACTGCATACAGGATGCCAAGTGTTCGACAATTTAAGCTCTGCAGTAGTTTAACATCGACTGTTTGTATTTGTTTTCCAATTCCATTCCACCAGATGTGAACTCCAGTTTTTGTTTAGTGTACGAGTCAGGAAAACTATCCCGCAGCCTGGAATCCCACAATGCCATGGAGGGAATCTAATCCGGCCTGTCTTTGTCCATGGTTTAATGAGGAAATGGAACCGTCAGTGTTAAGCTTGGGAACATATTCAATAATTGAATTGCAGTTCACCAAATCATCTTTATTGAGAAGTCACTAATTCTGAGTGGACGGATTCCAAGCATGGACGGACAAACACTCAGAATTAGTGACTTCTCAAACCCATCTGTTGGGAATTAGTGACTTCTCAAACCCATCTGTTGGGAGGGTTAGATGAGAATTGGGGTTACAATATAAAGTCTCAAAATGTTGTGTTCTTACCCGAATTTGAAACTAAAATGTTGCCCTGTGTAGCATCCGTTCATTCTTTTAGAACTGGTCCGAAGTGAAACTTCTTTATTGAGCATCATTTAAAAGCATTTACAGAAAACAAAATAAGGATTAATTAAGAGAGAGAGAGCGAGAAATAGAGAAAGCAGCAAAAGCCAGCCAGCATTGTGCTGGTCAAAAAACTCAAAACATAATCTGGATCGAACTGACGAAACATAACTGTGTCTACAACATAACTGAATACTTATCTGTTTTATTAAAGAGCTGGGTATAAGCAGTCTTCAACGACATATAAACAATTGGCAGCTGTGACCATGAAACATTGCTGCTTACCTGATGAGGAAGCCTGTTTACCTTACATTGCACTTTCAAAGAATGTAGCCAATTTCTATACTCAACCCAGAATTCCAAGCTGAGTTTGAAAATGTGGCCAAATTAGCTCAAATTAGCATGAAGCATAGCACAATTAGGTATATAGACAGAAATACCTTTAAATAAAATCTTTCAATGGGGCAAACCATACAGAGGATCCCACATCCTGACTATCCAGGCTAAAGCAAGAACGTTTCAATGTAATTCATACAGGGTTTGTCCCTTTTCTTACAGTCAATTTAGTGGCGATTGTGATCCTATCACAGGGAAAATGTGGCCTCTCCAACTGCACCACTCGCTACCTAGTGGCCATGGCAACAGCGGATCTACTGGTCATCATCACTGAAGTTATACTGTGGCGGATCAGTTACTATTTTTTCCCAGGCTCTTTCTTAGATATTACTCCAGTGTGTAGTGTTATCAATGTCCTCAGTAGGGCAGCCACAGATTATTCTGTCTGGTTTACTGTCACTTTCTCCATTGATCGGTTTGTCGCTATTTGTTGCCAGAAGCTGAAACAAAGATATTGCACCAAAGAAACTGCGGCTGTCATTCTAGCAGCAACCTGCATTCTCTTCTGTTTAAAAAATGTTCCAAACTACTTTACACTGGAACCTAGATGGATAATTAAACATGTACCATGGTTTTGTGAAGTTAGGCCAAACTATTTCACTGAGCCGGGATGGATTGGTTTTGATTGGTTGGATACAGCATTAACGCCATTGCTCCCATTCATATTGATTTTACTGCTCAATGCTCTGACAATCAGACATATTTTAATGGCCAGTCGAGTCCGAAAGCGATTGATTGACCAAAACAAGGGAAGTAATCACAGTGACCCAGAGATAGAGAGCAGAAGGAGATCTGTGATTTTACTCTTCAGCATATCCGGCAGCTTCATAATTCTCTGGTCAATTTACGTCATAGAATTCTTATATTATAACATCACAGGAACGGATCCCAAAGATTACAATGATTCGGAAAATATATTTGAAAATGTGGGTGATATGCTGCAGGTTTTGAACTGCTGCACCAACACGTTTGTTTATGGGGCAACTCAGTCCAAATTCAGCAGAATTATTCTCACCCCAGAGAACACATGGGGTAACGGCAGCTGCAGTCCCTCCTCAATCTCCACTGGGTCAAATGTCATCAGCTCTCATGTTCTCACACAGCGAAAACACACTCTTTCACCAATAAATTGCTACAGATGCTGGAAAGGGTCATGTGTGAATTGGCTATTTGTATTATTGTTATTTAATCTGTTCCCCTCCAATTCCATTGAACGGTTGCTGCCAGCTATATTTTTCTCTCTCTGCTCCATCTAAGATGTTAGTGATGGTGATAGAACTCAGGAAAAGCCAGAAGCAAGAAAGGATCTCGGACAGACTGCACACAGCAACCGTAACCCCTGGGCATTTGACCTGGCAACATCGCTGCTGGACAGGGTCCACTCCCTTCCTGACCCCAATGATGCTGAAAATTGTTGAAGATTCCCTCTCATCAGCTTCTAAGCTGCGTTTCTTGAATAAAATATCATTAACCCCCGCCCCATCCTAACAGAACGACACACCAAAATCCATCACCTTTGCAATCAGTGTCTGTTCTGCATATTTATATTAGCTTACTCCAACAACTCTCCACTGACTGGGACTGTGATTCCAATATTATCCAAACTGGAAAATCGTCATCGCTGACCCCTCTGCCCATTCCAGTCTATTTCCTTGTCCCCTTCATAATGTTCCTCTCAATGCTGTCCCTCAAGGCTATCATCTTGAAACAGCAATAGTCCCGACACAAGGAAGTTCAGCCCCTCTACTCAACCTGGAATTACGAATCTACTGATGACCATGAAACCATTGTCGATTGTCAGAAAAACCCACCTGGTTCACCAATGCTCCTTTAGGGAAGGAAATCTGCTGTCCTGACCCGGTCTGGCCTACATGTGAGTCCAAAGCCATAGCAATGTGATTGATTCTCAACTGCCCTATATGGGCGACTAGGGATGGGCAATAAATACTGATGTGGAGATGCCGGAGTGGAGCACTCCTCGTCACAATGATGTGGAGCACTCCTCGTCACAATGGATGTCTCGGCACTCTACACCAGCATCCCCCACGATGGTGGCATTGCTGCAACGGCCTCAGTACTCAATGCCATCAACTGCCAGTTTCCAGATGCAATTTTACAACTCATCCGCTTCATCCTGGACCACAATATCTTCACCTTCAACAACCAGTTCTTCATCCAGACACACGGAACAGCCATGGGGACAAAATTCGCACCTCAATATGCCAACATCTTCATGCACAGGTTCGAACAAGACTTCTTCACCGCACAGGACCTTCAACCGATGCTATACACTAGATACATCGATGACATTTTCTTCCTTTGGAGTCATGGTGAACAATCACTGAAACAACTATATGATGACATCAACAAGTTCCATCCCACCATCAGACTCACCATGGACTACTCTCCGGAATCAGTTGCATTCTTGGACACACGCATCTCCATTAAGGACGGTCACCTCAGCACCTCACTGTACCGCAAGCCCACGGGTAACCTCATGATGCTCCACTTCTCCAGCTTCCACCCTAAACACGTAAAAGAAGCCATCCCCTACCGTCAAGCCGTCCGAATACACATGATCTGCTCGGATGAGGAGGATCGCAACAGACACCTCCAGACGCTGAAAGATGCCCTCATAAGAACAGGATATGGCGCTCGACTCATCGATCAACAGTTCCGATGCCCCACAGCGAAAAACCGCACCAACCTCCTCAGAAGACAAACACGGGACACGGTGAACAGAGTACCCTTCGTCGTCCAGTCCTTCCCCGGAGCGGAGAAGCTACGGCATCTCCTCCGGAGCCTTCAACATGTCATTGATGAAGACGACCATCTCGCCAAGGCCATCCCCACACCCCCACCTCTTGCCTTCAAACAACCACGCAACCTCAAACAGACCATTGTCCGCAGCAAACTACCCAGCCTTCAGGAGAACAGTGACCACGACACCACACAACCCTGCCACAGCAACCTCTGCAAGACGTGCCGGATCATCGACACGGATGCCATCATCTCACGTGAGAACACCATCTACCAGGTACATGGTACCTACTCTTGCAAATCGGCCAACATTGTCTACCTGATACGCTGCAGGAAAGGATGTCCCGAGGCATGGTACATTGGGGAAACCATGCAGACGCTACGGCAATGGATGAATGAACACCGCTCGACAATCACCAGGCAAAACTGTTCTCTTCCTGTGGGGGAGCACTTCAGCAGTCACGGGCATTCAGCCTTGGATCTTCAGGTAAGCGTTCTCCAAGGCGGCCTTCACGCCACATGACAGCGCAGAATCGCTGAGCAGAAACTGATAGCCACGTTCCGCACACATGAGGACGGCCTAAACCGGGATGTTGGATTTATGTCACATTATCAGTAACCCCCACAGCTTGCCTCCTGGGCTTGTAGAATCTCACTGGCTGTTCTGTCTGGAGACAATACACATCTCTTTAACCTGTGTTGAATGCTCCCTCCACCCACATTATCTGTACCTTTAAGACCTGGCTGGCTGTAGAGATTTGCATTCTAATTAGTATTCTGTAACTTGATTTCTGTGTCTGTGCACTGTTGGAGAACAGATATCCACCCCATCTGACGAAGGAGCTGTGCGCCGAAAGCTTATGGTATTTGCTACCAAATAAACCTGTTGGACTTTAACCTTGTGTTGTGAGACTTCTTACAATAAATACTGACCAGCCATCAATGCCCTTGTCCCACAAATGAATAAAAAAAACTTCATACAGTCACTAACTCATCGGGAGCAATTTAGCATGACCAATCCACCTAACCTACACATTTTGGGACACTAAGGGGCAATTTAACATGACCAATCCACCTGACCTCCACATCTTTGGACACGAAGGGGAAAGTTAGCATGGTCAATCCACCTAAACGACACATCTTTGGACACTAATGGGCAATTTAGCATGGCTAATCACCTAAACTGCACATCTTTGCACTGTGGGAGGAAACCCGAGCAGCCGGAGGAAACACACGCAAGCATGGGGAGCACAGGCAGACTCCACACATACATATCCAATCAAGCTGACGATCAGGCATCATGTGGCTGTGTGATCAGTTTGTGGACAGCTCTGGAGCAGTTCATCATGTCTACCAGACACATGACATCAACTGCCCCTGGGCCTTCACAATGAATCACTATAATTCAGTTTGCAATCGGTTGCTCAGTGCAGCTACCTGTGTGTGGATAAGGGGCCCAGCCAAGCCTATTAAATGGTCCATGACTGTGGTACCAAACAGCCATGATGTGGAGATGCCGGCGTTACCACGGCATTGATGGCGGTGGTACCAAACAGCCACAGGAACAAATGGTTATTCTGTCATCAAATTACTCAAGTAACATAATGCCTCATATTCACTCGACAGTCCTTCAATTATCACATAATATGTGGCTCGCTCTATCTATCTATCTATCTATCTATCTATCTATCTATCTATCTATCTATCTATCTATCTATCTATCTATCTATCTATCTATCTATGTATCTATCTATCTATCTATCTATCTATCTATCTGCCTGTCTATCTTCTCTTCAATTGTAACTAAAGATATCCTAAATCTAACCGACCTTGAATCTAAACCTATTCCTCACTCTGCACCTAAATCTAAACCTAATTGTACATTGAACTGAAAATTCCACATAACGATGACCTAACTGTAATAATAACCTGAAGCCTTTGATGCAACATTCAGCTGAGATTTAACTTGAGTCCTGACTGTAATTTAACCCTGATCCCAAACCTAAAGCTAAACATTAAGGGTGGTATTTTATCATTTTCTGGGAGAGTTTCAGATCCGTTTTTTGGACACCTTTTCAGGCCCCCCATCCACACTCTGCCTGCAAGGCTATTGCTCATTGCAGAAGCCTGTGGGGGAGCCTTGATGCACCCAAAAACCTGCAGAGGGAGTCAGTGCGCTTGTGCAGGCCGCTGATGCTGCACATGCGCATTAGCAGTAGCAGGCAGAAAAGAGCTGTCAGGCCGCTGCGAGGGCAGGTTGCCTGAAGCAGCACCCCCCACCCGCCCCCCCCCCCCCCTCCCCTCCTGCAATCGAGAGGACCCGCGATTAATACAGGGGTCACATTAATCCTAAATGTGACCCCTGTATGAATTGTTCAGGTAAATCTAACTATCTCCTTGAATGTAACCCTAATCTTCAAGCTCTAATCTTAACCATGATCGGAATCGAAACCCAAAGACTAAACAGAACCTACAGTAAACTAACTGTAACGTTGATCTGAATGTTTATCCAAACCTTGAGTTCAACCTCAGCCTGACTCTGAACTCAGCATGGGACTGTGGTGTAAATTGCAATGAGTGTGGATCCTGATTTGAAGCAAAGCCCCGGCTCAAATGGAACCGTAAGCAACATCCTCCCCGGAGATATTGGGTCAGCTGTCACCCTCTGCTGGGGATACCAAGCCAGGAAAATCCTGGGATGTCTCTGTGCTCTTCCAGATAACAATATTATTGACCACATGCTTTTGTCACCCAAAATATGTAAACAGGTGATATTGATATTTTACCAATGTGAGATCTGGGCTAATTATTGAAAATGCAGAGAGGATGGAAGCAGCCAGAGAGGCGAAGGTGTGGCAATGTCGCCTCATTTCTGAATGTACCTCCATCCCACCCTCATAACAAGTCAGGGCTGAAGTAGCACAAACAACAAGTCAGACCGTGTGTGAGACTGATAAACATTTGATGTGTTTATTATCACACTCACTCCTTTCCCTCTCTCTGCAACAACATCCAGTCCAGAAGCTATAACTTTCATTTACGCAGTGCCCTTTATCACAATGAAACATACCCAATGTGCTCACAAGATCATGATAAAGGAAAGCGTTAAATGTATGCACACTGAAGATGTGCCGGCTCAGATTACCTAAACCTTAGTCCAGGATTATTTTAAGGAGTTCTTTAAAGGTGGTTATGGAGTTGAGAGACAGAGATATGTGTGTGTGCATGTGTGGGTGTTTGTCAGTGTGTCTGTCTGTGTTTCTCTGCCTCTGTGTGTGTGTGTGTGTGTGTGTGTGTGTATGTGTGTGTGTTTATTTGTGTTTGAACTTGGCTGCTTCCCTCGACCCGGGTCCCAAGCCCTCCACTTCACCATGCCCCGTTATCTGTCTCGAGGAAAGGGAAAGAGAGATAGATTGAAGCCACTGGGCCTGGTGAATGAAAGGTGGCATAACATAACAAGGGATTCCTTGAACAATATTCACACAAGGTTATACAAAATCTGCAGTATATTGGATTTTCAGGAGCACAATTTATTCTATGAGCAGATTTGAGGATCTGAGAATCATAGAATCCCTATAGTGCAGAAGGAGGCCATTCAGCCCATTGAGTTTGCACTGACTACAATCCCACCCAGGCCCTATCCTTGTAAACCCATGTAATCCCCTTGACATGAAGGGGCAATCCAACCCAGACCTGTACCCCGTAACCCCAAGTATTTACCCCACTACTCCCCCTAACCTGCACTTCTTTGGACACTAAGGGGCAATTTAGCATGGCCAATTCACTAAAACTGCTCATCTTTGGAGTGTGGGAGGAAATAGGAGCACCCGGAGGAAACCCACGCAGACACGTAGAGAACGTGCAAACTTCACACAGATAGCCACGCGAGGCCGGAATTGAACCCGGGTCCCTGGAGCTGTGAGGCAGCAGCGCTAACCATGGTGCCACCGTGGCGGAATGGAATGGAACAAGCAGAGGAGGGACAGTGGCTGGTGTTACTCCTCATACTATGAAGGGGGCCTGTAAATCTCCTCCCGCTGCCTTTACCTCTTCTCCTCCCACTGCCACCTCTTACAATTATCTTTCACTACTCATGCCTATTCATACCTTAGACCCCCTCTTGCCCCTAGTCCACTGCTCCATGATGTGTATGACTCCTCCGGATAAGTTAATTCCAGTCCTCCAAAATGACCCCATCCATTTGACCCATGCCTCTTTGACATGGGAAACATCTCCTCCCTGTCTATTTCCAGTCTTGCAAGAGTCTGTCAAATATAGTCAGAATATGTTGTTCGAAAATAATCTATTAATCTAAAACATTGCCAAAGCACAAAGATTGACTCATTGAACCTCCAGCAGCTCACTGCCAATAGAAATATTGATGTGGAGATGCCGGCGTTGGACTGGGGTAAACACAGTAAGAAGTCTCACAACACCAGTTTAAAGTCCAACAGGTTTATTTGGTAGCAAAATATACAAGCTTTTGGAGCGCTGCTCCTTCGTCAGGTAATTGGGAGTTCTGTTCACAAACAGGGCATATAAAGACACAAACTCAATTTACAAAATAATGGTTGGAATGCGAGTCTTTACAGGTAATCAAGTCTTAAAGGTACAGACAATGTGAGTGGAGAGAGGGTTAAGCACAGGTTAAAGAGATGTGTATTGTCGCCAGCCTGGACAGTTAGTGAGATTTTACAAGCCCAGGCAAGTCATGGGGGTTACAGATAGTGTGACATGAACCCAAGATCCCGGTTGAGGCCGTCCTCATGTGTGCGGAACTTGGCTATCAGCCTCTGCTCAGCGTCTCTGCGCTGTCGTGTGTCATGAAGGCCGCCTTGGAGAACGCTTACCCGAAGATCAGAGGCCGAATGCCCGTGAGCGCTGAAGTGCTCCCCCACAGGAAGAGAACACGGGCATTGTAAGACAAACACGGGACACAGTGGACAGTGTACTCTTCGTCGTTCAGTACTTCCCTGGAGCGGAGAAGCTACGACATCTTCTCCGGAGCCTTCAACATGTCATTGATGAAGACGAACATCTCACCAAGGCCATCCCCACACCCCCACTTCTTGCCTTCAAACAACCGCACAACCTCAAACAGACCATTGTCCTCAGCAAACTACCCAGCCTTCAGGAGAACAGTGACCACGACACCACACAACCCTGCCACAGCAACCTCTGCAAGATGTGCCGGATCATTGACACAGATGCCATCATCTCACGTGAGAACACCATCTACCAGGTACACAATACATACTCTTGCAACTTGGCCAACGTTGTCTCCCTGACATGCTGCAGGAAAGGATGTCCCGAGGCATGGTATATTGGGGAGACCATGCAGACACTACGACAATGGATGAATGAACACCGCTCAACAATCACCAGGCAAGAGCGTTCTCTTCCTGTTGGGGAACACTTCAGCGGTCACGGGCATTCGGCCTCTGATCTTCGGGTAAGCATTCTCCAAGGCGTCCTTCACGACACACAACAACGCAGAGTCACTGAGCAGAGACTGATAGCCAAGTTCCGCACACATGAGGACGGCCTCAACCGGGATATTGGGTTTATGTCACACTATCTGTAACCCACATGACTTGCCTGGGCTTGCAAAATCTCACTAACTGTCCCAGCTGGAGAGAATACACATCTCTTTAACCTGTACTTAACCCTCTCTCCACTCACATTGTCTGTACCTTAAGACTTGATTACCTGTAAAGACTAGCATTCCAACCATTATTTTGTAAATTGAGTTTGTGTCTTTATTTGCCCTGTTTGTGAACAGAACTCCCATTTACCTGACAAAGGAGCAGCACTCCGAAAGCTAGTGGCTTTTGCTACCAAATAAACCTGTTGGACTTTAACCTGGTGTTGTGAGTCTTCTTACATTGGAAATATTGCCATTGGAAATATTTTCAGATGACAAAAGACTCCTTCTGTCATTAACGAAAAGGAAGTCTGAGGTTAAACGTGATATTCATGGAGTTGAATCACTAGAACCCTCCTCTCAGTTGTTTCGATTTTCAACGAATTGAATAATTGGTGTGAACGGATAATTAATCACATTCTTGATCTGCTCCCTGAACTTGGACTGAGTCACACTGTAGATCAACGTGTTTGTTAAGCAGTTCAAATTCAGCAGCATAACTCCAAGCTTTTTAAACATATATTCAGCGTCATTGTAACCAATTGGATTTATCCCTGCAATGATATAATATAAAATATCTATGATGTACATCAACCACAGAAGAATGAAACTGCCGGATATGGTGAAGAGTAAAATTACAGATTTCATCCTGCTCTCCATATTTGGATCCTTCTGATTTTCTCCCTTGCTCTGACCCTGCAATCCCTTCCGGACTCAACTAGCGATAAGATATGTCTGACTGTTAGAGAGTTGAGCAAAATAATTAACACAAAGGGGATAAATGGTGTTAAAACTGCATCAAACCAGTCAAACCCCACCCATCCAGGCTCTGTGTAATAGCTTGGATTATCCTCACAGCCCCAGAGGACATTGCCAATTATTTCTCCAGGCTCGAATGTAAAGTAGGAGGGGATATTTTTGAAACAAAAAAGAAGGCTGACTATTCCTAGAAGCACATCTGCAGTTTTCCCAGTGCAATAGCTTGTCTTTAGCTTCAGACAGCAAATGGCCACAAATCGATCAAAGGAGAAAGTGACGGTGAACCATACAGAATAGACTGTAGCAGCACAAAGAAGAACATAGATTAAACTGCAGTTAGGTTTGATATTCAAGAAATATGGTGGGAAATAATAATACCTAATCCGTTAGATTATCAGATCAGAAATGATGACCAGCAGATCTGCAGTTGCCACGGCTACTAAATAGCAAGTGATGCAGGTGGAGAGGCTGCATTTTCACCGAGACAGAATCATAATCGCCAGGAAATTAACTGCAATGAAAAGAGGATAAGTGACTGGGAAATATGGACCCAGAATTTTTCATGCATGACAAAGACAATGGACGTATTGGACAATGGACAAAAAGATGTTGATCTTTGGTTAGATCTGAGGATATCATTTAATATCTGTCAAACCCAACCCTCCTCCATCTCAGTTGGCATGGTTTGGAGGGTAGAATCCAGCAGAAACTGCTTTTCGGTGATGTGCTGGTAACTCAAACATTCTGATGAGGTAGGAAGCCTTTGATTAGATAAAAGTCTTTGATTAGATAAGGCTTCAGGTTTCACCCTGACCAGCCAGATTGCTCAGACCTCGAGAAAGCAATCGCTGGAGGGTGGAGGGGGCAGCTTCAGGGCGAAGTTTAGTTATGCTGCAGCACTCTTGCTCTGTGATGGGGGAGGCTGGATGTGTGACCCCCGACCCTTAACCTTAAATAAGCATCCTGAACGGAGTTCTGAGGTACAGTAGACTGGGCGGCATGGTGGCACAGTGGTTAGCACAGCTGCCTTACAGCGCTCGGGACCCGAGTTCGATTCCTGGCTTGGGTCACTGTCTAGGTAGAGTCTAGATGTTTTGCCCGTGTCTGCGTGGGTTTCCTCCGGGTGCTCCGGTTTCCTCCCAATGTCAGAAAGACGTGCTGGTTAGATGCATTGCTCAAGCTAAATTCTCGCTCAGTGAACCTGAACCGGCACCGCAGTATGGTGACTAGAGGATTTTCACAGTAAATTCATTGCAGTGTTAATGTAAGCCTACTTGCGACATGAATAAATATACTCATAAATAAACTTTAAACTTAACACACATTGTTTTTGTACCACTGTGTGATAAGTTCCAACAGAGCAAATGGATGATTGATTCAGAACAAGGTGGCTTTTCAGACAAGAAGCAGAATGGATGGAAAGCTGGCTGAAGAAACAGAAAGTGGTGGTTGGGGGGTCAGATGCAGTTACGTAGATCGGCCGAAGCTGGGAAGTGGTATTCCACAAGGATTGGTGCCAAGAATGAATGATATGACATTGAGAAGCAGAAACACCCATTTGTAAACAAAGCCAAATTAAGAGTAGAGTTAGTGCAGAGGAAGAATACAACAAAATAATTGAATACATTAACAATAATCAACATTTCATTTCCACAATGGACAGTTGGAAAGCAAATTAATTTCAATACAGCTGAGTGTGAGGAGGTGCAGTTTGATCAGAAGAATAACTTTCCCAAATACTCTTTGGAAATCTAGCATCTAATTCTGGTGGGGGACACAGGAATTCAGAGTCTCAGGTTCTCAGATCATTTAAAGCTTCAACATAGGTGAATAAGACTGTCAAACGCAAACAAAGCAATGGACATTGGTAAGGCCACATTTGGAATACTGTGTACAGTACTGGTCACCCTATTATAGAAAGGATATTATTAAACTATGATGTGGTGATGTTGGCGTTGGACTGGGGTAGGTACAGTAAAAAGTCTCACAACACCAGGTTAAAATCCAGTGGGTTTATTTGGTAGCATAAGCTTTCGGAGCACTGCCCCTTCATCAGGTGAGTCACCTAATGAAGGGGTATTATTAAACTAGAAAGAGTGCAGAAAAGATTTACTAGGACGCTACTGGGACTTGATGGTTTGAGTTAAAGGAGAGACTGGATAGACTGGGACTTTTTTCCCTGGAGCGTAGGAGGCTTAGGATGATCTTATAGAGGTCTATAAAATAATGAGGAGCATAGATCAGCTAGATAGTCAATATCTTTTCCCAAAGGTAAGGGAGTCTAAAACTAAAGGGCATAGTTTTAAGGTAAGAGGGGAGAGATACAAAAGGATCCAGAGGGGCAGTTTTTTCACACAGAGGGTGGTGAGCATCTGAAGCAATATGCCTGATGTAGTAGTAGAGGTGGGTACAATTTTGTGTTTTAAGAAACATTCAGACAGTTAGATGGTAAGATGAGTATTGAGGAATATGGGCCAAATGCAGGCAATTGGGACTAGCTTAGTGGCTAGAAAAAGGGTAGCATGGACAAGTTGGGCTGTAAGCCTCTATGACTCTATGAGTTTAACTCTGTAAGAATTGAATTCAAAAAGAAAAGGGCTGATATTAAGCTGAAATTGAAAATTACTTTTCATGGTTCAATGGACTCTGCACAGTCCCGCTGCTCTCAGTAGAAAACAACAAATGTATCCGAAGGATATTAGAGAATCAAAGATCAATAGTGTTTGAACAATAGCAAGAAAAGGTACCAGGGAACATCAAAGGGACTAAAGGCTTGTACATGGCTGGACCTGATGTCCTGCTGCCCGGGATCTTAAAAAAAGTAATGGCTACAGGGATAGTAGATTTGTCCAAAATTCCCTTAAATCCAGAAAGGTGCCAGATGATTGAGAAACCAGAAATATATCTGCTTTCTTAAAGAAATCAGGGAGAGAGAAAGCAGGACACTATAGCCCATCAAGACTAACATCTGGATTGGAAAAATGCTTTGAATCACACATTAATATAGGAGTCTCCGTTTACTTAGAACACCATAATGCAACGACGCAGAGTCAGACTGGATTATGAAAATGAAATTGTGATTTGCAAATGTATTGCAGCCCTTTGAGGATTGGAAAAGGCAGGGTGGTTAATGGGAACATGCAAACCTAGACTCTGGGAGTTGGAAAATACATTCGTCAAAGTGCACTTGAAATGTAAAAGCATAAGATAAGAGATCACAGTGTTGGAGATAATATACTAACATAGCAGAAATCAGAAAGTTGAATTTTTTTTTCAAGCTTGCATACAGTAAATGGTGGATTGTCACCAACATCAGTGCTGGGACCTCAACAAGAGTTTTAACAACACCAGGTTCAAGTCCAACAGGTTTATTTGGTAGCAAATGCCATCAGCTTTTGGAGTGCTGCTCCTTCGTCAGATGGAGTGGAAATCTGCTCTCAAACAGGGCACAGAGACACAAAATCAAGTAACAGAATACTGATTAGAATGGGAATCTCAACAGCCAACCAGGTCTTAAAGATACAGACAATGTGAGTGGAGGGAGCATTAAGCACAGGTTAAAGAGATGTGTATTGTCTCCAGACAGGACAGCCAGTGAGATTCTGCAAGTCCAGGAGTTCATCATGCCGGATCATCGACGCAGATGCCGTCATCTCACGTGAAAACACCATCTACCAGATACACGGTACCTACTCTTGCAACTCGGCCAACGTTGTCTACCTGATACGCTGCAGGAAAGGGTGTCCCAAGGCATGGTACATTGGGGAAACCATGCAGACACTATGACAACGGATGAATGAACACCGCTCGACAATCACCAGGCAAGACTGTTCTCGTCCTGTTGGGGAGCACTTCAGGGGTCACGGGCATTCAGCCTCTGATCTTCAGGTAAGCGTTCTCCAAGGCGGCCTTGACGACACATGACAGCGCAGAGGCGCTGAGCAGAAACTGATACCCAAGTTCCACACACATGAGGACGGCCGAAACCGGGATCTTGGGTTTATGTCACACTATCAGTAACCCCCACAGCTTGCCTCCTGGACTTGCAGAATCTCACTGGCTGTCCTGTCTGGAGACAATACACATCTCTTTAACCTGTGCTTAATGTTCCCTCCACTCACATTGTCTGTATCTTTAAGACCTGGTTGGTTGCAGAGATTCGCATTCTAATCAGTATTCTGTAACTTGATTTTGTGTCTCTATGCCCTGTTTGAGAGCACATTTCCACTCCATCTGACGAAGGAGCAGCGCTCTGAAAGCTAATGGCATTTGCTACCAAATAAACCTGTTGGACTTTAACCTGGTGTTGTTAAAACTCTTACTGTGTTTACCCCAGTCCAACGCCGGCATCTCCACATCATAACCTCAACAAGATACAGCCTTTATTTACAATGTGTGTGAAGGGACTGATTGTATTGCAGCCAAGTTGCTGACAATGCAAAGATGGGTAGTCATACAAATCATGAAAAAATTGTGAAAGTTAGTGCAAATGGATGTATAGGCACATTAAGTGAGTCGGAAGAAGAATTGCAAAATGAGTATAATGTAGGAAAATATAAGATTGTCCAAATTACAGAGAAATAAAATAAATATTATTTAAATGAGAGCGGTTACAGAATGCTCTCTGTGTGTCCTCTTAATCCCAAAATATTGGTATCTAGGTAAAACACATACACTGGAAAGCAAATGGAATGTTGGCTTTGAATGCATTGGGCTGAGATATATTATTAGGGAAACTGCACTAGAAATATTCAAGGTGTTTGTCAGAGTATGAAAGATGTCAATCCAGAACCTCCGCCCTGTTCTGGGAACCTGGGTTCGAATCCCGCCACAGCAGATGGTAGAATTTGAGTTCAATAAAAAAGAACTGGAATGAACAATCTACTGATGACCATGAAACCATTGTCAATTGTTGGAAAAGCCCATCTGTGTCACTAATGTCCCTTTAGGGAAGGAAATCTGCCATCCTTACCAGGTTTGGCCGACATGTGATTCCAGAGCCACAGCAATGTGGTTGACTCTCAACTGCCCTCTGGCGACTTGATAATTTCATTGTCGTGTTAATGTAAACATACTTGTGACACTAATAAATGCTGGCCAACCAGCAATGCCCATGTCCCACAAATGAATGAAGGCCAGAAGGAAGAAGGACTCGAACCGTTAACTGTATTTCTGTCTCCGTAGATGCTCCCAGACATGTTGGGTTTATCTAGCATTTCCTATTTTTTATTATAGAGTCATGCACACAGTTTAAGTTTCTGTCTCTAAGGTGGGTTCCCTTTGCATTGGAGTCAATTTAACAGTTGAATCCAGCGACAAACAGGTTGTTTGAAGAGAAATGTTGATCAAGTTTTGCCCACATTTATTGGCATGTAGAAAAGTGACAACTGATCTTAGTGAAGCGCACGGAGATTGAAGTGTGTTTGAATGGCTGGATGCTGTGAGGGTGCTTCCCCCCTCATGGGGTTCGGGTGCGGGTTAATCTGCATGAGGATTAGGGTTTGTGGGGAATCTGGAGTTAGGTGTATTGGCTGTGCTAAATTCTCTCTCAGTGTACCCGAATAGGCACCGGAGTGTGGCGACTCGGGGATTTTCACAGTAATTTCATTGCAGTGTTAGTGACACTAATAAATAAACGTAAAACTTAATCAGAGGCATGCAGGAAATTTATTTTAAGACCGAGAGTATTTCAGCCATAATCTCACTGACTGGCAGAGTGGAGTGGAAAGGAAATCTGGAGTGTTCCTGCTACTATTTATTACTTTCATTCCTATGTTCCTGCTCCATTCGGTACTCAGTACAATTCTAGAATGACCGATACTCTCAGTAATATCATCTGGGCTCAGGTTCTGCACTCCATGTCCCTCAGGGTAGTGTCCTAGGTCCAACCATCTTCAGTTGCTTCATCAATGACCTTCCCCCCGACATCAGGTCACCGATGATTGCACGATGTTCAGCACCATTCGCGACTCCTCAGATAATGAAGCAGTCCATGTTCAAATGAAACAAAATCTGGACAACATCCAGACTTGGGCTGACAAGTGGCAAATTGCCGGGCAATAACCATCACCAATAAGAAACACGCTAAACACCATCCCCTGACATTCAATGGTGTAACCATCACTGAATCCCCCACTGCCAACATCTTTGGGGTTACCATTGACCAGAAACTCAACTGGACTCAATATAAACACTGTGGTTACAAGAGCAAGTCAGAGGCCAGGAATACTGTGGTGAGTACTCCACCTCCTGACTCCCCAAAGCCTGTCCACCATCTACAAGGCACAAGTCAGGAGTGTGATGGAATACTCCCCACTTGCAGTTCCAACAACACTCAAGAAGCTTGACACCATCCAGGACAAAACAGCCTCCTTGATTGGCACCACATCTATAAATATTCAATCCCTCCACCACTGATGCTCAGGAACAGCAGTGTGTACTATCTACAAGATGCACCGCAGTAATTCACCAAAGATCCTTAGACAGCATCTTTCCACCCATGACCCCTTCCACCTGGAAGGTCAAGGGCAGCAGACACATGGGAACACCACCACCAGCAAGTTCCCCTCATAGCCACTCACCATCCTGACTTGGAAATATGTCGCCGTTCAGTCATTTCGTGGATGGTCAGATTGTAACTGCTCGCCTACTCCTGATATTATTCAACCCTTTCCTCCTCAAGAATCTACCTACTTCCGCTTTTAAATATTCACATAATCAGCTTCCACTGTCTTTTCAGTAAGAGAGCGCCAAGGAATAATGACCATCAGAGAGGAAAAAAACCCTCATCCGTGTCTTAAACGAGTGACCCTTTCTTTGAAACAGTGACCCCCCACCCCCAGTTCTAGATTGTCCCACAAGAGGAAACATCCTTTCCACATCCACTCTTCAGATCACCAACAACATGTCTTGGTGCCTCCACGCTGACGCTATCGTCCAGAAAGACCAACAATGCCTCTACTTTCTCAGGAGACAAAGGAAGTTTGGCATATCTGCTACGACTCTCACCAATCTTTGCAGATGCACCAGAGAAAGCATTCTTTCTGGTTGTATCACAGCTTGGTATGGCTCGTGCTCTGCCCAAGACTGCAAGAAACTACAAAGGGTTGTGAATGTAGCCCAATCCATCAGGCAAACCACCCTCCCATCCATTGACTCTGTCTATACTTCCCACTGCCTTGGAAAAGCAGCCAGCATAATCAAGGACCCCATGCACCTGACATTCTCTCTTCCACCTCTTCCATCGGAAAAATGATACAAAAGTCTAAGGTCACGTACCAACCGACTCAAGAACAGCTTCTTCTGTGCTGCTGTCAGACCTTTGAATGGACCTATCTTATACTAAGCTAATCTTTGTCTGCACCTGAGCTATGGCTGTAACACTACATTCTGCACCCTCTCCTTTCTTCTCACCCATGTACTCTATGAATGGTATGCTTTTTCTGTATAGTACGCAAGAAACAATACTTTTCACTGTATCCCAGTACATGTGACAATAATAAATCAAATCAAATCAAACATGTCAAGTCCCCTCAGGATCGTAAAAGTTTCAGTGTGATCGCCTATTACCCTTCTGAATTCCAACGTGCACAAGCCCAGCCTTTACAACCTTTCCTTATAAGAGAGCCCGTTCATCTCTCGCATCAATCTGGAAAAACCTTCTCTAAACTTCTTCCAATGTATTTTCATCCTTGTACTTGCCTTCCTGCACGGCTGAAACATAACCTCCCTATTGTTGTATTCAATTCCCCTCACAATAAACTACGCTTCTCTAAAGGCAGTAACTTGATAACTAGGCTGATGTGCGAGCTGCAGTAGGTTTATTTTTGGTTGATTCAGTGCAAATAAACTGCAGAGAGAATTCAGGACCATTGACTTAATTCAAAGCTTCACTCATCCCCCTGTCTGACAAAGGTGAGCACGACATCAGCATGTCACAATATCCATCACAGAGCAAAACTAGCACACACACACGCGCACACACTCACTCACACACGTACATTCACTCACACTCACACACATACAAACACATTTACACACACACAATCACACACACATTTACACACACACACACCCGCATACACTCACACACATTCACACACACATTTACACACACAATCACACACACTCACACACAGACATGCTCACACACTCACAGAGACAGAGCCACACATTTACACACACACTCACACAGACACAATCACACAGACATGCTCACACACACACAGAGCCACACATTTACACACACACTCACACAGACACAATCACACACATTCATGCTCACACACATACATACACATTTATATACACACACATTTACACACACACACACACACATTTACACACACACACTCAGACACACACACATTTATATGACTACACTGGTCAGTCACTTACCAGGAAAATCAACAATGGCAAAGATTAGGTAATACATTCTCTCAATGCCTTTAAAAACGTCCCGCATTTTCTGTCAGTAGTGTCTGCCCTTTTATGCTGCAATCTCTCTACTGAACTCTGAGTTTCTGCCTCAATTGTTTCAATTTATACACTGTGCTATCGCCATGGGGATATTCAAGTTCTCATGTTGTTTAACCAATTTGTAAAAATCTGTAAAAACAAGATCGAAAACAAATGACATCGGCGAGTTCAGGCTGTTATGCTGGAATATAAAAGAACAATAGAAAAGTTACAGCACAAAAGAGGTCATTCAGCCCATCGTATTCTTACCAGCATGAGGACAACCTGACGCCATTTATACTCTGACTTTCCTGCACAAGAACAGAGCTCCAACGGCACTGCTCACCATCAGTACAGAGCTCCATCGACACTGTCCCATCACCAGTACAGAGCTACATCGACACTGTCCCATCACCAGTACAGAGCTCCAACAGCCCTGTCCCATCACCAGTACTGAGCTCCATCGTCACTGCCCCTTCACCAGTACAGAGATACATCGACACTGTCTCATCACAAGTACAGAGCTTCATCAACAATGTCCCATCACCAGTACAGAGTTCCATTGACACTGTCCCATCACCAGTACAGAGCTCCATCGACACTGTCCCATCACCAGTGCAGAGCTCCATCAACTCTGTCCCAACACCAGTACAGAGCTCCATCAACACTGTCCCATCAGCATTACAGAGCTCCATCGACACTGTCCCTTCATCAGAACAGAGCTCCATTGACACTGTTTCCTGACCAGTACAGAGGTACATTGACACTGTCCCATTGACTGTACAGAGCTCCATCGACACTGTCCCATCACCAGCACAGAGCTCCATCAACACTGTCCCTTCACCAGTACAGAGATACATCGACACTGTCCCATCACCAGTAGAGGACTCCATCAACTCTGTCCCATCACCAGTACAGAGCTCCATCGACTCTGTTCCATAAGCAGTACAGAGATTCATCGACACTGTCCCATAAGCAGTAGAGGACTCCATCAACTCTGTCCCATCACCGGTACAGACCTCTATCGACAATATCCTAACTCCAGATCAGATCTCCATCGACACTGTCCCATAACTAGCACAGAGCTCCATCGACACTGTCCCATCACCAGTACAGAGATTCATCGACACTGTCCCATAAGCAGTAGAGAACTCCATCAACACTGGCCCATCACCAGTACAGAACTTCATCGACACTGTCCCATCACCAGTGCAGAGTTCCATCGACACTGTCCCATCACCAGTACAGAGCTCCATCGACACTGTCCCATCACCAGTTCAGAACTCCATCGACATTGTCCCATACCCATACAGAGCTCCATCGACACTGTCCCATCACCAGTACAGATCTCCACCAACACTGCCCCATCACTGGTACAGAACTCCATTAACACTGTCCCGTCAGCAGCACAGAGCCACATCAACATTGGCCCACCACCAGTACAGAACTCCATCGACACTGTCTCATCACCAGTACTGAGCTTCATCGACAATGTCCCATCTCTAAGACGGAAATCCATCGGCACTGTCCCATCACCAGTACAGAGCCCCATCAACACTGTCCCATCACACTAACAGAACTCCATCAACACTGTCCCTTCACTGAAAAGTGCTCCATCGATATTGTTCCATCACCAGTACAGAACTCCATCGACACTGTTCCATCACCAGTACAGAACTCCATCGACACGGCCCCACCTCCAGTACAGAGCTCCATCAACACTGTCCCATCACCAGTACTGAAGTCCATTGACACTGTTTCCTGACCAGTACAGAGGCACATTGACACTGTCCCATTAACTGTACAGAGCGGGCGGCACGGTAGCACACTGGTTAGCACTGCTGCTTCACAGCTCCAGGGACCTGGGTTCGATTCCCGGCTTTGGTCACTGTCTGTGTGGAGTTTGCACATTCTCCTCGTGTCTGCGTGGGTTTCCTCCGGGTGCTCCGGTTTCCTCCCACAGTCCAAAGATGTGCGGGTTAGGTTGATTGGCCATGCTAAAATTGCCCCTCAGTGTCCTGGGATGCATAAATTAGAGGGATTAGCGGGTAAAATATGTAGGGATATAGGGGTAGGACCTGGGTGGGATTGTGGTCGGTGCAGACTTGATGAGCCGAATGGCCTCTTTCTGTACTGTAGGGTTTCTATGATTTCTATGTGCAGAACGCCATCGACTGTCCCATCACCAGTACAGAGCTCCATCAACTCTGTCCCATCACCGGTACAGAGCTCCATCGATACTGTTCCATCACCAGTAAAGAGCTCCATCAACACAGTCCCATCACCAGTGCAGAGCTCCATCGGCACTGTCCCATTACTAGTACAGAGCCCCATCGACACTGTTCCATAAGCAGTAGAGAACTCCACCGGCACTGTCCCCTCAGGAGTACAGAGCACCATCGATACTGTCCCAATACCAGTAGAGATTAATCGACACTGTCCCATAAGCGGTAGAGAACTCCATCGACACTGTCCCATCACCGGTAAAGAGTTCCTTCGGCGCAGTCCCATCAGCAGTACAGAACTCCATGAACATTATCCCATCACCAGTACAGAGCTCCATCAATATTGTCCGATCACCAGTACAGAGCTCCAACGACAATGTCCCATCTCTCGGACAGAAATCCATCGTCACTGCCCCATCACCAGTACAGAGCTCCATCGTCACTGCCCCTTCACCAGTACAGAGCTCCATCGTCACTGCCCCTTCACCAGTACAGAGCTCCATCGTCACTGCCCCTTCACCAGTACAGAGCTCCATCGTCACTGCCCCTTCACCAGTACAGAGCTCCATCGTCACTGCCCCTTCACCAGTACAGAGCTCCATCGTCACTGTCCCATCACTGGTACAGAAATCCATCAACACTGTCCCATCACCAGTGCAGAACCCCATCAACACTGTTTCCTGACCAGTACAGAGATACATTGACACTGTTCCATTGACTGTACAGAGCTCCATCGACACTGTCCCATCACCAGTACAGAGCTCCATCGCCACTGCCCCTTCACCAGTACAGAGCTCCATCGTCACTGATTCCTGACCAGTACAGAGATACATCGATACTGTCCCATTGACTGTACACAGCTCCATCGTCACTGTCCCATCACCACTACAGAGCTCCATCAACTGCCCCATCACCAGCACAGAGCTCCGTCGTTCACTGTCCCATCACCAGGACAGAACTCCATCGACATTGTCCCATCACCAGTACCGAACTCCATCGACACTGTCCCATCACCAGTACAGAGCTCCATCGACACTGTCCAATCACCAGTACAGAGCTCCATCGTCACTGTCCCATCACCAGTACAGAACTCCATCGACACTGTCCTATCACCAGTACAGAAATCCATCGACACAGTCCCATCACCAGTGCAGAGCTCCATCAGCACTGTCCCATTACTAGTACAGAGCCCCATCGACACTGTCTCATCACAAGTACAGGGCTCCATCAATACTGTCCCATCACCAGTACAGAGCTCCATTGACACTGTCCCATCACCAGGAAAGAGCTCCATCAACACAGTCCCATCACCAGTACAGAGCCCCATCGACACTGTTCCATAAGCAGTAGAGAACTCCATCGACACTATCCCCTCAGGAGTACAGAGCTCCAACGATACTGTCCCAATACCAGTAGAGATTAATCGACATTGTCCCATAAGCGGTAGAGAACTCCATCGACACTGTCCCATCACCGGTAAAAGGTTCCTTCGGCGCAGTCCCATCAGCAGTACAGAACTCCATGAACATTATCCCATCACCAGTACAGAGCTCCATCGACACTGTGCTATCACCAGTACAGAAATCAATCGACACTGTCCCATCACTCGGACAGAAATCCATCGACACTGCCCCTTCACCAGTACAGAGCTCCATCGTCACTGCCCCATCACCAGTACTGAGCTCCATCGTCACTGCCCCTTCACCAGTACAGAGCTCCATCGTCACTGCCCCTTCACCAGTACAGAGCTCCATCGTCACTGCCCCTTCACCAGTACAGAGCTCCATCGTCACTGCCCCTTCACCAGTACAGAGCTCCATCGTCACTGTCCCATCACTGGTACAGAAATCCATCAACACTGTCCCATCACCAGTGCAGAACCCCATCAACACTGTTTCCTGACCAGTACAGAGATACATTGACACTGTTCCATTGACTGTACAGAGCTCCATCGACACTGTCCCTTCACCAGTACTGAGCTCCATCGACACTGCCCCATCACCAGTAGAGAGCTCCATCGACACTGCCCCATCACCAGTAGAGAGCTCCATCGACACTGCCCCATCACCAGTACAGAGCTCCATCAACTCTGTCCCACCACCAGTACAGAGCTCCATTGACACTGTCCCATCACCAGTAAAGAGCTCCATCGACACTGCCCCATCACCAGTACAGAGCTCCATCGACACTGCCCCATCACCAGTACTGAGCTCCATCAACACTGTCCCATCACCAGTACAGAGCTCCATCGACACTGTCCCATCACCAGTACAGAACTCCATCGATAATGTCCCACCTCTCGGACAGAAATCCATCGACACTGCCCCATCACCAGTCCAGAGCTCCCTCGACACTGTCCCACCACCAGTCGAGAGCTCCATCGACACTGCCCCATCACCAGTACAGAGCTCCATCGTCACTGCCCCTTCACCAGTACAGAGCTCCATCGTCACTGCCCCTTCACCAGTACAGAGCTCCATCAACACTGTCCCATCACCAGTACAGAGCTCCATCGTCACTGCCCCTTCACCAGTCCAGAGCTCCCTCGACACTGTCCCACCACCAGTCGAGAGCTCCATCGACACTGCCCCATCACCAGTCCAGAGCTCCCTCGACACTGTCCCACTACCAGTCGAGAGCTCCATCGACACTGCCCCATCACCAGTACAGAGCTCCATCGTCACTGCCCCTTCACCAGTACAGAGCTCCATCGTCAGTGCCCCTTCACCAGTCCAGAGCTCCCTCGACACTGTCCCACCACCAGTCGAGAGCTCCATCGACACTGCCCCATCACCAGTCCAGAGCTCCCTCGACACTGTCCCACCACCAGTCGAGAGCTCCATCGACACTGCCCCATCACCAGTACAGAGCTCCATCGACATTGTCTCATCACAAGTACAGAGTTTCATCAACAATGTCCCATCACCAGTACAGAACTTCAACGACACTGTCCCATCACCAGAGCAGAGCTCCATCAATCCTGTCCCATCACCAGTACAGAGCTCCATCGACATTGTCTCATCAGCAGTACAGAGCTCCATCAATATTGTCCCATCACCAGTACAGAACACCATCGGCACAGCCCCATCACCAGTAAAGAGCTCCATCGACACTGTCCCATCGCCAGTACAGAACTCCACCGACACTGGCCTATCACCAGTACAGAGCTCCATCAACACTGTCCCATCACCAGTACAGAACACCATCGGCACAGCCCCATCACCAGTAAAGAGCTCCATCGACACTGTCCCATCACCAGTAAAGAGCTCCACCAACACTGTCCCATCACCAGTACAGAACTCCATCGACACTGTCCCTTCACCGAAAAGTGCTCCATCGATCCTGTTCCATCACCAGGACAGAGCTCCATCGACATTTTCCCATTGAACAGCAGCAATGCATGGAGAGATTAGATTCGACACAGAGTAAATCTGATTCTAAACTGCTCTTTCAAACATTCCCAAAGCCAATGGAGCAGATGTTTGGTACGAAGAAAAAAATCCTAGCCGACTTCCCTGCCCCATTCCTTCCCTTACGAGCTGGAGTTTGTAAAACATTGACAGGAAGCAAAACTGGGAGGGTGAAAGTCTGTGACGGTGGGGGGCGATGGGGGTGGGAAGGAGGTAACCAGAAGAGGGTTGCAGAATAGACAGCAAATAGTTGAGAAGTGTAGAGAGATTCAGAAATACAGAATATAGCCCGAGACTCCCAGACCTATCATTCTCTCAATTTACAGCCCAACAGCTGCCATCACAAGGACCCCCACCCCGCTTTCCTCACAGGTGGACGACAGTTCAAAGCTGAGGTTATATTTGGGTGAGGCTGGCTGGCCCAGCCATTATTCCCCATAATTCACTGCCCTCGAGTACAGAGAACCAATCGCATTGCTGTAACTCTGGAGTCACATGGAGGCCAGACCAGGTAACGATGGCAGATTTCCTTTCCTAAAGGTGACATTAGTGAGCCAAGTAGTTTAGACAGCAATTGACAATGCTTTCATGGTCAACATTAGACTTTTAATTACAGATTTTTAAAACTATTGAATTCAAATTTTACCAGCTGCCGCTGGTTTCTGGATGACGAGTCCTTTTTTTATTCATGAGACATGGGCGTTGCTGGCCAGCCAGTATTTATTGCCCATTCCTAGATGCCCTTGAGAAGGTGGTGGTGAGCTGTCTTCGTGAATTGCTGCAGTCCACATGCTGTGGGGTTGGCCCACAATGCTGTTTCGGGAGGAAATTCCAGGATACTGACCCAGAGACTGCGGAGGAACAGCTGATATATTTCCAAGTCAGGATGGCGAGTGGCTTGGAGGTGAACTTGCAGCAAAGTAAAGTTACTTTACTTTAAAAAAAATTACTTTCCTTTTTTTTACTCATGAGGGGACATTGCTGCAAGGTGAGGGGCCATGACGTTTAGGAGTGTTGTGAGGGATTAGTGTGTGGGGCTGTATTTGTGTGAGGCATTGTATTAGAATGACGGACTGTATTAGTGTGAGGAACTTGTGTTAGTTTGAGGGACTGTAACAGTGTGAGGGGCTGTATTAGTGTCAGGGGCTGTATTAGTGTCAGGGGCTGTATGAATGTGAGGGTCTGTATCAATGTGTGGGCCTGTATCAGTGTGAGGGGCCGTATCAGTGTGAGAGGCTGTATCAGCGCCGGGAGTCGTATCCGCACCAGGGGCCGTATTGGCACCAGGGGCCGTATCAGCGCCAGGGGCCGCATCAGCGCCAGGGGCCGTATCAGTGCCAGGGGCCGCATCAGCGCCAGGGGCCGTATCAGGGCGAGGGGCTGCAATACGTTGACTTCATGTGTTGATGTGAGTGTCTGTATTCGGTCTTTGTTCCCTTTCTCACTGTGAAGTTGGGAAAACCAATATTTTCTGACCCAGTCAATGACTGTTACGTCCCGTGATTGAATCATATATTTATAAAATGAATGACTGTCTCATTGTTTTGGGTTCCTTCAGTGTAATGCCGTGTAATGCTGCGAGTTGCTATTTAATTCTGATTTCTTTGTTTCTGCTGCTGTTTTATTCCTTGAATGTATCCAAACGTCTTCCCTCCAGTATTATTTAACTGAGTTGCCGTTGTTAAGGAGGAGCTGCCTCATTGATGAGTGCAGTTGAGAGCAGCCCTAATAGAGCCACAGTAATCTTAGTTAGTCAATCACTCAATGTCCATTCAGCAACATTAATATTATATGAGATCAAGAGATAGGTGTGATGGTTAGAAGGGGACATCTGCCTTGATGGCAGAATAAAGGTCCAGCTAATGTGTTAATAAACATGTTTGGAATTTACGAGTTGCCAGGGTAAATACAATATATTTCTCAAAGGAAAACTAGCTCTGTGTTCAACTTAAAAAAGAAACAAAAAACAAAAATGAGCAGTGTTGCAACACCAGTCCCTGTTTGGAGATCCCACCGGTATAAATTACAGGCTGTGAGAATGTACCAGCTCAGCTTTAATTCTGCAGCTCAGGGGACACAGAGCAATTCATTCAGAACATGCTCCAAACCTATCACAGTATTTCCAAATCAGTCTACACCATTATTGCCATAGTGGGTGTTCCTGGTAAGTGTGACAATATCCAGCTATGTTTCAGTTAAATCTGTTGGTGAACTGCTCTCTGTGTCTGGGATTGCTCAGGTTACATGCTGATTTATTGATCATATTTATACAGAGGCTCAGTGATTCCATTTCATTAACACAAAGACCTCAAATGTATAATGTGGAGATGCCGGCGTTGGACTGGGGTGGGCACGGTAAAAAGTCTCAACACTACGTTAAAGTCCAACAGGTTTATTTGGTATCACGAGCACTGCTCCTTCATCGGGTCCTTCATCACTGGATGAAGGAGAAGCGCTCCAAAAGCTCATGATACCAAATAAACCTGTTGGACTTTAACCTGGTGTTGTGAGATGTCTTACTGGGCTCAAATTTATAAACCCATGCACTTAATAATGCAGATTGATTCCGCTGAAAACAACCCTCCAGTCTGTCACATACTCGCTGAATTATCAAGTCAATTCATTTCATGGATAATTTACCCGGTTGCCTCAGATCACAGTGCGGTCGTCAGTCTGGGAGAAGATATTAATGATCACGCCCTTCGTTGCAAAATCGCCCTGAGTGAAGATCACTAACTAAAACAAGGGAAGAAAACCCTGACACCAGTAGCCATGTATTTCTGGCAATATCTGTCACTACAGAATTAATTCTAAGAAGTTTGAGTCATTGAGGCAAAACAACTGATCCCGACAGCCATGTGTGGCGGTGTGTAGCTGCCATTGTAGAACTGTACTTATTGTGGGTGACTGACTGGAGTGGAATAGCCCACACTGTATCTGCTATCCCAATTAGTTCCTGCTTGCGAGTCAGTAACGGGAATGGGATAGCTCACCCCTGACACATTTCTATTTTGTACTCACTGTTTCAGCTAATCGATCTAAAAATCTATGATTGTGTATACATGACAATTTTAATTTTAAAGTTTATTTATTATTGTCACAAGTAGGCTTACATTAACACTGCAATGAAATTGCTGTGAAAATCTCCTAGTTGCCATATTCTGGCGCCTGTTCAGGTACACGAAGGGAGAATTTAGCATTACAATGCACCTAACCAGCACGTCTTTCGGACTGTTGGGAGGAACCTGGAGCACCCGGAGGAAACCCAGGCAGACACGGTGAGAATGTGCAGGTTCCACACAGACAGTGACCCAAGCTGGGAAACAAACCTGGGTCCCTGGTGCTGTGAGGCAGCAGTGCTAACTGCTCTGCCACCGTGCTGCCCTGGGAACATTAGAGTGTGTGTTTGATTTGATTTATTATTATCACATGTATTTATCATTATCACAGTGAAAAGTATTGTTTCTTGCGTGCTATACAAAGCGTACCATTCATTGAGTAAATCGGGGAGGAGAGGGTGCAGAATGTAGTGTAAGTTGAAAAGAGTTAGAGTACAGTTTTAAAAGCACAGAACAAGAGAAAATGATAGAATTAGAGGGTGTGCTGGGGACAGCTGGCGAGAAGTCACCTCGTTCCAGGATCACCTTGTTTAATCTGTTCTATTAACCTGGTACTCAAAAGCAAGTCAAATTTTCCCCAATAACTTTTTGAGCCACAAGCATCTCACATAGCAAGTGCTTTGATTGCCTGTAAACTATGATTTTATATTTCCAAATTCTGTATCATCAGAGAACTGTGACTAGATGGAATGTGATACCTGACCCTAACAGCCATGTGTGACAAAGAGTGTCATTGCAGGATTGTATAGGATGTGGGTAACCAGTGGGTAATCAGTTCCTCTGTGTCGCTTCTTATTTGCTGTTTTCTCTGTTTTATTTTGCTGCTTGTGAGTAACAGGACAGGCTTACCTCACCACGGATATCGTGTATTAACATTTGTACCTGTCATTGTAGAATTGTACTTAGTGTGGGTTACTGACTGGAATTGAAGAGCCCTCTATTGTTGTGAATATCTACTATTTAATGTTTTACTGCGTGTGAGCCACTAAAGGGAATGGGATATCTCAACCCAGGAATTATATATTGCTATGACCTCTCACTGTAGAATTGCACTAATTTACTAATTGTGGATCACTCACTGGAGTGGGATAAGCCCTCCATTCTATACTCAGATTTTCAGCTCATTAATCTTTCCATTCCGTAGAGGTGCCTTCAGCTTCTTTTATTGTATCACTTGGAAAGGGGCATTCTTGTTGTTCTGCTTTTGAAGATGTTGGGATGTATCACTTCATCATGTGTATTGCTGTGACTGTGTGTTATTATAGAGGTTTTGTAACTGTGTGAGAGTCACTAACCCGGGTGGGCTGCCTCACCCCAGAGACAATGAAGCAACAAGTGTGTGTCTCTCACTGTTGAAATACCGGTGTAATGTGAAATGTATTGAGATTGTCCTGTTTCCTGACGAAATTGGACCAAAAGAAGCAAAGATTGATTCTTCAATGAAAGGTAACTAGCTGTGCCACTGTTCTCAAGTCATCTCTATGATGGTATTTTCATAACCTTAAATACAGTTACATTAAATTCTGATGCAGGTTAATCTCCTTCTCTCAGCCCAGTTTTCAACATCTGTGCGCCATGAGCTCAAACATTAATCATATTTTTGTTGGACGGAGAGAGTATTGAGCTGTATTCACTTCCTATTCACTTCCAACTGACTAATGTTTGAAATGGTTCTTATCTATAGTCCAGAGCCTGTAAATATGTAACCAGTAATCTCTGTCCTTGCCTCAGTGAGGCGTGTCTCTGCGAGTAGGAGTAAGGATAATTGAGAAACGAGCATAAATTGCTCCAGTTTACTCCCACAGTCCAAAAGACTTGCTGGTTATGTGCGTTGTAATGCTAAATTCTCCCTTGGTGTACCTGAACAGACGCCAGAATATAGCAACTAGGAGATTTTCACAGCAACTTCATTGCAGTGTTAATGTAAGCCTACTTGTGACAATAATAAATAAACTTTAAAATTAAATCATTTGCACAACCCTCCAAATGAGATAGGCAATTCACTTTGAGAATACATAGACCACTTCAATATCTGTGGTGTTATAAAGAACTTGTGGCAATGATGATGAATCAGATTACAAAGTATTGCATAAAGTTCACAGCACAGAAGCTTCCATTCAGCTCCACTGGATTATAATTGTGTGTTACTGTGCTCACCATGCTCTCTTCCTGCCCATCTCAACCGATTGGTTTATCTTGCATTGCTTTGTACCCGATATACTTACTCAGCTTCATCAGCAATGCTGTGCACCTAAACTCCGCCACCTGCTGGCAAGTTCCATGGCAGCACTGTTCTCTGGCTCTCCTGAATTTCTCATTTCATTTGCCAGTTACAATAGAAGATTGAGGACCTCCCAATTTTACATCCCTCCAAAGTGCCTATGTCATCTGCAGTAGTGTTTTGATATTCATTTTTATAATAGCCAGCTTTACACAGACATGGTATAAACAGGATTTTATTTCTATACATGTACAATCTCATTGTGTTTCATTCTCTTCTACTGGATACAACTCCAGATATTGTGATCACATTTTTATGGCATCACGACTTCTATATATTTGTAAATTTGGACAGTGGGAACCATCTGCACCGGTTTCAATTTCTGCTTCGATTATCTTCTACTTTTTGACCTAAATTGTTTTATTAAAATATTACTTGCAGCTCTCTTCTCCCTGTGGGCCCAGTGGTATAGATCATTGAACTGGTAATTTAGAAGCTTAGACCCATGCTTTTGGGATTCAGGTTCCAATCCCACCGCAGTAGCTGGTTGCATTTGTATTCTGAAATAAACCTCCCCACATTCACTTCTCCCTTCTTCAGCCTCCGCCGTCTCATCCATTGGTTTACTCTGCCCAAACTATCACTCAATACATGGGGCTTCTGTCCTCCAGAGGTCAGCCACTTGCTCCACACTCTTATTTATGTTTTTGCCGGTCGCAGTGTTTCCCTGGCGTGGCACGGTGGCACAGTGGTTAGCACTGCTACCTCACTGTGCCAGGAACCCGGGTTTGATTCCCGGTTTGGGTCACTGTCTGTGTGGAGTCTGCACGTTCTCCCTGTGTCTGCGTGGGTTTCCTCCAGGTGCTCCGGTTTCCTCCCACATTCCAAAAGATGTGCTGGTTAAGTGCAGTGGCCATGCTAAATACTCCCTCAGTGTACCCGAACAGGCGCCGGAGTGTGGCGACAAGGGGATTTTCACAGTAACTTCATTGCAGCGTTAATATAAGCCTCAGTGTGACTCTAATAAATAAACTTAAACTTAAAACTCTTTTCTCCCAATTGCAATGGATCTGAGCTGCCTTTGAGCTCACATCAGTTGAATTCTTGCTGGATGGGCGGCAATGAGTCATTGCCCAGCCTGCTTCCCCAACTCACACTCAGGCGGTGATTCACTATTTGGAATGTATTCATTTGGATCTCTTTATAGAATTCTTGAATCCCTGCAATGCAGAAGAGGCCATTTGGCCCATCGAGTCTGCACCGGCCCTCTGAAAGAGCATCCCAATCCTCCGCCCTAACCCCTTTCATCATTCTATCTAGATCTCCATTCCCCTCTCACCAGCTCTGGGCAGCACAGGTTCCCTGAACAACCTCTTCAAATCTGGCTCAGTGATGAACGTGCTCCCTCTTACATTCTTCCGCTTGTTAAGCTCAGTGAGGAACATAACTCTAATGATCCATCAGGTACCTGAGTGCCTTTGGTCTCTGACACTGTGAGCATCAGAATATAACTTGCAGCTCCAGTTTCCGGGGCTGGGAGATGTTACGCATGGAGGAGGATTGCACCACAGCTTTTGGGAATGGGGATGGTGTGAGCTTCTGCCTGTGGTGGGGAGCCCCTGTTGGTGGACGGTCTGCTTTACATCGCATATCACAGCTCTTGACCTTTCCTCTCTGTCTGTCCTTATCCCATTCTCCTCATGCTGTCAGACAATTTGCATTAAATCAAATCCGATCACAGGTCTTCCCTATTTGTGTTCTCCTTCCCCACTTCCTCACTTTTCCTGGTCTATTCATGTTTTACAGCTGTTTAATCTTTAAAATATTTGACATGGCGTCCAAACTCCACAGTCTTTTCTGCTTGACAGCTGCCCTGCCAGGAAGGCAGTTGCATTCACAGCTTTGGCATTTAGTTGGGCGGAGAAAATGCTGGAACAGATTCTGTGACCCCGAAGCAGATTAATCCGATCAGTGACCTTGGATGGGGTTCAGTCCCCAATAATTGGAGTCTTTGCTTGGTGCGGGTTTGAAGTGGGCGAATTGCAGGGGCCATGGGGAAGAAATCTGGCTGCCATTTAGTGCAGTAAGTCTTGTAAGCACCCCGATCCTCTCTCTATTGCAAGCCTGTCCCTTGGGCGGCACGGTGGCACAGTGGTTAGGACTGCTGCCTCACAGCGCCAGGGACCCGGGTTCAATTCCAAGCTTGGGTCACTCACTGTCTGTGCAGAGTCTGCACGTTCTCCCCGTGTCTGCGTGGGTTTCCTCCAGGTGCTCCAGTTTCCCCCCACAGTCCAAAGATGTGCAGATTAGGTACATTGGCCATGCTAAAGTTTCCTTCAGTGTAGCCGAACAGGCACCGGAGAGTGGCGACTAGGAGATTTTCACAGTAACTTCATTGCAGTGTGAATGTAAGCCTACTTGTGACTAATAATAAATAAGCTTGTAAAACTCCTTGCATCCCTTAAAGCTGCAATGTGTTGTGCGCCTCGATCCCCAGGCAGTCAACTTTAAACCTGCAAACTAGTTTAAACCAGAGGCTGTAATGTTATTGTGAAGTTTAACATTGTCACCTTTATCATAGGAACTGTCTGTTCTTCGTCCCTTGTTCTTTCTTTGTTTAAATTTGAACTGGATCAATTGGCCATGGTTTAAGATTGTGGTTGAGATTCTTAAGCAGCCGGTCCCAGACACTGTGCCATTATGTGTGCTAAATCCAACACATATGTCCAGGTTCAGCAATGGAGCATGCTGTTTTTTTATTAACTTATTACTCTTCCCTTTCTGACAGGTAATTTAATGGGAATTGTGATTCTGTCCCGGGGAAAGTGCGGTCTCTCCAGATGCACCACTTGCTACCTGATTGCCATGGCAACAACGGATCTGCTGCTCATTATCATTGAGGTCATATTGAGGCACCTCAATGGTTATTATTTCCCACTGTCTTTCCTGGACACCACTCCTGCGTGTAGTCTGATGTCTGTTCTGAGTTGTGCAGCGACAGACTGCTCTGTCTGGTTCACCGTCACTTTCTCCTTTGATCGTTTTGTCACCATCTGCTGTCAGAAGCTGAGAACTGCATATTGCACCCAGAGAATTGCAGCTGTGGTCCTCGCAACAACAGGAATTCTGTTCTGTTTAAAGAACATTCCCATGTATTTTATATATGAACCTGGAGAGATAGTTGGCAATGTACCATGGTTCTGCTCTGTAAATCCAAGCTATTTTACTCAGCCTGGATGGATAGGATTTGACTGGTTTGATACAGTTTTAACACCATTGCCCGCATTTACATTAATCCTGTTGCTTAACGCTCTGACAGTCAGACACATTTTAGTGGCCAGTCGGGTCCGGAAAGGACTGAGGGGTCAGAGTAAGGGAGAGACTCGCAGTGATCCAGAGATGGAGAGCAGAAGGAAGTCTGTGATTTTACTCTTCACCATTTCTGGCAGCTTCATAATGTTGTGGTTTCCTTCTGTTTTATATTTCTGTGGTGTTACATATTACCTCGATGGTGATTCAACTTATCTATTTGAAAAAGTTGCATACATGCTGCAGAATATTAATTGCTGCACAAACACTTTTATTTATGGAGTGACTCAGTCTAAGTTCAGAGAGCAGATCAAGAATGCTCTGATGTATCCAGTTACATCAACTATTCTATTATTTAACAGAAGAAACAATTAGGAGCAAAAAGGAAATGGCTATCAGAAGATTCCAGGTTCAACTCCTAGCTGGCTCGGTGTGTAGTTTTTTTGGGGGGTGGCACGGTGGCACAGTGGTTAGCACTGCTGCCTTACAGCTCCAGGGATCCGGGTTCGATTTCCGACTTGGGTTACTGTTTGTGCTGAGTTTGCACGTTCTCCCCGTGTCTGTGTGGGTTTTCTCCGGGTGCTCCGATTTCCTCCCACAATCTGAAAGATGTGCTGCTTAGGCGCATTGGCCATGCTAAATTCTCCCTCAATATACCCGAACAGGTGCTGGAGTGTGGCGACTCGGGGATTTCCACAGTAACTTCATTGTATTGTTAATGTAAGCCCATTTGTGACAAATAAATAAACATTAATCAGTGTTTCTAATGCATAAATGTTGTATTTAACTCAAGACTCCCAGCACCTGAATGGCACGAGCATCCTGAGGTGGTCAGTGAATCTGCCCAGCAGGGAGGTTGGGTTGCAGTGGTTGTGTAGCTAAGCAGAGATTGGGTGCAGCGGAGCAATTGTGTTTAGGAATGGGCACTATAACTGATTGCCAGTTCAAATATAATCCTTTCAGGACAGGACCAGTATTTTCTTGCATTCTGTCTGGAGCACGGCTGAACAGAGGAAGTTCAGATATTTCAGTGAATAAATTCAGTTTGTAACTCCCAGACTAAGAACCTCTTCAAGTGGTACATAGAGAGAGAGAGCTGGATTAGAGCAGTTATTATCAACCCGGCTTCTGTGGCAACCCAGAGCTCCATGAGAATGTTTCATGTGTTCCTCCACAGTGGAAGTTTGCACTTAATAAATCTGATTACAAAGAGGCCCAGAACAGAGAACGGGCACCAAACATTGGGTGGCCCAGTGGTTCACACTGCTGCCTCACAGCACCAGAGATCCAGGTTCAATTCGAGCCTTGGGTGACTGTGTGGAGTTTGTATGTTCTCCTTGTGTCCGAGTGGGTTTCCTCCAGGTGTTCTTGTTTCCTAATACATTTGGATTGGTCATGATAAATAAGCAGATACGGAGATAGGGCCAGGGATGTGAGCTAGGATAAGATGCTCTTTCAGAGAGTTCATGCACACTCGATAGGCTGAAAGCCATCTTCTGCACTGTGGGGATTCTATGATTCCACAACCTGCAGCCATGCTGTGTGTATTTCTGTTGACACAAGAAGTGTCTCATTCATGGTGGACTTTCCCTTCCCATTATAAAGATGGTGGACACATGATGAACCCCATTCAAGATGGCGCTGGAGCAAGGTGACTTCTTGCAAGCTGTGCCTGGCATACCTTCTAATTCCATCTTTTACTCTCGTTCTACGCTACTAAAACTTTATTGTAACTTTTAAACTCTCTAACAATGCTCTAATTCATTTTTTCTACACCCTAGTTATGACTGTAACACTTCATTCTACACTCTCTTCTTTCCTTCACTCTGTACGATATGCTTTGTCTCTATAGCGCGCAAGAAACAATACTTTTCACTGTATAGTAATACATGTGACAATAATAAATCAAATCAAACCCTATCTGCACCAACACTGCCTTCTTCCCCACAATCATTCCACTGTCCAGTGAGCAGTAATTGGCTGCAGGCAGGACTTCTGCCCCTCACTCAGGGGACGTCCTGCGTTAGGGCTCTGCTGGCCAACTGACTGGTGGAAAGTTTTCTAGTCCCTGCAGTCACAAGAACCGCAGTGGACAGAAGAGGCAGCAGTGCAACATACCAAAACCTCGGTTCCCTGGGCCAGGCCAGATGGCAAGGTAGGGTTTAGGTGTGTCAGGGTGGGGAGGGCAAAGAGGACCTACGGGAAGGTGTTAGGTGGCCGATTGAAGCTTTGGGGAGAGCGATCGGGGGTGGGGAGGGAGGTCCGGCAGCTACGGAACATTATTGAAGGGTGACTAAATGGGGGAATCTGAAGGAGGCCTTCCCCACGCCACCCCCTGCCCCTCAACCCCACCTCTCCTTCCTGCCTGAGATTTAAGCCTGCTCATTTTTAGGCCTGGTAAATCCTCCCATCAGTCCAAACATTGAGGGTTGGGTGGGAAAATGCCCGAAATTAGCAAGTAACTGACCACTGAAAGATCACAATTTGGAGAAAGGGTAAGGAGCAAAATTGATGTGAGGTAGGGGTGGGCGAGAAGCCACCTGGCCTGGCCCAGGGGCCGAGGTTTTGGTATGTTGCACTGCTGCCTCTTCTGTCCACTGCGGTCCTTGTGACTGCAGGGACTAGAAAACTTTCCACCAGTCAGTTGGCCAGCAGAGGCCTAACGCAGGACATCCCCTGAGTGAGGGGCAGAAGTCCTGCATGCAGCCAATTACTGCTCACTGGACAGTGGAATGACAGTGGGGAAGAAGGCAGTGTTGGTGCAGATAAGGTTTGATTTGATTTATTATTGTCACATGTATTACTATACAGTGAAAAGTATTGTTTCTTGTGCGCTATAGAGACAAAGCATATCATACAGAGTGAAGAGTCCCTCTGCTCAAACACCCTCACTGGGGAAATGTGAAATTCAGGCCACTGTCTCACAGACAACAACACACAGACTGTAGACTCAGGACACAAGCGATCACCACATCAGTGACAATCCATGGCTGACATGAGTAAACATCCAGTCACAAACTCAGTGGATATGCACATTTTCTGCCGAGTGCACTGTTTGGCTTTCAATCTGAGTTTTCTTTTCTGAGGAATGAGTGCAGGATCAATACTTGAAGAGACGGTGATATTCCCAACAAGACCTGGAGTGAAAGGTTTCAAATTGATTGCGGTTATTTATCCAGTTTTTAAACAGAGGTGGGATTCATTCCCCACCTTTAAAATGGAGGGAGACCTTTCAGGAGGATGTAACAAGCAGGATGAATAAAGGGGAACCAGTAGATGTGGTGTATTTGGATTTCCAGAAGGCATTACATAAGGTGCCACTTGAAATTGTACTGCAGCAGGAAAAAGCTTATGGTGGTACATTAGCCAAGATAAAATATTGGCCGAACACCAGGAAACAGGCCAAATCTACCTTGAATGGTAATCACCGTCAGTTTGCCATTCAACTCCTTTACACGTACCCTTGACTGGAGCTGGACATTTATTGTAACAAAGGCCAAGTGAGAGCTGTGCAGACCATAAGCAAGAAGTCTCACAACACCAGGTTAAAGTCCAACAGGTTTATTTGGTAGCAAATACCATAAGCTTTCGGAGCACTGCTCCAGACCATAAGCCTCAGGGGTCCCTTCAGTGCAGTGCAATGCAGGATCTCTGGGGGACGTGAAGCTATGTTCTCCCTTTCTAAGGCACTACCCAGGAAGTTGAAAGACCTCCATCTGGAGATAAGGTGAATGCGTAAGATAAGTGAGTGGGATTGGTCAGGGGAGGGTCTGGAGGTTGTGCTGGTCGGAGGTGGTTGGGGAGTAATTGAGGAGTGAGGGTGGTTGGGTGTTCAGAGGGCGGGTGGAGGGTTATTGGAGTTATTGGGGTACTAAATTGGAATTGTCTGATGGTCTTGGTGGGGGGTTGTAGATTAGTGGGAGTGGTTGGCGGAAATGTGACAGTGAAATGGGGTAATTGGGTGACACAGGAGATGGGGCAGATGTTGGGGTTGGGAGAGAATTAGTGGGGTAATCAGGTACAGTGGTAGGTGGTCAGGGAGATGGGGGAATGGAAGGCAGTTTAATGGTCGGGGGGGGTGGGTGGCCGTCAGATGGTTGGGGATGTGGTGGGCAGTCGGGGACAGGGCTTGATGGGGTGTCGGGGGGGTAGTTGGTATAGTCGGGGTTTTGAGGGGTGGGGGGAAATTCGGGGGATGGGGAGTGGTAAGGTTGGAGAAGTTGCGAATTAAAGAGGTAATCAGGTGGTCAGATATGGGGATGCTGTCATGGGGCGGCGAGGGTGGTCATGTGGCTGGCGAGGTGGGGGACGTAGTTACGTTTAGGGAGTTTTGTCAGGAGGTGAGGGGGGATTTGGGGGGTAGACTGCAGAACAATGATATTCAGAAACATCTGGGTGTCCCCTTCATGAAACACAAAAAGTTAGCATGAAGGTGCAGCAAGTAAAATGGAAGCCAAACTGACATTTGGACCTTTAATTCAAGGGAGTAGAAAGGCAGGGAAATCTTGCGACAACAGTACAGGGTGTATTATTGAGACCATACTGAGAATGCTGCACAGTTCTGGTCTGTTTATTTAAGGAGGGATGTATTGCATTGGAAGCAGCTCAGAGAAGGTTCAGGAATGTTTTCCCCGAGTTGAAATGTCCAATACTCGAGGGCACGCACTTAAGAAGAGGTGGAAGTTCAAACGAGATGTGAGGGGCAAGTGTTTTTTACACAGACAGTGGTATCTGGAACACGCTATCAGGGGTGGTGGAGGCAGATACAATGGGGGCTTTTAAATATGCAAGATGTAGAGGGATATGGACTAAAGGCAGGCAGAAGCGATTAGTTTAATTTGGTGTCATGTTCAGGACAACATGGTGGGCCTAAGGGCCTGTTCCTGTGCTGTACTGTTCTCTGTTTGGGCTGAATGGGGTTATCTTATGAGGGAAGGTTGTGCTAATTGGCTCAATGCTGATTGCTGTTCAGAAGGATGAGAGATCTGTTACCAAAATCAGCTAAGGGCCAGCGAGATGCGCTGTGTGCTCAGTAACAGTCGGTGCTCAGTGGGTGTTCAGTGACAGTGAGTTCTTAGTGGCAGTGGGTGCTCAGTGAGTTCTCAGTGACAGTAGGTGCTGAGGGAGGGCATGAAGGGGAGATGGGAGACAAATTGGATGAAGATGTGATTTCAGGGCCAGGGCAGTGGGAGCAGTGGAGAAAGTTTAGTCCTGTGAGCGCTGGGGGGTCGGGGGGGGGGGGGGGGGGGGGGGGGGGGAGGGGGGGGGGGAGGGGAGAAGAAAGGGGAGGGGAGAGGCAGTTGGTCAGATGTTCCCAGTGGGTGAGAAAATTCCTGAAATCCTAGTTCTTATTGTTGGAGGTCAGAATGGAGGGGCGGCACGGTGGCGCAGTGGTTGGCATTGCTGCTTCACAGCTCCAGGGACCTGGGTTCGATTCCCGGCTCAGGTCACTGTCTGTGCGGAGTTTGCACATTCTCCCCATGTCTGCGTGGGTTTCCTCCGGGTGCTCCGGTTTCCTCCCACAGTCCAAAGATGTGCTGGTTAGGTTGATTGGCCAAGCTAAATTGCCCTTAGTGTCCCGGGATGCGTAGGTTAGAGGGATTAGCATCGGTGCAGGCTCAATGGGCCGAATGGCCTCTTTCTGCACTGTAGGGTTTCTATGATTCTATGGAGGAGACCACACTTCCCATGTCTCTCCTCACTCTCAATTACAAGTTTATAATTGATGACCTCTTCTCACAATTAACAAACCCAATCTTTCCCCATTAAACAAAATCCTTTCTCATTTTAAACCCTCTAATAAATCTCACCTCAGATTCCAGCACCACTTTGAAACAATCCCTCTTTTTGGGTCTGGAGGAAGTTAGTTTAAATGTTGGTGTTCAGATAAAACATAAAGACACATTTAGAAAGAGGATCATGTTAGAGAGACCAGTCTTGTGGTTCAATGTCTCTGGAGTGAGCTTCATCAGCTCAGAGAGTGAGGATCCTGTTCCCGGATTTAATTCTTCCTCTTTGACTCTCACCTGTATCTGGTTATTAAAGATACTCTGTCACTGCAAAAACTATCATATCCTTTAATCATAAATTTCACACATTTCCTGTTACTTTAACCAAACAAAGATTTCTAGGAAATTGGAGACTAACAAACAGAAACATTGCCAATAAGTTTGCAGCATTTGAATTTTATTTGATTGGTTATTTACTGACAGTTCAAAGCGGCGGTACAGAACATAAGAACAGAGGAATATAATTCATCTTGCACCGAGGAACAACAAGCATTCGCTTTTTCTGGGTTACATGGATTTGAAATCAGTTTGCTGGGAGCGGCTGGTTATTTGAGTACAGATTTTCGGTGCAGGCTCTCTCTCTCTTACAGACAGTGCGGTTATTACAGGGAGGACAGTCTATCTCCAGAGGGTGGGCAGCAGTCAAAGCGGATTAGCCTGGGATAGACCAGCTCAAACTCTTCGCAAGTTGAAGCATTCACACTTCATGATCACGATTCAGTAAGGGCTTGAGGGAAGAGAGTTTGTCATTCCAGCCGATCTGCGTGTAGTCGGGACACTTCTCACCCTTAAATGTAATCATGCGTCTCCCTGTCAAATGGAGGCCTTCGTACAGAATCCACACACCTTGCTTCACCTCATGGGATGAGACCAGGTCGTTGAACCCAGCTTTCTTCAGATCATTGACGAGTTCATCGACGTGTCGAGGTTTACCCTTGAAATGGGCATCTTCATACAGAACAATGTCAGGATTTCCTAATTCCTCCTTCACAAGGCGCACTGACACAATCTTGCTGTCCATGGAGTCAAGGTGGTTGTGGTCACCTGGCCCATAAACCACGAAATCCCCGTTGAGGTCTTTGTCCTTGTAAGCAACCCAGTGTTTCCCCTCCACCTTCAGGGAGCGAGCAGTTTGAGAGAAAATCTCAGTCTCGAGATTGGGGACACTGTCTGTCAACTCCTTCCAGTTGCCTTTGCAATCTGGCTGGTCGTACAGCACAATCTTGCTCATGGTGTCAGCGGCTGGGTTTCTGTTGTCAGATTTCAGTGCGATGAGCAGCAGTGAAATCAAACGATAGTTTCTCGGTGTGAGAATGAGGTTTTTATACACTTTCCCACTGCTGACTCAACATGATATAATCAATAATCACCACCCAATAGGCATTCAGCAGCTACTGAATCCACCCACAAAACACAAACTCCCAAAGGGAGACCCACCCTTCACTTGGAGCATGTCACAATTACCTGGAACAGATATGCCGTGTAAATTCAGAATAGAGCACACCCTGGGGGACCCACATCTCAGGAACCGAGCTCACTGTTGTTTGACACCCTCTGGTGGCTGGGAGCGAGAATGATGTGGCGATGCCGGCGTTGGACTGGGGTAAGCACAGTAAGAAGTCTCACAACACCAGGTTAAAGTCCAACAGGTTTATTTGGTAGCAAATACCATAAGCTTTCGGAGCAGAGCTCCTTCGTCAGATGGAGTGGATATCTGTTCTCAAACAGTACACAGACACAGAAATCAAATTACAGAATACTGATTAGAATGCAAATCTCTACAGCCAGCCAGGTCTTAAATGTACAGACAATGTGGGTGAAGGGAGCATTCAACACAGGTTAAAGAGATGTGTATTGTCTCCAGACAGAACAGCTTGTGGAATTCTGGAAGTCCAGGAGGCAAGCTGTGGGGGTTACTGATAATGTGACATAAATCCAACATCCCGGTTTAGGCCGTCCTCATGTGTGCGGAACTTGGCTATCAGTTTCTGCTCAGCGACTCTGGGCTGTCGTGTGTCGTGAAGGCCGCCTTGGAGAGCGCTTACCTGAAGATCCAAGGCTGAATGCCCGTGACTGCTGAAGTGCTCCCCCACAGGAAGAGAACAGTCTTGCCTGGTGATTGTCGAGCGGTGTTTGGGAGCGAGTGCAGTGACCTGGTCTCTGTGTTGGATTGTTGTGTTGGTGGCTGCATTAAAGTTACACATTTTCACTTTAACATTGGTGTTGTGATCCTGTGTCTGTGTCGATCTGAAAGTACTGGGACGGTGGCAGCGTCGGACCATGTCCCAATCTTCAAAATAAATTGGTGAGTTTGTCACTGACAAGTGGATATTCACCTCTATTTCGCCCACAATATTACAGCGCTGTAACAGCGGAGACTGTGGAAGCACCTGAGAAACTGCACAGGGGGAGGTTTTCCTCCAGTCCCCAAGCTCCGACCTTCCTTTACACATTCAGGCACTGTCACAGCTCTGCTCGACAAATCTGAACACTCACCACCTGTCAGACCTTGTGCTAAAAATCTGAGCAAATCAGCTCAGCTATTGCTGCCATTCACACTCCAGAGGTGTTGGAAGTGTGAGATATTAATTCTCCCACCCCGTTCACCACTGGAATTCTAGCGGGGGGTTGGGGGGCGAGGGGGGGGGGGGTGGCGCGGGTTAGGGGAGCAGACCATGTAAAGGTCCATTGAAGTCAGATGGGAATCTCTGGTTTTCCGGTGAATGCAGACAGATTGAATCAACCAAGCGAAACTCCATCAGCCCAGGGTCCTGCTTCAATCACTGCCTTCGGGATGAATCCTGGAGCTGCCCCGGAATGTGGACACAATGAAATATGATCCAGAGCTGCTCTCCTACCCCAGTCCTGCAGGCCCCAGCTCAGGCAGCTGATCCGAGTTGAAAGCAAAATTCTACAGATGTTGGAATCTGAAACAAAAACAGAAAATGTTGGAAAATCTCAGTAGGTCTGTCAGCATCTGTGCTAAGAGAATAGAGCCAACGTTTCGAGTCCAGATGATCCTTCGTCAGAGTTGAAGACAAAGAAAATGGGACAAGATTTATACTGATAGGGTGAGGGATGGAGGGGGGTGTTAATTGTCAAAGATATTATAGACAGAAAGGCAAAGGGGAAGTAAGTGGTGGTTACCATGGTTACAAAGGGCGCTAATACCAGCCATTAAGAGATCAGAATGTGTAAATGGCAGAACAGAGGTAAGCAGATAGGCAAAGAACAACTTGAGACATGTAACAGATTGCCCCAGTGGGGGGGGAAATAAGTTGGAAAGTGAGATTTTAAAGAATTGGTAAAATGAAACGATGGAAGAAATGAAAATTTAAATACATAGAAATCAAACAATAAAAATAATAAATGAAATGAAGTGAAATAATATAAATGGAAATGGGGTGAAGGTGGAGGAGCAAGTTCAGGCTCTGAAGGTGTTGAACTCAGTGTTCAGTCCGGAAGGCTGTAAAATGCCTAACCGAACATGAGGTGCTGTTCCTCCAGTTTACATTGGGGCTCACAAGAACATTGCAAAAGGCCAAGGATGGTCATGTGGGCAGGAGAGGAGGGTGGTGTGTTGAAATGGCAAGCGACAGGAAGGTCTGGGTCCTTGCGGATGGACCAAAGGTGTTCTGCAAAGAGGTCACCCTGTCTGCAATTGGTCTCTCCAAAGTAGAGTAGACTGCATTGGGAGCAGCGAATACAATAGACCAGATTGAAGGAGGTGCATGTGAAACACTGCTTCACCCAGAAAAGAGTGTTTAGGATCTGGGATAGTGAGCGGGGAGGGTGGGGAGGGGGGGAGGATAAGGGGCAGGTGTTGCGCCTTCTGCGATTGCGCAGGAAGGTGTCATGGGTGGTGGATGAAGTGTTGGGTGGGATGGAGAAGTGGACCAGGGTATCCCGGAGGGAACAGTCCCTGTGGAATGCTGACAGGGGGAGTGAGGGGTAGGCGTATTTGGTGGTGGCATCATGCTGAACTTGGCGGAAATGTGGGAGAATGATCCTTTGAACGGGGAGGCTGGTGGAGTGAAAAGTGAGGACGAAGGGGACTCAATCCTGTTTCTGGGAAGGAGGAGAGAGGGTGAGAGCAATGGTGCACGAGATGGGTCAGAAACTGTTGAAAGCCTGTCAACCACAGTGGCTGATCCTATATCACTGACTTGTAGCACACACAGCCATCCGTCTACCTCTACCCTGTTCCCTCGATGCCGGTTTAAGATCCTCCTCTTGACAGAAACATCACCCGTACCATCGAGCAGATTTCATACTTCTGGAATGATTCTAGAATCGGAGTGTGGAATCAACCCCAGTGGCTCGACTGTAGTTCACCCATTGTGAGCTGTGTTTTTGTACTGAGGATACACATCTTTTGTGATTTGAATTCATTTGAGTTGATTTATTATTCTTGACACATTATTGGTTTACAGTGAAAAACATTGTTTCCTGTGCACTATACAGAAAAAGCATACCGTTCATAGCACACATGGGGTGAAGGAAAGGAGAGGGTGCAGAATGTATTATTGCAGTCATAGCTAGCGTGCAGTGAAAGGTCAACTTAATATTAAGTAGGTCCATTCAAAGGTCTGATGGCAGCAGGGAAGAAGCTGTTCTTGAGTTGGTTGGCACTCAGACTTTTGTATCTTTTTTCTCGGAAGAACGTGGAAGAGAGTATGTCCGGGGTGCATGGGGCCTTTGATTATGCTGGCTGTTTTTCTGCGTCAGCGGAAAGTGTTGACAGAGTCAATGGATGGGAGGCGGGTTTGCGTAATGGACTGGGCTTAGTTCACGATCCTTTGTAGGTTCTTGCGGTCTTGGACAGAGCAGGAGCAGGAGAAACTGCAATACATCCAGAATTTCTGCCTGTTGGAATAAAAGGACAATAATAGGAGGGGACTTGAACTATCCCAATATTAACTGGGCTTCACACAATATAAGGGGCATTGAGTGTGAAAAATCCATGCACTGTGTCCAGGAAATATTTTTAAACAATATGTGACAAACCCAAAAGAGGAGACGCAATTCTGGATTTAGTCTTGGGAAATGAAGATGGGTAAGTGGGTAAAGTGACAGTCGGTGATCATATTGGGGATAGTGACCACAATTCAGTTAGACTTAGTATTGTTATGGAAAAGGACAGTGATAAAGCAGGGATAAACCTTTTAAACTGGGGGAAAGGCCCATTTTACAAAACTGAGCAATGATTTAGAATCATAGAAACCCTACAGTACAGAAAGAGGCCATTCGGCCCATCGAGTCTGCACCGACCACAGTCCCACCCAGGCCCTACCCCCATATCCACCCACTAATACCTCTAACCTACTCATCTCAGGACACTCAGGGCAATTTTGAGCATGGCCAATCAACCTAACCCGGACATCTTTGGACTGTGGGAGGAAACTGGAGCACCCGGAGGAAACCCAAGCAGACACGAGGAGAATGTGCAAACTCCACACAGACAGTGACCCAAGCCGGGAATCGAACCTAGGTCCATGGAGCTGTGAAGCAGCAGTGCTAACCACTGTGCTACCGTGCCGCCGTGAGGTGGACTGGACAAGACTGCGAAAGGATAAATCAGTGGTAAACCAGTGGGAAGCACTCAAACATCAGATCATTCGGGCACAAAACAGACATGTCCCCTCCAAAAATAAGAATGGCATTTCCAATTCTAGGCCCCGATGGTTGTCCAGAAAAATGCAGGGGATGATTAAACAGAAAAATAAAGCTTATGATCGTCACAAAAAAACTCAACACTGCAGGTAGCCTGAAGGAGAATACAACGTACAGGGATCAAATGAAGAAAGAAATAAGGAAATCAAAGACAGGGAATGAAAAATATTCGCAAGCAAGACTAAAGAAAACCCAGTATATAAACCATTATATAAAGAACAAACAGATAGTTAAGGAAAGAGAAGAGAAGGTTGAGAACAGCACAGAAGCTAAACAGAGCACGATAAGTAATAATCCTAGTACCCGACAGATCAGGCAAAAGCAGAGCAGAGAGCAAGGGAAGTCCAGATTAAGCTGCATTTTTTTCAATGCAAGAGGCCTGACGGGCAAGGCAGATGAACTCAGGACATGGATAGGTACGTGGGACTGGGTTATTATAGCAATTATTGAAACATGGCTAAGGGAGGGACAGGACTGGCAGCTCAATGTTCCAGGGTAGAGATGAGTATAGGAAAGATAGAACAAAAGGTAAGAGAGGAGAGGGAGTTGCACTTTTGATTCAGGAAACCATCACGGCTGTACTGAGAGGGGAGATATCCGAGAGTTCAGCCATTGTGTCTATAAGTGAGAAATAAGAAGGGGAAAATCACTTTGATAGGGTTGTACTCTTGGCCCACAAATAATCAGCAGGAAATTGAGGGAAAGATATGTCAGGAGATTACAGATGGCTCCAAGAAAAATAGGGTGGTAATAGGGTGGCACGGTAGCACAGTGGTTAGCACTGCTGCTTCACAGCTCCAGGGACCTGGGTTCGATTCCCGGCTTGGGTCACTGTCTGTGTGGAGTTTGCACATTCCCCTCATGTCTGGGTGGGTTTCCTCCGGGTGCTCCAGTTTCCTCCCACAGTCCAAAGATGTGTGGGTTAGGTTGACTGGCCATGGTAAAATTGCCCCTTAATGTCCTGGGATGTGTAGATTAGGGGGATTAGTGGGTAAAATATGTAGGGATATGAGGGTAGGGCCTGGGTGGGATTGTGGTCGGTGCGGACTCGATGGGCCGAATGGCCTCTTTCTGTACTGTAGGGTTTCTATGATTTCTATGATAATAGTCAGAGATTTTAACTTTCCCAACATTGACTGGGACAGCCATAGTGTTAGAGGGTTGGATGGAGAGAAATGTGTTGAGTGTATTCAGGAGGAATTTCTCATTCAGTATGTGGATGGCCCGACTAGAGAGGGGGCAAAACCTGACCTCCTCTTGGGAAATAAGGAAGGGCAGGTGACAGAAGTGTTAGTGAGGGATCATTTTGGGACCAGTGACCATAATTCTCTTAGTTTTAAGATAGTTATTGAGAAGGATAGGTCTGGCCCAAAAGTTAAAATTCTAAATTGGGGCAAGGGCAATTTTGATGGTATCAGGCAGGATCTTTCAAAAGGCGGCACGGTAGCACAATGGTTAGCACTGCTGCTTCACAGCTCCAGAGATTTGGGTTCGATTCTCGGCTTTGGTCACTGTCTGTGTGGAGTTTGCACATTCTCTTTGTGTCTGCGTGGGTTTCCTCCGGGTGCTCCGGTTTCCTTCCACAGTCCAAAGATGTGCGGGTTAGGTTGATTGGCCATGCTAAAATTGCCCCTTCGTGTCCTGAGATGCGTAGGTTAGAGGGATTAGCGGGTAAATGTGTCGGGATATGGGGGCGGGGCCTGGGTGTGATTGTGGTCAGTGCAGATCCGATGGGCCAGATGGCCTCTTTCTGCACTGTAGGGTTCCTATGATTCTATGATTTCTATGAGTTAATTGGGGGAGTCTGTGGGAAGGCAAAGGGATATCTGGTAAGAGGGAGGCTTTCAAAAGTGTGTTAACCAGGATTCAGGGTAAGCACATTCCTCTTGGAGTGAAGGGCAAGGCTAGTAGAATTAGTAAATCCTGGATGACTCGGGATGTTGAGGCCCTGGTCAAGAAGAAGAAGGAGGCACATGACATGCATCGGCAGCTGGGATCAAGTGAATACCTTGAAGAGTATAGGGAGTGTAGTATTAGAATTAAGAGGGAAATCAGGAGGGCAAAAAGGGGACACGAGATTGTTTTAGCAGATAAGGCAAAGGAGAATCCAAAGAGCTTCTATAAATATATTAAAGCCAAAAGAATAACGAGGGAGAAAGTAGGGCCTCTTAAGGATCAACAAGGTCATCTATGTGCGGATCCAGAAGAGATGGGTGAGATCCTCAATGAATATTTCTCATCATTATTTACTGTTGAGAAAAACATGATGTTAGGGAACTTGGGGAAATAAATAGTGATGTCTTGAGGAGTGTCCATATTACAGAGAAGGAGGTACAAGAAGTCTTAAAGCGCATCAAGTTAGATGAATCCCCGGGGCCTAATGAAGTGCCTCAGGGATTGGTGCTAGGTCCACTGTTATTTGTCATTTATATTAATGATTTGGATGAGAATATGGGAGGCATGGTTAGTAAGTTTGCAGATGACACCAAGATTGGTGGCATAGTGGACAGTGAAGAAGGTCATCGTGGATTGTAACGGGATCTTGATCAATTGGACCAGTGGCTGATGAATGGCAGATGGAGTTTAATTTAGAAAAATGCGAGGTGATGCATTTTGGTAGATTGAACCAGGGCAGGACTTACTCAGTTAATGGTAGGGCATTGGGGAGAGTTACAGAACAAAGAGATCTCGGGGTACAGGCTCATAGCTTCTTGAAAGTGGAGTTACAGGTGGATAGAGTGGTGAAGAAGGCATTCAGCATGCTTGGTGTCATTGGTCAGGACATTGAATACAGGAGTTGGGACGTCTTGTTGAAGTTGTACAAGACACCCTATTATAGAAAGAATATTATTAAACTAGAAAGAGTGCAGAAAAGATTTACCAGGATGCTACCGGGACTTGATGGTTTGAGTTATAAGCAGAGGCTGGATAGACTGGGACTTTTTTCTCTGGAGCGTAGGAGGCTGAGGGGTGATCTTATAGAGGTCTATAAAATAATGAGGGGCACAGATCAGCGAGATAGTCAATATCTTTTCCCAAAGGCAGAGGAGTCTAAAACTAGAAGACATGGGTTTAAGGTGAGAGGGGAGAGATAAAAAGGGTCCAGAGGGGCATTTTTTTCACACAGAGGGTGGTGAGTGTCTGGAACAAGCTGCCAGAGGTAGTAGTAGAAGCGGGTACGATTTTGTCCTTTAAAAAGTGTTTAGACAGTTACATGGGTAAGACGGGTGCAGAGGGATTATGGGCCAAATGAGGGCAACTGGGATGAGCTTAGGGGTTTTAAAAAAAGGCAGCATGGACAAGTTGGGCCGAAGGACCTGTTTCCATGCGATAAAACTCTATGAGCTAATGAAACATGGGACCTATCGGAGATGAAGAAAGGAACATGTGTGAAGATGCAAAGAATATGGGAAGAGTTTTAAATGCATTTTTTGTCTCCATATTCATAAAGGAAAGGGATGATGCAGATATAGTAATACAAGAGGAGCAGTGTGAAATATTAGATCAAATAATCATAACAAGAGAGGAAGTGTTGGAGGAGTTGGAATCCTTGAGAGTAGAACAGTTGCTGGGGCCGGATGGGTTATTTCCTAAGATGCTGAAGGAAGTCAGGGAGGAGACAGCGATGCTCTGAGGATGAATTTCCAATCATCATTTGACATAGGTGCGATGCCGGAAGATTGGAAGAATGGAATTGTGGTTCCAGAGTTTAAAAATGGTATGAAGGAATTGCCATCTATTATTTGTCAGTAAGTCTTAATTCTGTCATGGGCAAATTGTTAGAATCAATTCCGAGAGATCGGAGAAACTGTCACTCAGAAATACATGGACTTATCAGGGATAGTCAGCATGGCTTTGTTAAGGGAAGGTGATGCTGTACAAAATTGATTTAATTATTTCAGGAAATGCTAAGGAGGATCGATGAGGGGAGAGCAATGGATGTTGTCCATATGGATTTTAGTAAGGTGTTTGACAAGGTCCCACGTGGCAGACTGGTCATAAAAGTAAAAGTCCATGGGCTACAGGGTAATGTGGTGAATTGGATCCAAAGTTGGCTTAGCAACAGGAAACAAAGGGTAATGGTCGATGGCTGCCGTTGTGAAGAGAACGGGCGGCACGGTAGCACAGTGGTTAGCACTGCTGCTTCTCAGCTTCAGGGACCTGGGTTTGATTCCTGTCTGTGTGGAGTTTGCACATTCTCCTCGTGTCTGCGTGGGTTTCCTCCGGGTGCTCCAGTTTCCCCCCACAGTCCAAAGATGTGCAGATTAGGTTGATTGGCCATGCTAAAATTGCCCTTTAGTGTCCTGAGATGCGTAGGTTAGAGGGATTAGCGGGTAAATGTGTCGGGATATGGGGGTAGGGCCTGGGTTGGATTGTGGTCGGTGCAGACCCGATGGGCCAAATGGCCTCTTTCTGCACTGTAGGGTTTCTATGATTCTCTGAAAGCTGTGTCAAGTGATGTTCCGCAGGGCTCTGTGTTAGGGCCCCATTGTTTGTTTTATATAGTAACAACATGGACATGAACGTCAAAGGCAAGATTGGGAAATTTTCAGATGGCACAAAAATTGGCTGTGAGGTGGATAGTGTAGAGGACAGCGATAATCTCGATGGATTGGTGGAGTGGGCAGGAAAGTGGCAGGTGGAGTTCAACTCTGATAAATACGAGGTAATGCATTAAGGGAGGTCAAACAGGAAAAGGGAATAAATGGGAATATATTGAGGGGGGTAAATGAAGTGAGAGAGTTTGGCATGCTGGTGCGCAGGTCCCTGTCGGTAGCAGAACAGGTAGAAAAGGTTGTAAAGAAGGCATATGGAATGTTCTTTTTCATTGGCAGAGATATAGAATACAAAAGTAGGGATATAATGATGAAAGTAAATAAGATACTGATGAGTCCACAACAGGTGTATTGTGTGCAGTTCTGGTCACCACATTACAGGAATGGTATAGTTGCTCTGGAGAGAGTGCAGAGGAAATTTAGAAGAATGTTGCCCGGGCTGAAGAATTGAGAGGTCGGGGTGTTTTTCTTTGGAGCAGAGAAGGCTGAGGGGTGACATGAATGAGAAATACAAAATTGTGAGAGGTGGCGAGAGAATACACAGGAGAAATCTGCTTCCCTTGACAGAGAGTTCAAAAATCAGGGGTCATAGATTCAGGATAAGTTGCAGAAGCATTCGAGGGGACATGAGGAAGATTTTATTAAGCAGAGGGTGGAGCGTGTCTGGGATTCACTGAGTTGTTGATGGAGGCAGAGAACCTAAACTCATTCAAAAAGTCCCTCAAAAGGATCTGCACCTTAATCCTATGAGCCATGTACAGGAAGATGGGATTAGAAAAGGTACCTGTTGTCCTTAGGTTCAGTAAGAAGTTTAACAACACCAGGTTAAAGTCCAACAGGTTTATTTGGTCGCAAAAGCCACACAGGCTTTCGGAGCTCCAAGCCCCTTCTTCAGGTGAGTGGGAATTCTGTTCACAAACAGGGCCAGTTTTACCCTGTTTGTGAACAGAATTCCCACTCTCCTGAAGAAGGGGCTTGGGGCTCTGAAAGCTTGTGTGGCTTTTGCTACCAAATAAACCTGTTGAACTTTAACCTAGTGTTGTTAAACTTCTTACTGTGTTTACCCCAGCCGGCATCTCCACATCATGTCCTCAGGTTGGCATGGTCAAGATGGGCTGAATGACCCCTTTCTATGCTATATCATTTCTATGGTTCAAATGAAGGGCTAAAACCTGAGGAATCAAAGAGGATCTCCGTGAGGAATATCATTTAAAGAGGGAGTCTCTCCATCTGGAAGCCTGTTTAAAAAGGGAGTCTCTGCGTCAGGGACCCTTTTAAAGAGGGAGTATCTCCATCAGGCACCCTGAAAGAGGGAGTCTGTGCTTATCGGACTAATTTAGAGAGCCCCTCTTCGTCAGGGACCGTGTTTAAAGAGGGAGTCCCTCTCCATCAGGGACGCTGTTTAAAGAGGGAGTCCCTCTCCATCAGGGATGCTGTTTAAAGAGAGAGTCCCTCTCCATCAGGGACGCTGTTTAAAGAGAGAGTCCCTCTTCGTCAGGGACGCTGTTTAAAGAGGGAGTCCCTCTCCATCAGGGACGCTGTTTAAAGAGAGAGTCCCTCTTCGTCAGGGACGCTGTTTAAAGAGGGAGTCCCTCTCCATCAGGGACGCTGTTTAAAGAGGGAGTCCCTCTTCGTCAGGGACGCTGTTTAAAGAGAGAGTCCCTCTTCGTCAGGGACGCTGTTTTAAGAGGGGTTTCTCCGTCAGGAACCAAGTTGAAAGAGAGTGTCTGTCCAACAGGGATCTGTTTAAAGGGGTGTCTCTGCTTCAGGGACACGGTTTAAAGAGGGAGTCTCTCTTCGTCAGGGAACCTCTCTCCCTCCCTCTATCCTACTCCCATTTTCCCCCCTCTGCCTCACTCCCCTCTTTCCTCTCCCTCCCTCTTCCCTCCATACACTTGCCCCCTCTTTCCCCCAACCTCCCCTTCCCCACTCCCTCCTTCCCGTCTTCTCCCCTCCTTTCCTTCATGCCCACTTTGTCTTCTTGCTTCCCCTCATTCCCTCCATTCTTTCCCCCTCGCTCCCCTCATCCCCTACCTGCACCTGTGCTATTTCTCCCCTCTCTCCCCCACCTCCCCTCCTCTATCTCCTACTCCTTGCCCTCACCCCTCTCTACTCCCCTCCCTCACCCCACATCTCTTCTTCACCGCCAGCCCCTCTATTTCCCTTTCTAACTCCCCCCTTCCTCCTCCCTCCTCTCTTTTCCCACTCCACCCTCTCTTCCTCTTGCCCCCTCCCTCCCACTTCCCCACTCCCTCCTTTCCACTCCCTTTCTCCCCCCTTTCCCCCTCCCTCCAGTTCCCAGCCTCTTTTCCTTCTCCCTCCCCTCACTCCCACACACTCAGCAACTTCTTCCCCCTTTTGTCCTCCCTTGTTCCCCATCTCCTCCCTCACTCTTTCCTCTCCTCCCTCTTCTCCCCACTTTCCTGCCTCACTTGCCTCTTCCCCCTCAATCACTTCTTTCCCCTTCCCCTTCCTTTTCCCCTCCCTCCTTCCACTTCCACTCCCCTCTATCACCGTGGTTTACTAAAGAAGTTGAATCTCTTGTGAAGAGGAAGAAGGAGACTTATGTAAAGATGAGACGTGAAAGCTCAGTTAGGGCACTTGAGAGTTACAAGTTAGCCAGGAAGGACCGAAAGAGAGAGTTAAGAAGAGCCAGGAGGGGACATGAGAAGTCTTTGGCAGGTAGGATCAAGGAAAACCCTAAAGCCTTTCTATAGGTATGTCAGGAAAAAAAGAATGACTAGGGTAAGATTAGGGCCAGTCAAGGACGGTAGTGAGAAGTTGTGCATGGAGCTTGAAGAGATAGGAGAGGTGCTAAATGAATATTTTTCGTCAGCATTCACGCAGGAAAAAGACAATGTTGTCGAGGAGAATACTGAGATACAGGCTATTGGACTAGACGGGATTGAGGTTAATAAGGAGGAGGTGTTAGCAATTCTGGAAAGTGTGAAAATATATAAGTCCCCTGGGCCAGATGGGATTTATCCCAGGATTCTCTGGGAGGCTAGGGAGGATATTGCAGAGCCTTTGGCTTTGATCTTTATGTCGTCATTGTCTACAGGAATAGTGCCAGAAGACTGGAGGATAGCAAATGTTGTCCCCTTGTTCAAGAAGGGGAGTAGAGACAACCCTGGTAATTATAGACCAGTGAGCCTTACTTCTGTTCTGGGCAAAGTTTTGGAAAGGATTATAAGAGATAGGATTTATAATCATCGAGAAAGGGATAATTTGATTAGGGATAGTCAACACGATTTCAGTAAAGCGTTTGATAAGGTTCCTCACGATAAGCTATTGCAGAAGATATGGAGGCATGGGATTGAGGGTGATTTAGCGGTTTGGATCAGGAATTGGCTAGCTGTAAGAAGACAGAGGGTGGTGGTTGATGGGAAATGTTCATCCTGGAGTTCAGTTACTAGTGGTGTACCGCAAAGATCTGTTTTGGGGCCACTGCTGTTTGTCATTTTTATAAATGACCTGGGTGAGGGCGTAGAAGGATGGGTTAGTAAATTTGTGGATGACACTAAAGTCGGTGGAGTTGTGGACAGTGTGGAAGGTTGTTGCAGGTTTCAGAGAGACATAGATAAGCTGCAGTGCTGGGCTGAGAGGTGGCAAATGGAGTTCAATGCGGAAAAGTGTGAGGTGATTCACTTTGGAAGGAGTAACAGGATTACAGAGTACTGGGCTAATGGTAAGATACTTGGTAGCGTGGGTGAACAGAGAGATCTCGGTGTCCATGTGCATAGATCCCTGAAAGTTGGCACCCAGGTTGATAGGATTGTTAAGAAGGCGTACGGAGTGTTAGCTTTTATTGGTAGAGGGATTGCGTTTCGGAGCCAGGAGGTCATGTTGCACCTGTACAAAACTCTGGTGCGGCCGCACTTGGAGTATTGTGTACAGTTCTGGTCACCGCATTATAGGAAGGATGTGGAAGCATTGGAAAGGGTGCAGAGGAGATTTATTAGGATGTTGCCTGGTATGGAGGGAAAGTCTGGAGGAAGGGCTGAGGTGCTTGAGGTTGTTTTCGTTAGAGAGAAGAAGGTTAAGAGGTGACTTAATAGAGGCATACAAGATGATCAGAGGGTGGATAGTGAGAGTCTTTTTCCTCGGATGGTGATAGCTAGCACGAGGGGACATAGCTTTAAATTGAGGGGTGATAGGTATAGGACAGATGTCAGAGGTAGGTTCTTCACTCAGAGAGTAGTAAGGGCGTGGAATGCCCTGCCTGCAGCAGTAGTGGACTCGCCAACATTAAGGGCATTTAAATGGTCATTGGATAAACATATGGATGATATTGGAACAGTGTAGGTTAGATGAGCTTTAGATTGGTTTCACTGGTCGGCGCAACATCGAGGGTCGAAGGGCCTGTACTGCGCTGTAATGTTCTATGTTCTATGTTCTATCACCCCCTCAATATTTCCACCTCCCCCCTCCCGTTTCTCCCTGCCCTCTCCCTCTCCTACTCTTCATCCTGCTCCCTCCTTTCTTTGCCCCATCCCATCCCCACTTGCTCCATCTCTTTTCTCCGCCTCTCCTCCCGTCCACTCTTTCTCCTTCTCCACTTCCCCCCACCCTCCCCTTTTCCTCACTGCCCCGCTCCACTCTTCTCCCCCTCCTTCCGTTCCATCCCACTTCCACCCTCCCCACTTTGCCCTCTCCATCTTCCGCTCACTCACTCCATTCTATGCCCACCCTCCCCTCTTCTCCCACCTTCTCCCTCCCCTATTTCCACCCATCTCCTCTATTTTCCCCTCCCTCATCCTGTTCCCCCCCAACTTTTATCCCCTTGCTCACTCGCTCACTTTCCTCCCACCTCTACTTCCCTCCCCTTTCCCCCTCTCTCCACTCCTCTCTTTCCTGCCTCCCGCCCCTCTTCCCCAATACCCAGTCCCTCCCTGCCCTATTTCCTCCTCACTCCGCACTAATCCCTCCCTCCTCCTTTTCCCCTCCCCCTTTCCCTCCTCTTCCACCACTTTCCGCTTGCCTCCCCACTCAACCTTCTTTGCCCCCTCCCCCTTTCCCACTCCTCTCTCCCTCTTTGGCCCCCTCCTTTCCTCTTCTTCCCCTTTCCACCTTTCCTTTCACCTCTCTCGCCTTTGCGCCTCCCCCCCTCTTCCCCTCCCCTCACTTCGCCCTTCTCTCCTCCCCTCCACCTCTCTCCCATTTACCCGTCTCACTTTACCCGCTCCACTCCCTGACTTTCAGTAATATCAGTGAATTTATACAGACAAATATACTGTTTTTATATACTGTATCTACTTGTGTATTCCTATACCGTTCATAGAGAAGGAAACAAGAAAGTGCAGAATGTAGTGTTACAGTCAGAGCGAGGGTGCAGAGAAAGATCAACTTAATGCAAGCTAAGTCCATTCAAAAGTCTGATGGCAGCAGGGAAGAAGCTGTTCTTGAGTCAGCTGGTACATGACCTCAGACTTTTGTATGTTTTTTCCTGATAGAAGAAGGTGGAAGAGAGAAGGTCCGCGGTGCGTGGGGTCCTTGATTATGCTGGTTGCTTTGCCGAGGCAGTGGGAAGTGGAGACAGAGTCGATGGATGGGAGGCTGGTTTGTGAGAAGTGTTGGTCTACATTCACAACCTTTTGTAGTTGCTTGCGGTCTTGGGTAGAGCAGGAGCCATACCAAGCTGGGATACAACCTGAAAGAATGCTTTCTACAGTGCATCTGTAGAAGGTGGTGACAGTCATAGCTGACATGCTAATTTCCCTTCGTCTTCCGAGAAAGTAGAGGCGCTGGTGGGCTTTCTTAACTATAGTGTCTGCATGGGGGGGAGACCAGGACAGGTTGTTGGTGATCTGGACGCCTAAAAACTTGAAGCGTTCGACCATTTGTACTTCATCCCCGTTGATGTAGACAGGAGCATGCCCTCCTCAACACTTCCTGAAGTCGATGACTCTTTCTCCTTTATTTCGTTGACATTGAGGGAGAGATTATTGTCACTGCACCAGTTCACCAAGTTCTCTATCTCATTCCTGTACTCTGTCTCGTCATTGTTTGAGATCCGACCCACGACGGTGATGTCATCAGCAAACTCGAAAATCGAGTTTGAGGGGAATTTGACCGCACAGTCATATCCGAATAAGGGGTATAGTAGGGGGCTGGGAACACAGCCTTGTGGGGTACCGGTGTTGAGGATGATCATGGAGGAGATGTTGTTGCATATCCTTACAGATTGTAGTGTGTGGGTTCGGAAGTTCAGAATCCAGTCGCAGAGGGAGAAGCCGAGGCCCAGGCCATGGAGTTTGGAGATGCTTTTCAGAGGAATAATGGTGTTGAAGGCTCCCTTCCCTCTTTCAGTCAATAAAAAGGAGTCTGACATAGGTGTCTTTGTTATCGAGGTGTACCAGGGCTGAGTGTAAGGCCATGGAGATGGTGTCTGCTGTGGACCTGTTGCGGCGGTAGATGTGTGAGTGGAAAGAGATAACTTCTATACCTTGATAGGGAAATGTCAATTACTTGTAATCAAATCTGAAACGATGTCTGCTTGTGTATTCCTGAATTCTGTAATCGGGCTGGCCAGTGCCTGGCATTTCAAAGGTCCACCCATAGCTTGAGGAAACAGCTGCTGTGGAAACTCCGTAACGTGGTCTCACGAATTGAAGGGAACAAAGTCGTCATAAATTCAAAGGTTGGACAGCAGAGCGCAGCACAACAGAGTACGACACTGTCTGAGGGTCACTACAGTCAGAATGCTGCCCTGTTAGAGGGCCAGTCCTGACGGAGTGCTGCACTATCAGAGAGTCAGTACTGAGGGAGTGCTGCACTGTCAGAGGGTCAATACTGAGGGAGTGCTGCACTGTCAGAGGGTCAGTACTGAGGGAGTGCTGCACTGTCAGAGGGTCAGTACTGAGGGAGTGCCGCACTGTCAGAGGGTCAGTACTGAGGGAGCGCTGCACTGTCAGAGGGTCAGTCCTGAGGGAGTGCTACAGTGTCAGAGGGTCAGTACTGAGGGAGTGCCGCACTGTCAGAGGGTCAGTGCTGAGGGAGTGCCGCACTGTCAGAGGGTCAGTGCTGAGGGAGTGCTGCACTGTCAGAGGGTCAGTACTGAGGGAGTGCCGCACTATCAGAGATTCAGTACTGAGGGAGTGCTGCACTGTCAGAGGGTCAGTACTGAGGGAGTGCCGCACTGTCAGAGGGTCAGTACTGAAGGAGTGGTGCACTGTCAGTGGGTCAGTGCTGAGGGAGTGCTGCACAGTCAGCGGGTCAGTGCTGAGGGAGTGCCGCACTGTCAGAGGGTCAGTGCTGAGGGAGTGCTGCACTATCAGAGGGTCAGTACTGAAGGAGTGCTGCACTGTCAGAGGGTCAGTACTGAGCAGTGCCGCACTGTCAGAGCGTCAGTGCTGAGGAGTGCTGCACTGACAGAGTGTCAGTGCTGAGGTACTGCTGCACGGTCAGAGGGTCAGTGCTGAGGGAGTGCTGCACTGTCAGAGGGTCAGGACTGAGGGAGTGCTGCACTGTTGGAGTGTAAGTGCTCAGGGTGCGTTTCACTGTCGGAGGGTCAGTAGTGAAGGAACACAGTATATTCTGAGCTGATGTTCTACTGGGCAGTTGATGGGACCAGCTCGAGAAATGATATGAAACCCAGAACCTTACCAGACAAACTCGGAGGGAGCGAGTGAAACACACAACGTGAAAATAATAGGCGAAGTGCCTTTAACATCGATGTAAGAGAGCAAACAGCATTCTCAGTTTAACATTTCATTTATTAGCTGATCTTTCTCTGACTTCTATCAATAACACTGCCCAAAGTGATCCCTTCAAATGAAATGTGGCTGAGGAATGTTTGTTTCTGAGATGCAGATTATTACAATGTATATTCACCATGCAAGGCAGAACAATGATGTTTATGCACTAACATGCACAGATCTCGGTGTGAATGATGAAGGTGTTATTGTGAATCAATCATTACAGTTAACTTTCAGTAAACAAGGTATTTCAGGGAAGGGTGCGGCAGCGAATGACATTCACTCACTCGGACATTCAGTCCTTTGTTGCTGTGCTGGTTGTGTGAAATGTCCATACCATTAATCACAATCCCTTTTCTCTATCCATATGTCCTTCGAAATGTTTTCCTTCCAGATTGTACACATTTCCCTTTGGAAAGATAATGTTGAATCTTATTTGAGGATCGCAGCAAGTCACTGAATCAAATCATTTCCCATATTCTTCCCAATTGTTTCCTGTCGGGTGATCCGCATTCTGAATCCTTGAGAACGAGCGCTGCACTGTCAGAGGGTCAGTGCTGAGGGATTCCCGCACTGTCAGAGGGTCAGTACTGAGGGAGTGCCGCACTGTCAGAGGGTCAGTGGTGAGGGAGTGCTGCACTGCCAGAGGGTCAGTGCTGAGGGAGTGCTGCACTGTCAGAGGGTCAATGCTGAGGGAGTGCTGCACTGTCAGAGGGTCAGTACTGAGGGAGTGCTACACTGTCAGAGGGTCAGTGCTGAGGGAGTGCTGCACTGTCAGAGGGTCAGTGCTGAGGGAGTGCTGCACTGTCAGAGGGTCAGTACTGAGGGAGTGCTGCACTGTCAGAGGGTCAGTGCTGAGGAGTGCCGCACTGTCAGAGGGTCAGTGCTGAGGGAGTGCGGCACTGTCAGAGGGTCAGTACTGAGGGAGTGCCGCACTGTCAGAGGGTCAGTACTGAGGGAGTGCCGCACTGTCAGAGGCTCAGTACTGAGGGAGTGCCGCACTGTCAGAGGGTCAGTGCTGAGGGAGTGCTGCATTGTCAGAGGCTCAGTACTGAGGGAGTGCTGCACTGTCAGAGGGTCAGTACTGAGGGAGTGCCGCACTGTCAGAGGGTCAGTACTGAGCAGTGCCGCACTGTCAGAGGGTCAGTGCTGAGGAGTGCTGCACTGACAGAGGGTCAGTGCTGAGGGAGTGCCGCACTGTCAGAGGCTCAGTACTGAGGGAGTGCTGCACTGACAGAGGGTCAGTGCTGAGGGAGTGCCGCACTGTCAGAGGCTCAGTGCTGAGGCAGTGCTACACTGTCAGAGGGTCAGTGCTGAGGAGGTGCTGCACTGTCAGAGGGTCAGTACTGAGGGAGTGCTGCACTGTCAGAGGGTCAGTACTGAGGGAGTGCCGCACTGTCAGAGGGTCAGTACTGATCAGTGCCGCACTGTCAGAGGGTCAGTGCTGAGGAGTGCTGCACTGACAGAGGGTCACTGCTGAGGGAGTTCCGTACTGTCAGAGGCTCAGTACTGAGGGACTGCCGCACTGTCAGAGGGTCAGTACTGAGGGAGTGCTGCACTGTCAGAGGGTCAGTGCTGAGAGAGTGCTGCACTGACAGAGGGTCAGTGCTGAGGGAGTGCCGCACTGTCAGAGGCTCAGTACTGAGGGAGTGCTGCACTGACAGAGGGTCAGTGCTGAGGGAGTGCCGCACTGTCAGAGGCTCAGTACTGAGGGAGTGCCGCACTGTCAGAGGGTCAGTGCTGAGGGAGTGCTGCACTGTTGGAGTGTAAGTGCTCAGGGTGCGTTTCACTGTCGGAGGGTCAGTAGTGAAGGAACACAGTATATTCTGAGCTGATGTTCTACTGGGCAGTTGATGGGACCAGCTCGAGAAATGATATGAAACCCAGAACCTTACCAGACAAACTCGGAGGGAGCGAGTGAAACACACAACCTGAAAATAATAGGCGAAGTGCCTTTAACATCGATGTAAGAGAGCAAACAGCATTCTCAGTTTAACATTTCATTTATTAGCTGATCTTTCTCTGACTTCTATCAATAACACTGCCCAAAGTGATCCCTTCAAATGAAACGTGGCTGAGGAATGTTTGTTTCTGAGATGCAGATTATTACAATGTATATTCCCCATGCAAGGCAGAACAATGATGTTTATGCACAAACATGCACAGATCTCGGTGTGAATGATGAAGGTGTTATTGTGAATCAATCATTACAGTTAACTTTCAGTAAACAAGGTATTTCAGGGAAGGGTGCGGCAGCGAATGACATTCACTCACTCGGACATTCAGTCCTTTGTTGCTGTGCTCGTTGTGTGAAATGTCCATACCATTAATCACAATCCCTTTTCTCTATCCATTTGTCCTTCGAAATGTTTTCCTTCCAGATTGTACACATTTCCCTTTGGAAAGATAATGTTGAATCTTATTTGAGGATCGCAGCAAGTCACTGAATCAAATCATTTCCCATATTCTTCCCAATTGTTTCCTGTCGGGTGATCCGCATTCTGAATCCTTGAGAACGAGCGCTGCACTGTCAGAGGGTCAGTGCTGAGGGATTCACGCACTGTCAGAGGGTCAGTACTGAGGGAGTGCCGCACTGTCAGAGGGTCAGTGGTGAGGGAGTGCTGCACTGCCAGAGGGTCAGTGCTGAGGGAGTGCTGCACTGTCAGAGGGTCAATGCTGAGGGAGTGCTGCACTGTCAGAGGGTCAGTACTGAGGGAGTGCTGCACTGTCAGAGGGTCAGTGCTGAGGAGTGCCGCACTGTCAGAGGGTCAGTGCTGAGGGAGTGCGGCACTGTCAGAGGGTCAGTACTGAGGGAGTGCTGCACTGTCAGAGGGTCAGTACTGAGGGAGTGCCGCACTGTCAGAGGCTCAGTACTGAGGGAGTGCCGCACTGTCAGAGGGTCAGTGCTGAGGGAGTGCTGCACTGTCAGAGGCTCAGTACTGAGGGAGTGCTGCACTGTCAGAGGGTCAGTACTGAGGGAGTGCCGCACTGTCAGAGGGTCAGTACTGAGCAGTGCCGCACTGTCAGAGGGTCAGTGCTGAGGAGTGCTGCACTGACAGAGGGTCAGTGCTGAGGGAGTGCCGCACTGTCAGAGGCTCAGTACTGAGGGAGTGCTGCACTGACAGAGGGTCAGTGCTGAGGGAGTGCCGCACTGTCAGAGGCTCAGTGCTGAGGCAGTGCTACACTGTCAGAGGGTCAGTGCTGAGGAGGTGCTGCACTGTCAGAGGGTCAGTACTGAGGGAGTGCTGCACTGTCAGAGGGTCAGTACTGAGGGAGTGCCGCACTGTCAGAGGGTCAGTACTGATCAGTGCCGCACTGTCAGAGGGTCAGTGCTGAGGAGTGCTGCACTGACAGAGGGTCACTGCTGAGGGAGTTCCGTACTGTCAGAGGCTCAGTACTGAGGGACAGCCGCACTGTCAGAGGGTCAGTACTGAGGGAGTGCTGCACTGTCAGAGGGTCAGTGCTGAGAGAGTGCTGCACTGTCAGAGGGTCAGTGCTGAGGGAGTGCTGCACTGTTGGAATGTAAGTGCTCAGGGTGCGTTTCACTGTCGGAGGGTCAGTAGTGAAGGAACACAGTATATTCTGAGCTGATGTTCGACTGGGCAGTTGATGGGACCAGCTCGAGAAATGATATGAAACCCAGAACCTTACCAGACAAACTCGGAGGGAGCGAGTGAAACACACAACCTGAAAATAATAGGCGAAGTGCCTTTAACATCGATGTAAGAGAGCAAACAGCATTCTCAGTTTAACATTTCATTTATTAGCTGATCTTTCTCTGACTTCTATCAATAACACTGCCCAAAGTGATCCCTTCAAATGAAACGTGGCTGAGGAATGTTTGTTTCTGAGATGCAGATTATTACAATGTATATTCCCCATGCAAGGCAGAACAATGATGTTTATGCACAAACATGCACAGATCTCGGTGTGAATGATGAAGGTGTTATTGTGAATCAATCATTACAGTTAACTTTCAGTAAACAAGGTATTTCAGGGAAGGGTGCGGCAGCGAATGACATTCACTCACTCGGACATTCAGTCCTTTGTTGCTGTGCTCGTTGTGTGAAATGTCCATACCATTAATCACAATCCCTTTTCTCTATCCATTTGTCCTTCGAAATGTTTTCCTTCCAGATTGTACACATTTCCCTTTGGAAAGATAATGTTGAATCTTATTTGAGGATCGCAGCAAGTCACTGAATCAAATCATTTCCCATATTCTTCCCAATTGTTTCCTGTCGGGTGATCCGCATTCTGAATCCTTGAGAACGAGCGCTGCACTGTCAGAGGGTCAGTGCTGAGGGATTCACGCACTGTCAGAGGGTCAGTACTGAGGGAGTGCCGCACTGTCAGAGGGTCAGTGGTGAGGGAGTGCTGCACTGCCAGAGGGTCAGTGCTGAGGGAGTGCTGCACTGTCAGAGGGTCAATGCTGAGGGAGTGCTGCACTGTCAGAGGGTCAGTACTGAGGGAGTGCTGCACTGTCAGAGGGTCAGTGCTGAGGAGTGCCGCACTGTCAGAGGGTCAGTGCTGAGGGAGTGCGGCACTGTCAGAGGGTCAGTACTGAGGGAGTGCCGCACTGTCAGAGGGTCAGTACTGAGGGAGTGCCGCACTGTCAGAGGCTCAGTACTGAGGGAGTGCCGCACTGTCAGAGGGTCAGTGCTGAGGGAGTGCTGCACTGTCAGAGGCTCAGTACTGAGGGAGTGCTGCACTGTCAGAGGGTCAGTACTGAGGGAGTGCCGCACTGTCAGAGGGTCAGTACTGAGCAGTGCCGCACTGTCAGAGGGTCAGTGCTGAGGAGTGCTGCACTGACAGAGGGTCAGTGCTGAGGGAGTGCCGCACTGTCAGAGGCTCAGTACTGAGGGAGTGCTACACTGACAGAGGGTCAGTGCTGAGGGAGTGCCGCACTGTCAGAGGCTCAGTGCTGAGGCAGTGCTACAATGTCAGAGGGTCAGTGCTGAGGAGGTGCTGCACTGTCAGAGGGTCAGTACTGAGGGAGTGCTGCACTGTCAGAGGGTCAGTACTGAGGGAGTGCCGCACTGTCAGAGGGTCAGTACTGATCAGTGCCGCACTGTCAGAGGGTCAGTGCTGAGGAGTGCTGCACTGACAGAGGGTCACTGCTGAGGGAGTTCCGTACTGTCAGAGGCTCAGTACTGAGGGACAGCCGCACTGTCAGAGGGTCAGTACTGAGGGAGTGCTGCACTGTCAGAGGGTCAGTGCTGAGAGAGTGCTGCACTGTCAGAGGGTCAGTGCTGAGGGAGTGCTGCACTGTTGGAATGTAAGTGCTCAGGGTGCGTTTCACTGTCGGAGGGTCAGTAGTGAAGGAACACAGTATATTCTGAGCTGATGTTCGACTGGGCAGTTGATGGGACCAGCTCGAGAAATGATATGAAACCCAGAACCTTACCAGACAAACTCGGAGGGAGCGAGTGAAACACACAACCTGAAAATAATAGGCGAAGTGCCTTTAACATCGATGTAAGAGAGCAAACAGCATTCTCAGTTTAACATTTCATTTATTAGCTGATCTTTCTCTGACTTCTATCAATAACACTGCCCAAAGTGATCCCTTCAAATGAAACGTCGCTGAGGAATGTTTGTTTCTGAGATGCAGATTATTACAATGTATATTCCCCATGCAAGGCAGAACAATGATGTTCATGCACTAACATGCACAGATCTCGGTGTGAATGCTGAAGGTGTTATTGTGAATCAATCATTACAGTTGACTTTCAGGAAACAAGGTATTCCAGGGAAGGGTGCGGCAGCGAATGACATTCACTCACTCGGACATTCAGTCCTTTGTAGCTGAGCTGGTTGTGTGAAATGTCCATGCCATTAATCACAATCCCTTTTCTCGATCCATATGTCCTTCGAAATGTTTTCCTTCCAGATTGTACACATTTCCCTTTGGAAAGATAATGTTGAATCTTATTTGAGGATCGCAGCAAGTCACTGAATCAAATCATTTCCCATATTCTTTCGAATTGTTTCCTGTCGGGTGATCCGCATTCTGAATCCTTGAGAACGAGCGCTGCACTGTCAGTGGGTCAGTACTGAGGGATTCCCGCACTGTCAGAGGGTCAGTACTGAGGGAGTGCCGCACTGTCAGAGGGTCAGTGGTGAGGGAGTGCTGCACTGCCAGAGGGTCAGTGCTGAGGGAGTGCTGCACTGTCAGAGGGTCAGTGCTGAGGGAGTGCTGCACTGTCAGAGGGTCAGTACTGAGGGAGTGCTACACTGTCAGAGGGTCAGTGCTGAGGGAGTGCTGCACTGTCAGAGGGTCAGTGCTGAGGGAGTGCGGCACTGTCAGAGGGTCAGTGCTGAGGGAGTGCTGCACTGTCAGAGGGTCAGTGCTGAGGGAGTGCTGCACTGTCAGAGGGTCAGTACTGAGGGAGTGCTACACTGTCAGAGGGTCAGTGCTCAGGAGTGCCGCACTGTCAGAGGGTCAGTGCTGAGGAGTGCCGCACTGTCCGAGGGTCAGTGCTGAGGGAGTGCGGCACTGTCAGAGGGTCAGTACTGAGGGAGTGCCGCACTGTCAGAGGGTCAGTACTGAGGGAGTGCTACACTGTCAGAGGGTCAGTACTGAGTGAGTGCCGCACTGTCAGAGGCTCAGTACTGAGGGAGTGCCGCACTGTCAGAGGGTCAGTGCTGAGGGAGTGCTGCACTGTCAGAGTCTCAGTACTGAGGGAGTGCTGCACTGTCAGAGGGTCAGTACTGAGGGAGTGCCGCACTGTCAGAGGGTCAGTACTGAGCAGTGCCGCACTGTCAGAGGGTCAGTGCTGAGGCAGTGCTACACTGTCAGAGGGTCAGTACTGAGGGAGTGCTGCACTGTCAGAGGGTCAGTACTGAGGGAGTGCTGCACTGTCACAGGGTCAGTACTGAGGGAGTGCCGCACTGTCAGAGGGTCAGTACTGAGCAGTGCCGCACCGTCAGAGGGTCAGTGCTGGGGAGTGCTGCACTGACAGAGGGTCACTGCTGAGGGAGTGCCGTACTGTCAGAGGCTCAGTACTGAGGGACTGCCGCACTGTCAGAGGGTCAGTACTGAGGGAGTGCTGCACTGTCAGAGGGTCAGTGCTGAGAGAGTGCTGCACTGACAGAGGGTCAGTGCTGAGGGAGTGCCGCACTGTCAGAGGCTCAGTACTGAGGGAGTGCTGCACTGACAGAGGGTCAGTGCTGAGGGAGTGCCGCACTCTCTGAGGCTCAGTACTGAGGGAGTGCCGCACTGTCAGAGGGTCAGTACAGAGGGAGTGCTGCACTGTCAGAGGGTCAGTACTGAGGGAGTGCCGCACTGTCAGAGGGTCAGTACTGAGGGAGTGCTGCACTGTCAGAGGATCAGTAATGAGGGAGTGCTGCGCTTTTAGAGGGTGAGTGCTGAGGGAGTGCTGCACTGTCAGAGGGTCCGTGCTGTGGGAGTCCCGCACTTCAGAGGGTCAGTACTGAGGAGTGCCGCACTTTCAGAGGGTCAGTGCCTAGGGAGTGCCGCACTGTCAGAGGGTCAGTACTGAGGGAGTGCTGCACTGTCAGAGGGTCAATACTGAGGGAGTGGCGCACTGTCAGATGGTCAGTGCTGAGTTAGTGCCGCACTGTCAGAGGGTCAGTGCTGAGGGAGTGCCGCACTGACAGAGGGTCAGTGCTGAGGGAGCGCCGCACTCTCAGAGGGTCAGTACAGAGGGAGTCCTGCACTGTCAGTGGGTCAGTACTGAGCAGTGCCGCACTGTCAGAGGGTCAGTACTGAGGGAGTGTCGCACTGTCAGATGGTCAGTACTGAGGGAGTGCTACACTGTCAGAGGGTCAGTACTGAGTGAGTGCCGCACTGTCAGAGGCTCAGTACTGAGGGAGTGCCGCACTGTCAGAGGGTCAGAGCTGAGGGAGTGCTGCACTGTCAGAGGCTCAGTACTGAGGGAGTGCTGAACTGTCAGAGGGTCAGTACTGAGGGAGTGCCGCACTGTCAGAGGGTCAGTACTGAGCAGTGCCGCACTGTCAGAGGGTCAGTGCTGAGGCAGTGCTGCACTGTCAGAGGGTCAGAACTGAGGGAGTGCTGCACTGTCAGAGAGTCAGTACTGAGGGAGTGCTGCACTGTCAGAGGGTCAGTACTGAGTAGTGCCGCACTGTCAGAGGGTCAGTGCTGAGGAGTGCTGCACTGACAGAGGGTCACTGCTGAGGGAGTACCGTACTGTCAGAGGCTCAGTACTGAGGGACTGCCGCACTGTCAGAGGGTCAGTACTGAGGGAGTGCTGCACTGTCAGAGGGTCAGTGCTGAGAGAGTGCTGCACTGACAGAGGGTCAGTGCTGAGGGAGTGCCGCACTGTCAGAGGCTCAGTACTGAGGGAGTGCTGCACTGACAGAGGGTCAGTGCTGAGGGAGTGCCGCACTGTCAGAGGCTCAGTACTGAGGGAGTGCCGCACTGTCAGAGGTTCAGTGTAGAGGCAGTGCTGCACTGTCAGAGGGTCAGGACTGAGGGAGTGCTGCACTGTCAGAGGATCAGTAATGAGGGAGTGCTGCGCTTTTAGAGGGTGAGTGCTGAGGGAGTGCTGCACTGTCAGAGGGTCCGTGCTGTGGGAGTCCCGCACTTCAGAGGGTCAGTACTGAGGAGTGCCGCACTGTCAGAGGGTCAATACTGAGGGAGTGGCGCACTGTCAGATGGTCAGTGCTGAGTTAGTGCCGCACTGTCAGAGGGTCAGTGCTGAGGGAGTGCCGCACTGTCAGAGGGTCAGTACTGAGGGAGTGCTGCACTGTCAGAGGGTCAATACTGAGGGAGTGGCGCACTGTCAGAGGGTCAGTGCTGAGTTAATGCCGTACTGTCAGAGGGTCAGTGCTGTGGGAGTCCTGCACTGTCAGAGGGTCAGTGCTGAGGGAGCGCCGCACTCTCAGAGGGTCAGTACAGAGGGAGTCCTGCACTGTCACTGGGTCAGTACTGAGGAGTGCCGCACTGTCAGAGGGTCAGTACTGAGGGAGTGCTGCACTGTCAGAGGGTCAGTGCTGAGGGATTCCCGCACTGTCAGAGGGTCAGTGCTGAGTTAGTGCCGCACTGTCAGAGGGTCAGTGCTGAGGGAGTCCTGCACTGTCAGAGGGTCAGTGCTGAGTGTGTGCCGCACTCTCAGAGGGTCAGTGCTGAGGGAGTGCTGCACTGTTGGAGTGTAAGTGCTCAGGGTGCGTTTCACTGTCGGAGGGTCAGTAGTGAAGGAACACAGTATATTCTGAGCTGATGTTCTACTGGGCAGTTGATGGGACCAGCTCGAGAAATGATATGAAACCCAGAACCTTACCAGACAAACTCGGAGGGAGCGAGTCAAACACTCAACGTGAAAATAATAGGCTAAGTGCCTTTAACATCGATGTCAGAGAGCAAACAGCATTCTCAGTTAAACATTTCATTTATTTGCTGATCTTTCTCTGACTTCTATCAATAACACTGCCCAAAGTGCTCCCTTCAAATGAAACGTGGCTGAGGAATGTTTGTTTCTGAGATGCAGATTATTACAATGTATATTCCCCATGCAAGGCAGAACAATGATCATAGAAATCATACAAACCCTACAGTACAGAAAGAGGCCGTTCGGCCCATCAAGTCCGCACCGACCACAATCCCACCCATGCCCCACCCCCATATCCCTACACATTTTACCCGCTAATCCCTCTAATCTATGCATCCCAGGACACGAAGGGGCAATTTTAGCATGGCCAATCAACCTAACCCGCACATCTTTGGACTGTGGGAGGAAACCGGAGCACCCGGAGGAAACCCACGCAGACACGAGGAGAATGTGCAAACTCCACACAGACAGTGACCCAAGCTGGGAATCGAACCCAGGTCCCTGGAGCTGTGAAGCAGCAGTGCGAACCACTGTGCTACCGTGCCGCCCCTAACATAGAAAAGAACCATAGAACATGCACAGATCTCGGTGTGAATGATGAAGGTGTTATTGTGAATCAATCATTACAGTTGACTTTAAGTACACAAGGTATTCCAGGGAAGGGTGCAGCAGCGAATGACATTCACTCACTCGGACATTCAGTCCTTTGAAGCTGTGCTGGTTGTGTGAAATGTCCATGCCATTAATCACAATCCCTTTTCTCGATCCATATATCCTTCGAAATGTTTTCCTTCCAGATTGTACACAATTCCCTTTGGAAAGATAATGTTGAATCTTATTTGAGAATCGCAGCAACTCACCGAATCAAATTATTTCCCATATTCTTCCCAATTGTTTCCTTTATGGTGATTCGAATTCTGAATCCTTCATAACGAGTGCTGCACTGTCAGAGGGTCAGTACTGAGGGAGTGCCGCACTGTCAGAGGCTCAGTACTGAGGGAGTGCTGCACTGTCAGAGGGTCAGTACTGAGGGAGTGCTGCACTGTCAGAGGGTCAGTGCTGAGGAGTGCTGCACTGACAGAGTGTCAGTGCTGAGGGACTGCTGCACTGTCAGAGGTTCAGAGCTGAGGGAGTGCCGCACTGTTGGAGTGTAAGTGCTCAGGGTGCGTTTCACTGTCACAGGGTCAGTAGTGAAGGAACACAGTATATTCTGAGCTGATGTTCTACTGGGCAGTTGATGGGACCAGCTCGAGAAATGATATGAAACCCAGAACCTTACCAGACAAACTCGGAGGGAGCGAGTGAAACACACAACGTGAAAATAATAGGCTTCGTGCCTTTTACATCGATGTAAGAGAGCAAACAGCATTCTCAGTTTAACATTTCATTTATTAGCTGATCTTTCTCTGACTTCTATCAATAACACTGCCCAAAGTGCTCCCTTCAAATGAAACGTGGCTGAGGAATGTTTGTTTCTGAGATGCAGATTATTAGAACATAAGAACATAAGAACATAAGAAATAGGAGCAGGAGTAGGCCATCTAGCCCCTCGAGCCTGCCCCGCCATTCAATAAGATCATGGCTGATCTGACGTGGATCAGTACCACTTACCCGCCTGATCCCCATAACCCTTAATTCCCTTACCGATCAGGAATCCATCCATCCGCGCTTTAAACATATTCAGCGAGGTAGCCTCCACCACCTCAGTGGGCAGAGAATTCCAGAGATTCACCACCCTCTGGGAGAAGAAGTTCCTCCTCAACTCTGTCTTAAACCGACCCCCCTTTATTTTGAGGCTGTGTCCTCTAGTTTTAACTTCCTTACTAAGTGGAAAGAATCTCTCCGCCTCCACCCTATCCAGCCCCCGCATTATCTTATAAGTCTCCATAAGATCCCCCCTCATCCTTCTAAACTCCAACGAGTACAAACCCAATCTCCTCAGCCTCTCCTCATAATCCAAACCCCTCATCTCCGGTATCAACCTGGTGAACCTTCTCTGCACTCCCTCCAATGCCAATATATCCTTCCTCATATAAGGGGACCAATACTGCACACAGTATTCCAGCTGCGGCCTCACCAATGCCCTGTACAGGTGCATCAAGACATCCCTGCTTTTATATTCTATCCCCTTCGCAATATAGGCCAACATCCCATTTGCCTTCTTGATCACCTGTTGTACCTGCAGACTGGGCTTTTGCGTCTCATGCACAAGGACCCCCAGGTCCCTTTGCACGGTAGCATGTTTTAATTTGTTTCCATTGAGATAGTAATCCCATTTGTTATTATTTCCTCCAAAGTGTATAACCTCGCATTTATCAACGTTATACTCCATTTGCCATATCCTCGCCCACTCACTCAGCCTGTCCAAATCTCTCTGCAGATCTTCTCCGTCCTCCACACGATTCACTTTTCCACTTATCTTTGTGTCGTCTGCAAACTTCGTTACCCTACACTCCGTCCCCTCCTCCAGATCATCTATATAAATGGTAAATAGTTGCGGCCCGAGTACCGATCCCTGCGGCACGCCACTAGTTACCTTCCTCCAACCGGAAAAACACCCATTTATTCCGACTCTTTGCTTCCTGTCGGATAGCCAGTCCCCAATCCACTTTAACACACTACCCCCAACTCCGTGTGCCCTAATCTTCTTCAGTAGCCTTTTATGGGGCACCTTATCAAACGCCTTTTGGAAATCCAAAAACACCGCATCCACCGGTTCTCCTCCATCAACCGCCCTAGTCACATCTTCATAAAAATCCAACATGTTTGTCAAGCACGACTTTCCCCTCATGAATCCATGCTGCGTCTGATTGATCGAACCATTTCTATCCAGATGCCCTGCTATCTCCTCTTTAATAATGGATTCCAGCATTTTCCCTACTACAGACGTTAAGCTGACCGGCCTATAGTTACCCGCCTTTTGTCTCCTTCCTTTTTTAAACAGCGGCGTAACATTAGCCGTTTTCCAATCAACCGGCACTACCCCAGAATGCAACGAGTTTTGATAAATAATCACTAACGCATCCACTATTACCTCTGACATTTCTTTCAATACCCTGGGATGCATTCCATCCGGACCCGGGGACTTGTCCACCTTCAGTCCCATTAGTCTACCCAGCACTGCCTCTCTGGTTACATTAATTGTATTAAGTATTTCTCCTGCTGCCAACCCTCTATCGTTAATATTTGGCAAACTATTTGTGTCCTCCACCGTGAAGACCGACACAAAAAACTTATTTAAAGACTCAGCCATATCCTCATTTCCCACTATTAACTCCCCCCTCTCGTCCTCCAAGGGTCCAACATTCACTCTAGCCACTCTATTCCTTTTTATATATTTATAAAAACTTTTACTATCATTTTTTATATTAATTGCTAGCCTAGCTTCATAGTCTATCCTTCCTTTCTTTATCGCTTTCTTAGTCTCTCTTTGTTGTTTCTTAAATTTTTCCCAATCACTTGTTTCTCCACTATTTTTGGCCACTCTGTACGCAGCTGTTTTTATTTTAATACTCTCCTTTATTTCCTTCGTTATCCACGGCTGGTTCTCCCTTTTCTTGCAATCCTTGTTTTTTGCTGGAATATATTTTTGCTGAGAACTGAAAAGGATCTCCTTAAAAATCCTCCACTGTTCCTCAGCTATCCTACCTGCCAGCCTGCTCTCCCAGTCTACCTTAGCCAATTCATCCCTCATCCTATCATATTTCCCTCTGTTCAAACAGAGGACACTGGTTTGGGACCAAACTTTCTCCTCTTCCATCTGAATCAGAAATTCGACCATATTGTGGTCACTAGACCCAAGAGGGTCCTTCACAATAAGATCCTTAATTCTACCTACCTCGTTACACAATACCAGATCCAAAATAGCTCGTTCCCTCGTCGGTTCCGTAACATGCTGTTCAAGGAAACTATCCCGACAGCATTCTAAGAACTCTTCCTCCATTCCACCCTTACCGACTTGAGTCTGCCAGTCAATGTGCATGTTGAAGTCCCCCATGATTATTGCCGTTCTGTTTTTACACGCATCCCTTATCTGCTTGTTTATAGCCCTCCCCACCTCAACATTATTATTTGGGGGCCTATATACCACACCTACTAGTGTCTTTCTCCCTCTACTATTCCTCATCTCTACCCATAACGATTCCACGTTTTGTTCCTCAGAGCCTATGTCATCCCTCAGTACTACCCTGATATTATCTCTTATTAATAGCGCGACCCCACCACCTTTTCCTTCCTGTCTATTCTTCCTAAACGCCTGATACCCCTGGATATTCATCTCCCAGTCCTGGTCACCTTTCAGCCACGTTTCTGTAATGGCCACTAGATCGTACCCACTCGTGCTGATTTGCACCATCAACTCATTTACCTTGTTCCGAATGCTTCGTGCATTCAGGCAAAGTGTCCTTATTCCAGCTTTTATCTGGACCCGCTTTGATGAGATTATTACAATGTATATTCCCCATGCAAAGCAGAACAATGATGTTCATGCACTAACATGCACAGATCTCGGTGTGAATGATGAAGGTGTTATTGTGAATCAATCATTACAGTTGACTTTAAGTACACAAGGTATTCCAGGGAAGGGTGCGGCAGCGAATGACATTCACTTACCCGGACATTCAGTCCTTTGAAGCTGTGCTGGTTGTGTGAAATGTCCATGCCATGAATCACAATCCCTTTTCTCGATCCATATGTCCTTCGAAATGTTTTCCTTCCAGATTGTACACAATTCCCTTTGGAAAGACAATGTTGAATCGTATTTGAGGATCGCAGCAAGTCACTGAATCAAATCATTTCCCATACTCTTCCCAATTGTTTCCTGTCGGGTGATCCGCATTCTGAATCCTTTACAACGAGCGCTGCACTGTCAGTGGGTCAGTACTGAGGGAGTGCCGCACTGTCAGAGGGTCAGTGCTGAGGGAGTGCTGCACTGTCAGAGGGTCAGTACTGAGGGAGTGCTGCACTGTCGGAGGGTCAGTGCTGAGGGAGTGCCGAACTGTCAGAAGGTCAGTGCTGAGTGAGTGCCTCACTGTCAGAGGGTCAGTGCTGAGGGAGCGCGGCACTGTCAGAGGGTCAGTACTGAGGGAGTGCCGCACTGTCAGAGGGTCAGTGCTGAGGGAGTGCCGCACTGTCAGAGGGTCAGTACTGAAGGAGTACCGCACTGTCAGAGGGTCAGTGCTGAGGGAGTGCCTCACTGTCAGAGGGTCAGTGCTGAGGGAGCGCGGCACTGTCAGAGGGTCAGTACTGAGGGAGTGCCGAACTTACAGAGGGTCAGTGCTGAGGGAGTGCCGCACTGTCAGAGGGTCAGTACTGAGGGAGTGCCGCACTGTCAGAGGGTCAGTCCTGAGGGAGTGCCGCACTGTCAGAGGGTCAGTGCTGAGGAGTGCTGCACTGACAGAGTGTCAGTACTGAGGGAGTGCCGAACTTACAGAGGGTCAGTGCTGAGGGAGTGCCGCACTGTCAGAGGGTCAGTACTGAGGGAGTGCCGCACTGTCAGAGGGTCAGTCCTGAGGGAGTGCCGCACTGTCAGAGGGTCAGTGCTGAGGGAGTGCTGCACTGTCAGAGGGTCAGTACTGAGCAGTGCCGCACTGTCAGAGGGTCAGTGCTGAGGGAGTGCTACACTGTTGGAGGGTAAGTGCTCAGGGTGCGTTTCACTGTCACAGGGTCAGTAGTGAAGGAACACAGTATATTCTGAGCTGATGTTCTACTGGGCAGTTGATGGGACCAGCTCGAGAAATGATATGAAACCCAGAACCTTACCAGACAAACTCGGAGGGAGCGAGTGAAACACACAACGTGAAAATAAGAGGCGAAGTGCCTTTAACATCGATGTAAGAGAGCAAACAGCATTCTCAGTTAAAAAATTCATTTATTAGCTGATCTTTCTCTGACTTCTATCAATAACACTGCCCAAAGTGATCCCTTCAAATGAAACGTGGCTGAGGAATGTTAGTTTCTGAGATGCAGATTATTACAACATATAGAAACATAGAAACATAGAAACCCTACAGTGCAGAAGGAGGCCATTCGGCCCATCGAGTCTGCACCGACCACAATCCCACCCAGGCCCTACCCTCACATATTTACCCGCTAATCCCTCTAACTGCACATCTCAGGGACAATTTTTAACCTGGCCAATCAACCTAACCCGCACATCTTTGGACTGTGGGAGGAAACCGGAGCACCCGGAGGAAACCCACGCAGACACGAGGAGAATGTGCAAACTCCACACAGACAGTGACCCGAGCCGGGAATATTCCCCATGCAAGGCAGAACAATGATGTTTATGCACTAACATGCACAGATCTCGGTGTGAATGATGAAGGTGTTATTGTGAATCAATCATTACAGTTAACTTTAAGTACACAAGGTATTCCAGGGAAGCGTGCGGCAGCGAATGACATTCACTCACCGGGCCATTCAGTCCTTTGTTGCTGTGCTGGTTGTGTGAAATGTCCATGCCATTAATCACAATCCCTTTTCTCTATCCATATGTCCTTCGAAATGTTTTCCTTCCAGATTGCACACAATTCCCATTGGAAAGATAATGTTGAATCTTATTTGAGGATCACAGCAAGTCACTGAATCAAATCATTTCCCATATTCTTTCGAATTGTTTCCTGTCGGGTGATCCGCATTCTGAATCCTTTATAACGAGCGCTGCACTGTCAGTGGCTCAGTACTGAGGGATTCCCGCACTGTCAGAGGGTCAGTACTGAGGGAGTGCCGCACTGTCAGAGGGTCAGTGGTGAGGGAGTGCTGCACTGTCAGAGGGTCAGTGCTGAGGGAGTGCTGCACTGTCAGAGGGTCAGTGCTGAGGGAGTGCTGCACTGTCAGAGGGTCAGTACTGAGGGAGTGCTACACTCAGAGGGTCAGTGCTGAGGGAGTGCTGCACTGTCAGAGGGTCAGTGCTGAGGGAGTGCTGCACTGTCAGAGGGTCAGTACTGATGGAGTGCTACACTGTCAGAGGGTCAGTACTGAGGGAGTGCTGCACGGTCAGAGGGTCAGTGCTGAGGAGTGCCGCACTGTCCGAGGGTCAGTACTGAGGGAGTGCGGCACTGTCAGAGGGTCAGTACTGAGGGAGTGCCGCACTGTCAGAGGGTCAGTACTGAGAGAGTGCTACACTGTCAGAGGGTCAGTACAGAGGGAGTGCCGCACTGTCAGAGGGTCAGTACTGAGCAGTGCCGCACTGTCAGAGGGTCAGTGCTGAGGAGTGCTGCACTGACAGAGGGTCAGTCCTGAGGGAGTGCCGCACTGTCAGAGGGTCAGTGCTGAGGAGTGCTGCACTGACAGAGTGTCAGTACTGAGGGAGTGCCGAACTTACAGAGGGTCAGTGCTGAGGGAGTGCCGCACTGTCAGAGGGTCAGGACTGAGGGAGTGCCGCACTGTCAGAGGGTCAGTCCTGAGGGAGTGCCGCACTGTCAGAGGGTCAGTGCTGAGGGAGTGCTGCACTGTCAGAGGGTCAGTACTGAGCAGTGCCGCACTGTCAGAGGGTCAGTGCTGAGGGAGTGCTGCACTGTTGGAGGGTAAGTGCTCAGGGTGCGTTTCACTGTCGGAGGGTCAGTAGTGAAGGAACACAGTATATTCTGAGCTGATGTTCTACTGGGCAGTTGATGGGACCAGCTCGAGAAATGATATGAAACCCAGAACCTTACCAGACAAACTCGGAGGGAGCGAGTGAAACACACAACGTGAAAATAATAGGCTAAGTGCCTTTAACATCGATGTCAGAGAGCAAACAGCATTCTCAGTTAAAAAATTCATTTATTAGCTGATCTTTCTCTGACTTCTATCAATAACACTGCCCAAAGTGATCCCTTCAAATGAAACGTGGCTGAGGAATGTTAGTTTCTGAGATGCAGATTATTACAACATATATTCCCCATGCAAGGCAGAACAATGATGTTTATGCACTAACATGCACAGATCTCGGTGTGAATGATGAAGGTGTTATTGTGAATCAAGTACTGAGGGAGTGCCGCACTGTCAGAGGGTCAGTACTGAGAGAGTGCTACACTGTCAGAGGGTCAGTACTGAGGGAGTGCCGCACTGTCAGAGGGTCAGTACTGAGCAGTGCCGCACTGTCAGAGGGTCAGTGCTGAGGAGTGCTGCACTGACAGAGAGTCAGTGCTGAGGGAGTGCCGCACTGTCAGAGGCTCAGTACTGAGAGAGTGCTGCACTGACAGAGGGTCAGTGCTGAGGGAGTGCCGCACTGACAGAGGGTCAGTGCTGAGGGAGTGCCGCACTGTCAGAGGCTCAGTACTGAGGGAGTGCCGCACTGTCAGAGGGTCAGTACTGAGGGAGTGCTGCACTGACAGAGGGTCAGTACTGAGGGAGTGCTGCACTGACAGAGGGTCAGTGCTAAGGGAGTACCGCACTGTCAGAGGCTCAGTACTGAGGGAGTGCCGCACTGTCAGAGGGTCAGTACTGAGGGAGTGCTGCACTGTCAGAGGGTCAGTACTGAGGGAGTGCTGCACTGACAGAGGGTCACTGCTGAGGGAGTGCCGCACTGTCAGAGGCTCAGTACTGAGGGAGTGCCGCACTGTCAGAGGGTCAGTACTGAGGGAGTGCTGCACTGTCAGCGGGTCAGTACTGAGGGAGTGCTGCACTGTCAGAGGGTCAGTACTGAGGGAGTGCTGCACTGACAGAGGGTCAGTGCTGAGGGAGTGCCGCACTGTCAGAGGCTCAGTACTGAGGGAGTGCCGCACTGTCAGAGGGTCCGTGCTGTGGGAGTCCCGCACTTCAGAGGGTCAGTACTGAGGAGTGCCGCACTGTCAGAGGGTCAGTGCCGAGGGAGTGCCACACTGTCAGAGGGTCAGTACTGAGGGAGTGCTGCACTGTCAGAGGGTCAATACTGAGGGATTGGCGCACTGTCAGATGGTCAGTGCTGAGTTAGTGCCGCACTGTCAGAGGGTCAGTACTGAGGGAGTGCTGCACTGTCAGAGGGTCAATACTGAGGGAGTGGCGCACTGTCAGAGGGTCAGTGCTGAGTTAGTGCCGCACTGTCAGAGGGTCAGTACTGAGGGAGTGCTGCACTGTCAGAGGGTCAGTGCTGAGGAGTGCCGCACCGTCAGAGGGTCAGTGCTGAGGGAGTGCCGCACTGTCAGAGGGTCAGTGCTGAGGGAGTGCCGCACTGTCAGAGGGTCAGTGCAGAGGGAGTGCCGTACTTCAGAGGGTCAGTGCTGAGGAGTGCCGCACTGTCAGAGGGTCAGTGCTGAGGGAGTGCAGCACTGTCAGAGGGTCAGTGCTGAAGGAGTGCCGCACTGTCAGAGGGTCAGTACTGAGGGAGTGCTGCACTGTCATAGGGTTAGTACTGACGGAATGCCGCACTGTCAGAGGGTCAATACTGAGGGAGTGGCGCACTGTCAGACGGTCAGTGCTGAGTTAGTGCCGCACTGTCAGAGGGTCAGTGCTGAGGGAGTGCCGCACTGTCAGAGGGTCAGTACTGAGGGAGTGCTGCACTGTCAGAGGGTCAATACTGAGGGAATGCTGCACTGTCAGAGGGTCAGTGCTGAGGGAGTGCTGCACTGTTGGAGGGTAAGTGCTCAGGGTGCGTTTCACTGTCGGAGGGTCAGTAGTGAAGGAACACAGTATATTCTGAGCTGACGTTCTACTGGGCAGTTGATGGGACCAGCTCGAGAAATGATATGAAACCCAGAACCTTACCAGACAAACTCGGAGGGAGCGAGTGAAACACACAACGTGAAAATAATAGGCTAAGTGCCTTTAACATCGATGTAAGAGAGCAAACAGCATTCTCAGTTAAAAAATTCATTTCTGAGCTGATCTTTCTCTGACTTCTATCAATAACACTGCCCAAAGTGATCCCTTCAAATGAAACGTGGCTGAGGAATGTTAGTTTCTGAGATGCAGATTATTACAACATATATTCCCCATGCAAGGCAGAACAATGATGTTTATGCACTAACATGCACAGATCTCGGTGTGAATGATGAAGGTGTTATTGTGAATCAATCATTACAGTTGACTTTAAGTACACAAGGTATTCCAGGGAAGGGTGCGGCAGCGAATGACATTCACTTACCCGGACATTCAGTCCTTTGAAGCTGTGCTGGTTGTGTGAAATGTCCATGCCATGAATCACAATCCCTTTTCTCGATCCATATGTCCTTCGAAATGTTTTCCTTCCAGATTGTACACAATTCCCTTTGGAAAGACAATGTTGAATCGTATTTGAGGATCGCAGCAAGTCACTGAATCAAATCATTTCCCATATTCTTCCCAATTGTTTCCTGTCGGGTGATCCGCATTCTGAATCCTTTACAACGAGCGCTGCACTGTCAGTGGGTCAGTACTGAGGGAGTGCCGCACTGTCAGAGGGTCAGTGCTGAGGGAGTGCTGCACTGTCAGAGGGTCAGTACTGAGGGAGTGCTGCACTGTCGGAGGGTCAGTGCTGAGGGAGTGCCGAACTGTCAGAAGGTCAGTGCTGAGTGAGTGCCTCACTGTCAGAGGGTCAGTGCTGAGGGAGCGCGGCACTGTCAGAGGGTCAGTACTGAGGGAGTGCCGCACTGTCAGAGGGTCAGTGCTGAGGGAGTGCCTCACTGTCAGAGGGTCAGTGCTGAGGGAGCGCGGCACTGTCAGAGGGTCAGTACTGAGGGAGTGCCGAACTTACAGAGGGTCAGTGCTGAGGGACTGCTGCACTGTCAGAGGGTCAGTGCTGAGGGAGTGCCGCACTGTCAGAGGCTCAGTACTGAGGGAGTGCTGCACTGTCAGAGGGTCAGTACTGAGCAGTGCCGCACTGTCAGAGGGTCAGTGCTGAGGGAGTGCTGCACTGTTGGAGGGTAAGTGCTCAGGGTGCGTTTCACTGTCGGAGGGTCAGTAGTGAAGGAACACAGTATATTCTGAGCTGACGTTCTACTGGGCAGTTGATGGGACCAGCTCGAGAAATGATATGAAACCCAGAACCTTACCAGACAAACTCGGAGGGAGCGGGTGAAACACACAACGTGAAAATAATAGGCTAAGTGCCTTTAACATCGATGTAAGAGAGCAAACAGCATTCTCAGTTAAAAAATTCATTTCTGAGCTGATCTTTCTCTGACTTCTATCAATAACACTGCCCAAAGTGATCCCTTCAAATGAAACGTGGCTGAGGAATGTTTGTTTCTGAGATGCAGATTATTACAATGTATATTCCCCATGCAAGGCAGAACAATGATGTTTATGCACTAACATGCACAGATCTCGATGTGAATGATGAAGTTGTTATTGTGAATCAATCATTACAGTTAACTTTAAGTACACAAGGTATTCCAGGGAAGCGTGCGGCAGCGAATGACAATCACTCACCCGGCCATTCAGTCCTTTGTTGCTGTGCTGGTTGTGTGAAATGTCCATGCCATTAATCACAATCCCTTTTCTCGATCCATATGTCCTTCGAAATGTTTTCCTTCCAGATTGCACACAATTCCCATTGGAAAGATAATGTTGAATCTTATTTGAGGATCGCAGCAAGTCACTGAATCAACTCATTTCCCATATTCTTCCGAATTGTTTCCTGTCGGGTGATCCGCATTCTGAATCCTTCATAACGAGCGCTGCACTGTCAGTGGGTCAGTACTGAGGGATTCCCGCACTGTCAGAGGGTCAGTACTGAGGGAGTGCCGCACTGTCAGAGGCTCAGTGGTGAGGGAGTGCTGCACTGTCAGAGGCTCAGTAATGAGGGAGTGCCGCACTGCCAGAGGGTCAGTACTGAGGGAGTGCTGCACTGACAGAGGGTCAGTGCTGAGGGAGTGCCGCACTGTCAGAGGCTCAGGACTGAGGGAGTGCTACACTGTCAGAGGGTCAGTGCTGAGGGAGTGCTGCACTGTCAGAGGGTCAGTGCTGAGGGAGTGCTGCACTGTCAGAGGGTCAGTCCTGAGGGTGTGCTACACTGTCAGAGGGTCAGTACTGAGGGAGTGCTGCACGGTCAGAGGGTCAGTGCTGAGGAGTGCCGCACTGTCCGAGGGTCAGTACTGAGGGAGTGCGGCACTGTCAGATGGTCAGTACTGAGGGAGTGCCGCACTGTCAGAGGGTCAGTACTGAGAGAGTGCTACACTGTCAGCGGGTCAGTACTGAGGGAGTGCCGCACTGTCAGAGGGTCAGTACTGAGCAGTGCCGCACTGTCAGAGGGTCAGTGCTGAGGAGTGCTGCACTGACAGAGAGTCAGTGCTGAGGGAGTGCCGCACTGTCAGAGGCTCAGTACTGAGGGAGTGCTGCACTGACAGAGGGTCACTGCTGAGGGAGTGCCGCACTGACAGAGGGTCAGTGCTGAGGGAGTGCCGCACTGTCAGAGGCTCAGTACTGAGGGAGTGCCGCACTGTCAGAGGGTCAGTACTGAGGGAGTGCTGCACTGACAGAGGGTCAGTACTGAGGGAGTGCTGCACTGACAGAGGGTCAGTGCTGAGGGAGTGCCGCACTGTCAGAGGCTCAGTACTGAGGGAGTGCCGCACTGTCAGAGGGTCAGTACTGAGGGAGTGCTGCACTGTCAGAGGGTCAGTACTGAGAGAGTGCTGCACTGACAGAGGATCAGTGCTGAGGGAGTGCCGCACTGACAGAGGGTCAGTGCTGAGGGAGTGCCGCACTGTCAGAGGCTCAGTACTGAGGGAGTGCCGCACTGTCAGAGGGTCAGTACTGAGGGAGTGCTGCACTGTCAGAGGGTCAGTACTGAGGGAGTGCTGCACTGACAGAGGGTCACTGCTGAGGGAGTGCCGCACTGTCAGAGGGTCAGTACTGAGGGAGTGCTGCACTGTCAGAGGGTCAGTACTGAGGGAGTGCTGCACTGTCATAGGGTTAGTACTGACGGAGTGCCGCACTGTCAGAGGGTCAATACTGAGGGAGTGGCGCACTGTCAGACGGTCAGTGCTGAGGGAGTGCTGCACTGTCAGAGGGTCAGTGCTAAGGAGTGCCGCACCGTCAGAGGGTCAGTGCTGAGGGAGTGCCGCACTCTCTGAGGCTCAGTACTGAGGGAGTGCCGCACTGTCAGAGGGTCAGTACTGAGGGAGTGCTGCACTGTCAGAGGGTCAGTGCTAAGGAGTGCCGCACCGTCAGAGGGTCAGTGCTGAGGGAGTGCCGCACTGTCAGAGGGTCAGTGCTGAGGGAGTGCCGCACTGTCAGAGGGTCAGTGCAGAGGGAGTGCCGTACTTCAGAGGGTCAGTGCTGAGGAGTGCCGCACTGTCAGAGGGACAGTGCTGAGGGAGTGCAGCACTGTCAGAGGGTCAGTGCTGAAGGAGTGCCGCACTGTCAGAGAGTCAGTACTGAGGGAGTGCTGCACTGTCATAGGGTTAGTACTGACGGAGTGCCGCACTGTCAGAGGGTCAATACTGAGGGAGTGGCGCACTGTCAGACGGTCAGTGCTGAGTTAGTGCCGCACTGTCAGAGGGTCAGTGCTGAGGGAGTGCCGCACTGTCAGAGGGTCAGTACTGAGGGAGTGCTGCACTGTCAGAGGGTCAATACTGAGGGAGTGGCGCACTGTCAGAGGGTCAGTGCTGAGTTAGTGCCGCACTGTCAGAGGGTCAGTGCTGAGGGAGTCCTGCACTGTCAGAGGGTCAGTGCTGAGTGTGAGCCGCACTCTCAGAGGGTCAGTGCTGCATTGTTGGAGTGTAAGTGCTCAGGGTGCGTTTCACTGTCGGAGGGTCAGTAGTGAAGGGTCAGTGCTGAGGGAGTGCCGCACTGACAGAGGGTCAGTGCTGAGGGAGTGCCGCACTGTCAGAAGCTCAGTACTGAGGGAGTGCCGCACTGTCAGAGGGTCAGTACTGAGGGAGTGCTGCACTGTCAGAGGGTCAGTACTGAGGGAGTGCTGCACTGACAGAGGGTCACTGCTGAGGAAGTGCCGCACTGTCAGAGGGTCAGTACTGAGGGAGTGCTGCACTGTCAGAGGGTCAGTACTGAGGGAGTGCTGCACTGTCATAGGGTTAGTACTGACGGAGTGCCGCACTGTCAGAGGGTCAATACTGAGGGAGTGGCGCACTGTCAGACGGTCAGTGCTGAGGGAGTGCTGCACTGTCAGAGGGTCAGTGCTAAGGAGTGCCGCACCGTCAGAGGGTCAGTGCTGAGGGAGTGCCGCACTCTCTGAGGCTCAGTACTGAGGGAGTGCCGCACTGTCAGAGGGTCAGTACTGAGGGAGTGCTGCACTGTCAGAGGGTCAGTGCTAAGGAGTGCCGCACCGTCAGAGGGTCAGTGCTGAGGGAGTGCCGCACTGTCAGAGGGTCAGTGCTGAGGGAGTGCCGCACTGTCAGAGGGTCAGTGCAGAGGGAGTGCCGTACTTCAGAGGGTCAGTGCTGAGGAGTGCCGCACTGTCAGAGGGTCAGTGCTGAGGGAGTGCAGCACTGTCAGAGGGTCAGTGCTGAAGGAGTGCCGCACTGTCAGAGGGTCAGTACTGAGGGAGTGCTGCACTGTCATAGGGTTAGTACTGACGGAGTGCCGCACTGTCAGAGGGTCAATACTGAGGGAGTGGCGCACTGTCAGACGGTCAGTGCTGAGTTAGTGCCGCACTGTCAGAGGGTCAGTGCTGAGGGAGTGCCGCACTGTCAGAGGGTCAGTACTGAGGGAGTGCTACACTGTCAGAGGGTCAGTACTGAGGGAGTGCCGCACTGTCAGAGGGTCAGTACTGAGGGAGTACCGCACTGTCATAGGGTTAGTACTGACGGAGTGCCGCACTGTCAGAGGGTCAATACTGAGGGAGTGGCGCACTGTCAGACGGTCAGTGCTGAGTTAGTGCCGCACTGTCAGAGGGTCAGTGCTGAGGGAGTGCCGCACTGTCAGAGGGTCAGTACTGAGGGAGTGCTGCACTGTCAGAGGGTCAATACTGAGGGAGTGGCGCACTGTCAGAGGGTCAGTGCTGAGTTAGTGCCGCACTGTCAGAGGGTCAGTGCTGAGGGAGTCCTGCACTGTCAGAGGGTCAGTGCTGAGTGTGAGCCGCACTCTCAGAGGGTCAGTGCTGCATTGTTGGAGTGTAAGTGCTCAGGGTGCGTTTCACTGTCGGAGGGTCAGTAGTGAAGGGTCAGTGCTGAGGGAGTGCCGCACTGACAGAGGGTCAGTGCTGAGGGAGTGCCGCACTGTCAGAAGCTCAGTACTGAGGGAGTGCCGCACTGTCAGAGGGTCAGTACTGAGGGAGTGCTGCACTGTCAGAGGGTCAGTACTGAGGGAGTGCTGCACTGACAGAGGGTCACTGCTGAGGAAGTGCCGCACTGTCAGAGGGTCAGTACTGAGGGAGTGCTGCACTGTCAGAGGGTCAGTACTGAGGGAGTGCTGCACTGTCATAGGGTTAGTACTGACGGAGTGCCGCACTGTCAGAGGGTCAATACTGAGGGAGTGGCGCACTGTCAGACGGTCAGTGCTGAGGGAGTGCTGCACTGTCAGAGGGTCAGTGCTAAGGAGTGCCGCACCGTCAGAGGGTCAGTGCTGAGGGAGTGCCGCACTCTCTGAGGCTCAGTACTGAGGGAGTGCCGCACTGTCAGAGGGTCAGTACTGAGGGAGTGCTGCACTGTCAGAGGGTCAGTGCTAAGGAGTGCCGCACCGTCAGAGGGTCAGTGCTGAGGGAGTGCCGCACTGTCAGAGGGTCAGTGCTGAGGGAGTGCCGCACTGTCAGAGGGTCAGTGCAGAGGGAGTGCCGTACTTCAGAGGGTCAGTGCTGAGGAGTGCCGCACTGTCAGAGGGTCAGTGCTGAGGGAGTGCAGCACTGTCAGAGGGTCAGTGCTGAAGGAGTGCCGCACTGTCAGAGGGTCAGTACTGAGGGAGTGCTGCACTGTCATAGGGTTAGTACTGACGGAGTGCCGCACTGTCAGAGGGTCAATACTGAGGGAGTGGCGCACTGTCAGACGGTCAGTGCTGAGTTAGTGCCGCACTGTCAGAGGGTCAGTGCTGAGGGAGTGCCGCACTGTCAGAGGGTCAGTACTGAGGGAGTGCTACACTGTCAGAGGGTCAGTACTGAGGGAGTGCCGCACTGTCAGAGGGTCAGTACTGAGGGAGTACCGCACTGTCATAGGGTTAGTACTGACGGAGTGCCGCACTGTCAGAGGGTCAATACTGAGGGAGTGGCGCACTGTCAGACGGTCAGTGTTGAGTTAGTGCCGCACTGTCAGAGGGTCAGTGCTGAGGGAGTGCCGCACTGTCAGAGGGTCAATACTGAGGGAGTGGCGCACTGTCAGAGGGTCAGTGCTGAGTTAGTGCCGCACTGTCTGAGGGTCAGTGCTGCATTGTTGGAGTGTAAGTGCTCAGGGTGCGTTTCACTGTCGGAGGGTCAGTAGTGAAGGAACACAGTATATTCTGAGCTGATGTTCTACTGGGCAGTTGATGGGACCAGCTCGAGAAATGATATGAAACCCAGAACCTTACCAGACAAACTCGGAGGGAGCGGGTGAAACACACAACGTGAAAATAATAGGCTTCGTGCCTTTAACATCGATGTAAGAGAGCAAACAGCATTCTCAGTTTAACATTTCATTTATTAGCTGATCTTTCTCTGACTTCTATCAATAATACTGCCCAAAGTGCTCCCTTCAAATGAAACGTGGCTGAGGAATGTTTGTTTCTGAGATGCAGATTATTACAATGTATATTCCCCATGCAAGGCAGAACAATGATGTTTATGCACTAACATGCACAGATCTCGATGTGAATGATGAAGTTGTTATTGTGAATCAATCATTACAGTTAACTTTAAGTACACAAGGTATTCCAGGGAAGGGTGCAGCAGCGAATGACATTCACTCACTCGGCCACTCAGTCCTTTGTTGCTGTGCTGGTTGTGTGAAATGTCCATGCCATTAATCACAATCCCTTTTCTCGATCCATATGTCCTTCGAAATGTTTTCCTTCCAGATTGCACACAATTCCCATTGGAAAGATAATGTTGAATCTTATTTGAGGATCGCAGCAAGTCACTGAATCAAATCATTTCCCATATTCTTCCCAATTGTTTCCTGTCGGGTGATCCGCATTCTGAATCCTTTATAACGAGCGCTGCACTGTTAGTGGGTCAGTACTGAGGGATTCCCGCACTGTCAGAGGGTCAGTACTGAGGGAGTGCCGCACTGTCAGAGGCTCAGTGGTGAGGGAGTGCTGCACTGTCAGAGGCTCAGTAATGAGGGAGTGCCGCACTGTCAGAGGGTCAGTACTGAGGGAGTGCTGCACTGACAGAGGGTCAGTGCTGAGGGAGTGCCGCACTGTCAGAGGCTCAGTACTGAGGGAGTGCTACACTGTCAGAGGGTCAGTGCTGAGGGAGTGCTGCACTGTCAGAGGGTCAGTGCTGAGGGAGTGCTGCACTGTCAGAGGGTCAGTCCTGAGGGTGTGCTACACTGTCAGAGGGTCAGTACTGAGGGAGTGCTGCACGGTCAGAGGGTCAGTGCTGAGGAGTGCCGCACTGTCAGAGGGTCAGTACTGAGGGAGTGCGGCACTGTCAGATGGTCAGTACTGAGGGAGTACCGCACTGTCAGAGGGTCAGTACTGAGGGAGTGCTACACTGTCAGAGGGTCAGTACTGAGGGAGTGCCGCACTGTCAGAGGGTCAGTACTGAGGGAGTACCGCACTGTCAGAGGCTCAGTACTGAGGGAGTGCCGCACTGTCAGAGGGTCAGTACTGAGGGAGTGCTGCACTGTCAGAGGGTCAGTACTGAGGGAGTGCTGCACTGACAGAGGGTCACTGCTGAGGGAGTGCCGCACTGTCAGAGGCTCAGTACTGAGGGAGTGCCGCACTGTCAGAGGGTCAGTACTGAGGGAGTGCTGCACTGTCAGAGGGTCAGTACTGAGAGAGTGCTGCACTGACAGAGGGTCAGTGCTGAGGGAGTGCCGCACTGACAGAGGGTCAGTGCTGAGGGAGTGCCGCACTGTCAGAGGCTCAGTACTGAGGGAGTGCCGCACTGTCAGAGGGTCAGTACTGAGGGAGTGCTGCACTGTCAGAGGGTCAGTACTGAGGGAGTGCTGCACTGACAGAGGGTCACTGCTGAGGGAGTGCCGCACTGTCAGAGGGTCAGTACTGAGGGAGTGCTGCACTGTCAGAGGGTCAGTACTGAGGGAGTGCTGCACTGTCATAGGGTTAGTACTGACGGAGTGCCGCACTGTCAGAGGGTCAATACTGAGGGAGTGGCGCACTGTCAGACGGTCAGTGCTGAGGGAGTGCTGCACTGTCAGAGGGTCAGTGCTAAGGAGTGCCGCACCGTCAGAGGGTCAGTGCTGAGGGAGTGCCGCACTCTCTGAGGCTCAGTACTGAGGGAGTGCCGCACTGTCAGAGGGTCAGTACTGAGGGAGTGCTGCACTGTCAGAGGGTCAGTGCTAAGGAGTGCCGCACCGTCAGAGGGTCAGTGCTGAGGGAGTGCCGCACTGTCAGAGGGTCAGTGCTGAGGGAGTGCCGCACTGTCAGATGGTCAGTGCAGAGGGAGTGCCGTACTTCAGAGGGTCAGTGCTGAGGAGTGCCGCACTGTCAGAGGGTCAGTGCTGAGGGAGTGCAGCACTGTCAGAGGGTCAGTGCTGAAGGAGTGCCGCACTGTCAGAGGGTCAGTACTGAGGGAGTGCTGCACTGTCATAGGGTTAGTACTGACGGAGTGCCGCACTGTCAGAGGGTCAATACTGAGGGAGTGGCGCACTGTCAGACGGTCAGTGCTGAGTTAGTGCCGCACTGTCAGAGGGTCAGTGCTGAGGGAGTGCCGCACTGTCAGAGGGTCAGTACTGAGGGAGTGCTGCACTGTCAGATGGTCAATACTGAGGGAGTGGCGCACTGTCAGAGGGTCAGTGCTGAGTTAGTGCCGCACTGTCAGAGGGTCAGTGCTGAGGGAGTCCTGCACTGTCAGAGGGTCAGTGCTGAGTGTGTGCCGCACTCTCAGAGGGTCAGTGCTGCATTGTTGGAGTGTAAGTGCTCAGGGTGCGTTTCACTGTCGGAGGGTCAGTAGTGAAGGAACACAGTATATTCTGAGCTGATGTTCTACTGGGCAGTTGATGGGACCAGCTCGAGAAATGATATGAAACCCAGAACCTTACCAGACAAACTCGGAGGGAGCGGGTGAAACACACAACGTGAAAATAATAGGCTAAGTGCCTTTAACATCGATGTAAGAGAGCAAACAGCATTCTCAGTTTAACATTTCATTTATTAGCTGATCTTTCTCTGACTTCTATCAATAATACTGCCCAAAGTGCTCCCTTCAAATGAAACGTGGCTGAGGAATGTTTGTTTCTGAGATGCAGATTATTACAATGTATATTCCCCATGCAAGGCAGAACAATGATGTTTATGCACTAACATGCACAGATCTCGATGTGAATGATGAAGTTGTTATTGTGAATCAATCATTACAGTTAACTTTAAGTACACAAGGTATTCCAGGGAAGCGTGCGGCAGCGAATGACATTCACTCACTCGGCCACTCAGTCCTTTGTTGCTGTGCTGGTTGTGTGAAATGTCCATGCCATTAATCACAATCCCTTTTCTCGATCCATATGTCCTTCGAAATGTTTTCCTTCCAGATTGCACACAATTCCCATTGGAAAGATAATGTTGAATCTTATTTGAGGATCGCAGCAAGTCACTGAATCAAATCATTTCCCATATTCTTCCGAATTGTTTCCTGTCGGGTGATCCGCATTCTGAATCCTTTATAACGAGCGCTGCACTGACAGAGGGTCACTGCTGAGGGAGTGCCGCACTGTCAGAGGGTCAGTACTGAGGGAGTGCCGCACTGTCAGAGGGTCAGTACTGAGGGAGTGCTGCACTGTCAGAGGGTCAGTACTGAGAGAGTGCTGCACTGACAGAGGGTCAGTGCTGAGGGAGTGCCGCACTGAGAGAGGGTCAGTGCTGAGGGAGTGCCGCACTGTCAGAGGCTCAGTACTGAGGGAGTGCCGCACTGTCAGAGGGTCAGTACTGAGGGAGTGCTGCACTGTCAGAGGGTCAGTACTGAGGGAGTGCTGCACTGACAGAGGGTCACTGCTGAGGGAGTGCCGCACTGTCAGAGGGTCAGTATTGAGGGAGTGCTGCACTGTCAGAGGGTCAGTACTGAGGGAGTGCTGCACTGTCATAGGGTTAGTACTGACGGAGTGCCGCACTGTCAGAGGGTCAATACTGAGGGAGTGGCGCACTGTCAGACGGTCAGTGCTGAGTTAGTGCCGCACTGTCAGAGGGTCAGTGCTGAGGGAGTGCCGCACTGTCAGAGGGTCAGTACTGAGGGAGTGCTGCACTGTCAGAGGGTCAATACTGAGGGAGTGGCGCACTGTCAGAGGGTCAGTGCTGAGTTAGTGCTGCACTGTCAGAGGGTCAGTGCTGAGGGAGTCCTGCACTGTCAGAGGGTCAGTGCTGAGTGTGTGCCGCACTCTCAGAGGGTCAGTGCTGAGGGAGTGCTGCACTGTTGGAGTGTAAGTGCTCAGGGTGCGTTTCACTGTCGGAGGGTCAGTACTGAAGGAACACAGTATATTCTGAGCTGATGTTCTACTGGGCAGTTGATGGGACCAGCTCGAGAAATGATATGAAACCCAGAACCTTACCAGACAAACCCGGAGGGAGCGAGTGAAACACACAACGTGAAAATAATAGGCTAAGTGCCTTTAACATCGATGTAAGAGAGCAAACAGCATTCTCAGTTTAACATTTCATTTATTAGCTGATCTTTCTCTGACTTCTATCAATAATACTGCCCAAAGTGCTCCCTTCAAATGAAACGTGGCTGAGGAATGTTAGTTTCTGAGATGCAGATTATTACAATGTATATTCCCCATGCAAGGCAGAACAATGATGTTTATGCACTAACATGCACAGATCTCGATGTGAATGATGAAGTTGTTATTGTGAATCAATCATTACAGTTAACTTTAAGTACACAAGGTATTCCAGGGAAGGGTGCAGCAGCGAATGACATTCACTCACTCGGCCACTCAGTCCTTTGTTGCTGTGCTGGTTGTGTGAAATGTCCATGCCATTAATCACAATCCCTTTTCTCGATCCATATGTCCTTCGAAATGTTTTCCTTCCAGATTGCACACAATTCCCATTGGAAAGATAATGTTGAATCTTATTTGAGGATCGCAGCAAGTCACTGAATCAACTCATTTCCCATATTCTTCCCAATTGTTTCCTGTCGGGTGATCCGCATTCTGAATCCTTTATAACGAGCGCTGCACTGTCAGTGGGTCAGTGCTGAGGGATTCCCGCACTGTCAGAGGGTCAGTACTGAGGGAGTGCCGCACTGTCAGAGGCTCAGTGGTGAGGGAGTGCTGCACTGTCAGAGGCTCAGTAATGAGGGAGTGCCGCACTGTCAGAGGGTCAGTACTGAGGGAGTGCTGCACTGACAGAGGGTCAGTGCTGAGGGAGTGCCGCACTGTCAGAGGCTCAGTACTGAGGGAGTGCTACACTGTCAGAGGGTCAGTGCTGAGGGAGTGCTGCACTGTCAGAGGGTCAGTGCTGAGGGAGTGCTGCACTGTCAGAGGGTCAGTCCTGAGGGTGTGCTACACTGTCAGAGGGTCAGTACTGAGGGAGTGCTGCACGGTCAGAGGGTCAGTGCTGAGGAGTGCCGCACTGTCCGAGGGTCAGTACTGAGGGAGTGCGGCACTGTCAGATGGTCAGTACTGAGGGAGTGCCGCACTGTCAGAGGGTCAGTACTGAGGGAGTGCTACACTGTCAGAGGGTCAGTACTGAGGGAGTGCCGTACTGTCAGAGGGTCAGTACTGAGCAGTGCCGCACTGTCAGAGGGTCAGTGCTGAGGAGCGCTGCACTGACAGAGGGTCAGTGCTGAGGGAGTGCCGCACTGTCAGAGGGTCAGTACTGAGGGAGTGCTGCACTGTCAGAGGGTCAGTACTGAGGGAGTGCCGCACTGTCAGAGGCTCAGTACTGAGGGAGTGCCGCACTGTCAGAGGGTCAGTACTGAGGGAGTGCTGCACTGTCAGAGGGTCAGTACTGAGGGAGTGCTGCACTGCCATAGGGTTAGTACTGACGGAGTCCCGCACAGTCAGAGGGTCAATACTGAGGGAGTGGCGCACTGTCAGACGGTCAGTGCTGAGTTAGTGCCGCACTGTCAGAGGGTCAGTGCTGAGGGAGTGCCGCACTGTCAGAGGGTCAGTACTGAGGGAGTGCTGCACTGTCAGAGGGTCAATACTGAGGGAGTGGCGCACTGTCAGAGGGTCAGTGCTGAGTTCGTGCCGCACTGTCAGAGGGTCAGTGCTGAGGGAGTCCTGCACTGTCAGAGGGTCAGTGCTGAGTGTGTGCCGCACTCTCAGAGGGTCAGTGCTGAGGGAGTGCTGCACTGTTGGAGTGTAAGTGCTCAGGGTGCGTTTCACTGTCGGAGGGTCAGTACTGAAGGAACACAGTATATTCTGAGCTGATGTTCTACTGGGCAGTTGATGGGACCAGCTCGAGAAATGATATGAAACCCAGAACCTTACCAGACAAACTCGGAGGGAGCGAGTGAAACACACAACGTGAAAATAATAGGCTAAGTGCCTTTAATATCGATGTCAGAGAGCAAACAGCATTCTCAGTTTAACATTTCATTTATTAGCTGATCTTTCTCTGACTTCTATCAATAATACTGCCCAAAGTGCTCCCTTCAAATGAAACGTGGCTGAGGAATGTTTGTTTCTGAGATGCAGATTATTACAATGTATATTCCCCATGCAAGGCAGAACAATGATGTTTATGCACTAACATGCACAGATCTCGATGTGAATGATGAAGTTGTTATTGTGAATCAATCATTACAGTTAACTTTAAGTACACAAGGTATTCCAGGGAAGGGTGCAGCAGCGAATGACATTCACTCACTCGGCCACTCAGTCCTTTGTTGCTGTGCTGGTTGTGTGAAATGTCCATGCCATTAATCACAATCCCTTTTCTCGATCCATATATCCTTCGAAATGTTTTCCTTCCAGATTGCACACAATTCCCATTGGAAAGATAATGTTGAATCTTATTTGAGGATCGCAGCAAGTCACTGAATCAAATCATTTCCCATATTCTTCCGAATTGTTTCCTGTCGGGTGATCCGCATTCTGAATCCTTTATAACGAGCGCTGCACTGTCAGTGGGTCAGTACTGAGGGATTCCCGCACTGTCAGAGGGTCAGTACTGAGGGAGTGCCGCACTGTCAGAGGCTCAGTGGTGAGGGAGTGCTGCACTGTCAGAGGCTCAGTAATGAGGGAGTGCCGCACTGTCAGAGGGTCAGTACTGAGGGAGTGCTGCACTGACAGAGGGTCAGTGCTGAGGGAGTGCCGCACTGTCAGAAGCTCAGTACTGAGGGAGTGCTACACTGTCAGAGGGTCAGTGTTGAGGGAGTGCTGCACTGTCAGAGGGTCAGTGCTGAGGGAGTGCTGCACTGTCAGAGGGTCAGTCCTGAGGGTGTGCTACACTGTCAGAGGGTCAGTACTGAGGGAGTGCTGCACGGTCAGAGGGTCAGTGCTGAGGAGTGCCGCACTGTCCGAGGGTCAGTACTGAGGGAGTGCGGCACTGTCAGATGGTCAGTACTGAGGGAGTGCCGCACTGTCAGAGGGTCAGTACTGAGGGAGTGCTACACTGTCAGAGGGTCAGTACTGAGGGAGTGCCGCACTGTCAGAGGGTCAGTACTGAGCAGTGCCGCACTGTCAGAGGGTCAGTGCTGAGGAGCGCTGCACTGACAGAGGGTCAGTGCTGAGGGAGGGCCGCACTGTCAGAGGGTCAGTACTGAGGGAGTGCTGCACTGTCAGAGGGTCAGTACTGAGGGAGTGCCGCACTGTCAGAGGCTCAGTACTGAGGGAGTGCCGCACTGTCAGAGGGTCAGTACTGAGGGAGTGCTGCACTGACAGAGGGTCAGTACTGAGGGAGTGCTGCACTGACAGAGGGTCAGTGCTGAGGGAGTGCTGCACTGTCAGAGGGTCAGTGCTGAGAGAGTGCTGCACTGACAGAGGGTCAGTGCTGAGGGAGCGCGGCACTGACAGATGGTCAGTGCTGAGGGAGTGCCGCACTGTCAGAGGCTCAGTGCTGAGGGAGTGCCGCACTGTCAGACGCTCAGAACTGAGGGAGTGCCGCACTGTCAGAGGGTCAGTACTGAGAGAGTGCTGCACTGACAGAGGGTCAGTGCTGAGGGAGTGCCGCACTGTCAGAGGCTCAGTGCTGAGGGAGTGCCGCACTGTCAGAGGCACAGAACTGAGGGAGTGCCGCACTGTCAGAGGGTCAGTACTGAGGGAGTGCTGCACTGACAGAGGGACACTGCTGAGGGAGTGCCGCCCTGTCAGAGGCTCAGTACTGAGGGAGTGCCGCACTGTCAGAGGGTCAGTACTGAGGGAGTGCTGCACTGTCAGAGGGTCAGTACTGAGGGAGTGCTGCACTGACAGAGGGTCAGTGCTGAGGGAGTGCCGCACTGTCAGAGGCTCAGTACTGAGGGAGTGCCGCACTGTCAGTGGGTCCGTGCTGTGCGAGTCCCGCACTTCAGAGGGTCAGTACTGAGGAGTGCCGCACTGTCAGAGGGTCAGTGCCTAGGGAGTGCCGCACTGTCAGAGGGTCAGTACTGAGGGAGTGCTGCACTGTCAGAGGGTCAATACTGAGGGATTGCCGCACTGTCAGAGGGTCAGTGCTGAGTTAGTGCAGCACTGTGTGAGGGTCAGTGCTGAGGGAGTGCCGCACTGTCAGAGGGTCAGTACTGAGGGAGTGCTGCACTGTCATAGGGTTAGAACTGACGGAGTGCCGCACTGTCAGAGGGTCAATACTGAGGGAGTGGCGCACTGTCAGAGGGTCAGTGCTGAGGGAGTGCTGCACTGTCAGAGGGTCAGTACTGAGGGAGTGCTGCACTGTCAGAGGGTCAATACTGAGGGAGTGGCGCACTGTCAGAGGGTCAGTGCTGAGTTAGTGCCGCACTGTCAGAGGGTCAGTACTGAGGGAGTGCTGCACTGTCAGAGGGTCAGTGCTGAGGAGTGCCGCACTGTCAGAGGGTCAGTGCTGTGGGAGTGCCGCACAGTCAGAGGGTCTGTGCTGAGGGTGTGCCGCACTGTCAGAGGGTCAGTGCAGAGGGAGTACCGTACTTCAGAGGGTCAGTGCTGAGGAGTGCCGGACTGTCAGAGGGTCAGTGCTGAGGGAGTGCAGCACTGTCAGAGGGTCAGTACTGAGGGAGTGCGGCACTGTCAGAGGGTCAGTACTGAGGGAGTGCTACACTGTCAGAGGGTCAGTACTGAGGGAGTGCAGCACTGTCAGAGGGTCAGTACTGAGCAGTGCCGCACTGTCAGAGGGTCAGTGCTGAGGAGTGCTGCACTGACAGAGGGTCAGTGCTGAGGGAGTGCCGCACTGTCAGAGGGTCAGTACTGAGGGAGTGCTGCACTGTCAGAGGGTCAGTACAGAGGGAGTGCCGCACTGTCAGAGGCTCAGTACTGAGGGAGTGCTGCACTGACAGAGGGTCAGTACTGAGGGAGTGCTGCACTGACAGAGGGTCAGTGCTGAGGGAGTGCTGCACTGTCAGTGGGTCAGTGCTGAGAGAGTGCTGCACTGACAGAGGGTCAGTACTGAGGGAGTGCCGCACTGTCAGAGGGTCAGTACTGAGGGAGTGCCGCACTGTCAGAGGCTCAGTACTGAGTTAGTGCCGCACTGTCAGAGGGTCAGTACTGAGGGAGTGCTGCACTGTCAGAGGGCCAGTGCTGAGGAGTGCCGCACTGTCAGAGGGTCAGTGCTGAGGGAGTGCCGCACAGTCAGAGGGTCAGTGCTGAGGGTGTGCCGCACTGTCAGAGGGTCAGTGCAGAGGGAGTACCGTACTTCAGAGGGTCAGTGCTGAGGAGTGCCGCACTGTCAGAGGGTCAGTGCTGAGAGAGTGCAGCACTGTCAGAGGGTCAGTGCTGAGGGAGTGCCGCAATGTCAGAGGGTCAGTACTGAGGGAGTGCTGCACTGTCATAGGGTTAGTACTGACGGAGTACCGCACTGTCAGAGGGTCAGTACTGAGGGAGTGCTGCACTGTCAGAGGGTCAGTGCTGAGAGAGTGCTGCACTGTCAGAGGGTCAGTACTGAGAGAGTGCTGCACTGACAGAGGGTCAGTGCTGAGGGAGTGCCGCACTGTCAGAGGCTCAGTAATGAGGGAGTGCCGCACTGTCAGAGGGTCAGTACTGAGGGAGTGCTGCACTGACAGAGGGTCAGTGCTGAGGGAGTGCCGCACTGTCAGAGGCTCAGTACTGAGGGAGTGCTACACTGTCAGATGGTCAGTGCTGAGGGAGTGCTGCACTGTCAGAGGGTCAGTGCTGAGGGAGTGCTGCACTGTCAGAGGGTCAGTACTGAGGGTGTGCTACACTGTCAGAGGGTCAGTACTGAGGAAGTGCTGCACGGTCAGAGGGTCAGTGCTGAGGAGTGCCGCTCTGTCCGAGGGTCAGTACTGAGGGAGTGCGGCACTGTCAGAGGGTCAGTACTGAGGGAGTGCCGCACTGTCAGAGGGTCAGTACTGAGGGAGTGCTACACTGTCAGAGGGTCAGTACTGAGGGAGTGCCGCACTGTCAGAGGGTCAGTACTGAGCAGTGCCGCACTGTCAGAGGGTCAGTGCTGAGGAGTGCTGCACTGACAGAGGGTCAGTGCTGAGGGAGTGCCGCACTGTCAGAGGGTCAGTACTGAGGGAGTGCTGCACTGTCAGAGGGTCAGTACTGAGGGAGTGCCGCACTGTCAGAGGCTCAGTACTGAGGGAGTGCCGCACTGTCAGAGGGTCAGTTCTGAGGGAGTGCTGCACTGTCAGAGGGTCAATACTGAGGGATTGCCGCACTGTCAGAGGGTCAGTGCTGAGTTAGTGCAGCACTGTCAGAGGGTCAGTGCTGAGGGAGTGCCGCACTGTCAGAGGGTCAGTACTGAGGGAGTGCTGCACTGTCATAGGGTTAGTACTGACGGAGTGCCGCACTGTCAGAGGGTCAATACTGAGGGAGTGGCGCACTGTCAGAGGGTCAGTGCTGAGGGAGTGCTGCACTGTCAGAGGGTCAGTACTGAGGGAGTGCTGCACTGTCAGAGGGTCAATACTGAGGGAGTGGCGCACTGTCAGAGGGTCAGTGCTGAGTTAGTGCCGCACTGTCAGAGGGTCAGTACTGAGGGAGTGCTGCACTGTCAGAGGGTCAGTGCTGAGGAGTGCCGCACTGTCAGAGGGTCAGTGCTGAGGGAGTGCCGAACAGTCAGAGGGTCTGTGCTGAGGGTGTGCCGCACTGTCAGAGGGTCAGTGCAGAGGGAGTACCGTACTTCAGAGGGTCAGTGCTGAGGAGTGCCGGACTGTCAGAGGGTCAGTGCTGATGGAGTGCAGCACTGTCAGACGGTCAGTACTGAGGGAGTGCGGCACTGTCAGAGGGTCAGTACTGAGGGAGTCCTACACTGTCAGAGGGTCAGTACTGAGGGAGTGCCGCACTGTCAGAGGGTCAGTACTGAGCAGTGCCGCACTGTCAGAGGGTCAGTGCTGAGGAGTGCTGCACTGACAGAGGGTCAGTGCTGAAGGAGTGCCGCACTGTCAGAGGGTCAGTACTGAGGGAGTGCTGCACTGTCAGAGGGTCAGTACTGAGGGAGTGCCGCACTGTCAGAGGCTCAGTACTGAGGGCGTGCCGCACTGTCAGAGGGTCAGTACTGAGGGAGTGCTGCACTGACAGAGGGTCAGTACTGAGGGAGTGCTGCACTGACAGAGGGTCAGTACTGAGGGAGTGCTGCACTGTCAGAGGGTCAGTACTGAGGGAGTGCCGCACTGTCAGAGGGTCAGTAGTGAGAGAATGCCGCGCTGTCAGAGGGTCAGTACTGAGGGAGTGCCACACTGTCAGAGGGTCAGTAGTGAGTGAATGCCGCACTGTCAGAGGGTCAGTACTGAGGAGTGCTGCACTGACAGAGGGTCAGTGCTGAGGGAGTGCTGCACTCACAGAGGGTCAGTGCTGAGGGAGTACCGCACTGTCAGAGGCTCAGTACTGAGGGAGTGCCGCACTGTCAGAGGGTCAGTACTGAGGGAGTGCTGCACTGTCAGAGGGTCAGTGCTGAGTTAGTGCCGCACTGTCAGAGGGTCAGTGCTGAGGGAGTCCTGCACTGTCAGAGGGTCAGTGCTGAGTGTGTGCCGCACTCTCAGAGGGTCAGTGCTGAGGGAGTGCTGCACTGTTGGAGTGTAAGTGCTCAGGGTGCGTTTCACTGTCGGAGGGTCAGTCGTGAAGGAACACAGTATATTCTGAGCTGATGTTCTACTGGGCAGTTGATGGGACCAGCTCGAGAAATGATATGAAACCCAGAACCTTACCAGACAAACTCGGAGGGAGCGAGTCAAACACTCAACGTGAAAATAATAGGCTAAGTGCCTTTAACATCGATGTCAGAGAGCAAACAGCATTCTCAGTTAAACATTTCATTTATTAGCTGATCTTTCTCTGACTTCTATCAATAACACTGCCCAAAGTGCTCCCTTCAAATGAAACGTGGCTGAGGAATGTTTGTTTCTGAGATGCAGATTATTACAATGTATATTCCCCATGCAAGGCAGAACAATGATCATAGAAATCATACAAACCCTACAGTACAGAAAGAGGCCGTTCGGCCCATCAAGTCCGCACCGACCACAATCCCACCCATGCCCCACCCCCATATCCCTACACATTTTACCCGCTAATCCCTCTAATCTATGCATCCCAGGACAGGAAGGGGCAATTTTAGCATGGCCAATCAACCTAACCCGCACATCTTTGGACTGTGGGAGGAAACCGGAGCACCCGGAGGAAACCCACGCAGACACGAGGAGAATGTGCAAACTCCACACAGACAGTGACCCAAGCTGGGAATCGAACCCAGGTCCCTGGAGCTGTGAAGCAGCAGTGCGAACCACTGTGCTACCGTGCCGCCCCTAACATGCACAGATCTCGGTGTGAATGATGAAGGTGTTATTGTGAATCAATCATTACAGTTGACTTTAAGTACACAAGGTATTCCAGGGAAGGGTGCAGCAGCGAATGACATTCACTCACTCGGACATTCAGTCCTTTGAAGCTGTGCTGGTTGTGTGAAATGTCCATGCCATTAATCACAATCCCTTTTCTCGATCCATATATCCTTCGAAATGTTTTCCTTCCAGATTGTACACAATTCCCTTTGGAAAGATAATGTTGAATCTTATTTGAGAATCGCAGCAACTCACCGAATCAAATTATTTCCCATATTCTTCCCAATTGTTTCCTTTATGGTGATTCGAATTCTGAATCCTTCATAACGAGTGCTGCACTGTCAGAGGGTCAGTACTGAGGGAGTGCCGCACTGTCAGAGGCTCAGTACTGAGGGAGTGCTGCACTGTCAGAGGGTCAGTACTGAGGGAGTGCTGCACTGTCAGAGGGTCAGTGCTGAGGAGTGCTGCACTGACAGAGTGTCAGTGCTGAGGGACTGCTGCACTGTCAGAGGTTCAGAGCTGAGGGAGTGCCGCACTGTTGGAGTGTAAGTGCTCAGGGTGCGTTTCACTGTCACAGGGTCAGTAGTGAAGGAACACAGTATATTCTGAGCTGATGTTCTACTGGGCAGTTGATGGGACCAGCTCGAGAAATGATATGAAACCCAGAACCTTACCAGACAAACTCGGAGGGAGCGAGTGAAACACACAACGTGAAAATAATAGGCTTCGTGCCTTTTACATCGATGTAAGAGAGCAAACAGCATTCTCAGTTTAACATTTCATTTATTAGCTGATCTTTCTCTGACTTCTATCAATAACACTGCCCAAAGTGCTCCCTTCAAATGAAACGTGGCTGAGGAATGTTTGTTTCTGAGATGCAGATTATTACAATGTATATTCCCCATGCAAGGCAGAACAATGATGTTCATGCACTAACATGCACAGATCTCGGTGTGAATGATGAAGGTGTTATTGTGAATCAATCATTACAGTTGACTTTAAGTACACAAGGTATTCCAGGGAAGGGTGCGGCAGCGAATGACATTCACTTACCCGGACATTCAGTCCTTTGAAGCTGTGCTGGTTGTGTGAAATGTCCATGCCATGAATCACAATCCCTTTTCTCGATCCATATGTCCTTCGAAATGTTTTCCTTCCAGATTGTACACAATTCCCTTTGGAAAGACAATGTTGAATCGTATTTGAGGATCGCAGCAAGTCACTGAATCAAATCATTTCCCATATTCTTCCGAATTGTTTCCTGTCGGGTGATCCGCATTCTGAATCCTTTACAACGAGCGCTGCACTGTCAGTGGGTCAGTACTGAGGGAGTGCCGCACTGTCAGAGGGTCAGTGCTGAGGGAGTGCTGCACTGTCAGAGGGTCAGTACTGAGGGAGTGCTGCACTGTCGGAGGGTCAGTGCTGAGGGAGTGCCGAACTGTCAGAAGGTCAGTGCTGAGTGAGTGCCTCACTGTCAGAGGGTCAGTGCTGAGGGAGCGCGGCACTGTCAGAGGGTCAGTACTGAGGGAGTGCCGCACTGTCAGAGGGTCAGTGCTGAGGGAGTGCCGCACTGTCAGAGGGTCAGTACTGAGGGAGTACCGCACTGTCAGAGGGTCAGTGCTGAGGGAGTGCCTCACTGTCAGAGGGTCAGTGCTGAGGGAGCGCGGCACTGTCAGAGGGTCAGTACTGAGGGAGTGCCGAACTTACAGAGGGTCAGTGCTGAGGGAGTGCCGCACTGTCAGAGGGTCAGTACTGAGGGAGTGCCGCACTGTCAGAGGGTCAGTCCTGAGGGAGTGCCGCACTGTCAGAGGGTCAGTGCTGAGGAGTGCTGCACTGACAGAGTGTCAGTACTGAGGGACTGCTGCACTGTCAGAGGGTCAGTGCTGAGGGAGTGGCGCACTGTCAGAGGCTCAGTACTGAGGGAGTGCTGCACTGTCAGAGGGTCAGTACTGAGCAGTGCCGCACTGTCAGAGGGTCAGTGCTGAGGGAGTGCTGCACTGTCAGACGGTCAGTACTGAGGGAGTGCGGCACTGTCAGAGGGTCAGTACTGAGGGAGTCCTACACTGTCAGAGGGTCAGTACTGAGGGAGTGCCGCACTGTCAGAGGGTCAGTACTGAGCAGTGCCGCACTGTCAGAGGGTCAGTGCTGAGGAGTGCTGCACTGACAGAGGGTCAGTGCTGAAGGAGTGCCGCACTGTCAGAGGGTCAGTACTGAGGGAGTGCTGCACTGTCAGAGGGTCAGTACTGAGGGAGTGCCGCACTGTCAGAGGCTCAGTACTGAGGGCGTGCCGCACTGTCAGAGGGTCAGTACTGAGGGAGTGCTGCACTGTCAGAGGGTCAGTACTGAGGGAGTGCTGCACTGACAGAGGGTCAGTACTGAGGGAGTGCTGCACTGTCAGAGGGTCAGTACTGAGGGAGTGCCGCACTGTCAGAGGGTCAGTAGTGAGAGAATGCCGCGCTGTCAGAGGGTCAGTACTGAGGGAGTGCCACACTGTCAGAGGGTCAGTAGTGAGTGAATGCCGCACTGTCAGAGGGTCAGTACTGAGGAGTGCTGCACTGACAGAGGGTCAGTGCTGAGGGAGTGCTGCACTCACAGAGGGTCAGTGCTGAGGGAGTACCGCACTGTCAGAGGCTCAGTACTGAGGGAGTGCCGCACTGTCAGAGGGTCAGTACTGAGGGAGTGCTGCACTGTCAGAGGGTCAGTGCTGAGTTAGTGCCGCACTGTCAGAGGGTCAGTGCTGAGGGAGTCCTGCACTGTCAGAGGGTCAGTGCTGAGTGTGTGCCGCACTCTCAGAGGGTCAGTGCTGAGGGAGTGCTGCACTGTTGGAGTGTAAGTGCTCAGGGTGCGTTTCACTGTCGGAGGGTCAGTCGTGAAGGAACACAGTATATTCTGAGCTGATGTTCTACTGGGCAGTTGATGGGACCAGCTCGAGAAATGATATGAAACCCAGAACCTTACCAGACAAACTCGGAGGGAGCGAGTCAAACACTCAACGTGAAAATAATAGGCTAAGTGCCTTTAACATCGATGTCAGAGAGCAAACAGCATTCTCAGTTAAACATTTCATTTATTAGCTGATCTTTCTCTGACTTCTATCAATAACACTGCCCAAAGTGCTCCCTTCAAATGAAACGTGGCTGAGGAATGTTTGTTTCTGAGATGCAGATTATTACAATGTATATTCCCCATGCAAGGCAGAACAATGATCATAGAAATCATACAAACCCTACAGTACAGAAAGAGGCCGTTCGGCCCATCAAGTCCGCACCGACCACAATCCCACCCATGCCCCACCCCCATATCCCTACACATTTTACCCGCTAATCCCTCTAATCTATGCATCCCAGGACAGGAAGGGGCAATTTTAGCATGGCCAATCAACCTAACCCGCACATCTTTGGACTGTGGGAGGAAACCGGAGCACCCGGAGGAAACCCACGCAGACACGAGGAGAATGTGCAAACTCCACACAGACAGTGACCCAAGCTGGGAATCGAACCCAGGTCCCTGGAGCTGTGAAGCAGCAGTGCGAACCACTGTGCTACCGTGCCGCCCCTAACATGCACAGATCTCGGTGTGAATGATGAAGGTGTTATTGTGAATCAATCATTACAGTTGACTTTAAGTACACAAGGTATTCCAGGGAAGGGTGCAGCAGCGAATGACATTCACTCACTCGGACATTCAGTCCTTTGAAGCTGTGCTGGTTGTGTGAAATGTCCATGCCATTAATCACAATCCCTTTTCTCGATCCATATATCCTTCGAAATGTTTTCCTTCCAGATTGTACACAATTCCCTTTGGAAAGATAATGTTGAATCTTATTTGAGAATCGCAGCAACTCACCGAATCAAATTATTTCCCATATTCTTCCCAATTGTTTCCTTTATGGTGATTCGAATTCTGAATCCTTCATAACGAGTGCTGCACTGTCAGAGGGTCAGTACTGAGGGAGTGCCGCACTGTCAGAGGCTCAGTACTGAGGGAGTGCTGCACTGTCAGAGGGTCAGTACTGAGGGAGTGCTGCACTGTCAGAGGGTCAGTGCTGAGGAGTGCTGCACTGACAGAGTGTCAGTGCTGAGGGACTGCTGCACTGTCAGAGGTTCAGAGCTGAGGGAGTGCCGCACTGTTGGAGTGTAAGTGCTCAGGGTGCGTTTCACTGTCACAGGGTCAGTAGTGAAGGAACACAGTATATTCTGAGCTGATGTTCTACTGGGCAGTTGATGGGACCAGCTCGAGAAATGATATGAAACCCAGAACCTTACCAGACAAACTCGGAGGGAGCGAGTGAAACACACAACGTGAAAATAATAGGCTTCGTGCCTTTTACATCGATGTAAGAGAGCAAACAGCATTCTCAGTTTAACATTTCATTTATTAGCTGATCTTTCTCTGACTTCTATCAATAACACTGCCCAAAGTGCTCCCTTCAAATGAAACGTGGCTGAGGAATGTTTGTTTCTGAGATGCAGATTATTACAATGTATATTCCCCATGCAAGGCAGAACAATGATGTTCATGCACTAACATGCACAGATCTCGGTGTGAATGATGAAGGTGTTATTGTGAATCAATCATTACAGTTGACTTTAAGTACACAAGGTATTCCAGGGAAGGGTGCGGCAGCGAATGACATTCACTTACCCGGACATTCAGTCCTTTGAAGCTGTGCTGGTTGTGTGAAATGTCCATGCCATGAATCACAATCCCTTTTCTCGATCCATATGTCCTTCGAAATGTTTTCCTTCCAGATTGTACACAATTCCCTTTGGAAAGACAATGTTGAATCGTATTTGAGGATCGCAGCAAGTCACTGAATCAAATCATTTCCCATATTCTTCCGAATTGTTTCCTGTCGGGTGATCCGCATTCTGAATCCTTTACAACGAGCGCTGCACTGTCAGTGGGTCAGTACTGAGGGAGTGCCGCACTGTCAGAGGGTCAGTGCTGAGGGAGTGCTGCACTGTCAGAGGGTCAGTACTGAGGGAGTGCTGCACTGTCGGAGGGTCAGTGCTGAGGGAGTGCCGAACTGTCAGAAGGTCAGTGCTGAGTGAGTGCCTCACTGTCAGAGGGTCAGTGCTGAGGGAGCGCGGCACTGTCAGAGGGTCAGTACTGAGGGAGTGCCGCACTGTCAGAGGGTCAGTGCTGAGGGAGTGCCGCACTGTCAGAGGGTCAGTACTGAGGGAGTACCGCACTGTCAGAGGGTCAGTGCTGAGGGAGTGCCTCACTGTCAGAGGGTCAGTGCTGAGGGAGCGCGGCACTGTCAGAGGGTCAGTACTGAGGGAGTGCCGAACTTACAGAGGGTCAGTGCTGAGGGAGTGCCGCACTGTCAGAGGGTCAGTACTGAGGGAGTGCCGCACTGTCAGAGGGTCAGTCCTGAGGGAGTGCCGCACTGTCAGAGGGTCAGTGCTGAGGAGTGCTGCACTGACAGAGTGTCAGTACTGAGGGACTGCTGCACTGTCAGAGGGTCAGTGCTGAGGGAGTGGCGCACTGTCAGAGGCTCAGTACTGAGGGAGTGCTGCACTGTCAGAGGGTCAGTACTGAGCAGTGCCGCACTGTCAGAGGGTCAGTGCTGAGGGAGTGCTGCACTGTTGGAGGGTAAGTGCTCAGGGTGCGTTTCACTGTCGGAGGGTCAGTAGTGAAGGAACACAGTATATTCTGAGCTGATGTTCTACTGGGCAGTTGATGGGACCAGCTCGAGAAATGATATGAAACCCAGAACCTTACCAGACAAACTCGGAGGGAGCGAGTGAAACACACAACGTGAAAGTAATAGGCTAAGTGCCTTTAACATCGATGTAAGAGAGCAAACTGCATTCTCAGTTAAAAAATTCATTTATGAGCTGATCTTTCTCTGACTTCTATCAATAACACTGCCCAAAGTGATCCCTTCAAATGAAACGTGGCTGAGGAATGTTAGTTTCTGAGATGCAGATTATTACAACATATATTCCCCATGCAAGGCAGAACAATGATGTTTATGCACTAACATGCACAGATCTCGGTGTGAATGATGAAGGTGTTATTGTGAATCAATCATTACAGTTAACTTTAAGTACACAAGGTATTCCAGGGAAGCGTGCGGCAGCGAATGACATTCACTCACCCGGCCATTCAGTCCTTTGTTGCTGTGCTGGTTGTGTGAAATGTCCATGCCATTAATCACAATCCCTTTTCTCTATCCATATGTCCTTCGAAATGTTTTCCTTCCAGATTGCACACAATTCCCATTGGAAAGATAATGTTGAATCTTATTTGAGGATCACAGCAAGTCACTGAATCAAATCATTTCCCATATTCTTCCGAATTGTTTCCTGTCGGGTGATCCGCATTCTGAATCCTTTATAACGAGCGCTGCACTGTCAGTGGGTCAGTACTGAGGGATTCCCGCACTGTCAGAGGGTCAGTACTGAGGGAGTGCCGCACTGTCAGAGGGTCAGTGGTGAGGGAGTGCTGCACTGTCAGAGGGTCAGTGCTGAGGGAGTGCTGCACTGTCAGAGGGTCAGTGCTGAGGGAGTGCTGCACTGTCAGAGGGTCAGTACTGAAGGAGTGCTACACTGTCAGAGGGTCAGTGCTGAGGGAGTGCTGCACTGTCAGAGGGTCAGTGCTGAGGGAGTGCTGCACTGTCAGAGGGTCAGTACTGATGGAGTGCTACACTGTCAGAGGGTCAGTACTGAGGGAGTGCTGCACGGTCAGAGGGTCAGTGCTGAGGAGTGCCGCACTGTCCGAGGGTCAGTACTGAGGGAGTGCGGCACTGTCAGAGGGTCAGTACTGAGGGAGTACCGCACTGTCAGAGGCTCAGTACTGAGGGAGTGCCGCACTGTCAGAGGGTCAGTACTGAGGGAGTGCTGCACTGTCAGAGGGTCAGTACTGAGGGAGTGCTGCACTGACAGAGGGTCACTGCTGAGGGAGTGCCGCACTGTCAGAGGCTCAGTACTGAGGGAGTGCCGCACTGTCAGAGGGTCAGTACTGAGGGAGTGCTGCACTGTCAGAGGGTCAGTACTGAGAGAGTGCTGCACTGACAGAGGGTCAGTGCTGAGGGAGTGCCGCACTGACAGAGGGTCAGTGCTGAGGGAGTGCCGCACTGTCAGAGGCTCAGTACTGAGGGAGTGCCGCACTGTCAGAGGGTCAGTACTGTGGGAGTGCTGCACTGTCAGAGGGTCAGTACTGAGGGAGTGCTGCACTGACAGAGGGTCACTGCTGAGGGAGTGCCGCACTGTCAGAGGGTCAGTATTGAGGGAGTGCTGCACTGTCAGAGGGTCAGTACTGAGGGAGTGCTGCACTGTCATAGGGTTAGTACTGACGGAGTGCCGCACTGTCAGAGGGTCAATACTGAGGGAGTGGCGCACTGTCAGACGGTCAGTGCTGAGTTAGTGCCGCACTGTCAGAGGGTCAGTGCTGAGGGAGTGCCGCACTGTCAGAGGGTCAGTACTGAGGGAGTGCTGCACTGTCAGATGGTCAATACTGAGGGAGTGGCGCACTGTCAGAGGGTCAGTGCTGAGTTAGTGCCGCACTGTCAGAGGGTCAGTGCTGAGGGAGTCCTGCACTGTCAGAGGGTCAGTGCTGAGTGTGTGCCGCACTCTCAGAGGGTCAGTGCTGAGGGAGTGCTGCACTGTTGGAGTGTAAGTGCTCAGGGTGCGTTTCACTGTCGGAGGGTCAGTACTGAAGGAACACAGTATATTCTGAGCTGATGTTCTACTGGGCAGTTGATGGGACCAGCTCGAGAAATGATATGAAACCCAGAACCTTACCAGACAAACTCGGAGGGAGCGAGTGAAACACACAACGTGAAAATAATAGGCTAAGTGCCTTTAACATCGATGTAAGAGAGCAAACAGCATTCTCAGTTTAACATTTCATTTATTAGCTGATCTTTCTCTGACTTCTATCAATAATACTGCCCAAAGTGCTCCCTTCAAATGAAACGTGGCTGAGGAATGTTTGTTTCTGAGATGCAGATTATTACAATGTATATTCCCCATGCAAGGCAGAACAATGATGTTTATGCACTAACATGCACAGATCTCGATGTGAATGATGAAGTTGTTATTGTGAATCAATCATTACAGTTAACTTTAAGTACACAAGGTATTCCAGGGAAGGGTGCAGCAGCGAATGACATTCACTCACTCGGCCACTCAGTCCTTTGTTGCTGTGCTGGTTGTGTGAAATGTCCATGCCATTAATCACAATCCCTTTTCTCGATACATATGTCCTTCGAAATGTTTTCCTTCCAGATTGCACACAATTCCCATTGGAAAGACAATGTTGAATCTTATTTGAGGATCGCAGCAAGTCACTGAATCAAATCATTTCCCATATTCTTCCGAATTGTTTCCTGTCGGGTGATCCGCATTCTGAATCCTTTATAACGAGCGCTGCACTGTTAGTGGGTCAGTACTGAGGGATTCCCGCACTGTCAGAGTGTCAGTACTGAGGGAGTGCCGCACTGTCAGAGGCTCAGTGGTGAGGGAGTGCTGCACTGTCAGAGGCTCAGTAATGAGGGAGTGCCGCACTGTCAGAGGGTCAGTACTGAGGGAGTGCTGCACTGACAGAGGGTCAGTGCTGAGGGAGTGCCGCACTGTCAGAGGCTCAGTACTGAGGGAGTGCTACACTGTCAGAGGGTCAGTGCGGAGGGAGTGCTGCACTGTCAGAGGGTCAGTGCTGAGGGAGTGCTGCACTGTCAGAGGGTCAGTCCTGAGGGTGTGCTACACTGTCAGAGGGTCAGTACTGAGGGAGTGCTGCACGGTCAGAGGGTCAGTGCTGAGGAGTGCCGCACTGTCAGAGGGTCAGTACTGAGGGAGTGCGGCACTGTCAGATGGTCAGTACTGAGGGAGTGCCGCACTGTCAGAGGGTCAGTACTGAGGGAGTGCTACACTGTCAGAGGGTCAGTACTGAGGGAGTGCCGCACTGTCAGAGGGTCAGTACTGAGGGAGTACCGCACTGTCAGAGGCTCAGTACTGAGGGAGTGCCGCACTGTCAGAGGGTCAGTACTGAGGGAGTGCTGCACTGTCAGAGGGTCAGTACTGAGGGAGTGCTGCACTGACAGAGGGTCACTGCTGAGGGAGTGCCGCACTGTCAGAGGCTCAGTACTGAGGGAGTGCCGCACTGTCAGAGGGTCAGTACTGAGGGAGTGCTGCACTGTCAGAGGGTCAGTACTGAGAGAGTGCTGCACTGACAGAGGGTCAGTGCTGAGGGAGTGCCGCACTGACAGAGGGTCAGTGCTGAGGGAGTGCCGCACTGTCAGAGGCTCAGTACTGAGGGAGTGCCGCACTGTCAGAGGGTCAGTACTGAGGGAGTGCTGCACTGTCAGAGGGTCAGTACTGAGGGAGTGCTGCACTGACAGAGGGTCACTGCTGAGGGAGTGCCGCACTGTCAGAGGGTCAGTATTGAGGGAGTGCTGCACTGTCAGAGGGTCAGTACTGAGGGAGTGCTGCACTGTCATAGGGTTAGTACTGACGGAGTGCCGCACTGTCAGAGGGTCAATACTGAGGGAGTGGCGCACTGTCAGACGGTCAGTGCTGAGTGAGTGCCGCACTGTCAGAGGGTCAGTGCTGAGGGAGTGCCGCACTGTCAGAGGGTCAGTACTGAGGGAGTGCTGCACTGTCAGATGGTCAATACTGAGGGAGTGGCGCACTGTCAGAGGGTCAGTGCTGAGTTAGTGCCGCACTGTCAGAGGGTCAGTGCTGAGGGAGTCCTGCACTGTCAGAGGGTCAGTGCTGAGTGTGTGCCGCACTCTCAGAGGGTCAGTGCTGAGGGAGTGCTGCACTGTTGGAGTGTAAGTGCTCAGGGTGCGTTTCACTGTCGGAGGGTCAGTACTGAAGGAACACAGTATATTCTGAGCTGATGTTCTACTGGGCAGTTGATGGGACCAGCTCGAGAAATGATATGAAACCCAGAACCTTACCAGACAAACTCGGAGGGAGCGAGTGAAACACACAACGTGAAAATAATAGGCTAAGTGCCTTTAACATCGATGTAAGAGAGCAAACAGCATTCTCAGTTTAACATTTCATTTATTAGCTGATCTTTCTCTGACTTCTATCAATAATACTGCCCAAAGTGCTCCCTTCAAATGAAACGTGGCTGAGGAATGTTTGTTTCTGAGATGCAGATTATTACAATGTATATTCCCCATGCAAGGCAGAACAATGATGTTTATGCACTAACATGCACAGATCTCGATGTGAATGATGAAGTTGTTATTGTGAATCAATCATTACAGTTAACTTTAAGTACACAAGGTATTCCAGGGAAGGGTGCAGCAGCGAATGACATTCACTCACTCGGCCACTCAGTCCTTTGTTGCTGTGCTGGTTGTGTGAAATGTCCATGCCATTAATCACAATCCCTTTTCTCGATCCATATGTCCTTCGAAATGTTTTCCTTCCAGATTGCACACAATTCCCATTGGAAAGATAATGTTGAATCTTATTTGAGGATCGCAGCAAGTCACTGAATCAAATCATTTCCCATATTCTTCCGAATTGTTTCCTGTCGGGTGATCCGCATTCTGAATCCTTTATAACGAGCGCTGCAATGTCAGTGGGTCAGTACTGAGGGATTCCCGCACTGTCAGAGGGTCAGTACTGAGGGAGTGCCGCACTGTCAGAGGCTCAGTGGTGAGGGAGTGCTGCACTGTCAGAGGCTCAGTAATGAGGGAGTGCCGCACTGTCAGAGGCTCAGTACTGAGGGAGTGCTACACTGTCAGAGGGTCAGTGCTGAGGGAGTGCTGCACTGTCAGAGGGTCAGTGCTGAGGGAGTGCTGCACTGTCAGAGGGTCAGTCCTGAGGGTGTGCTACACTGTCAGAGGGTCAGTACTGAGGGAGTGCTGCACGGTCAGAGGGTCAGTGCTGAGGAGTGCCGCACTGTCCGAGGGTCAGTACTGAGGGAGTGCGGCACTGTCAGATGGTCAGTTCTGAGGGAGTGCGGCACTGTCAGATGGTCAGTACTGAGGGAGTGCCGCACTGTCAGAGGGTCAGTACTGAGCAGTGCCGCACTGTCAGAGGGTCAGTGCTGAGGAGCGCTGCACTGACAGAGGGTCAGTGCTGAGGGAGTGCCGCACTGTCAGAGGGTCAGTACTGAGGGAGTGCTGCACTGTCAGAGGGTCAGTACTGAGGGAGTGCCGCACTGTCAGAGGCTCAGTACTGAGGGAGTGCCGCACTGTCAGAGGGTCAGTACTGAGGGAGTGCTGCACTGTCAGAGGGTCAGTACTGAGGGAGTGCTGCACTGTCATAGGGTTAGTACTGACGGAGTGCCGCACTGTCAGAGGGTCAATACTGAGGGAGTGGCGCACTGTCAGACGGTCAGTGCTGAGTTAGTGCCGCACTGTCAGAGGGTCAGTGCTGAGGGAGTGCCGCACTGTCAGAGGGTCAGTACTGAGGGAGTGCTGCACTGTCAGAGGGTCAATACTGAGGGAGTGGCGCACTGTCAGAGGGTCAGTGCTGAGTTAGTGCCGCACTGTCAGAGGGTCAGTGCTGAGGGAGCCCTGCACTGTCAGAGGGTCAGTGCTGAGTGTGTGCCGCACTCTCAGAGGGTCAGTGCTGAGGGAGTGCTGCACTGTTGGAGTGTAAGTGCTCAGGGTGCGTTTCACTGTCGGAGGGTCAGTACTGAAGGAACACAGTATATTCTGAGCTGATGTTCTACTGGGCAGTTGATGGGACCAGCTCGAGAAATGATATTAAACCCAGAACCTTACCAGACAAACTCGGAGGGAGCGAGTGAAACACACAACGTGAAAATAATAGGCTAAGTGCCTTTAATATCGATGTAAGAGAGCAAACAGCATTCTCAGTTTAACATTTCATTTATTAGCTGATCTTTCTCTGACTTCTATCAATAATACTGCCCAAAGTGCTCCCTTCAAATGAAACGTGGCTGAGGAATGTTTGTTTCTGAGATGCAGATTATTACAATGTATATTCCCCATGCAAGGCAGAACAATGATGTTTATGCACTAACATGCACAGATCTCGATGTGAATGATGAAGTTGTTATTGTGAATCAATCATTACAGTTAACTTTAAGTACACAAGGTATTCCAGGGAAGGGTGCAGCAGCGAATGACATTCACTCACTCGGCCACTCAGTCCTTTGTTGCTGTGCTGGTTGTGTGAAATGTCCATGCCATTAATCACAATCCCTTTTCTCGATCCATATGTCCTTCGAAATGTTTTCCTTCCAGATTGCACACAATTCCCATTGGAAAGATAATGTTGAATCTTATTTGAGGATCGCAGCAAGTCACTGAATCAAATCATTTCCCATATTCTTCCCAATTGTTTCCTGTCGGGTGATCCGCATTCTGAATCCTTTATAACGAGCGCTGCACTGTCAGTGGGTCAGTACTGAGGGATTCCCGCACTGTCAGAGGGTCAGTACTGAGGGAGTGCCGCACTGTCAGAGGCTCAGTGGTGAGGGAGTGCTGCACTGTCAGAGGCTCAGTAATGAGGGAGTGCCGCACTGTCAGAGGGTCAGTACTGAGGGAGTGCTGCACTGACAGAGGGTCAGTGCTGAGGGAGTGCCGCACTGTCAGAGGCTCAGTACTGAGGGAGTGCTACACTGTCAGAGGGTCAGTGCTGAGGGAGTGCTGCACTGTCAGAGGGTCAGTGCTGAGGGAGTGCTGCACTGTCAGAGGGTCAGTCCTGAGGGTGTGCTACACTGTCAGAGGGTCAGTACTGAGGGAGTGCTGCACGGTCAGAGGGTCAGTGCTGAGGAGTGCCGCACTGTCCGAGGGTCAGTACTGAGGGAGTGCGGCACTGTCAGATGGTCAGTACTGAGGGAGTGCCGCACTGTCAGAGGGTCAGTACTGAGGGAGTGCTACACTGTCAGAGGGTCAGTACTGAGGGAGTGCCGCACTGTCAGAGGGTCAGTACTGAGCAGTGCCGCACTGTCAGAGGGTCAGTGCTGAGGAGCGCTGCACTGACAGAGGGTCAGTGCTGAGGGAGTGCCGCACTGTCAGAGGGTCAGTACTGAGGGAGTGCTGCACTGTCAGAGGGTCAGTACTGAGGGAGTGCCGCACTGTCAGAGGCTCAGTACTGAGGGAGTGCCGCACTGTCAGAGGGTCAGTACTGAGGGAGTGCTGCACTGACAGAGGGTCAGTACTGAGGGAGTGCTGCACTGACAGAGGGTCAGTGCTGAGGGAGTGCTGCACTGTCAGAGGGTCAGTGCTGAGGGAGTGCTGCACTGACAGAGGGTCAGTACTGAGGGAGTGCCGCACTGTCAGAGGGTCAGTACTGAGGGAGTGCTGCACTGTCAGCGGGTCCGTGCTGAGGGAGTGCCGCACTGTCAGAGGCTCAGTACTGAGGGAGTGCCGCACTGTCAGAGGGTCAGTACTGAGGGAGTGCTGCACTGTCAGTGGGTCAGTACTGAGGGAGTGCTGCGCTGACAGAGGGTCACTGCTGAGGGAGTGCCGCACTGTCAGAGGCTCAGTACTGAGGGAGTGCCGCACTGTCAGAGGGTCATTACTGAGGGAGTGCTGCACTGTCCGAGGGTCAGTGCTGAGGGAGTGCCGCACTGTCAGAGGCTCAGTCCTGAGGGAGTGCTGCACTGTCAGAGGGTCAGTGCTGAGGCAGTGCTACACTGTCAGAGGGTCAGTACTGAGGGAGTGCTACACTGTCAGAGGGTCAGTACTGAGGGAGTGCTGCACTGTCAGAGGATCAGTACTGAGGGAGTGCTGCACTGTCAGAGGGTCAGTGCTGAGGCAGTGCTGCACTGTCAGAGGGTCAGTACTGAGGGAGTGCTGCACTGTCAGAGGGTCAGTACTGAGGGAGTGCTGCACTGTCAGAAGGTCAGTACTGAGGCAGTGCTACACTGTCAGAGGGTCAGTACTGAGGGAGTGCTGCACTGTCAGAGGATCAGTACTGAGGGAGTGCTGCACTGTCAGAGGGTCAGTGCTGAGGCAGTGCTGCACTGTCAGAGGGTCAGTACTGAGGGAGTGCTGCACTGACAGAGGGTCAGTACTGAGGGAGTGCTGCACTGACAGAGGGTCAGTGCTGAGGGAGCGCGGCACTGACAGATGGTCAGTGCTGAGGGAGTGCCGCACTGTCAGAGGCTCAGTGCTGAGGGAGTGCCGCACTGTCAGACGCTCAGAACTGAGGGAGTGCTGCACTGTCAGAGGGTCAGTACTGAGAGAGTGCTGCACTGACAGAGGGTCAGTGCTGAGGGAGTGCCGCACTGTCAGAGGCTCAGTGCTGAGGGAGTGCCGCACTGTCAGAGGCTCAGAACTGAGGGAGTGCCGCACTGTCAGAGGGTCAGTACTGAGGGAGTGCTGCACTGACAGAGGGACACTGCTGAGGGAGTGCCGCCCTGTCAGAGGCTCAGTACTGAGGGAGTGCCGCACTGTCAGAGGGTCAGTACTGAGGGAGTACTGCACAGTCAGAGGGTCAGTACTGAGGGAGTGCTGCACTGACAGAGGGTCAGTGCTGAGGGAGTGCCGCACTGTCAGAGGCTCAGTACTGAGGGAGTGCCGCACTGTCAGTGGGTCCGTGCTGTGGGAGTCCCGCACTTCAGAGGGTCAGTACTGAGGAGTGCCGCACTGTCAGAGGGTCAGTGCCTAGGGAGTGCCGCACTGTCAGAGGGTCAGTACTGAGGGAGTGCTGCACTGTCAGAGGGTCAATACTGAGGGATTGCCGCACTGTCAGAGGGTCAGTGCTGAGTTAGTGCAGCACTGTCAGAGGGTCAGTGCTGAGGGAGTGCTGCACTGTCAGAGGGTCAGTGCTGAGGAGTGCCGCACTGTCAGAGGGTCAGTGCTGTGGGAGTGCCGCACAGTCAGAGGGTCTGTGCTGAGGGTGTGCCGCACTGTCAGAGGGTCAGTGCAGAGGGAGTACCATACTTCAGAGGGTCAGTGCTGAGGAGTGCCGGACTGTCAGAGGGTCAGTGCTGAGGGAGTGCAGCACTGTCAGAGGGTCAGTACTGAGGGAGTGCGGCACTGTCAGAGGGTCAGTACTGAGGGAGTGCTACACTGTCAGAGGGTCAGTACTGAGGGAGTGCAGCACTGTCAGAGGGTCAGTACTGAGCAGTGCCGCACTGTCAGAGGGTCAGTGCTGAGGAGTGCTGCACTGACAGAGGGTCAGTGCTGAGGGAGTGCCGCACTGTCAGAGGGTCAGTACTGAGGGAGTGCTGCACTGTCAGAGGGTCAGTACTGAGGGAGTGCCGCACTGTCAGAGGCTCAGTACTGAGGGAGTGCTGCACTGACAGAGGGTCAGTACTGAGGGAGTGCTGCACTGACAGAGGGTCAGTGCTGAGGGAGTGCTGCACTGTCAGTGGGTCAGTGCTGAGAGAGTGCTGCACTGACAGAGGGTCAGTACTGAGGGAGTGCCGCACTGTCAGAGGGTCAGTACTGAGGGAGTGCCGCACTGTCAGAGGCTCAGTACTGAGTTAGTGCCGCACTGTCAGAGGGTCAGTACTGAGGGAGTGCTGCACTGTCAGAGGGTCAGTGCTGAGGAGTGCCGCACTGTCAGAGGGTCAGTGCTGAGGGAGTGCCGCACAGTCAGAGGGTCAGTGCTGAGGGTGTGCCGCACTGTCAGAGGGTCAGTGCAGAGGGAGTGCCGTACTTCAGTGGGTCAGTGCTGAGGAGTGCCGCACTGTCAGAGGGTCAGTGCTGAGGGAGTGCAGCACTGTCAGAGGGTCAGTGCTGAGGGAGTGCCGCACTGTCAGAGGGTCAGTACTGAGGGAGTGCTGCACTGTCATAGGGTTAGTACAGACGGAGTGCCGCACTGTCAGAGGGTCAGTACTGAGGGAGTGCTGCACTGTCAGAGGGTCAGTGCTGAGAGAGTGCTGCACTGTCAGAGGGTCAGTACTGAGAGAGTGCTGCACTGACAGAGGGTCAGTGCTGAGGGACTGCCGCACTGTCAGAGGCTCAGTAATGAGGGAGTGCCGCACTGTCAGAGGGTCAGTACTGAGGGAGTGCTGTACTGACAGAGGGTCAGTGCTGAGGGAGTGCCGCACTGTCAGAGGCTCAGTACTGAGGGAGTGCTACACTGTCAGAAGGTCAGTGCTGAGGGAGTGCTGCACTGTCAGAGGGTCAGTGCTGAGGGAGTGCTGCACTGTCAGAGGGTCAGTACTGAGGGTGTGCTACACTGTCAGAGGGTCAGTACTGAGGAGGTGCTGCACGGTCAGAGGGTCAGTGCTGAGGAGTGCCGCTCTGTCCGAGGGTCAGTACTGAGGGAGTGCGGCACTGTCAGAGGGTCAGTACTGAGGGAGTGCCGCACTGTCAGAGGGTCAGTACTGAGGGAGTCCTACACTGTCAGAGGGTCCGTACTGAGGGAGTGCCGCACTGTCAGAGGGTCAGTACTGAGCAGTGCCGCACTGTCAGAGGGTCAGTGCTGAGGAGTGCTGCACTGACAGAGGGTCAGTGCTGAGGGAGTGCCGCACTGTCAGAGGGTCAGTACTGAGGGAGTGCTGCACTGTCAGAGGGTCAGTACTGAGGGAGTGCCGCACTGTCAGAGGCTCAGTACTGAGGGAGTGCCGCACTGTCAGAGGGTCAGTACTGAGGGAGTGCCGCACTGTCAGAGGGTCAGTACTGAGGGAGTGCTGCACTGTCAGAGGGTCAGTACTGAGGGAGTGCCGCACTGTCAGAGGCTCAGTACTGAGGGAGTGCCGCACTGTCAGAGGCTCAGTCCTGAGGGAGTGCTGCACTGTCAGAGGGTCAGTGCTGAGGCAGTGCTACACTGTCAGAGGGTCAGTACTGAGGGAGTGCTGCACTGTCAGAAGGTCAGTACTGAGGCAGTGCTACACTGTCAGAGGGTCAGTACTGAGGGAGTGCTGCACTGTCAGAGGATCAGTACTGAGGGAGTGCTGCACTGTCAGAGGGTCAGTGCTGAGGCAGTGCTGCACTGTCAGAGGGTCAGTACTGAGGGAGTGCTGCACTGACAGAGGGTCAGTACTGAGGGAGTGCTGCACTGACAGAGGGTCAGTGCTGAGGGAGCGCGGCACTGACAGATGGTCAGTGCTGAGGGAGTGCCGCACTGTCAGAGGCTCAGTGCTGAGGGAGTGCCGCACTGTCAGACGCTCAGAACTGAGGGAGTGCTGCACTGTCAGAGGGTCAGTACTGAGAGAGTGCTGCACTGACAGAGGGTCAGTGCTGAGGGAGTGCCGCACTGTCAGAGGCTCAGTGCTGAGGGAGTGCCGCACTGTCAGAGGGTCAGTACTGTGGGAGTGCTGCACTGTCAGAGGGTCAGTACTGAGGGAGTGCTGCACTGACAGAGGGTCACTGCTGAGGGAGTGCCGCACTGTCAGAGGGTCAGTATTGAGGGAGTGCTGCACTGTCAGAGGGTCAGTACTGAGGGAGTGCTGCACTGTCATAGGGTTAGTACTGACGGAGTGCCGCACTGTCAGAGGGTCAATACTGAGGGAGTGGCGCACTGTCAGACGGTCAGTGCTGAGTTAGTGCCGCACTGTCAGAGGGTCAGTGCTGAGGGAGTGCCGCACTGTCAGAGGGTCAGTATTGAGGGAGTGCTGCACTGTCAGATGGTCAATACTGAGGGAGTGGCGCACTGTCAGAGGGTCAGTGCTGAGTTAGTGCCGCACTGTCAGAGGGTCAGTGCTGAGGGAGTCCTGCACTGTCAGAGGGTCAGTGCTGAGTGTGTGCCGCACTCTCAGAGGGTCAGTGCTGAGGGAGTGCTGCACTGTTGGAGTGTAAGTGCTCAGGGTGCGTTTCACTGTCGGAGGGTCAGTACTGAAGGAACACAGTATATTCTGAGCTGATGTTCTACTGGGCAGTTGATGGGACCAGCTCGAGAAATGATATGAAACCCAGAACCTTACCAGACAAACTCGGAGGGAGCGAGTGAAACACACAACGTGAAAATAATAGGCTAAGTGCCTTTAACATCGATGTAAGAGAGCAAACAGCATTCTCAGTTTAACATTTCATTTATTAGCTGATCTTTCTCTGACTTCTATCAATAATACTGCCCAAAGTGCTCCCTTCAAATGAAACGTGGCTGAGGAATGTTTGTTTCTGAGATGCAGATTATTACAATGTATATTCCCCATGCAAGGCAGAACAATGATGTTTATGCACTAACATGCACAGATCTCGATGTGAATGATGAAGTTGTTATTGTGAATCAATCATTACAGTTAACTTTAAGTACACAAGGTATTCCAGGGAAGGGTGCAGCAGCGAATGACATTCACTCACTCGGCCACTCAGTCCTTTGTTGCTGTGCTGGTTGTGTGAAATGTCCATGCCATTAATCACAATCCCTTTTCTCGATACATATGTCCTTCGAAATGTTTTCCTTCCAGATTGCACACAATTCCCATTGGAAAGACAATGTTGAATCTTATTTGAGGATCGCAGCAAGTCACTGAATCAAATCATTTCCCATATTCTTCCGAATTGTTTCCTGTCGGGTGATCCGCATTCTGAATCCTTTATAACGAGCGCTGCACTGTTAGTGGGTCAGTACTGAGGGATTCCCGCACTGTCAGAGTGTCAGTACTGAGGGAGTGCCGCACTGTCAGAGGCTCAGTGGTGAGGGAGTGCTGCACTGTCAGAGGCTCAGTAATGAGGGAGTGCCGCACTGTCAGAGGGTCAGTACTGAGGGAGTGCTGCACTGACAGAGGGTCAGTGCTGAGGGAGTGCCGCACTGTCAGAGGCTCAGTACTGAGGGAGTGCTACACTGTCAGAGGGTCAGTGCGGAGGGAGTGCTGCACTGTCAGAGGGTCAGTGCTGAGGGAGTGCTGCACTGTCAGAGGGTCAGTCCTGAGGGTGTGCTACACTGTCAGAGGGTCAGTACTGAGGGAGTGCTGCACGGTCAGAGGGTCAGTGCTGAGGAGTGCCGCACTGTCAGAGGGTCAGTACTGAGGGAGTGCGGCACTGTCAGATGGTCAGTACTGAGGGAGTGCCGCACTGTCAGAGGGTCAGTACTGAGGGAGTGCTACACTGTCAGAGGGTCAGTACTGAGGGAGTGCCGCACTGTCAGAGGGTCAGTACTGAGGGAGTACCGCACTGTCAGAGGCTCAGTACTGAGGGAGTGCCGCACTGTCAGAGGGTCAGTACTGAGGGAGTGCTGCACTGTCAGAGGGTCAGTACTGAGGGAGTGCTGCACTGACAGAGGGTCACTGCTGAGGGAGTGCCGCACTGTCAGAGGCTCAGTACTGAGGGAGTGCCGCACTGTCAGAGGGTCAGTACTGAGGGAGTGCTGCACTGTCAGAGGGTCAGTACTGAGAGAGTGCTGCACTGACAGAGGGTCAGTGCTGAGGGAGTGCCGCACTGACAGAGGGTCAGTGCTGAGGGAGTGCCGCACTGTCAGAGGCTCAGTACTGAGGGAGTGCCGCACTGTCAGAGGGTCAGTACTGAGGGAGTGCTGCACTGTCAGAGGGTCAGTACTGAGGGAGTGCTGCACTGACAGAGGGTCACTGCTGAGGGAGTGCCGCACTGTCAGAGGGTCAGTATTGAGGGAGTGCTGCACTGTCAGAGGGTCAGTACTGAGGGAGTGCTGCACTGTCATAGGGTTAGTACTGACGGAGTGCCGCACTGTCAGAGGGTCAATACTGAGGGAGTGGCGCACTGTCAGACGGTCAGTGCTGAGTGAGTGCCGCACTGTCAGAGGGTCAGTGCTGAGGGAGTGCCGCACTGTCAGAGGGTCAGTACTGAGGGAGTGCTGCACTGTCAGATGGTCAATACTGAGGGAGTGGCGCACTGTCAGAGGGTCAGTGCTGAGTTAGTGCCGCACTGTCAGAGGGTCAGTGCTGAGGGAGTCCTGCACTGTCAGAGGGTCAGTGCTGAGTGTGTGCCGCACTCTCAGAGGGTCAGTGCTGAGGGAGTGCTGCACTGTTGGAGTGTAAGTGCTCAGGGTGCGTTTCACTGTCGGAGGGTCAGTACTGAAGGAACACAGTATATTCTGAGCTGATGTTCTACTGGGCAGTTGATGGGACCAGCTCGAGAAATGATATGAAACCCAGAACCTTACCAGACAAACTCGGAGGGAGCGAGTGAAACACACAACGTGAAAATAATAGGCTAAGTGCCTTTAACATCGATGTAAGAGAGCAAACAGCATTCTCAGTTTAACATTTCATTTATTAGCTGATCTTTCTCTGACTTCTATCAATAATACTGCCCAAAGTGCTCCCTTCAAATGAAACGTGGCTGAGGAATGTTTGTTTCTGAGATGCAGATTATTACAATGTATATTCCCCATGCAAGGCAGAACAATGATGTTTATGCACTAACATGCACAGATCTCGATGTGAATGATGAAGTTGTTATTGTGAATCAATCATTACAGTTAACTTTAAGTACACAAGGTATTCCAGGGAAGGGTGCAGCAGCGAATGACATTCACTCACTCGGCCACTCAGTCCTTTGTTGCTGTGCTGGTTGTGTGAAATGTCCATGCCATTAATCACAATCCCTTTTCTCGATCCATATGTCCTTCGAAATGTTTTCCTTCCAGATTGCACACAATTCCCATTGGAAAGATAATGTTGAATCTTATTTGAGGATCGCAGCAAGTCACTGAATCAAATCATTTCCCATATTCTTCCGAATTGTTTCCTGTCGGGTGATCCGCATTCTGAATCCTTTATAACGAGCGCTGCAATGTCAGTGGGTCAGTACTGAGGGATTCCCGCACTGTCAGAGGGTCAGTACTGAGGGAGTGCCGCACTGTCAGAGGCTCAGTGGTGAGGGAGTGCTGCACTGTCAGAGGCTCAGTAATGAGGGAGTGCCGCACTGTCAGAGGCTCAGTACTGAGGGAGTGCTACACTGTCAGAGGGTCAGTGCTGAGGGAGTGCTGCACTGTCAGAGGGTCAGTGCTGAGGGAGTGCTGCACTGTCAGAGGGTCAGTCCTGAGGGTGTGCTACACTGTCAGAGGGTCAGTACTGAGGGAGTGCTGCACGGTCAGAGGGTCAGTGCTGAGGAGTGCCGCACTGTCCGAGGGTCAGTACTGAGGGAGTGCGGCACTGTCAGATGGTCAGTTCTGAGGGAGTGCCGCACTGTCAGAGGGTCAGTACTGAGGGAGTGCTACACTGTCAGAGGGTCAGTACTGAGGGAGTGCCGCACTGTCAGAGGGTCAGTACTGAGCAGTGCCGCACTGTCAGAGGGTCAGTGCTGAGGAGCGCTGCACTGACAGAGGGTCAGTGCTGAGGGAGTGCCGCACTGTCAGAGGGTCAGTACTGAGGGAGTGCTGCACTGTCAGAGGGTCAGTACTGAGGGAGTGCCGCACTGTCAGAGGCTCAGTACTGAGGGAGTGCCGCACTGTCAGAGGGTCAGTACTGAGGGAGTGCTGCACTGTCAGAGGGTCAGTACTGAGGGAGTGCTGCACTGTCATAGGGTTAGTACTGACGGAGTGCCGCACTGTCAGAGGGTCAATACTGAGGGAGTGGCGCACTGTCAGACGGTCAGTGCTGAGTTAGTGCCGCACTGTCAGAGGGTCAGTGCTGAGGGAGTGCCGCACTGTCAGAGGGTCAGTACTGAGGGAGTGCTGCACTGTCAGAGGGTCAATACTGAGGGAGTGGCGCACTGTCAGAGGGTCAGTGCTGAGTTAGTGCCGCACTGTCAGAGGGTCAGTGCTGAGGGAGCCCTGCACTGTCAGAGGGTCAGTGCTGAGTGTGTGCCGCACTCTCAGAGGGTCAGTGCTGAGGGAGTGCTGCACTGTTGGAGTGTAAGTGCTCAGGGTGCGTTTCACTGTCGGAGGGTCAGTACTGAAGGAACACAGTATATTCTGAGCTGATGTTCTACTGGGCAGTTGATGGGACCAGCTCGAGAAATGATATGAAACCCAGAACCTTACCAGACAAACTCGGAGGGAGCGAGTGAAACACACAACGTGAAAATAATAGGCTAAGTGCCTTTAATATCGATGTAAGAGAGCAAACAGCATTCTCAGTTTAACATTTCATTTATTAGCTGATCTTTCTCTGACTTCTATCAATAATACTGCCCAAAGTGCTCCCTTCAAATGAAACGTGGCTGAGGAATGTTTGTTTCTGAGATGCAGATTATTACAATGTATATTCCCCATGCAAGGCAGAACAATGATGTTTATGCACTAACATGCACAGATCTCGATGTGAATGATGAAGTTGTTATTGTGAATCAATCATTACAGTTAACTTTAAGTACACAAGGTATTCCAGGGAAGGGTGCAGCAGCGAATGACATTCACTCACTCGGCCACTCAGTCCTTTGTTGCTGTGCTGGTTGTGTGAAATGTCCATGCCATTAATCACAATCCCTTTTCTCGATCCATATGTCCTTCGAAATGTTTTCCTTCCAGATTGCACACAATTCCCATTGGAAAGATAATGTTGAATCTTATTTGAGGATCGCAGCAAGTCACTGAATCAAATCATTTCCCATATTCTTCCCAATTGTTTCCTGTCGGGTGATCCGCATTCTGAATCCTTTATAACGAGCGCTGCACTGTCAGTGGGTCAGTACTGAGGGATTCCCGCACTGTCAGAGGGTCAGTACTGAGGGAGTGCCGCACTGTCAGAGGCTCAGTGGTGAGGGAGTGCTGCACTGTCAGAGGCTCAGTAATGAGGGAGTGCCGCACTGTCAGAGGGTCAGTACTGAGGGAGTGCTGCACTGACAGAGGGTCAGTGCTGAGGGAGTGCCGCACTGTCAGAGGCTCAGTACTGAGGGAGTGCTACACTGTCAGAGGGTCAGTGCTGAGGGAGTGCTGCACTGTCAGAGGGTCAGTGCTGAGGGAGTGCTGCACTGTCAGAGGGTCAGTCCTGAGGGTGTGCTACACTGTCAGAGGGTCAGTACTGAGGGAGTGCTGCACGGTCAGAGGGTCAGTGCTGAGGAGTGCCGCACTGTCCGAGGGTCAGTACTGAGGGAGTGCGGCACTGTCAGATGGTCAGTACTGAGGGAGTGCCGCACTGTCAGAGGGTCAGTACTGAGGGAGTGCTACACTGTCAGAGGGTCAGTACTGAGGGAGTGCCGCACTGTCAGAGGGTCAGTACTGAGCAGTGCCGCACTGTCAGAGGGTCAGTGCTGAGGAGCGCTGCACTGACAGAGGGTCAGTGCTGAGGGAGTGCCGCACTGTCAGAGGGTCAGTACTGAGGGAGTGCTGCACTGTCAGAGGGTCAGTACTGAGGGAGTGCCGCACTGTCAGAGGCTCAGTACTGAGGGAGTGCCGCACTGTCAGAGGGTCAGTACTGAGGGAGTGCTGCACTGACAGAGGGTCAGTACTGAGGGAGTGCTGCACTGACAGAGGGTCAGTGCTGAGGGAGTGCTGCACTGTCAGAGGGTCAGTGCTGAGGGAGTGCTGCACTGACAGAGGGTCAGTACTGAGGGAGTGCCGCACTGTCAGAGGGTCAGTACTGAGGGAGTGCTGCACTGTCAGCGGGTCCGTGCTGAGGGAGTGCCGCACTGTCAGAGGCTCAGTACTGAGGGAGTGCCGCACTGTCAGAGGGTCAGTACTGAGGGAGTGCTGCACTGTCAGTGGGTCAGTACTGAGGGAGTGCTGCGCTGACAGAGGGTCACTGCTGAGGGAGTGCCGCACTGTCAGAGGCTCAGTACTGAGGGAGTGCCGCACTGTCAGAGGGTCATTACTGAGGGAGTGCTGCACTGTCAGAGGGTCAGTGCTGAGGGAGTGCCGCACTGTCAGAGGCTCAGTCCTGAGGGAGTGCTGCACTGTCAGAGGGTCAGTGCTGAGGCAGTGCTACACTGTCAGAGGGTCAGTACTGAGGGAGTGCTGCACTGTCAGAAGGTCAGTACTGAGGCAGTGCTACACTGTCAGAGGGTCAGTACTGAGGGAGTGCTGCACTGTCAGAGGATCAGTACTGAGGGAGTGCTGCACTGTCAGAGGGTCAGTGCTGAGGCAGTGCTGCACTGTCAGAGGGTCAGTACTGAGGGAGTGCTGCACTGACAGAGGGTCAGTACTGAGGGAGTGCTGCACTGACAGAGGGTCAGTGCTGAGGGAGCGCGGCACTGACAGATGGTCAGTGCTGAGGGAGTGCCGCACTGTCAGAGGCTCAGTGCTGAGGGAGTGCCGCACTGTCAGACGCTCAGAACTGAGGGAGTGCTGCACTGTCAGAGGGTCAGTACTGAGAGAGTGCTGCACTGACAGAGGGTCAGTGCTGAGGGAGTGCCGCACTGTCAGAGGCTCAGTGCTGAGGGAGTGCCGCACTGTCAGAGGCTCAGAACTGAGGGAGTGCCGCACTGTCAGAGGGTCAGTACTGAGGGAGTGCTGCACTGACAGAGGGACACTGCTGAGGGAGTGCCGCCCTGTCAGAGGCTCAGTACTGAGGGAGTGCCGCACTGTCAGAGGGTCAGTACTGAGGGAGTACTGCACAGTCAGAGGGTCAGTACTGAGGGAGTGCTGCACTGACAGAGGGTCAGTGCTGAGGGAGTGCCGCACTGTCAGAGGCTCAGTACTGAGGGAGTGCCGCACTGTCAGTGGGTCCGTGCTGTGGGAGTCCCGCACTTCAGAGGGTCAGTACTGAGGAGTGCCGCACTGTCAGAGGGTCAGTGCCTAGGGAGTGCCGCACTGTCAGAGGGTCAGTACTGAGGGAGTGCTGCACTGTCAGAGGGTCAATACTGAGGGATTGCCGCACTGTCAGAGGGTCAGTGCTGAGTTAGTGCAGCACTGTCAGAGGGTCAGTGCTGAGGGAGTGCTGCACTGTCAGAGGGTCAGTGCTGAGGAGTGCCGCACTGTCAGAGGGTCAGTGCTGTGGGAGTGCCGCACAGTCAGAGGGTCTGTGCTGAGGGTGTGCCGCACTGTCAGAGGGTCAGTGCAGAGGGAGTACCGTACTTCAGAGGGTCAGTGCTGAGGAGTGCCGGACTGTCAGAGGGTCAGTGCTGAGGGAGTGCAGCACTGTCAGAGGGTCAGTACTGAGGGAGTGCGGCACTGTCAGAGGGTCAGTACTGAGGGAGTGCTACACTGTCAGAGGGTCAGTACTGAGGGAGTGCAGCACTGTCAGAGGGTCAGTACTGAGCAGTGCCGCACTGTCAGAGGGTCAGTGCTGAGGAGTGCTGCACTGACAGAGGGTCAGTGCTGAGGGAGTGCCGCACTGTCAGAGGGTCAGTACTGAGGGAGTGCTGCACTGTCAGAGGGTCAGTACTGAGGGAGTGCCGCACTGTCAGAGGCTCAGTACTGAGGGAGTGCTGCACTGACAGAGGGTCAGTACTGAGGGAGTGCTGCACTGACAGAGGGTCAGTGCTGAGGGAGTGCTGCACTGTCAGTGGGTCAGTGCTGAGAGAGTGCTGCACTGACAGAGGGTCAGTACTGAGGGAGTGCCGCACTGTCAGAGGGTCAGTACTGAGGGAGTGCCGCACTGTCAGAGGCTCAGTACTGAGTTAGTGCCGCACTGTCAGAGGGTCAGTACTGAGGGAGTGCTGCACTGTCAGAGGGTCAGTGCTGAGGAGTGCCGCACTGTCAGAGGGTCAGTGCTGAGGGAGTGCCGCACAGTCAGAGGGTCAGTGCTGAGGGTGTGTCGCACTGTCAGAGGGTCAGTGCAGAGGGAGTGCCGTACTTCAGTGGGTCAGTGCTGAGGGAGTGCCGCACTGTCAGAGGGTCAGTGCTGAGGGAGTGCAGCACTGTCAGAGGGTCAGTGCTGAGGGAGTGCCGCACTGTCAGAGGGTCAGTGCTGAGGGAGTGCAGCACTGTCAGAGGGTCAGTGCTGAGGGAGTGCCGCACTGTCAGAGGGTCAGTACTGAGGGAGTGCTGCACTGTCATAGGGTTAGTACTGACGGAGTGCCGCACTGTCAGAGGGTCAGTACTGAGGGAGTGCTGCACTGTCAGAGGGTCAGTGCTGAGAGAGTGCTGCACTGTCAGAGGGTCAGTACTGAGAGAGTGCTGCACTGACAGAGGGTCAGTGCTGAGGGACTGCCGCACTGTCAGAGGCTCAGTAATGAGGGAGTGCCGCACTGTCAGAGGGTCAGTACTGAGGGAGTGCTGTACTGACAGAGGGTCAGTGCTGAGGGAGTGCCGCACTGTCAGAGGCTCAGTACTGAGGGAGTGCTACACTGTCAGAAGGTCAGTGCTGAGGGAGTGCTGCACTGTCAGAGGGTCAGTGCTGAGGGAGTGCTGCACTGTCAGAGGGTCAGTACTGAGGGTGTGCTACACTGTCAGAGGGTCAGTACTGAGGAGGTGCTGCACGGTCAGAGGGTCAGTGCTGAGGAGTGCCGCTCTGTCCGAGGGTCAGTACTGAGGGAGTGCGGCACTGTCAGAGGGTCAGTACTGAGGGAGTGCCGCACTGTCAGAGGGTCAGTACTGAGGGAGTCCTACACTGTCAGAGGGTCCGTACTGAGGGAGTGCCGCACTGTCAGAGGGTCAGTACTGAGCAGTGCCGCACTGTCAGAGGGTCAGTGCTGAGGAGTGCTGCACTGACAGAGGGTCAGTGCTGAGGGAGTGCCGCACTGTCAGAGGGTCAGTACTGAGGGAGTGCTGCACTGTCAGAGGGTCAGTACTGAGGGAGTGCCGCACTGTCAGAGGCTCAGTACTGAGGGAGTGCCGCACTGTCAGAGGGTCAGTACTGAGGGAGTGCCGCACTGTCAGAGGGTCAGTACTGAGGGAGTGCTGCACTGTCAGAGGGTCAGTACTGAGGGAGTGCCGCACTGTCAGAGGCTCAGTACTGAGGGAGTGCCGCACTGTCAGAGGCTCAGTCCTGAGGGAGTGCTGCACTGTCAGAGGGTCAGTGCTGAGGCAGTGCTACACTGTCAGAGGGTCAGTACTGAGGGAGTGCTGCACTGTCAGAAGGTCAGTACTGAGGCAGTGCTACACTGTCAGAGGGTCAGTACTGAGGGAGTGCTGCACTGTCAGAGGATCAGTACTGAGGGAGTGCTGCACTGTCAGAGGGTCAGTGCTGAGGCAGTGCTGCACTGTCAGAGGGTCAGTACTGAGGGAGTGCTGCACTGACAGAGGGTCAGTACTGAGGGAGTGCTGCACTGACAGAGGGTCAGTGCTGAGGGAGCGCGGCACTGACAGATGGTCAGTGCTGAGGGAGTGCCGCACTGTCAGAGGCTCAGTGCTGAGGGAGTGCCGCACTGTCAGACGCTCAGAACTGAGGGAGTGCTGCACTGTCAGAGGGTCAGTACTGAGAGAGTGCTGCACTGACAGAGGGTCAGTGCTGAGGGAGTGCCGCACTGTCAGAGGCTCAGTGCTGAGGGAGTGCCGCACTGTCAGAGGCTCAGAACTGAGGGAGTGCCGCACTGTCAGAGGGTCAGTACTGAGGGAGTGCTGCACTGACAGAGGGACACTGCTGAGGGAGTGCCGCCCTGTCAGAGGCTCAGTACTGAGGGAGTGCCGCACTGTCAGAGGGTCAGTACTGAGGGAGTACTGCACAGTCAGAGGGTCAGTACTGAGGGAGTGCTGCACTGACAGAGGGTCAGTGCTGAGGGAGTGCCGCACTGTCAGAGGCTCAGTACTGAGGGAGTGCCGCACTGTCAGTGGGTCCGTGCTGTGGGAGTCCCGCACTTCAGAGGGTCAGTACTGAGGAGTGCCGCACTGTCAGAGGGTCAGTGCCTAGGGAGTGCCGCACTGTCAGAGGGTCAGTACTGAGGGAGTGCTGCACTGTCAGAGGGTCAATACTGAGGGATTGCCGCACTGTCAGAGGGTCAGTGCTGAGTTAGTGCAGCACTGTCAGAGGGTCAGTGCTGAGGGAGTGCTGCACTGTCAGAGGGTCAGTGCTGAGGAGTGCCGCACTGTCAGAGGGTCAGTGCTGTGGGAGTGCCGCACAGTCAGAGGGTCTGTGCTGAGGGTGTGCCGCACTGTCAGAGGGTCAGTGCAGAGGGAGTACCGTACTTCAGAGGGTCAGTGCTGAGGAGTGCCGGACTGTCAGAGGGTCAGTGCTGAGGGAGTGCAGCACTGTCAGAGGGTCAGTACTGAGGGAGTGCGGCACTGTCAGAGGGTCAGTACTGAGGGAGTGCTACACTGTCAGAGGGTCAGTACTGAGGGAGTGCAGCACTGTCAGAGGGTCAGTACTGAGCAGTGCCGCACTGTCAGAGGGTCAGTGCTGAGGAGTGCTGCACTGACAGAGGGTCAGTGCTGAGGGAGTGCCGCACTGTCAGAGGGTCAGTACTGAGGGAGTGCTGCACTGTCAGAGGGTCAGTACTGAGGGAGTGCCGCACTGTCAGAGGCTCAGTACTGAGGGAGTGCTGCACTGACAGAGGGTCAGTACTGAGGGAGTGCTGCACTGACAGAGGGTCAGTGCTGAGGGAGTGCTGCACTGTCAGTGGGTCAGTGCTGAGAGAGTGCTGCACTGACAGAGGGTCAGTACTGAGGGAGTGCCGCACTGTCAGAGGGTCAGTACTGAGGGAGTGCCGCACTGTCAGAGGCTCAGTACTGAGTTTGTGCCGCACTGTCAGAGGGTCAGTACTGAGGGAGTGCTGCACTGTCAGAGGGTCAGTGCTGAGGAGTGCCGCACTGTCAGAGGGTCAGTGCTGAGGGAGTGCCGCACAGTCAGAGGGTCAGTGCTGAGGGTGTGCCGCACTGTCAGAGGGTCAGTGCAGAGGGAGTGCCGTACTTCAGTGGGTCAGTGCTGAGGAGTGCCGCACTGTCAGAGGGTCAGTGCTGAGGGAGTGCAGCACTGTCAGAGGGTCAGTGCTGAGGGAGTGCCGCACTGTCAGAGGGTCAGTACTGAGGGAGTGCTGCACTGTCATAGGGTTAGTACTGACGGAGTGCCGCACTGTCAGAGGGTCAGTACTGAGGGAGTGCTGCACTGTCAGAGGGTCAGTGCTGAGAGAGTGCTGCACTGTCAGAGGGTCAGTACTGAGAGAGTGCTGCACTGACAGAGGGTCAGTGCTGAGGGACTGCCGCACTGTCAGAGGCTCAGTAATGAGGGAGTGCCGCACTGTCAGAGGGTCAGTACTGAGGGAGTGCTGTACTGACAGAGGGTCAGTGCTGAGGGAGTGCCGCACTGTCAGAGGCTCAGTACTGAGGGAGTGCTACACTGTCAGAAGGTCAGTGCTGAGGGAGTGCTGCACTGTCAGAGGGTCAGTGCTGAGGGAGTGCTGCACTGTCAGAGGGTCAGTACTGAGGGTGTGCTACACTGTCAGAGGGTCAGTACTGAGGAGGTGCTGCACGGTCAGAGGGTCAGTGCTGAGGAGTGCCGCTCTGTCCGAGGGTCAGTACTGAGGGAGTGCGGCACTGTCAGAGGGTCAGTACTGAGGGAGTGCCGCACTGTCAGAGGGTCAGTACTGAGGGAGTCCTACACTGTCAGAGGGTCCGTACTGAGGGAGTGCCGCACTGTCAGAGGGTCAGTACTGAGCAGTGCCGCACTGTCAGAGGGTCAGTGCTGAGGAGTGCTGCACTGACAGAGGGTCAGTGCTGAGGGAGTGCCGCACTGTCAGAGGGTCAGTACTGAGGGAGTGCTGCACTGTCAGAGGGTCAGTACTGAGGGAGTGCCGCACTGTCAGAGGCTCAGTACTGAGGGAGTGCCGCACTGTCAGAGGGTCAGTACTGAGGGAGTGCTGCACTGTCAGAGGGTCAATACTGAGGGATTGCCGCACTGTCAGAGGGTCAGTGCTGAGTTAGTGCAGCACTGTCAGAGGGTCAGTGCTGAGGGAGTGCCGCACTGTCAGAGGGTCAGTACTGAGGGAGTGCTGCACTGTCAGAGGGTCAGTGCTGAGGAGTGCCGCACTGTCAGAGGGTCAGTGCTGAGGGAGTGCCGAACAGTCAGAGGGTCTGTGCTGAGGGTGTGCCGCACTGTCAGAGGGTCAGTGCAGAGGGAGTACCGTACTTCAGAGGGTCAGTGCTGAGGAGTGCCGGACTGTCAGAGGGTCAGTGCTGAGGGAGTGCAGCACTGTCAGAGGGTCAGTACTGAGGGAGTGCGGCACTGTCAGAGGGTCAGTACTGAGGGAGTCCTACACTGTCAGAGGGTCAGTACTGAGGGAGTGCCGCACTGTCAGAGGGTCAGTACTGAGCAGTGCCGCACTGTCAGAGGGTCAGTGCTGAGGAGTGCTGCACTGACAGAGGGTCAGTGCTGAGGGAGTGCCGCACTGTCAGAGGGTCAGTACTGAGGGAGTGCTGCACTGTCAGAGGGTCAGTACTGAGGGAGTGCCGCACTGTCAGAGGCTCAGTCCTGAGGGAGTGCCGCACTGTCAGAGGGTCAGTACTGAGGGAGTTCTGCACTGACAGAGGGTCAGTACTGAGGGAGTGCCGCACAGTCAGAGGGTCAGTGCTGAGGGTGTGCCGCACTGTCAGAGGGTCAGTGCAGAGGGAGTACTGTACTTCAGAGGGTCAGTGCTGAGGAGTGCCGCACTGTCAGAGGGTCAGTGCTGAGGGAGTGCAGCACTGTCAGAGGGTCAGTGCTGAGGGAGTGCCGCACTGTCAGAGGGTCAGTACTGAGGGAGTGCTGCACTGTCATAGGGTTAGTACTGACGGAGTGCCGCACTGTCAGAGGGTCAGTACTGAGGGAGTGCTGCACTGTCAGAGGGTCAGTGCTGAGAGAGTGCTGCACTGTCAGAGGGTCAGTACTGAGAGAGTGCTGCACTGACAGAGGGTCAGTGCTGAGGGAGTGCCGCACTGTCAGAGGCTCAGTACTGAGGGAGTGCAACACTGTCAGAGGGTCAGTGCTGAGGGAGTGCTGCACTGTCAGAGGGTCAGTACTGAGGGTGTGCTACACTGTCAGAGGGTCAGTACTGAGGAGGTGCTGCACGGTCAGAGGGTCAGTGCTGAGGAGTGCCGCTCTGTCCGAGGGTCAGTACTGAGGGAGTGCGGCACTGTCAGAGGGTCAGTACTGAGGGAGTGCCGCACTGTCAGAGGGTCAGTACTGAGGGAGTCCTACACTGTCAGAGGGTCCGTACTGAGGGAGTGCCGCACTGTCAGAGGGTCAGTACTGAGCAGTGCCGCACTGTCAGAGGGTCAGTGCTGAGGAGTGCTGCACTGACAGAGGGTCAGTGCTGAGGGAGTGCCGCACTGTCAGAGGGTCAGTACTGAGGGAGTGCTGCACTGTCAGAGGGTCAGTACTGAGGGAGTGCCGCACTGTCAGAGGCTCAGTACTGAGGGAGTGCCGCACTGTCAGAGGGTCAGTACTGAGGGAGTGCTGCACTGTCAGAGGGTCAATACTGAGGGATTGCCGCACTGTCAGAGGGTCAGTGCTGAGTTAGTGCAGCACTGTCAGAGGGTCAGTGCTGAGGGAGTGCCGCACTGTCAGAGGGTCAGTACTGAGGGAGTGCTACACTGTCAGAGGGTCAGTACTGAGGGAGTGCCGCACTGTCAGAGGGTCAGTACTGAGCAGTGCCGCACTGTCAGAGGGTCAGAGCTGAGTAGTGCTGCACTGACAGAGGGTCAGTGCTGAGGGAGTGCCGCACTGTCAGAGGGTCAGTACTGAGGGAGTGCTGCACTGTCAGAGGGTCAGTACTGAGGGAGTGCCTCACTGTCAGAGGCTCAGTACTGAGGGAGTGCCGCACTGTCAGAGGGTCAGTACTGAGGGAGTGCTGCACTGACAGAGGGTCAGTACTGAGGGAGTGCTGCACTGACAGAGGGTCAGTGCTGAGGGAGTGCTGCACTGGCAGAGGGTCAGTGCTGAGGGAGTGCTGCACTGTCAGAGGGTCAGTGCTGAGGGAGTGCCGCACTGTCAGAGGGTCAGTGCTAAGAGCGTGCTGCACTGACAGAGGGTCAGTACTGAGGGAGTGCCGCACTGTCAGAGGGTCAGTGCTAAGAGAGTGCTGCACTGACAGAGGGTCAGTACTGAGGGAGTGCCGCACTGTCAGAGGGTCAGTACTGAGGGAGTGCTGCACTGACAGAGGGTCAGTGCTGAGGGAGTGCCGCACTGTCAGAGGCTCAGTACTGAGGGAGTGCCGCACTGTCAGAGGTTCAGTACTGAGGGAGTGCTGCACTGTCAGAGGGTCAGTACTGAGGGAGTGCTGCACTGACAGAGGGTCACTGCTGAGGAAGTGCCGCACTGTCAGAGGCTCAGTACTGAGGGAGTGCCGCACTGTCAGGGGGTCAGTACTGAGGGAGTGCTGCACTGTCACAGGGTCAGTGCTGAGGGAGTGCCGCACTGTCAGAGGCTCAGTCCTGAGGGAGTGCTGCACTGTCAGAGGGTCAGTGCTGAGGCAGTGCTACACTGTCAGTGGGTCAGTACTGAGGGAGTGCTGCACTGTCAGAGGGTCAGTACTGAGGCAGTGCTACACTGTCAGAGGGTCAGTACTGAGAGAGTGCTGCACTGTCAGAGGGTCAATACTGAGGGAGTGGCGCACTGTCAGAGGGTCAGTGCTGAGTTAGTGCCGCACTGTCAGAGGGTCAGTACTGAGGGAGTGCTGCACTGTCAGAGGGTCAGTGCTGAGGAGTGCCGCACTGTCAGAGGGTCAGTGCTGAGGGAGTGCCGCACAGTCAGAGGGTCAGTGCTGAGGGAGTGCCGCACTGTCAGAGGGTCAGTGCAGAGGGAGTACCGTACTTCAGAGGGTCAGTGCTGAGGAGTGCCGCACTGTCAGAGGGTCAGTGCTGAGGGAGTGCAGCACTGTCAGAGGGTCAGTGCTGAGGGAGTGCCGCACTGTCAGAGGGTCAGTACTGAGGGAGTGCTGCACTGTCATAGGGTTAGTACTGACGGAGTGCCGCACTGTCAGAGGGTCAATACTGAGGGAGTGGCGCACTGTCAGAGGGTCAGTGCTGAGTTAGTGCCGCACTGTCAGAGGGTCAGTGCTGAGGGAGTGCCGCACAGTCAGAGGGTCAGTGCTGAGGGTGTGCCGCACTGTCAGAGGGTCAGTGCAGAGGTAGTACCGTACTTCAGAGGGTCAGTGCTGAGGAGTGCCGCACTGTCAGAGGGTCAGTGCTGAGGGAGTGCAGCACTGTCAGAGGGTCAGTGCTGAGGGAGTGCTGCACTGTCAGAGGGTCAGTACTGAGGGAGTGCTGCACTGTCATAGGGTTAGTACTGACGGAGTGCCACACTGTCAGAGGGTCAATACTGAGGGAGTGGCGCACTGTCAGAGGGTCAGTGCTGAGTTAGTGCCGCACTGTCAGAGGATCAGTGCTGAGGGAGTGCCGCGCTGTCAGAGGGTCAGTACTGAGGGAGTGCTGCACTGTCAGAGGGTCAACACTGAGGGAGTGGCGCACTGTCAGAGGGTCAGTGCTGAGTTAGTGCCGCACTGTCAGAGGGTCAGTGCTGAGGGAGTCCTGCACTGTCAGAGGGTCAGTGCTGAGTGTGTGCCGCACTCTCAGAGGGTCAGTACAGAGGGAGTCCTGCACTGTCAGAGGGTCAGTACTGAGGAGTGCCGCACTGTCAGAGGGTCAGTACTGAGGGAGTGCTGCACTGTCAGAGGGTCAGTGCTGAGTGAGTGCCGCACTTCAGAGGGTCAGTGCTGAGGAGTGCCGCACTGTCGGAGGGTCAGTGCTGAGGGAGTGCTGCACTGTCAGAGGGTCAGTACGGAGGGACTGCTGCACTGTCAGAGGGTCAGTACTGAGGGAGTGCCGCACTGTCAGAGGGTTAGTACTGAGCAGTGCCGCACTATCAGAGGGTCAGTACTGAGCGAGTTCTGCACTGTCAGGGGGTCAGTGCTGAGCGAGTGCTGCACTGTCAGAGGGTCAGTGCTGAGGGAGTGCTGCACTGTCAGCGGGTCAGTACTGAGGGAGTGCTGCACTGTCAGAGGGTCAGTACTGAGGGAGTGCCGCACTGTCAGAGGGTCAGTACGGAGGGAGTGCTGCACTGTCAGAGGGTCAGTACTGAGGAGTGCCGCACTGTCTGAGGGTCAGTACTGAGGGAGTGCTGCACTGTTGGAGTGTAAGTGCTCAGGGTGCGTTTCACTGTCGGAGGGTCAGTAGTGAAGGAACACAGTATATTCTGAGCTGATGTTCTATTGTGCATTTGATGGGACCAGCTCGAGAAATGATATGAAACCCAGAACCTTCCCAGACAAACTCGGAGGGAGCGAGCGAAACACACCACGTGAAAATAATAGGCGAAGTGCCTTTAACATCGATGTAAGAGAGCAAACAGCATTCTCAGTTTAACATTTCATTTATTAGCTGATCTTTCTCTGACTTCTATCAATAACACTGCCCAAAGTGATCCCTTCAAATGAAACGTGGCTGAGGAATGTTAGTTTCTGAGATGCAGATTATTACAATGTATATTCCCCATGCAAGGCAGAACAATGATGTTCATGCACTAACATGCACAGATCTCGGTGTGAATGATGAAGGTGTTATCGTGAATCAATCATTACAGTTGACTTTCAGTAAACAAGGTATTCCAGGGAAGGGTGCAGCAGCGAATGACATTCACTCACTCGGCCACTCAGTCCTTTGTCGCTGTGCTGGTTGTGTGAAATGTCCATACCATTAATCACAATCCCTTTTCTCTATCCATATGTCCTTCGAAATGTTTTCCTTCCAGATTGTACACAATTCTCTTTGGAAAGATAATGTTGAATCTTATTTGAGGATCGCCGCAACTCACTGAATCAAATCATTTCCCATATTCTTCCCAATTGTTTCCTGTCGGGTGATTCGAATTCTGAATCCTTCATAACGAGTGCTGCACAGTTAGAGGGTCAGTGCTGAGGGAGTGCCGTACTGTCAGAGGGTCAGTACTGAGGGCGTGCCGCACTGTCAGAGGGTCAGTGCTGAGGGAGTGCCGCACTATCAGAGGATCAGTGCTGAGGGAGTGTCGCACTGTCAGAGGGTCAGTGCTGAGGGAGTGCCGCACTGTCAGAGGATCAGTGCTGAGGGAGTGCCGCACTGTCAGAGGGTCAGTGCTGAGGGAGTGCCGCACTATCAGAGGATCAGTGCTGAGGGAGTGCCGCACTGTCAGAGGGTCAGTGCTGAGGGAGTGCCGCACTGTCAGAGGGTCAGTGCTGAGGGAGTGCCGCACTGTCAGAGGGTCAGTGCTGAGGGAGTGCCGCACTGTCAGAGGGTCAGTGCTGAGGGAGTGCCGCACTGTCAGAGGGTCAGTACTGAGGGAGTGCTGCACTGTCATAGGGTTAGTACTGACGGAGTGCCGCACTGTCAGAGGGTCAGTACTGAGGGAGTGCTGCACTGTCAGAGGGTCAGTGCTGAGAGAGTGCTGCACTGTCAGAGGGTCAGTACTGAGAGAGTGCTGCACTGACAGAGGGTCAGTGCTGAGGGAGTGCCGCACTGTCAGAGGCTCAGTACTGAGGGAGTGCAGCACTGTCAGAGGGTCAGTGCTGAGGGAGTGCGGCACTGTCAGAGGGTCAGTGCTGAGGGAGTGCTGCACTGTCAGAGGGTCAGTACTGAGGGTGTGCTACACTGTCAGAGGGTCAGTACTGAGGGAGTGCTGCACGGTCAGAGGGTCAGTGCTGAGGAGTGCCGCTCTGTCCGAGGGTCAGTACTGAGGGAGTGCGGCACTGTCAGAGGGTCAGTACTGAGGGAGTGCCGCACTGTCAGAGGGTCAGTACTGAGGGAGTGCTACACTGTCAGAGGGTCAGTACTGAGGAAGTGCCGCACTGTCAGAGGGTCAGTACTGAGCAGTGCCGCACTGTCAGAGGGTCAGTGCTGAGTAGTGCTGCACTGACAGAGGGTCAGTGCTGAGGGAGTGCCGCACTGTCAGAGGGTCAGTACTGAGGGAGTGCTGCACTGTCAGAGGGTCAGTACTGAGGGAGTGCCGCACTGTCAGAGGCTCAGTACTGAGGGAGTGCCGCACTGTCAGAGGGTCAGTACTGAGGGAGTGCTGCACTGACAGAGGGTCAGTACTGAGGGAGTGCTGCACTGACAGAGGGTCAGTGCTGAGGGAGTGCTGCACTGGCAGAGGGTCAGTGCTGAGGGAGTGCTGCACTGTCAGAGGGTCAGTGCTGAGGGAGTGCCGCACTGTCAGAGGGTCAGTGCTAAGAGCGTGCTGCACTGACAGAGGGTCAGTACTGAGGGAGTGCCGCACTGTCAGAGGGTCAGTGCTAAGAGAGTGCTGCACTGACAGAGGGTCAGTACTGAGGGAGTGCCGCACTGTCAGAGGGTCAGTACTGAGGGAGTGCTGCACTGACAGAGGGTCAGTGCTGAGGGAGTGCCGCACTGTCAGAGGCTCAGTACTGAGGGAGTGCCGCACTGTCAGAGGTTCAGTACTGAGGGAGTGCTGCACTGTCAGAGGGTCAGTACTGAGGGAGTGCTGCACTGACAGAGGGTCACTGCTGAGGGAGTGCCGCACTGTCAGAGGCTCAGTACTGAGGGAGTGCCGCACTGTCAGGGGGTCAGTACTGAGGGAGTGCTGCACTGTCACAGGGTCAGTGCTGAGGGAGTGCCGCACTGTCCGAGGCTCAGTCCTGAGGGAGTGCTGCACTGTCAGAGGGTCAGTGCTGAGGCAGTACTACACTGTCAGTGGGTCAGTACTGAGGGAGTGCTGCACTGTCAGAGGGTCAGTACTGAGGCAGTGCTACACTGTCAGAGGGTCAGTACTGAGAGAGTGCTGCACTGTCAGAGGGTCAATACTGAGGGAGTGGCGCACTGGCAGAGGGTCAGTGCTGAGTTAGTGCCGCACTGTCAGAGGGTCAGTACTGAGGGAGTGCTGCACTGTCAGAGGGTCAGTGCTGAGGAGTGCCGCACTGTCAGAGGGTCAGTGCTGAGGGAGTGCCGCACAGTCAGAGGGTCAGTGCTGAGGGAGTGCCGCACTGTCAGAGGGTCAGTGCAGAGGGAGTACCGTACTTCAGAGGGTCAGTGCTGAGGAGTGCCGCACTGTCAGAGGGTCAGTGCTGAGGGAGTGCAGCACTGTCAGAGGGTCAGTGCTGAGGGAGTGCCGCACTGTCAGAGGGTCAGTACTGAGGGAGTGCTGCACTGTCATAGGGTTAGTACTGACGGAGTGCCGCACTGTCAGAGGGTCAATACTGAGGGAGTGGCGCACTGTCAGAGGGTCAGTGCTGAGTTAGTGCCGCACTGTCAGAGGGTCAGTGCTGAGGGAGTGCCGCACAGTCAGAGGGTCAGTGCTGAGGGTGTGCCGCACTGTCAGAGGGTCAGTGCAGAGGTAGTACCGTACTTCAGAGGGTCAGTGCTGAGGAGTGCCGCACTGTCAGAGGGTCAGTGCTGAGGGAGTGCAGCACTGTCAGAGGGTCAGTGCTGAGGGAGTGCTGCACTGTCAGAGGGTCAGTACTGAGGGAGTGCTGCACTGTCATAGGGTTAGTACTGACGGAGTGCCGCACTGTCAGAGGGTCAATACTGAGGGAGTGGCGCACTGTCAGAGGGTCAGTGCTGAGTTAGTGCCGCACTGTCAGAGGGTCAGTGCTGAGGGAGTGCCGCGCTGTCAGAGGGTCAGTACTGAGGGAGTGCTGCACTGTCAGAGGGTCAACACTGAGGGAGTGGCGCACTGTCAGAGGGTCAGTGCTGAGTTAGTGCCGCACTGTCAGAGGGTCAGTGCTGAGGGAGTCCTGCACTGTCAGAGGGTCAGTGCTGAGTGTGTGCCGCACTCTCAGAGGGTCAGTACAGAGGGAGTCCTGCACTGTCAGAGGGTCAGTACTGAGGAGTGCCGCACTGTCAGAGGGTCAGTACTGAGGGAGTGCTGCACTGTCAGAGGGTCAGTGCTGAGTGAGTGCCGCACTTCAGAGGGTCAGTGCTGAGGAGTGCCGCACTGTCGGAGGGTCAGTGCTGAGGGAGTGCTGCACTGTCAGAGGGTCAGTACGGAGGGACTGCTGCACTGTCAGAGGGTCAGTACTGAGGGAGTGCCGCACTGTCAGAGGGTTAGTACTGAGCAGTGCCGCACTATCAGAGGGTCAGGGCTGAGGGAGTCCCGCACTGTCAGAGGATCAGTGCTGAGGGAGTGCTGCACTAACAGAGGGTCAGTACTGAGCGAGTTCTGCACTGTCAGGGGGTCAGTGCTGAGCGAGTGCTGCACTGTCAGAGGGTCAGTACTGAGGGAGTGCTGCACTGTCAGAGGGTCAGTACTGAGGGAGTGCCGCACTGTCAGAGGGTCAGTACGGAGGGAGTGCTGCACTGTCAGAGGGTCAGTACTGAGGAGTGCCGCACTGTCTGAGGGTCAGTACTGAGGGAGTGCTGCACTGTTGGAGTGTAAGTGCTCAGGGTGCGTTTCACTGTCGGAGGGTCAGTAGTGAAGGAACACAGTATATTCTGAGCTGATGTTCTATTGGGCATTTGATGGGACCAGCTCGAGAAATGATATGAAACCCAGAACCTTCCCAGACAAACTCGGAGGGAGCGAGCGAAACACACCACGTGAAAATAATAGGCGAAGTGCCTTTAACATCGATGTCAGAGAGCAAACAGCATTCTCAGTTTAACATTTCATTTATGAGCTGATCTTTCTCTGACTTCTATCAATAACACTGCCCAAAGTGATCCCTTCAAATGAAACGTGGCTGAGGAATGTTAGTTTCTGAGATGCAGATTATTACAATGTATATTCCCCATGCAAGGCAGAACAATGATGTTCATGCACTAACATGCACAGATCTCGGTGTGAATGATGAAAGTGTTATCGTGAATCAATCATTACAGTTGACTTTCAGTAAACAAGGTATTCCAGGGAAGGGTGCAGCAGCGAATGACATTCACTCACTCGGCCACTCAGTCCTTTGTCGCTGTGCTGGTTGTGTGAAATGTCCATACCATTAATCACAATCCCTTTTCTCTATCCATATGTCCTTCGAAATGTTTTCCTTCCAGATTGTACACAATTCCCTTTGGAAAGATAATGTTGAATCTTATTTGAGGATCGCCGCAACTCACTGAATCAAATCATTTCCCATATTCTTCCCAATTGTTTCCTGTCGGGTGATTCGAATTCTGAATCCTTCATAACGAGTGCTGCACAGTTAGAGGGTCAGTGCTGAGGGAGTGCCGTACTGTCAGAGGGTCAGTACTGAGGGCGTGCCGCACTGTCAGAGGGTCAGTGCTGAGGGAGTGCCGCACTATCAGAGGATCAGTGCTGAGGGAGTGTCGCACTGTCAGAGGGTCAGTGCTGAGGGAGTGCCGCACTGTCAGAGGATCAGTGCTGAGGGAGTGCCGCACTGTCAGAGGGTCAGTGCTGAGGGAGTGCCGCACTATCAGAGGATCAGTGCTGAGGGAGTGCCGCACTGTCAGAGGGTCAGTGCTGAGGGAGTGCCGCACTGTCAGAGGGTCAGTACTGAGGGAGTGCTGCACTGTCAGAGGGTCAGTGCTGAGGGAGTGCTGCACTGTCAGAGGGTCAGTGCTGAGGGAGTGCCGCACTGTCAGAGGGTCAGTGCTGAGGGAGTGCTGCACTGTCAGAGGGTCAGTACTGAGGGAGTGCCGCACTGTCACAGGTTCAGTACTGAGCGAGTGCCGCACTGTCAGAGGCTCAGTACTGAGGGAGTGCCACACTGTCAGAGGCTCAGTACTGAAGTCGTGCTGCACTGTCAGAAGGTCAGTGCTGAGGGGGTGACGCACTGTCATGGGGTCAGAACAATGAGTGTGCCGCCATATCGGTTTGTCGATATTGAGATAGCGCTGCACAGTGTGAGGGCCAGGACTGAGGGGGTGCTTCACTGTCAGAGGTTTAATACTGAGGGACGTCTGCACTGTCAGAGGGTCAGTGCTGAGGCAGTGGTACACTGTCAGAGGGTCAGTACAGAGGGAGTGCTGCACTGTCAGAGGGTCAGTAGTGAGAGAATGCCACGTTGTCAGAGGGTCAGTACTGAGGGAGTGCTGCACTGTCAGAGGGTCAGTGCTGAGGTTGTGCCGCACTGTCAGAGGGTCAGTACTGAGGGAGTGCAGCACTGTCAGTGGGTCAGTAGTGAGAGAATGCCGTGCTGTCAGAGGGTCAGTACTGAGAGAGTGCCACTCTGTCAGAGGGTCAGTAGTGAGAGAATGCCGCACTGTCAGAGGGTCAGTCCTGAGGAAATGCTGCACTGTCAGAGGGTCAGTACTGAGGGAGTGCCGCACTGTCAGAGGGTCAGTGCTGAGGGAGAGCCGCACTGTCAGAGGGTCAGTACTGAGGGAGTGCCGCACTGTCAGAGTGTCAGTACTGAAGGTGTGCCGCACTGTCAGTGGGTCAGTGCTGAGGGAGTGCTGCCCTGTCAGAGGGTCAGTACTGAGAGAGTGCTGCACTGTCAGAGGGTCAGTGCTGAGGGAGTGCTGCACTGTCAGAGGGTCAGTGCTGAGCGCGTGCTGCACTGTCAGAGGGTCAGTGCTGAGCGAGTGCTGCACTGTCAGAGGGTCAGTGCTGAGGGAGTGCCGCACTGTCAGAGGGTCAGTGCTGAGGGAGTGCTGCACTGTCAGAGGCTCAGTACTGAAGTCGTGCTGCACTGTCAGAAGGTCAGTGCTGAGGGGGTGACGCACTGTCATGGGGTCAGAACAATGGGTGTGCCGCCATATCGGTTTGTCGATATTGAGATAGCGCTGCACAGTGTGAGGGTCAGTATTGAGGGGGTGCTTCACTGTCAGAGGTTTAATACTGAGGGACGTCTGCACTGTCAGAGGGTCAGTACAGAGGGAGTGCTACACTGTCAGAGGGTCAGTACTGAGGGAGTGCCGCACTGTCAGAGGGTCAGGACTGAGGGAGTGCTACACTGTCAGAGGGTCAGTACTGAGGGAGTGACGCACTGTCAGAGGGTCAGTACTGAGCAGTGCCGCACTGTCAGAGGGTCAGTGCTGAGTAGTGCTGCACTGACAGAGGGTCAGTGCTGAGGGAGTGCCGCACTGTCAGAGGGTCAGTACTGAGGGAGTGCTGCACTGTCAGAGGGTCAGTACTGAGGGAGTGCCGCACTGTCAGAGGCTCAGTACTGAGGGAGTGCCGCACTGTCAGAGGGTCAGTACTGAGGGAGTGCTGCACTGACAGAGGGTCAGTACTGAGGGAGTGCTGCACTGACAGAGGGTCAGTGCTGAGGGAGTGCTGCACTGGCAGAGGGTCAGATCTGAGGGAGTGCTGCACTGTCAGAGGGTCAGTGCTGAGGGAGTGCCGCACTGTCAGAGGGTCAGTGCTAAGAGCGTGCTGCACTGACAGAGGGTCAGTACTGAGGGAGTGCCGCACTGTCAGAGGGTCAGTGCTAAGAGAGTGCTGCACTGACAGAGGGTCAGTACTGAGGGAGTGCCGCACTGTCAGAGGGTCAGTGATGAGGGAGTGCCGCACTGTCAGAGGCTCAGTACTGAGGGAGTGCCGCACTGTCAGAGGTTCAGTACTGAGGGAGTGCTGCACTGTCAGAGGGTCAGTACTGAGGGAGTGCTGCACTGACAGAGGGTCACTGCTGAGGGAGTGCCGCACTGTCAGAGGCTCAGTACTGAGGGAGTGCCGCACTGTCAGGGGGTCAGTATTGAGGGAGTGCTGCACTGTCAGAGGGTCAGTGCTGAGGGAGTGCCGCACTGTCAGAGGCTCAGTCCTGAGGGAGTGCTGCACTGTCAGAGGGTCAGTGCTGAGGCAGTGCTACACTGTCAGTGGGTCAGTACTGAGGGAGTGCTGCACTGTCAGAGGGTCAGTACTGAGGCAGTGCTACACTGTCAGAGGGTCAGTACTGAGAGAGTGCTGCACTGTCAGAGGGTCAATACTGAGGGAGTGGCGCACTGTCAGAGGGTCAGTGCTGAGTTAGTGCCGCACTGTCAGAGGGTCAGTACTGAGGGAGTGCTGCACTGTCAGAGGGTCAGTGCTGAGGAGTGCCGCACTGTCAGAGGGTCAGTGCTGAGGGAGTGCCGCACAGTCAGAGGGTCAGTGCTGAGGGAGTGCCGCACTGTCAGAGGGTCAGTGCAGAGGGAGTACCGTACTTCAGAGGGTCAGTGCTGAGGAGTGCCGCACTGTCAGAGGGTCAGTGCTGAGGGAGTGCAGCACTGTCAGAGGGTCAGTGCTGAGGGAGTGCCGCACTGTCAGAGGGTCAGTACTGAGGGAGTGCTGCACTGTCATAGGGTTAGTACTGACGGAGTGCCGCACTGTCAGAGGGTCAATACTGAGGGAGTGGCGCACTGTCAGAGGGTCAGTGCTGAGTTAGTGCCGCACTGTCAGAGGGTCAGTGCTGAGGGAGTGCTGCACTGTCAGAGGGTCAGTGCTGAGGGAGTGCTGCACTGTCAGAGGGTCAGTGCTGAGCGCGTGCTGCACTGTCAGAGGGTCAGTGCTGAGCGAGTGCTGCACTGTCAGAGGCTCAGTACTGAGGGAGTGCCGCACTGTCAGAGGGTCAGTGCTGAGGGGGTGACGCACTGTCAGAGGGTCAGTGCTGAACGGGTGACGCACTGTCATGGGGTCAGAACAATGAGTGTGCCGCCATATCGGTTTGTCGATATTGAGATAGCGCTGCACAGTGTGAGGGTCAGTATTGAGGGGGTGCTTCACTGTCAGAGGTTTAATACTGAGGGACGTCTGCACTGTCAGAGGGTCAGTACAGAGGGAGTGCTACACTGTCAGAGGGTCAGTACTGAGGGAGTGCCACACTGTCAGAGGGTCAGTACTGAGGGAGTGCTGCACTGTCAGAGGGTCAGTAGTGAGAGAGTGCCGCGTTGTCAGAGGGTCAGTACTGAGGGAGTGCTGCACTGTCAGAGGGTCAGTGCTGAGGGAGTGCCGCACTGTCAGAGGGTCAGTACTGAGGGAGTGTTGCACTGTCAGAGGGTCAGTACTGAGGGAGTGCCGCACTGTCAGAGGGTCAGTACTGAGGGAGTGCCGCACTGTCAGTGGGTCAGTGCTGAGCAAGTGCTGCCCTGTCAGAGGGCCAGTGCTGAGGGAATGCTGCACTGTCAGAGGGTCAGTGCTGAGGGAGTGCTGCACTGTCAGAGGGTCAGTGCTGAGGGAATGCTGCACTGTCAGAGGGTCAGTGCTGAGGGAATGCTGCACTGTCAGAGGGTCAGTGCTGAGGGAGTGCTGCACTGTCAGAGGGTCAGTGCTGAGCGAGTGCTGCACTGTCAGAGGGTCAGTGCTGAGCGAGTGCTGCACTGTCAGAGGGTCAGTGCTGAGAGAGTGCTGCACTGTCAGAGGGTCAGTGCTGTGGGAGTGCCGCACTGTCAGAGGGTCAGTGCTGAAGGAGTGCTGCCCTGTCAGAGGGTCAGTGCTGAGGGAGTGCCGCACTGTCAGAGGGTCAGTACTGAGGGAGTGCTGCACTGTCAGAGGGTCAGTGCTGAGGGAGTGCTGCACTGTCAGAGGGTCAGTGCTGAGGGAGTGCCGCACTGTCAGAGGGTCAGTGCTGAGGGAGTGTTGCACTGTCAGAGGGTCAGTGCTGTGGGAGTGCCGCACTGTCAGAGGGTCAGTGCTGAAGGAGTGCTGCACTAACGGAGGGTCAGTACTGAGGGGGTGCCGCACTGTCAGAGGTTCAGTGCTGAGGAGTGCTGCACTGACAGAGGGTCAGTACTGAGGGAGTGCCGCACTGTCAGAGGGTCAGTACTGAGGGAGTGCTGCACTGTTGGAGTGTAAGTGCTGAGGGAGTGCTGCACTGTTGGAGTGTAAGTGCTCAGGGTGCGTTTCACTGTCGGAGGGTCAGTAGTGAAGGAACACAGTATATTCTGAGCTGATGTTCTATTGGGCAGTTGATGGGACCAGCTCGAGAAATGATATGAAACCCAGAACCTTCCCAGACAAACTCGGAGGGAGCGAGTGAAACACACAACGTGAAAATAATAGGCTAAGTGCCTTTAACATCGATGTCAGAGAGCAAACAGCATTCTCAGTTTAACATTTCATTTATTAGCTGATCTTTCTCTGACTTCTATCAATAACACTGCCCAAAGCGCTCCCTTCAGATGAAACGTGGCTGAGGAATGTTTGTTTCTGAGATGCAGATTATTACAATGTATATTCCCCATGCAAGGCAGAACAATGATCATAGAAATCATACAAACCCTACAGTACAGAAAGACGCGGTTCGGCCCATCAAGTCCGCACCGACCACAATCCCACCCAGGCCCCACCCCCATATCCCTACACATTTTACCCGCTAATCCCTCTAATCTATGCATCCGAGGACACGAAGGGGCAATTTTAGCATGGCCAATCAACCTGACCCGCACATCTTTGGACTGTGGGAGGAAACCGGAGCACCCGGAGGAAACCCACGCAGACACGAGGAGAATGTGCAAACTCTACACAGATAGTGACCCAAGCTGGGAATCGAACCCAGGTTCCTGGAGCTGTGAAGCAGCAGTGCTAACCACTGTGCTACCGTGCCGCCCCTAACATGCACAGATCTCGGTGTGAATGATGAAGGTGTTATTGTGAATCAATCATTACAGTTGACTTTAAGTGCACAAGGTATTCCAGGGAAGGGTGCAGCAGCGAATGACATTCACTCACTCGGACATTCAGTCCTTTGTCGCTGTGCTGGTTGTGTGAAATGTCCATACCATTAATCACAATCCCTTTTCTCGATCCATCTGTCCTTCGAAATGTTTTCCTTCCAGATTGTACACATTTCCCTTTGGAAAGATAATGTTGAATCTTATTTGAGAATCGCAGCAACTCACCGAATCAAATTATTTCCCATTTTTTTCCCAATTGTTTCCTTTCGGGTGATTCGAATTCTGAATTCTTCATAGCGCGTGCTGCACTGTCAGAGGGTCAGTGCTGAGGAGTGCTGCACTGACAGAGGGTCAGTACTGAGGGAGTGCTGCACTGTCAGAGGGTCAGTACTGAGGGAGTGCTGCACTGTCAGAGGCTCAGTACTGAGGGAGTGCTGTACTGTCAGAGGGTCAGTGCTGAGGGAGTGCCGCACTGTCATAGGGTCAGTACTGAGGGAGTGCCGCACTGTCAGAGGGTCAGTGCTGAGGGAGTGCTGCACTGTTGGAGTGTAAGTGCTCAGGGTGCGTTTCACTGTCGGAGGGTCAGTAGTGATGGAACACAGTATATTCTGAGCTGATGTTCTACTGGGCAGTTGATGGGACCAGCTCGAGAAATGATATGAAACCCAGAACCTTACCAGACAAACTCGGAGCAAGCGAGTGAAACACACAACGTGAAAATAATAGGCTAAGTGCCTTTTACATCGATGTAAGAGAGCAAACAGCATTCTCAGTTTAACATTTCATTTATTAGCTGATCTTTCTCTGACTTCTATCAATAGCACTGCCCAAAGTGCTCCCTTCAAATGAAACGTGGCTGAGGAATGGTTGTTTCTGAGATGCAGATTATTACAATGTATATTCCCCATGCAAGGCAGAACAATGATGTTTGTGCACTAACATGCACAGATCTCGGTGTGTATGATGAAGGTGTTATTGTGAATCAATCATTACAGTTGACTTTAAGTACACAAGGTATTCCAGGGAAGGCTGCGGCAGCGAATGACATTCACTCACTCGGACATTCAGTCCTTTGTAGCTGTGCTGGTTGTGTGAAATGTCCATACCATTAATCACAATCCCTTTTCTCGATCCATATGTCCTTCGAAATGTTTTCCTTCCAGATTGTACACAATTCCCATTGGAAAGATAATGTTGAATCGTATTTGAGGATCGCAGCAAGTCACTGAATAAAATCATTTCCCATATTCTACCCAATTGTTTCCTGTCGGGTGATCCGCATTCTGAATCCTTTATAACGAGCGCTGCACTGTCAGTGGGTCAGTACTGAGGGAGTGCCGCACTGTCAGAGGGTCAGTTCTGAGGGAGTGCCTCACTGTCAGAGGGTCAGTGCTGAGGGAGCGCGGCACTGTCAGAGGGTCAGTACTGAGGGAGTGCCGCACTGTCAGAGGGTCAGTGCTGAGGGAGTGCCGCACTGTCAGAGGGTCAGTACTGAGGGAGTGCCGCACTGCCAGAGGGTCAGTACTGAGGGAGTGCCGCACTGTCAGAGGGTCAGTGCTGAGGGAGTGCCGCACTGTCAGAGGGTCAGTGCTGAGGGAGTGCCGCACTGTCAGAGGGTCAGTACTGAGGGAGTGCTGCACTGTCAGAGGGTCAGTACTGAGGGAGTGCTGCACTGTCAGAGGGTCAGGACTGAGGGAGTGCTGCACTGTCAGAGGGTCAGTGCTGAGGAGTGCTGCACTGTCCGAGGGTCAGTACTGAGGGAGTGCGGCACTGTCAGAGGGTCAGTACTGAGGGAGTGCCGCACTGTCAGAGGGTCAGTACTGAGGGAGTGCTACACTGTCAGAGGGTCAGTACTGAGGGAGTGCCCTACTGTCCGAGGCTCAGTACTGAGGGAGTGCCGCACTTTCAGAGGTTCAGTGCTGAGGGAGTGCCGCACTGTCAGAGGCTCAGTCCTGAGGGAGTGCCGCACTGTCAGAGGGTCAGTGCTGAGGGAGTGCCGCACTGTCAGAGGCTCAGTACTGAGGGAGTGCCGCACTGTCAGAGGCTCAGCACTGAGGGAGTGCTGCACTGTCAGACGGTCAGTGCTGAGCGGGTGACGCACTGTCATGGGGTCAGAACAATGGTTGTGCCGCCATATCTATTTGTCGATATTGAGATAGCGCTGCACAGTGTGAGGGTCAGGACTGATGGGCTTCTTCACTGTCAGAGGTTTAATATTGAGGGACGTCTGCACTGTCAGAGGGTCAGTGCTGAGGCAGTGCTACACTGTCAGAGGGTCAGTACTGAGGGAGTGCTGCACTGTCAGAGGGTCAGTACTGAGGGTGTGCTGCACTGTCAGAGGGTCAGTACTGAGGGAGTGCCGCACTGTCAGAGGGTCAGTACTGAGCAGTGCCGCACTGTCAGAGGGTCAGTGCTGAGGAGTGCTGCACTGACAGAGGGTCAGTACTGAGGGAGTTCTGCACTGTCAGAGGGTCAGTACTGAGGGAGTGCCGCACTGTCAGAGGCTCAGTACTGAGGGAGTGCCGCACTGTCAGAGGGTCAGTACTGAGGGAGTGCTGCACTGTCAGAGGGTCAGTGCTGAGGGAGTGCCGCAGTGTCAGAGGGTCAGTACTGAGGGAGTGCCGCAATGTCAGAGGTTCAGTACTGAGGGAGTGCCGCACTGTCAGATGGTCAGTACAGAGGGAGTGCCGCACCGTCAGAGGGTCATTGCTGAGAAAGTGCCGCAATGTCAGAGGATCAGTGCTGAGGAAGTGCCGCACTGTCAGACGGTGTGTTTCACTGTCGGAGGGTCAGTAGTGAAGGAACGCAGTGTACTTTCAGCTGATGTTCTATTGGGCAGTGGATGGTACCAGCTCTCGAAATAGTATGAAACCCATAACCTTAACAGTCCAAGCTCAGAGGGGGCGAGTGAAACAGACAACGGGAAAATAATAGGCGAATGGCCTTTAACATCGATGTAAGAGAGCAAACAGCATTCTCAGTTTAACATTTCAGTTATTTACTGATCTTTCTCTGACTTCAATCAGTAACACTGCCCAAAGTGATCCCTGCACATGAAACGTGTCTGGGCAACGTGTAAGAACTGGTTGTTTCTGAGATACAGATTATTACAACATATATTTCCCATGCAAGGCAGAACAATGATGTTCATGCACTAACATGCACAGATCTCGGTGTGAATGATGAAGGTGTTATGGTGAGTCAATCATTCAGTTGACTTTTAAAATAAACAAGGAACTCCAGGGAAGGGTTTTTTTGGAGGGGACATGTCTGCTTTGTGCCCGATGGATCTTACCTTTTAGTGCTTCCCACTATTTTACCACTGATTTATCCTTTAACAGTCTTATCCAGTCCACCTCAGCCAAATCAATTCTCAGTTTTGTAAACTTTGCCTTTCCCCCAGTTTAAAACATTTACTCCTGATTTATCTCTGTCCTGTTCCAGAACAATACTAAATCTAACTGAATTGTGGTCACTATCCCCAATATGGTCACCGACTGTCACTTTACCCACTTGCCCATCTTCATTTCCCAAGACTAAATCCAGAATTGTGTCTCTTCTTTTGGGTTTGTCACATAGTGTTTAAAAATATTTCCTGGACACAGTCCATGGATTTTTCACACTCAATGCCCCTTATATTGTTTGAAGCCCAGTTGATATTGGGAAAGTTAAAGTCTCCTCCTATTATTGTCCTTTTATTCCTACAGGCAGAAACTTGTCCACAACTATGTTCTTCTATCTAGCTCTCACTATTTGGGAACCTGTAGCATAATCCTAGTCGTGTGACTGCCCCATAAAGCCTCATTTGTTAACCTGTTTAGTATATCATCCCTTCTCACAATTGTAATTGATCCTTTAACCAATAATGCTACCACCCCCCTCCTTTTTTATCACCCACTCTATTTTGCCTGAAAACTCTATATCCAGGGATATTGAGCTGCCAATTTTGCCCCTCCTTTAACCAGTTTTTGGTCACAGCAATAGCATCATGCTGCTGTGTGTCTATCTGTGCCCTTAGTTCATCTGCCTTGTTTCTAATACTCCTTGCATTGAAGTATAAACAGCTAAAACCCACCAATTCCCTTTGCTGGACTCTTGTTTCATTGTCTTTCCGAGTCACTGACTACGTCACGAACTAATGTTCTACCTCCCATTTCCTGATCTGAATCTGACCCATGTCAGTCATCCCTTTGGTTCCCATCCCCCTGCCATGCTATTTCAAGATGTGGAGATGCCGGCGTTGGACTGGGGTAAGCACAGTAAGAACTCTCACAACACCAGGTTAAAGTCCAACAGGTTTATTTGGTAGCAAATACCACAAGCTTTCGGAGCGTGCTGCTCCTTCATCAGATGGAGTGGTTATCTGTTCTCCAACAGTGCACAGACACAGAAATCAAGTTACAGAATACTAATTAGAATGCAAATCTCTACAGCCAGCCAGGTCTGAAAAGGTACAGATAATGTGGGTGGAGGGAACATTAAACACAGGTTAAAGAGATGTGTATTGTCTCCAGACAGAACAGCTAGTGAGATTATGCAAGACCAGGGGAAAGCTGTGGGGGTTACTGATAATGTGACATAAATTCAGCATCCCGGTTTAGGCCATCCTCATGTGTGCGGAACTTGGCTATCAGTTTCTGCTCAGCGACTCTGCGCTGTCGTGTGTCGTGAAGGCCGCCTTGGAGAACGCTTACCTGACAGCGCAGAGTCGCTGAGCAGAAACTGATAGCCGAATTCCGCACACATGAGGACGGCCTAAACCGGGATGTTGGATTTCTGTCACATTATCAGTAACCCCCACAGCTTGCCCCTGGTCTTGCATAATCGCACTAGCTGTTCTGTCTGGAGACAATACACATCTCTTTAACCTGTGTTTAATGTTCCCTCCACCCACATTATCTGTACCTTTTAAGACCTGGCTGGCTGTAGAGATTTGCATTCTAATTAGTATTCTGTAACTTGATTTCTGTGTCTGTGCACTGTTGGAGAACAGATAACCACTCCATCTGACGAAGGAGCAGCGCTCCGAAAGCTTATGGTATTTGCTACCAAATAAACCTGTTGGACTTTAACCTGGTGTTGTGAGACTTCTTACTATGCTCTTTCAAAACATCCTCAATGGAACTAGCAAAATTCCCCGCAAGGCTCTTTGTCCCAGCTCTGCCCGCCTGTAAACCATTGGGTTGTACAGGTTCCACAGTCACCAGAACCGGTCCCAATGCCTCAAGAATCTAAACCCTTCTCTGGTACATCATTTCTGCAGCCACACATTCATCTGATCAATCCTCTTATTCCTACTCTCACAAGCACGTGGCACTGGGAGTAATCCTCTGATCACTGCATTTGCTTTCTCGCCTTCATTTCTTTGTTTACCTGTGTCATTGGTACCGATGTGTGGGACTGCTGTCACCTGGTTCCATTCTTATCTGGCTATTTGCAGCCACTTGCAATGGCTTCTCTTCCTGCACCGTTACCTTTGGTCTCCCCAGTGATCTATCCTTGGCTTCCTCCTATTTCTCATCGACTTGCTACCCCTCAGAGACACCATCCGAAGTCACAGTGTTAGTTTATACCTCACTCACCTGATGAAGGAGCAGCGCTCTGAAAGCTCGTGATTCCAAATAAACCTGTTGGACTTTAACCTTGTGGCGTGGGGCTTCTGACTGTGCCCACCCCAGTGCAATGCTGGCATCTCCACATCAAGTTTATACCTGAACGCTGAGGATACCCAGATCTACCTCACCACCGCCACCCAACCCCTCCACTGTTAAATTGTCTGACTGCTTATCCAATACCCTGCACCGAATAAGCAGAAATTTCCTCCAATTAAATATTGGTAAGGCAGAAGAAAGTGCTTTCAGTCTCTGCCCCAAATTCTGTTCACTAGCTCCCACCTCCATCTCTCTCCATAGCAACAGGCTGACATTATGTCAGTCTGTTCATTACCTTAATCCCAAGATAAGGTTGCAACCTCACATTCAGGCAATCACTTAGACCACCTATTTCCATCTCCACACTAACATCGGGAGAAATAGCAAATGCACTAGTGGTAATTTACCAAAATTCACAGGACTCTGGGGTGGTTCCCGCAGATTGGAAAACAGCAAATGTGACGCCACTGTTTAAAAAAGGAGGTAGACAACCGGGTAACTATAGGCCAGTTAGCTTAACTTCTGTAATAGGGAAAATGCTTGAATCTATCATCAGGGAAGAAATAGCGAGACATCTGGATATAAATTGTCCCATTGGTAAGACGCAACATGGGCTCATGAAGGGAAGGTCATGTTTGACTAATTTGGTGGAATTCTTTGAGAACATTACATGTGCAGTGGACATTGGGGAATCTGTGGATGTGGTGTATCTGGATTTCCAGAAGGCATTTGACAAGGTGCCCGCACCAAAGACTGCTACATAAGATAAAGGTGCACGGTGTTACGGGTAAAGTATTAGCATGGATAGAGGATTGGTTAACTAACAGAAAGCAAAGAGTGGGGGTAAATGGGTGTTTTTCTGGTTGGCGATCAGTGACTGGTGGTGTGCCTCAAGGGCCAGTGTTAGGACCGTAATTGTTTACGATTTACATAGATGATTTGGAGTTGGGGACCAAGTGTAGTGTGTCAAAATTTGCAGATGACACTGTAAGGGGAAAAATACAAGGGAGCACACTTTAAAATGGCAATACAAGGAGCACACTTTAAAATGGCTGCCTGGCACATAAAGGGTTAACTGGGAAAGAAGCCAAAAGAGCAGACACAGGCTCCCACTGTTCAGAAATCACTTTAAATCAAAACCTAACAGACAAGCCATTTCCAAATCACAGACAGTGACTCATAGCAAACACCTCAGGAAGCCAAGCCAAGGGTCAAGACATCTTTTAAGATAAGGAAAACCCGAAACAAAGAGCTTAGGTTAACGTTAGGGAAACGCGGGAAAATATGAATGCGAGGAAACCAATTAGCACCTGAATGAGACGAAACTGACCATTGACAGATACAGACATGAGGAAATGTACCCATTCATATTATGTTAAATGTCTATACCTGCTTGTACTCACTTAAACGATGTGATAATGTTCGAATCACCGGTTTACCCATTGTGTAAAGGGTATAAAAATGAACCGCTCCCGACATACGAGTCAGAGAAGGTTTGCTACAGACATGTGCCTTGTCTCCACGGAGCTTCGTTTAATAAATCGTATTTTCTGAATCTCGAAGTCTGACTACTGGTGGATTTTTCCCACAACAAATGGCGTAGTCGGCTAGGATCCTATTACTGGTGAGACCGATTGGCCACGGTCGCAGCCGGGGTAGAGATCGCGGAATCTGTGAGTGTCGGACTGGATCAGAAAATACGGTTTATAAGGGGAAATATTTGTACTGTGTATTTGTGATAGTATTTGTTATAGTGATAAATACTAACTGCTGATAGGAATAAATAACTGTGATTTGTGCTGATCGACAAAAGGACAAGGTAGTGCCTGTCTCAAAACCTCTGCCTTAGACTGGCTATTAAGAGCAGAAATCTGCCACGTGAAGGTCAGGAATTGAAGTGAGTGAGAGACACCAAGGGCACTAAAGGATTGTGAAGCACAAAAGGGCAGAAGTCGGTTGAACATCACCCTCTGTAGTGGCGAACAGACGCAGAGGTGCCAGCTGATTGCATGAATGTGTTGTAGGGAAAAATCCCTTGTACCAGTGCATTCAAGGAGGTCGAGTCGCAAGGCAAAGTTCAAAGCGTTTTTCTTTATTGTACAATTACTGGGAACCCAGGGAGAACCAACGTAACCAGCTCCGAAACAGTGGCTTGGCCACGTTGATCTCAATCCTTTCACATCAGCTCTGGATCTTTATAGGGATCCAAATTCGAGCGGGAACATTTGATTATGCATTTTTACAATATGTATAAAGTGGTCTGTCAGGTCAGGAAGTTCTCTGGGAGGCTTGTCAATTTGCATTTGTATGGTGTGTGTTTGTGTTAATGGGACTACCTGTTCTTGCCCCGGTGTTTTAATGTGTTTCCCATTATCCCCTCTATGTGTCCCCTTATCTGAATTGACCTCATTGTTTTGTGTCTGTGTTCCCTGCTTGTGAGATTAGGTGTTAATGTCATTTTGTCCTGCTGTGTGTAGGGAGATTTAATCTAATCTTTTATTCCTTTTACCCTAGTTTGTTAAGTTTCTTTGCCTGCCTTGGCCATTTTATTCCTGTAATATTTTATTGATAGTCTGGTTATGCCATATACCCCACTCTCGGTCTTGACTCGCAGATATCCCGATCTTCCTTGGCCAAAGGCCGGTTTAAAATGCAGCTTTGCGCTGTTGCTGGGCAGAATAAGGGTCTTTCGTTGGCTTTGAAATTTAAAGGTCTCTCAGCTGTGCAGAGGGGGTTTGAACGAATATCCATCCGGTGTTCCCCTCTGCATTGTAGGCACGTTATGAATGGTGCCAATATGGCTTTTGGAAAATTGCCTACTTCAAATGTATTGAGAAGTTGGGAACTGTACTGTCAATGTGGTGAAAAGCGGGGCGGAACAGGAGTTTGATCAACTCTGACCTAAACCGGACTCCAGTGGAGAAGCACATTGCCGAAGTGGTAATCGTGGAAGCCGTGAGTATAACTTAAAACCCTGTAACGGCAGTAAAACACGGTGTGAGAATAGCAATAGTGGCCAGGGGTAGTGAAGTCCCTATGGTAGTTAACACACTTTACTAAGAGTAGTAATAGTGGCCGGGGGTAGTGAAGTCCCTACGGTAGTTAACACACTTTACTAAGAGTAGTAATAGTGGCCGGGGGTAGTGAAGTCCCTACGGTAGTTAGTACACTTTACTAAAGAATAATCGTGGCCGGGGTTAGTGAAATCTGCGAAATGGCAGATAGTGAAGTTAAAAGGGGATCTGCAGGTTCCCTGATTGAAATCTACATGACAGACAGTAAGGAGTTAATAAAGAGAATGCAAAAGGATGGCTGGGATACTTCTCAAACCTTAGAGCAGCAGAGAAAGTGGATAGATAAAGAAAAAGGAAACAGAACGAAGAAAATAGGAATAATGTTAACACATCAGTTAGCAGGTCTAATTGAACAAATAGTTTCCTCTACGAGGAAATGGAGAGAGGACAAAGAAAGAATTAGAGAATTAGAATCCCGAGTGAGGGAACTGGAAAAACAAAATCAGGTTTTAGAAAGACAAGGGGGAGGAGAAACTGATCCTCTACCTTCTTATGAGTCCACCCAGCAAGGGCCAACCGCACCCTCAGGAGAGTGGGAACAGCTGGAACATAACTTAGCGCCCATAACTAGAGGGGGGACAGCAGCGCGACCAAAGGCAAATTATAAACCCTTTACCCCAGGTGAGAGACAGCAGATAATGGCTTCCCTGGGCAAATTACAAACTAGAAGCGCGAACACTACATTCTGGGAAGAATTAGACACAATCTGGGAAGGACACCAATTACACCTAAGAGACATACACCGGCTGGTCAGGGCAGCCTGTCCAGCGGATAAGTGGAGGCAAGTAGTAGGTGAACCCGTTGCCCCTATAGCGCAGGATTATAATGGGGGACGGTGGACACATGTAATCCCCCTAACAGCAGAGTTAGATGCCCAACAGGCACCCTTCTTACAGTTTAAAGAAGAAATTCAGAGGGTCTTAGGGATTGCTCCCACTAACTGGAGCAGAATTACCACCACAAAGCAGCTAAAAGGAGAAGGAGCCTCTGAGTACGGGGAACGATTGTTCCGAATATACCAAGAGTGCTCAGGACAAGGGAATCCAGGGCGAGGAGATCGAGCGTTCATCCAGACTTTTAAGGATGGACTCTCTAGTTCTCACCAGGCCATCCTAAAAATGGGAGTGATTATGTCCCAAGATTACGATGAATTGGTAGAATGGGCTAGTGGCATACCTGGAGATGGATAGGAGAGATCTTAGTTTTTGTATTTCAGTGTGTTTGTGAGATCTGATAGCTTGTCGAATGTAGGTGGTTGTTGTTGTATTAGATTGAGAGCAGGGAGCTGCAGAAGCCTGTTTGTTCCTGTGGAATGTTTGCTCCAGGCAGTGGGTGCAGTGCTTTGCACCTTGGTTTAGCCTCAGGGGGGCTGGGAGAGTGTTAAAACTGTTAAAGATTAAAGTGATAAGATTTCTTGAATTTACTTCTGTTTTGAGTTAATTACAGTTTGGAAGAAAGAAGAATAAAAGTGACTGTCTTAATCAATGTTCTGTATTCTCTTTGAATGTTTTACACTCATCCCAGTTTGAAATGATAAGTTTGAATGAAAAAGGATGTGCTGTGGAATGACTTTTGGAAGCTTCCATGTGTGTGTGTGTGTTTAAACAAAGTGGTTGCGTGGATGTTTTGTTGTTGTTTGCTTTAATGTTTTAATGTTAAGAAAGAATTTAAACCTTGGAAGGAAGCATGTGCTCTTTCCTTTGTCTTGAAGTAGAAATTGTAAGAGTTAGTTGAGGAGTTAAGAGAAGAAAATAAGTTATTTTGTAGAAAGGTAGAAAAGCAGGAACAAAAGACTGAGGTAAATATATTGTCTATGAGTCAGTTTAAAGTATATCAAGTCAGTGAAATACAGTATTAATCGCAGGATATCGCGATTTACGAACGTCAGATAGTTTAGTATTCTGAACTGGTTAAAATGATGTACTGCCGTCGGAATTTCATGTGCCATTTATTGTTCAAGGTTTGCCAAATATAAAAACACTGCAAAGCTTAAAATCTAGCCAGTTAAGAAACCAAAATGTTCCTAATCAAATAACTGGTATGTATTGTACCTACTTTGATTTTGATTCGGCGCCTGTTATTTTTCCTAGAGTGCGGGGGTTTCGATCTGGAGCTCAGTTTAAAAATGGAAACGGCTTGAATTAAAAGGGTTTGGATATCACGGTTACAATGTGTAAAGTGGTATGGTACAACTGCCGCTTGATTATTGATATTATACAGTATAGCACTGCCATATAGACACAAGAATAACATCAAATCCTGAAAAGCCTGAACCAACTTTGTATGATATATTCATATACTATATATTGTGTATTGATAAAGACATAATTATTTTGTGAAGTACTGTGGTGCGGCGCTTGCACGGAAACAAATGATCAAATTAGAGATAGTGTAAGAGTACATCATATAAAGATCGGAACTGTATGGCATGTGATTTTAATGGGGAAAGCGATGTCTTTTGATAAGATTACATACAAATGAATGGATGTCCAATTGCAGCCAAAAAAGGCCAGTACAAAGTGTTATTTAATTCACACTAAGCTTTCTATGGAAGGGGGATATATAGTTAAAATGTATAATGCACTAGCTAACGCCATACGAACATCAGGGAGAAGGTGGACAGAGGTATTGCCCACTATTTTAAAGAAATTAAGAGCTACCACAAACCGGACAACCGGATTAACCTCTTATGAACTAATGACAGGACGGGGGTGATGCAATTACCAGAAGGCATCATAACAGGTGGGACCGATGTCGGTCCACTAAAAGATAAAATCAAGAGATACATTCTGGACCTGAGCACCCAGCTAAAAGGGATGCGCTAATTGGTAAAAGACAATCAGAAAATAAAAGACGCAGAGAGAGAGATGGAAATGCTCCCTGACGTCCCAACAGTGGGAAGTCGCGTCCTAGTGAAAACACTACCCGACAAACCAGGGTTTGCACCAAAGTGGAATGGGCCACATGAAATTATAATTAGTGGGGACACCTGTGCCTGTATAGACATAAGAGGGAAAGGTGTCTGGAAGCACTGGACGCAGCTGAAATTACACAAAGGAGATAAGTAGCTAAATTGATGAACTAACAGAACTGCTTTCCTCGACACAGGCAAAGACTGCAGGCAAGAGCCGGCGTGCGCGGGTTAATAAATAAAATAACTTGTAAAAAATTGAATTATAGTGTTAAGTTTTATGACTTGCGAATATGTATGTAATCGCGTATGTAATTGTATTATTTTGCGTTGTGGCAACTGTAAATCTGACTGGGCTGGAAGATCATTTGTTTTACAAAGCTCACATACATTTACACAGGAATCGGACTGTATGTTACCCATTAACACAATCTGTTGAAGCCCTATTTGTAGCCACCCCTGGGTGGACCCCTCATGACTTATATACTGTAGATACATCAGAGACACCCTGTAAGGGACAAATTGGCAAATATAAAAGAGGTTTACAGGGGAGATGTGTGGGACTTGTAAACCCCACAGATCCTACATGGGGGGGTCCCAACAGGAGGGAGGAAAAGCTTGCCCAGATACTGCAAGCTATCCGCTTTGTTTCACGGGGCAGGGATGGGGATGTGCCTATGCCTTAGTCACTAAGAATGATTCTTGTGTACAGACACAGTGTGTCCGTCAACATTGTCAGATTAACAAGGGACAGATTACTTGTATTTGTGACGAACGGAAATGTTTAAATATAACCGCGGGAAGACAGCTTATTTGCGGGCAATGTAATGGAACTCACGTAAGCTCAGCCAAATGGACATACCCCTTTGATACTTACCAGGTGGTGGGATCAAACGGGAAGCCAAATAAACGGAACAATTGGCAGTATGAGCAAACTCATAATCAGGACACTAAATGTTACCAGGCTAAGAAGGGGTATGTATTCCTCTTCAATGGTACCTACATGACAGAAACACCAAACCTCCCAAACCGTTTTGTGGTAGGAACAATCGGGCCACTGACTGTTCCATGCCCTCAGAAGGGATACATTCGGAGGAGAATAGTAACCCGGGCTATTAGCAGGGAATTCTGCGCTGACTGGGAAGCCCCGGGTACACTGGGATCCTCACTGGGGTATGGGTTCCTCAGAGCTTTATCTCTCGGGGGGTCAGCCGGGGTAATTGGAGCAAAGAATAGAAACCATATTGTTTATGGACTAACAATCCTGGGAAACAGCACTTCAAAAGCATTGGAGGCTGTTAACCAAGAAATGGCTGAACTAAGATTGTATGCGCAGCAGACACGATACGCAGTGGACTACCAGTTAGCACAACAAGGGGGAGTATGTGCAATCATAGGCAACAAATGCATAACCCATGTCACAGATGAGTCTTACAATATTGCACAGGTCATCAATGACATCAGGACGCAACTTGATAACTTTAGACAGGGACCCAGGAGAGGAGGTAGTTGGCTGGCATGGCTGGTGGGAGAGTCCTGGGAGTCGTACCTGTTACATGGATTGTCATTGTTAGCGCGAGTGAACAGATACCACACCACTCGCACCCAGAGCCAAGATCGATAACAGCACAGTTTATTATAGTTTTTTTACGTCGACGGAGGTACAATCAGGACACAGACAAGACAGTCCCGCAAAGTACTCTGCCTGCCTGCCAAAACGGAGTATAGTTATAGTAACGATCTGTTTTGATATGTAAATGGTTTGTGAGTGGTTTCCTGATATAATCATCCTGTTTCAATAGGTTTGTGGGTGTGGAGTTTGATGTGTAAATGGTTTTCTTTTATAGTTATCCCGTTCATGGGTTTTCTGGTCTAGAGTTTTAATATGTAAAGTTTGGTTTAAGAGTGTGATAATCGCTTTATGTCTCTGAATTCCTTTGGACAATGGGTGTTTGATGGGATGTCAGGAAGTTTTCCAGGTCTCAAGATATTTTCTGAATAGCATATTGATGCGAGTTCCTGAGTCTTTGTCAACCTGGTTTCTGTGTTTAAAAGATGCCTGCTTGCCTTACTCACACCTTTCTGGCTGAATGCTGTCCTGTTTTGCTTCATTTATCGAGTTATAGTTTAAGAAATATTCTAATCCTAATACCCACAAAATTTATGCCCGCCTACAGTCCCCCCTGTCGGTCAAAAGTGAATTTTTGTTGTTTATTTCCTTTTCACTTTTCTAACCGATCTTTCTCCCCTTTATTATATTTTGTGTCCGGTGCTTCCTGCCTCCGTAGAGACTGGAGTCGTACAGTTTAGGGGAGTCCCGGAGTTTGTCAAATCATGTGTAGGCGGGAGTAATCATCCCGCTTGGCTACCTGCCCCATCATACCAATTGTTCTAACTAAGTTCTTATGTGCTTTCATTCTCTTCCGCTGGCGGTAGGTATAACATGTAGCCAATCCCCAGGAAAGGGCTAAGATGAGTTGGATGACCACCAGTGTGTGCGATGTAATTCGGACCCAGGGGTGGATGTTTACATTTAGACCCCAGTCCCACACCTTCTGTACCCATGTTTGACTTCGTAACGCAGTCTCGGTATCTTGTTCCAAGGTTTTGATGTGTGACTGTAACCGGTGGTATAGTCGGACGGAGTGTCCTACTTTAAGTCGGAGCTCCCTTAGGACTTCGGTCAGGTGTGGGATGGGGGCTTGCTCGGGTTCTTGGTAGTCTCTTAGGTTGTCTTTTAGGGGGTCTGTGGCATTAAAGGCTATGGTCTGCCTATTTCGAATATTGGTGATGTGAGCTTGACCTATAGTGACTGGCTTGCGAGGGGTAAAACAGAAGTTAGGGTCGGGGATTGGGCATGTTAATCCGTTATATGTGAATGATGTACGTGTGGTGGCTACACAGTATCTACCCCGCCCCCCGTATCCTGCCCGGGCGAAATGTGGGTCTACGGGTATAATCTCTAAGGTGCAGTCCTGTGTTCGGTTAAACCCACATTCTGCTGCCTCTCCTTGTCTCAGTGGGTGAGGACAGATGGTGACCTCTCCCCTCTGCTTGCACCCTGCGAGAGAAACACTGGACATTATGCCATGTTTGGAGATGGCCATGTTTTCGGTTATGTGGTAGCGGAGGGAAGCATTGCCCCTAACAACACCAATATTTTCAATTCGGAAGATGGGGAATGGTCCAGCGTCCTGTGTGACCGTTGGAATTAGCAGAACCATTCCTATCCCGGTGCCCTCACTAACCTCGCAGTCGGGGATTACTGGATATACTCGTGTCATCCCCTTCAGGGTCCGGTCATCCAGCACCCCCTTCTGATCTGCGAGTTGCGCTAGTTGGGCGCTGTCGATCCAATCGGGCACTTCCCCCCTGTGTACCTGGTCCAAATTGTGTCGTATTTGTGCCACCATCCACTGACCATATGCATGGCATAACTGTCCCTGTTGTACCCGGGCAGTGTCTTCCCTTTCCCTGTCTCTGAGGCGATTGATAGTTCGGGCATGTGCTTCTAACACTGCAATCCCATCTAGTTGGATATGGGCGCCCGCTTCCCCTAAGAATGCTTGTTCCGCCTGCTGGTCTAATGACCGCTGTAATATGTTTTTCATTACCCCTTTCAGCTGTTCAATTTTACTGTTGAGGCCCTGGATGTCAATGGAGTTAATCATTGTGTCTCCTGTATTCAGCCCTGTGAGCATATCATTGATAATACCCCGTTTGCTTCGGTATGTGTTGGTGTTTATGTTTCCCCTGTAGTGTGTGGCCCCCATTGCATCAATGGCCCGTTTTATGGTCTCTCTCTCTAACATCTGATACAAGTTCTGTACCTGTTCTGAGCAATGCCTGGGGACCTGGATTCCTGAAATGTCGATCAGGACAGGTACCACCTCATGTTTTACGTTGTCGTACACAATTTCCCCCTCGTTCCACAACACCAGTCCTCCCTCCGGTCCCCTGCTTTGCAAGGGACAGGGTAAGATTTCGGGCCTTGTGGTCGCGTTGGAAGCGGTGCAAAACATACATACAATGAGACTGCGGGAGCCTCAACAAGTCCGTAATAGCCGCAAATGTCCATGTTTGAATTCAAAGTGTCCTGTGGTCGGGCCTCTTGTGGGTTGTCGGGGAGGGCGCAGAGAGTCCCAAAAACGCACTGGTCTCTGTTCTGGAGGTCCCGCTGTTGAATGCATGTTCGGAGTCCTTCTAAAGTGCAAGTGAAGCAGATCTCGTTGATACCCGGGTAAACTTGTAGCCATGCGTTAAGATAAGTTCTACTGTTCATAGGGTCCGGTCCAGCTGGCACACATTGTGCCTCGGATGTGTTGAAGGCTATCCCGTGGAATCGCGGGTAGATGGGGTGTTCTTCGGGTGCCACACTCGTCAGGAAGGTCGCCGCGAGGATCATCCTCCAAGTGGTCCACATGGTTCTGGAGAGGGGTTGGGGGAGGATATATAAAACCTGGTGGCCGCCAGTCGTTAGGTTCATATTAGGTGATGAACTTGTCTTACTTATCTTATTCTTATTTCTATCTACATATATACATTCATGCCTCGGTTGGCATATAGTTCCTTTAGTGTTGGAAAATAAAGGTTGTTATTTCGATTTCCGCTGTAAGGACAAAGATGGTTAAGGGCCAATACGTGGAGTGGACGGAGCATCCTCTGTCCTTTCAGTCAGTCTGCTCTGTCCTCTTTCCCCGTGGTGATAGGATTTTAATTGCGACCAATGTTTCCATCGGCCTTTTCCTTTCACATCGACACACGCACATGTATCGCTGGTAAGGATAACCTCGTGGGGTCCCATCCATTTCGGTGCAAACCCGGGTCGGTCTGGGGCAATCCGAATCAAAACCCTATCCCCTACTCGAGGGAGGGTGGGGGTATGACTGACATTTTCCTTTTTAGCCTGGTCTCTAATGGCTTGCTGGTCCCTGGCTGTGTGGTGCAGGTCTCGGAGTTGTGAATCTAAGTGTTGCACATATCGTTTGAGCTTGTCCCGGAGGGGTGTCATTTCTTCCCCTCCCACGGCGATGTTTTCGGGGAGTCGCATTGCTCTCCCGGTCATTAGTTCGAACGGGGTGAGCCCTATGGTTCAACCTGGGGTGGCCCGTAGGTGCATCAGGATACAGGGAAGGACATCTACCCACCCCTGACCTGTTTCTGCGATAGTTTTTGCTATCGTGTTCTTGAGGGTGCGATTCATTCTCTCTACCATTCCAGCACTCTGGGGGTGGTATGGTATATGGAACTGCTGTCGGATCCCTAAGGTTTTACATGCGTGTTTCATTACCTTGCCTGTGAAGTGTGTCCCCTGGTCGGAGTCCAGTTGTAACGGGACTCCCCATCTGGGTATTATCTCATATGCTAAGATGTGGGCTACAGTGGTTGCCCCGCAATCCCAGGTTGGGAAGGCTTCTACCCATCGGGTGAACTGGTCAATGAGGACCAGGCAGTACTTCTTCCCACGACTGGTGGGTAGAGGGCCGATGAAGTCAATTTGGAGGTTTTCCCAAGGTCCCTTTGGCCTGGGTTGGTTTGCTAGTTTAACCTTCAGGGGCCGGCCAGGGTTATGCTGTGCGCATATGATGCATCTTTGGCAGTGCTTAGCTACATCCCGCCCCATCCCTGGCCACCACCAATCTCCTGATAAACGAGCTAGGGTCCCATCCCGTCCGGAGTGGTTTGGTTCGTGGTGGAGTCGAAGTAGTTCCGCCTGTATGAATGAGGGGGCGACTACTTGATGTCCTTTCCTCCATATACCATCTTCGTCTAAGGACGCCCCGGTCTGTTTCCACCGCGCCACCTCGTCTGGGTCAGCGCTACCCTGTAGTTTATGAACATCCATCTCTTCCATGGGGGAAGAGGTGATGGCAGCTATCTGTGGGAGGGCTTCCCCTGCTGCAGCTTTAGCAGCGGCATCTGCTAGTTGGTTCCCCTTCTGCTCTACAGTCCTTGTCTTTTGATGGGCTTTTATTTTAATTACGGCTGCTTCTGAGGGTAGTCTGGATGCTGTGGCCAGGTCTCGAATTATATTTTCATGTTTTATGTGTCCCCCCGCTGCGGTAATGAATCCGCGCCTATTCCATGCTATCATATAGTCGTGAACCACCCCGAACGCATATTGACTGTCCGTGTATATGTTTACCCTTTTGTCCCTTCCTGCGCTAAGGGCCTTTGTTAATGCTATAAGCTCGGCCACTTGAGCAGAGGTCTCCCCCCCCCATGGTGCCCTTTGCTATTAGTGTTCCTTCCTGATCTACCACTGCCCATCCTGTGCGGTACTGTCCCTCCACCTGCCTTCGGGACCCGTCTACGTATAGTATTATATCGGGGTTCTCCAGTGGCTGATCACTAATCCCATCCTCTGTATCCATGTCTGGGTTAATCGGACAGTGATGTGGACTGCCGTCTGGAAGGAACCCCTCTGCTGGGTTTCTTCCGGTATCTCGTACGATTTTAATAGATTGGTCCTGAGGAAGGAGCACTGCCTCCCAAGTTGCCCTTCGAGCATCTGAAACAGTTCGGAGTCGACCTGTGTTTAATAATTCTACTATTGTATGTTTTGTGTGCAGGATGATCTGTCCTAACATAGTAATGGGTTCGCACACCCTGACTGCCCATGCGGCACAGTCCAGGGCTGCCACACATTTGTGTAGTCCTTTGGCTATCGGGGACTGCCGCACCGAATAATATGCTACAGGTCTCATGGTGCCCCCACTTTCTTGAGTCACAACGGAGCTATAGAATCCGTCCTCCGCATTATAAAAAAGATGGAACGGTTTCGCTATGTTGGGCAGGCATAAGGCTGGGGCCGCTAATAATTCTGATTTCAGGTGGGAGTATGCTGTTTCTTGTTCGGGTCCCCATTCAATGATTTCTGCCCCCGGCCTCCCCCCTTTTACCAATCGCTGGATAGGTTCTGCTATGGATGCAAACTGATCGATGAAATTCCGACAGTAATTAAAGAGTCCCATTACCCTACGCACCCCCCTAACTGTGTTCGGACGGGTCATGTTGGCAATTGCTGTTTTTCGGTCCGTGGGAAGGGTTTTCTTTCCCTGACTTATGTAATGCCCCAGATATCGGACCTCTGGTTTTGCGAGTTGTGCTTTGGTTGGGTTAACCTTAAATCCTGCTGTTTGTAAGCCCCGCAGGATTACTGACAGGGCTCCCAAATGCCCCGTCGGGTTAGTGGAGGCGATCAAGATGTCATCCACATATTGGAGAAAAGCGCTCTCATAGGGGGATAAGTGACAATTTTCGAGGGCTTTGCTCATAACCCGGTGGAATATGTTGGGGCTATTGTGGAATCCCTGGGGGAGACGGGTCCAGGTGTACTGTCTACCTCCACAGGTGAAGGCAAACTTCTCCTGGGAGTCTGGGTGGAGTGGAATTGACCAGAATCCGTTTGCTATGTCTAGCACGGAGAAGATACAATATTCAGGTCGCAGTCCGTTAAATATAGTGGCCGGGCTCGCAACGATAGGGTGTTCCTTTGGGGTGACCTTATTCAGGGCGGTATAGTCGATGGTTAGTCGGTAGTTCCCGTCTGGCTTACGGACGGGCCACATCGGGGAATTTGTGTGGGACACGGTGGGTCTCAGGATGCCCCGTTTAACCAAAGCCTGGACGATTGTTTCGGTTGCCTGTAACGCCTCGGGTTTTATGGGATATTGTTTATGAGGGGCATGGGCTGGTCCTTGTATTTGTAAAGGAAGGATTGTGACGAGACCGCAGTCTTGCTTGCCTGTAGCCCAGACCCGGGGTAGTGCTTGACATAAGAGTCCCACTAGTCCCTCCTTCTTCCAGTCTCGGGCCGTCGGAGCCGGAGCCCCCATGCCTATGGCTGCTACGTTCTTATTAGGGACCCAGTATCCTTGGATCCCGCTCTTGTGTTCTTTCCTTGCCGTCCACAGCAGGCGCTTATTGAAAGCGTCCACCACTGCTCCTAACTCTCCCAGGAGGTCTATTCCCAAAATTGTCCCTTCTTCATTTGGGCCCACCCAGAAGTGTACGGGGAGTATGATCCCCTCTACCTCAAGTAACACTGCTTCGCTCTGATATGCTATAGTCCTATCCCCCCCTATTCCTACTACTACTATGGAACGGTGGGTGGTGGGTAGTGCCATGTTGGTGAGGGATATCGAAGCCCCCGTATCTATTAATATTTTGCATCGCCGGCCCCCTAACGATGCATTCACCCAGATACGGGGGTCCGTTCCCGGGGCGGGGGCCGATGCCACTCATGCAGATTTTTGTGCCGCCAAGGTTTGTATAATGTCCAGCAGCTGCTGGTGGCTGAGGTGCGCTGGGTCCGAAACCACCTCATTCTCCCTTATATCTGGGGCGCTTGCCGGGGTTTTCTCCAGTCTCTTCGGGGGCGCTCCCTTTCTCCTTGGGATCCTTCTGTCTTTGCAGGTAGATTCGGTGTGTCCGATTCTGCCGCACTTATTACATGTATTAGGAGGGTGCGGGATTATAGCTCGGCATTCCCTTTTGAAATGGCCTAATTCCCCGCACCTGTAGCAATGTCCTCCTTCAGTTCCTACCGCTGATATCCCTGCTCTGGCGCCCTGTGTTTTCCTTTGCTGGTTGTCTACAGTGACAGCCCAGTTTTCTAATTCATCGAAGGTGTTAAAGTTTACCAATCCTGTCTTTAGGATAGCTTGGTGTGCTGGGCTCAGCCCATCCCTATATAACTGGAGGAATGCCGGGTTCTGTCTATCTGCATCTGGCATTCCTCCGTGGGCTACAAAGGCATCGAATTTTCGTCGCCCGTATTCCTGAGCCCCTTCCTCCTTTTTCTGCGTTACTCCTACTATTACACTCCAACTCACGGGGACCTCCCCCATGGTCAGGATGATATCGTTTTTAAAGCCTGTCAGAGCCTGTTCCTGCTCCCGGCGGCTCCCGTCTAGGTCTGCACACCAAGTCCCATTCTGGTGTTCTGCCCGGAGCCGAGCCCAGTGATTCTCGGGCATCTTGGCTCTTACTAACCCTGCTATATCTCGGTTGTGTAAGTTGTGGCACAGTTGCATCTCTTTCATCTTTTGCCAAAAAATTGCGTTACTGTGCCTGGGCTGCAGGGTTGGGAGCTTTTCTAGTAATTTCATAGTGTCCCCTGGCGAGAGTGACACATAAGTCATTTTAATTTGGGCCTGCCTTCCTCGCCCGTCTCTCCCTTGTCCCCCTGGGATACATTCGATCTTAAGAGGTGCTGCTTTGGCGTTTGGGGGATCGGTGGTTACCGGGGGACTCCCCCCTGTTGGGCACCGAGGACTTGTCTCGTCTATTAAGCACTCCCAATCGGGACATTCCTCGTATGGGGCTTCACGGGAGAAGTCGGTCAGTGCCGGCAACACGGGGTTAATAGCCATCACAGCAGCATGCTTTTTCTGTTCAGCCTTTTCTTGTTTATCCTGAACGTATTTATGGACTCGCCCTGCTAGGGTGAGGTGTGCCTTCAGTATGAGGATCCAAGCCTTATCATCCTTGTTCCTCTTTTCCGTTGCCCACCATTCCCGTTGGCTCTCAAGGGGGTCTTGGGGTTTCCACCCTGTTTTAATCATGCTTTTAATTAGGTTCTTGTTTTTATCTGCTAGATAGCGGGTGAGGGACCCTTCCGGCCCCCATTCAAAAATGGTCTCAATGCTATCCATGTCGAATCTCTTAGCTAAGATCAGTGGTGTACTAATCCTGGTTTGGTGCTTCCCACAGATACTTGTGTAGGTATCCCTGGGGTTCCTGGTTTGGTGTTTCCACTGTCAGTACCTTTAAACCTTCAGCAGTAACACGCAGAGCCCGTCCTGCATGTAACGGGGAGATCACCGCTCACAGAGACAGGGGGGGGGGGGCTCTGACCACGACTACAGGGGCCGGGGGCCACTCTTTCCTGACCAAATCCTACCGCTAAATCAATCCACAGAGGCTCGCCGTTTCCCTATCTCCCCGGGAATCACCCTGACCTGGGTGCGGACAAGCGTGGGATTGACCGCAGGTAGGAGTTCCCCCGGCGTGTAGCCGTTCTTTCGCGCTACCAGAGGTCTCCTGCTTGTAGTGCCCGAAGCACTCACAGAGGCTCCAGACTTAGTAGCGCCCAGACATGTAGCAGACTCCTCGCGGATCTGTTTCCAGTGGCCCAGACTTTCGCGCCTGCAGAGGTCCTACCCGACTTGCAGCGCCCGGACTTAAACCGAACTTCGTGAGTCCGCGTTCATTGGCCCTAACCCTGGACGTCCTCCCGGCCTCCCGGCCACTTAACCCTTGTCTTCCTTAGGTACCTTTTGGGTCAGCTAATGTCTGGTCGGGTCCGCTGTCAGGGATACACGGAATGCAACAGTACACAATCAATTACAATTCGCGACCCCGCTCACCCGCCCAAAGAAGAACCTACCCCGCTGTGCAGCTCTCGATCGGGCTCTGTTCACAAGTTCAGATCGCGGCAGCCGTGGAACACCGCTGGCACTGGGAATTCCCGCGGACTTTAAATGAGTAAAGATACTCACCCAGTGTTTGAGAGGCGATGTTCCAGCGGCGGTCACTATCCCGGACGAGCCCCCAATTGTTAGCGCGAGTGAACAGATACCACACCACTCGCACCCAGAGCCAAGATCGATAACAGCACAGTTTATTATAGTTTTTTTACGTCGACGGAGGTACAATCAGGACACAGACAAGACAGTCCCGCAAAGTACTCTGCCTGCCTGCCAAAACGGAGTATAGTTATAGTAACGATCTGTTTTGATATGTAAATGGTTTGTGAGTGGTTTCCTGATATAATCATCCTGTTTCAATAGGTTTGTGGGTGTGGAGTTTGATGTGTAAATGGTTTTCTTTTATAGTTATCCCGTTAATGGGTTTTCTGGTCTAGAGTTTTAATATGTAAAGTTTGGTTTAAGAGTGTGATAATTGCTTTATGTCTCTGAATTCCTTTGGACAATGGGTGTTTGATGGGATGTCAGGAAGTTTTCCAGGTCTCAAGATATTTTCTGAATAGCATATTGATGCGAGTTCCTGAGTCTTTGTCAACCTGGTTTCTGTGTTTAAAAGATGCCTGCTTGCCTTATTCACACCTTTCTGGCTGAATGCTGTCCTGTTTTGCTTCATTTATCGAGTTATAGTTTAAGAAATATTCTAATCCTAATACCCACAAAATTTATGCCCGCCTACATCATTATAATTGTCAGTTGTCTGACTGTGGGATGCCTTAAAGCCTGTTTTAAAATAATGTTGACAAGAATTGTGCCAGGAGCCAGTGTGTACATCGAAGAAGAGCCCCTAATGAAGATCCCTGAAGACGTCAGAAGAAATAAAGATACTGGAAGAAATGAAGACATCGAAAGAAGCAAAGAAGGAGAGAAGAGCGAAGACCTGTATATGTGAATGTATGATTGTTGGTCTGAGGATTGTCCAAGCTATAATCCGACCAAAAGGAGGGACTGTAAAGGGGAAAATACAAGGGGGGCACACTTTAAAATGGCTGCCTGGCACATAAAGGGTTAACTGGGAAAGAAGCCAAAAAGCAGACACCGGCTCCCGCTGTTCAGAAATCACTTTAAATCAAAACCTAACAGACAAGCCATTCCCAAATCACAGACAGTGACTCATAGCAAACAAACACCTCAGGAAGCCAAGCCAAGGGTCAAAACATCTTTTAAGATAAGGAAAACCCGAAACAAAGAGCTTAGATTAACCTTAGGAAGCGGGAAAATATGAATGCGAGGAAACCAATTAGCACCTGAATGAGACGAAACTGACCATTGACAGATACAGACATGAGGAAATGTACCCATTCATATTATGTTAAATGTCTATACCTGCTTGTACTTGCTTAAACATGAAGGGATGTACCCATTCATATTATGTTAAATGTCTATACCTGCTTGTACTCACTTAAACGATGTGATAATGTTCGAATCACCGGTTTACCCATTGTGTAAAGGGTATAAAAATGAACCGCTCCCGACATATGAGTGAGAGAAGGTTTGCTACAGACATGTGCCTTGTCTCCACGGAGCTCCGTTTAAGAAATCGTATTTTCTGAATCTCGAAGTCTGACTACTAATGGATTTTTCCCACAACAACACTAAGATGAGTGGCAGAGCAAAGTGTGCAGAGGACGCTGAAAGTCGGCAAAGGGATATACATAGTCTAAGTGAGTGGGCGAGGGTCTGGCAGATGGAGCACAACATTGGTAAATGTGAGGTCATCCATTTTGGTAGGAATAACAGCAAAATGACTATTATTTAAATGGTAAAAAATTGCAGCATGCTGCTGTGCAGAGGAATCTGGCTGTCCTTGTGCAGGATTCTCAAGGAGTTGGTTTGCAGGTGCAGCAGGTAATTAAGAAGACAAATGGAATTTTGTCCTTCATTCTTGAGGGATAGAGTTTAAAAACAGTGAGGTTATGTTGCAGCTGTATAAGGTGTTGGTGAGGCCAGTTTTGGTCTCCTGACTTGAGAAAAGATATACTGGCACTGGAGAGGGTGCAGAGGAGATTCACGAGGTTGATTCCAGAGTTGAGAGGGTTGGCTTATGAGGAGAGACTGAGTAGACGAGGGCTGTTTTTAAACTCTATCCAGACAAAATTCCATTTGTCTTCTTAATTACCTGCTGCACCTGCAAACCAATTCCTTGAGAATCCTGCACAAGGACACCTAGATTCCTCTGCACAGCAGCATGCTGCAATTTTTTACCATTTAAATAATAGTCATTTTGCTGTTATTCCTACCAAAATGGATGACCTCACGTTTACCAATGTTGTGCTCCATCTGCCAGACCCTCGTCCACTCACGTAGACTATGTATATCCCTTTGCAGACTTTCAGCACCCTCTGCACACTTTGCTCTGCCATTGGAATTCAGAAGAATGAAGGGAGGTCTTTTAGAAAGATATAAGATTATGAAGGGAATAGATAAGATAGAAGCAGGGAAGTTGTTTCCACTGGCAGATGAAACTAGAACTAGGGGGCATGGCCTCAAAATAAGGGGAAGCAGATTTAGGACTGAGTTGAGGAGGAACTTCTTCACCCAAAGGGTTGTGAATCTGTGGAAATCCCTGCCCAGTGAAGCAGTTGAGGCCACTTCACTGAATGTTTTTAAAGCAAGGATCGATAAATTTTTGAACAGTAAAGAATGAAAGGTTATGGTGAGCGGGCGGGTAAGTGGAGCTGAGTCCACGAAAAGATCATCCATGATCTTATTGAATGGCGGAGCAGGCTCGAGGGGCCAGATGGCCTACTCCTCCTCCTAGTTCTTACGTTCTTATTTAACATCGTCCCCTCTCAGCTGACCTGCTGCTGGAACTGTCATCCATGTCAGAGCTCCTCGGAGGGCAAATAGTTCAAAGCCTGGGCATCGCCAGAACTGGTGGACCAGCTGTGGAATATTCTCACTCACACCATCCCAGCAACAGCCCCGGACAGTGTGAGAAACCCAGGTTCATTCATGTCCCCCACCTCATCCCTTACATGCTCCATTTAGCCCCAATCCCAAAATGGAAAGAGTCAACAGCAACAAGTAAAAGCTTCAGAATGGTTTTATTGAATCACGTGCGATGCAATTGCAGTTGAATCGTTCAATCGCTGTTTCAGGGTTTTTCAGGAGAGTTTACAGTGGCAGATGTTCTGTTCAGAACTCCACACGTCCTTCAGCGAGTTCTGTTGCTTTGGGGACTGACACAACTTGACGCACAGCAAGATTCCATGAGCACATTGTTAAGTTTTTGTTTGGTGGACGTATTTTATTTGAAAGAGCGACAGGGTTTTTGACTTTGAATCATTCATTCTGGGGGTGTATTTACATCACTGGCTAGAATTTATTGCAGATTCCTAATTGCCGTTGAGAAGGTGGTGGTGAGTTGCCTTCTTCAATCATTATCTACGTGATGGAGGAACACGCACAGTGCTGTTAGGGAGGGAGTTCCAGGATTTTGACCCAGCCACAATGAAGGAAAGGCAATTTATTTCCAAGTCAGGGTGGTGAGTGAGTTGGAGGGGAACTTGCAGGTGATGGTGTTCCCATGTGTCTGGTGCCCTTGTCCTGAGTGAAGTTCACAGATTGGAAGGTGCTGTCGAGGGATCTCAGTGAAGTTCACAGATTGGAAGGTGCTGTCGAGGGATCTTTGGTATTTGCTGCAGTGCATCTTGTAAATGGTACACAGAGCTGCGACTGTTTGTCAGTGCTGGAGGGAGTGGATGTTTAAGCAGGTGGGTAGGCACCTTTGCTGTGTTCTCAAGGAGATAGAATTGCCTATCAGGTTCAAGGCGGCAGTGGGACAAGGGTCTGAAGGGTGAGCTGCTATGCGAGCAGTGACTGGGAGCAGAAGTTGAAATGCAGAGCTTATTCTGAAAGAGCATTTTAGCATCAGCAGAGAGAGGAGCAGGTGGTACCCTGGGTGTGTGGGCTTTCCTGGAAATATGAAATCTCATCGAATAGTTTCTTGTCAGATTCAATTTCAACCAATGAAGGCTGGCCACCAGTGTGGGGCAGAGGCTCGAACACACGAATATGTATGTAGTCATCACCATCACCAACAACAACCTTAAAAAAATGGGAAACAATCAGTTTTCATAAGAAATTTCTCAGTGCTATCCCTTCAACAGAGCAGCACTCCCTCAGTGCAATCCCTTCAACAGAGCAGCACTCCCTCAGTGCTATCCCTTCAACAGAGCAGCATTCCCTCAGTGCTACCGCTCTGACAGAGCAGCACTCCCTCAGTGCTATCCCTTCAACAGAGCAGCACTCCCTCAGTGCTACCCCTCTGACAGAGCAGCACTCCCTCAGTGCTACCCCTCTGACAGAGCAGCCCTCCCTCAGTACTACCCCTTCAACAGAGCAGCACTCCCTCAGTGCTATCCCTTCAACAGAGCAGCACTCCCTCAGAACTATCCCTCTGACGGAGCAGCGCTCCCTCAGTGCTACCCCTCTGACAGAGCAGCGCTCCCTCAGTGCTACCCCTCTGACAGAGCAGCACTCCCTCAGTGCTACCCCTCTGATAGAGCAGCACTCCCTCAGTGCTACCCCTTTGACAGAGCAGCACTCCATCTGTGCTACCCCTTCAACAGAGCAGCACTCCCTCAGTGCTATCCCTTCAACAGAGCAGCACTCCCTCAGAACTATCCCTCTGACAGAGCAGCGCTCCCTCAGTGCTACCCCTCTGACAGAGCAGCGCTCCCTCAGTGCTACCCCTCTGACAGAGCAGCACTCCATCTGTGCTACCCCTTCAACAGAGCAGCACTCCCTCAGTGCGACCCCTCTGACAGAGCAGCGCTCCCTCAGTGCTACCCCTTCAACAGAGCAGCACTCCCTCAGTGCTATCCCTTCAACAGAGCAGCACTCCATCTGTGCTACCCCTTCAATAGAACAGCACTCCCTCGTGCTCCCCCTTTCAACAGAGCAGCCCTCCCTCAGTGCTATCCCTTCAACAGAGCAGCACTCCCTCAGAACTATCCCTCTGACAGAGCAGCGCTCCCTCAGTGCTACCCCTCTGACAGAGCAGCGCTCCCTCAGTGCTACCCCTCTGACAGAGCAGCACTCCATCTGTGCTACCCCTTCAACAGAGCAGCACTCCCTCAGTGCTACCCCTCTGACAGAGCAGCACTCCATCTGTGCTACCCCTTCAACAGAGCAGCACTCCCTCAGTGCGACCCCTCTGACAGAGCAGCGCTCCCTCAGTGCTACCCCTTCAACAGAGCAGCACTCCCTCAGTGCTATCCCTTCAACAGAGCAGCACTCCCTCAGAACTATCCCTCTGACAGAGCAGCGCTCCCTCAGTGCTACCCCTCTGACAGAGCAGCGCTCCCTCAGTGCTACCCCTCTGACAGAGCAGCACTCCCTCAGTGCTACCCCTCTGACAGAGCAGCGCTCCCTCAGTGCTACCCCTCTGACAGAGCAGCTCTCCCTCAGTGCTACCCCTTCAACAGAGCAGCGCTCCCTCAGTGCTACCCCTCTGACAGAGCAGCACTCCCTCAGTGCTACCCCTCTGACAGAGCAGCGCTCCCTCAGTGCTACCCCTCTGACAGAGCAGCACTCCCTCAGTGCTATCCCTTCAACAGAGCAGCACTCCCTCAGAGCTACTCCTTCAATAGAACAGCACTCCCTCGTGCTCCCCCTTTCAACAGAGCAGCCCTCCCTCTGTGCTCCCTATCTCTGTAACCTTCTCCAACACTCCAAAACCCCGATCTGTTCTCCAGCAGTCCCGACAACTCTCCCTATCTAACCTCCAACTCCAACAAACCTCCCTCTCTGTAAATTCCCTCAGTCCTTACAACCCTCCTTATCTCTGTAACGTCCTCCTGTCCTTACAACACTCCCTTTCTCTGTAACCTCCTCCTGTCCCTACAACGCTCCCTATCTCTGTAAATTCCTCCAGTTCCTGCAATTCTCCCTATCTCTGTAACCTCTCCACCCCTGCAACCCTATCTCTGTTATTCCTTCAATCCCCACAATCCTCTCTTTCTCTGAAACCTTTTCCAGCCTCGACAACACTCGCTATCTCTGTAACCTCTTCCAGCTTCTACAACACTCGCTATCTCTGTAACCTCTTCCAGCCTCGACAACACTCGCTATCTCTGTAACCTCTTCCAGCCTCTACAACACTCGCTATCTCTGTAACCTCTTCCAGCTTCTACAACACTCGCTATCTCTGTAACCTCTTCCAGCCTCGACAGCACTCGCTATCTCTGTAACCTCTTCCAGCCTCTACAACACTCGCTATCTCTGTAACCTCTTCCAGCTTCTACAACACTCGCTATCTCTGTAACCTCTTCCAGCCTCGACAGCACTCGCTATCTCTGTAACCTCTTCCAGCCTCTACAACACTCGCTATCTCTGTAACCTCTTCCAGCCTCTACAACACTCGCTATCTCTGTAACCTCTTCCAGCTTCTACAACACTCGCTATCTCTGTAACCTCTTCCAGCCTCTACAACACTCGCTATCTCTGTAACCTCTTCCAGCCTCGACAGCACTCGCTATCTCTGTAACCTCTTCCAGCCTCTACAACGCTCCCTATCTTTGTAACATCCTCAAATTCCCACAAACCTCAGTTGTCTTGATCTCCCACAAATCTGCCTTCTTGCTAATCCCAGATTTCCAATGGTGTCTGCCATGCCTTCTGCAGCCTGTACTCTAAACTCTCGAATCCCCTCCATAAACCTGGAGAACATGGCTTCAGATTTTACTGAACCTTCTGCTTTTAAACAAGCTATCCCAAATGTGTCCGATATTCCTTTCGGTCATTCTCAAATTTTCTGTCTGAGTAACATGCCGAGTATCCTGCGTGATTTTCCTTTCTTCAAACTGCAGTATAAATGCATGTTATATCTGTTGACGTACCTTCACAAAGTAATTTTGGCCAGCGACCAACTGTGAGCGACATGAGATTGCATGAAAAACGGAAAATGATCTATTCAACTTCTCTTCAACCATAGGCTTGAGCTGGAAACAGATACAATATAAAAATACAAGGGTGAGGAATGACAGGGATTGCCGCACCATGGGATGGTCAGTACTGAGGGAGTGCTGCGCTGTTAGAGGGTCAGTACTGAGGGAGTGCTGCGCTGTTAGAGGGTCAGCGCTGAGGGAGTGCCGCACTGTCAGAGGGTCAGTACTGAGGGAGTGCTGCACTGCCAGAGGGACAGTACTGAGGGAGTGCCGCACTGTCAGAGGGTCAGTGCTGTGTGCGCGCGCGTTCGTTCGTTGAGGTAATAAAGGGGATATTGAAAGTTAAACACTTACTGATCTGACAATGGCCTGAATTTCACAACTGACTGCCGAAAGCTTGTCCAAACCACCCACTACTTCCTGTGTTGCCATTGTTACTGTCTCTGGTTCTCCCTCTTTCTGGCTCTCTCGTTCCCTCTGCAGAGTGTTCTGCATTTTTAAAGTTTGCTCCCTCTTTGCTCCACCCCTCAGTGATGTTTCTATTCGTGAAGGAAATCTCTCTTTTGGTCTGGCTCCACCCTCAGTCTCTCGGCCTTTGTTCAATGCTGAGCTGGGATGGTTGGGTGGTGCTAATTCATGTTTGCCTCTGCCTCACTCCCTGCTTTACTCACTCGAAATCCTGCATCGCTCACTCCCCTCCTCCTCACTCGTCCACTCTCCCCTTCTCCCCATTTCTGATCCTCCCTCACTTTTTCCCTTTCCCCCTTCCTTTCTTCCACACCTCTTACTCTCTCCCCATCTGATCCCTCTTCACTGCGCAATCTCTCTCTCTCCCTCCTTTCGGTCCCCTTGCCCCTCCTCTACCTCTCTCTTCCTCCTCCCTCTCTCTTCCTCCTCTCCCTCTATCTTGGCACCACACTCTCCCCTCCTCTACCTCTCTCAACTCCCTCTTTCCCCCCTCCTGTCCCTTAGACCCCTCTCCCCTCCACTCCCTTTCTCTTGGCACCCCCCTCTTCCCTCCCTCGTCTCACTTGGCACCCTCTCTTCACCTCTTCTCCCTCTCTCAGCCCCTCCCCTCTCCCCCTCCTCTTGGTCCCCTCCCCCACCCCCCTCGTCTACTGCGCTTTCTCTCCCCCTCTCTCTTGGCACCTCCTCTTTCCTTCCTCTTACTCTGTCAGACCCTCTCTCCCACTTCTCTCCGTCTATTGCCTCCCTCTCCCTCCTGCTGTCTCCTGCCCCTTTCTCCCACTCCTCTTCTTCCTTTCTTTCTCCCTTTATACACACACACAGATTCTCTCGCACACACATTCATATATACACACATACAAACCTACTCACCAACAGTCACACACACACATTCACACACACACACAGATTCTCTCGCACACACATTCACACAGACAAACCTACTCACCAACAGTCTCACACACACATTCACACAAACACAGATTCTCTCGCACACACATTCACATATACACACATACAAACCTACTCACACAGACACACACACACACATTTACACACATACAGATTCTCTCGCACACACATTCACATATGCACACACACAAACTTCACACAGCCACACACACATACACACACGTACACATATATATTAACACAAAATTACACATTCACACACACACATTCTTGAAGGGCCTGTTCTGTGCTGTAATTTTCTAACTCAGGGAAAACATATTCTCTCTCTCACACACACAGACACACACACACACACATATACAGATTCTCTCACACACAATCACACATGCACACACAAACCTACCACACATTCACACACACACACACAAAACTACAGAATCCCTAAAGTGCAGAAAGAGGCCATCCGGCCCATCAAGTCTGCACCGTCTCTCTGAAAGAGAATCAGACATTCACGCAAACACATACAGTTTATTTATTATTTATTAGTGTCACAAGTAGGCTCACATTAACACTGCAATGAGGTTACTCTGAAAATTCCCCTAGTCGCCACATTCCAGCGCCTGTTCGGGTACATTGAGGAAGAACTTAGCATGGCCAATGCACCTAACCGGCATGTCTTTCGGATTGTGGGATGAAACCGGAGAAAACCCACGCAGACACGGGGAGAACGTGCAAACTTTGCACAGTGACCCAAACCAGGAATTGAACCTGGGTCCCTGGTGCTCTGAGGCAGCAGCGCTAACTACTGTGCTCCTGTACCGCCCACACACACACACATTCATTCATTCAAGCACACACACACACAGACACATACTCACATGCATTCAGGCAAGCACACACACGCAGATATGCGCACACATATATTCACACACACACACTCGCACATATAGTCTCTCACACACACACACATTCACACAAATATATTCACACACAAACACATTCAGGCAAACCCACACAGAATCACACATTTACACACACACGCTCACATACACATACACTGACATACTCAAATCCATAGGAACACAGGAATTAGGAGCCGAAGTACGCATTTCAGCCCTTTGAGCCTGCGTCACCATTCAATCAGATCATGGCTGACCTCTCCCTGGTCTCAAATCCATCTCCCCACCTGTTCCCCTTATCCCATTTCTTATTGGAAAAAATCTCCTTGAAACCATTCAACGATTCAGACTCCCCGCTGCGGGGCAATGAGTTCCAGTGAGAAGTAGTTCCTCCTCATCTCAGGTTTAACTCTGCCGCCTCTCAATCTATACCTGTGACCTCTTGTTCTAGATTATCCCATAAGAGGAAACATTTGGTCTACATTTACTTTATCAGTCCCTGTTTTCGAAAAGTTTGTGATATCATAACCGTGTGCCATGACAACATTCACCTTCCCTCCCTCTCCCCTCCTTTCCCCTCTCCCTTACTTACTCTCCCTACCCCTCTCTCCAACTCCTCACCTCTCTATCTTCTTTCCCTGTCTCTCACTCCCTCTTCACTCTCAACGTCTTTTCTCTCCTCCTGAATTTATTTCTCCCCATCACTGTAGACCCTCCCTCTCACTCTGTGGGCACAATCTTACCTGCCGTTCATGCCACGCTCCCGGTGCAGCGAAGCTGGAGAATTTGGCGCCTGGTAAAATCTCTGTTCACTGCAGTGGGATGGGAAAATCCCACCCGCGCGAACATCTGTAACATTCTGGTGTCTGACGTGCCTCTCCACTTCCACTCTCACTCCCTTCTCTCTCTTTCTTGATCTCCATCTCTGTTGTATTCCTCTCCCTGTTTCACTATTTCTCTCTCTCTCTCTCTCTTGAGCCTTTCTTCCCTTCACTCTCTTTCCCTCTTTTTTTCTCTCTGTCATTCACTGTCTTTCTGTCTGGTTTTCTTCTCCATCTCTCTCTCTCCTATCCAATCTCTGCCTCCTTCTCCTTTCCTGGATTGTTTTTGTCTCTCCCCCTCTCATTCCCTCCCTCTCTTTGTTGCCCACCCGTGTTTTCTTCCCTTCCTTTTCCTTTCTCCCTCTCTTCTTCACTTGCTCAACTCTTTTCCTCTCTATCCCTCAATCTCCCCTTTCATTTTCTCTTCAACCCATTTCCCCTCTCCTTACCTCTCTCATTTTCTCTCTTACCTCAATTTCAACTTTGTTTCTCAACCCGTGTTCCACACTCTCCCTCTTGCTCTTTCTCAAACTCTTTCCTCCTCTTATTCTCCCGTTCACTCCATTTCCCCTTTCCATCATTCTCTCCCATACTGCCCTCTATTTCCCCTTTCTCTCGCAACCCTCTCTCTCATTCTCTTCTATCGGTCTTTCTTAACTCCATTTAATCTCTCTCTTTTGCTCTCTCTCTTACCCCAATCTCCCCTCTCTTATCTCGCATTCTCTCCCTCATCACCATTCCCCTCTATTTCTCTGCTTTCTCGCTCTCAAACCCTTTATCCTTCCTTTCCCACTCCCTCCTCTTATTCTTTCTTAACTCCATTTAATCTCTCTCCCTCTCTCTTTCGTTCTCACAGTGGCGTCAGGGGTGTAGGGAATAGGGATGAGAGAGCGTAAACAACGCCATTCTTTCACCCCAGTCTCCCTTCTCTTCGTCTCCCTCCTCCTCTTCTCCCTCATTCTTTCTCACAACACCATTTCTCCTCTCCCTTATCCCATTTCCTCCCTCCTCTCGCTCTCACCCTTGTTCTCTATTATTCCTAATTCCACTTGTTCCCTCTCTCACCCTCGTTTCTCTTCTCTTTTTTATTGTCTACTCTCTCTCACTCCTATTCCCTACACCCCTGACTGTAAACCTCTAAATAATGCTATCAAGTCCTTGTTGATGACAGCAACTCACGACGCCAAGCCCATCGGCTTCTCTTCAAGGTACAGTCCACTCCCGCAGCTGGAGTCAGCTTTGAGATTCGATGACAGATTGTACTGACCTACAACAGTTTAATTTTGTTTCTTTCATAGGAGCTACATTAATTACTGTCTGGATCAGGCGAGGATGTTTGCTGTTTCCAGAGGAAGACAGTTTCACGAGACTGATTGTCTGGCATCAAGTGTCTGAGGAAGATGAATTTTTTCCAACGGAATGTTGGAAAGTTGAAAGTTGTCATCTTCACTTCCTGTCAACTTCACCCAGAGAACCATAGAATCCCTCTAGTGCAAGAGGAGGCCATTCGGCCCATCGAGTCTGCACCAACTCTCCGAAGCACACCTCGCCCCCCCGCCCCCCCCCCCCCCCGCCACTCCCAGTAAACCTGTGCATTTACCATGGCCAATCCAGCTAATGTGCACATCTTTGGACTGTGGGAGGAAACTGGAGCACCAGGAGGAAACCCATGCAGAAATGGGGAGAATGTGCAAACTCCACACAAACCGTTATTCAGGGCCAGTAATCGAACCCGGGTCCCTGGCGCTGTGACGCAGCAGTGCTAAACACAGCGCTACCGTGCTGCCCAGCAACTCCATCATTCTCCCGGACTCTGAGGCTGAACAAGACTGTTCTGATAATTGGGGTCAGATGTAAACCTGATAATGTGACTCTGACCATATATTCGCATGATGACCACTCTGAGCCCCATCTCATCTTAGCTCATCTGCTGTTTAAACCCTCATCTCTGCCTTTCTTATTTCTAGGTTTGCCAATTGCAACCACTCGCAAGCGACAACTCACAGCTCTTGGGTTCAATCACACCAAATCCCGTTCCACCATTAACTCTCTGCTCAACTACACTGCTAAACAAAAACAGAAAATGCTGGAAAATCTCAGCAGATCTGACAGCATCTGTGGGGAGAGAATAGAGCCAAAACTTCGAGTCCAGATGACCCTTTGTCACGAATGGTTATCTAGACTTAAAATCTAGACTTGGTTCTGCTCACTCCCAACAGGTGCTGTCAGACCTGCTGAGATTTTCCAGCATTTTCTGTTATTGTTTCAGATTCCAGCATCCGCGGTATTTTGCTTTTATACACGACTAAACTGTCGGACAAAACCTCAAGTACAAACCTCTATCCTTTTTTTCAAATCTCTCCATGGCCTTAATATTCTATCTCTGTAACCTTCTCCAGTCCCTCAAAATTCAACTTCACAATCTCAACAACTCCCAAAGCCTTATCAAAGAGACAGACTTCCAACAGAGAACCACATTTTGAATTGGGGCGGCACGGTAGCACAGTGGTTAGCACTGCTGCTTCACAGCTCCAAGGTCCCGGGTTCGATGCTCGGGTCACTGTCCGTGTGGAGTTTGCACATTCTCCTCGTGTCTGCGTGGGTTTCCTCCGGGTGCTCCGGTTTCCTCCCACAGTCCAAAGATGTGCGGGTTAGGTTGATTGGCCAGGTTAAAAATTGCCCCTTAGAGTCCTGTGATGCGTAGGTTAGTGGGATTAGCGGGAAAATATGTGGGGGTAGGGCCTGGGTGGGATTGTGGTCGGTGCAGACTCGATGGGCCGAATGGCCTCCTTCTGAACTGCAGGGTTTCTATGATTTCTATTCTATGAAAATAAAAAAGGAAAGTATCAGAGTGCCAGTGTTCTCAGGGCAGACACTCAACAATCCTATACTATAACTTTAAATTCTGGTTTCAAAAGTATCTCAGGAAGGACTTTAAGGCCTTGGAAGGGGAATTGGCCAGGATGGCAGCAAAATTAAAGGACTTCAGTTAATGTGGAGAGGCGGGAGAAACTGGAATTGTTCTCCTGAGAGCAGAGAACATTTAAATGAGAAGTTCAGAATCATGAAGGGTTTGATAGCGTCAGTGGGTGGTAATTTTTTCCAGGAGCATTAAGAAGCAAAGGGTGTCAATTAAGATGATTGACAAATGATGCTGAGGGGGAGATGGGGGAAATGTTTTTACCCAGCAGGTTGATGTGATCTGGAACGCGCTGGCTGAACCTGAATCAAAAGGAACTTTGAAATAGGTTAAATATGTGCCAGGAAGGAAAGAGTTGGATGGATCGGGGATTCGGACTATTACACTGTTCTTTCAAATGGCTTTCCAAGCACCAATGGCCAAATAGTCGGTTTCAATCTTTCCTCATTCAACGTTTCACAATTTATTTAATTGCAGTTGCTTGTTCTGTGAAGAAATTATTTCCTCATACTAACTCCTGTGATGTTCAGCTTCGGGGTTGCTTATCAGATGACATAGGGAGGGCTGTGTCCATGCTAAGAACCTGGTTTTTAGAGTAATAACTGTTGGTGAACATCCTCCCTGCCCAAGATGTCATTCAGTAGTTTACACTGAGATGACCAGTGTGAGGAAATATTAATCCAAATACATTGTCTGCTCTCACAGGTGGATGGAAAGATCCCTCCTCCATGAGCTTTTGTTTAGGTTCTGATTTGGCCAGAGCTCGAACACTACGCTCTCATCTTCTGGCCTCTAGGTTCTATACACTTGCCCAAGACGTGTTGCAATAATTGTTCACCAGCCTGTTTCCTGGGATGAGGGGAGTTTATTTTTTCATTCTTAGGATGTGGGAGTCGTTGGCTCAGCCAGCATTTATTGCCCATCCTTAATTGCCCCTTGAGAAGGTTGTGGTGAGCTGCCTTCTTGAACCACTGCAGTCCCTGAGGTGTAGGCACACCCACAGTGGTGTCAGGCAGAGAGTTCCAGGATTTTGACCCAGCAACAATGATGGAACGGTTGGTATATTTCCAAGTCAGGATGGTGAGAGACTTGGAGGGGAACCTCCAGGTGGTGGTGTTCCCAGATATCTGCTGCTCTTGTCCTTCTAGATGGTAGTAGTCATGGGTCTGGAATGTGCTGTCCAAGGAACTTTGGTGAGTTGCTGCCACAGTGCATCAGTGGTGGATGTTTAAGGTGGTGGTTGGTAGCAACAAGCGGGGCTGCTTTGTTCTGGATGGAGTTGATTTTCTTGAGTGTTGTTGGAGCTGCACTCATCCAGGCAAGTGGAGAGTATTCCATCATACTCCTGACTTGTACCTTGTAGATGGTGGACAGGCCTTGGGGGGGTTGTCAAAATCTCAACTTCCGATTTTGACTTTAACACAAACACACATGAACACAAGATACTTAACCGACAAATTGTCTTTATTTTACTTGCTCGCAAGGGGAGCAGAGTCTTGATACAATGGGCCAGAGACACCACTCCACCTGACAAAGAAAATTGTTCATACAATTCTGCAGCTCACAGTCAGCTGGACACAATCCAATCAAATGTGTTACAAATGACATCCTTTACGTATTGATCCAATAGAAACAATACTGAAGCACCCTGATCTATGAGATCACGATACCTGGTGGGATATCCCAATATATCATCCCTAAGCCCGTCCTCTAGTCTCTTAGTCAGACATCATGTCTGTATTTTGATAGCAGCCTCACGAAGCATCTTCACTGAAACAGTCTCACATGGGCATCCTTTAACTGATAAAGGGGGCGTACAAAAGCCATTCACATTTTATGGGCTTGTCAGTGAAGTTACTGAATCGCTAAGGGATGTGGTCAACTCAGCTTGCCTTCAGGATATTCCCCGATTATAGCCCTGATAAGTTTGTTTATTGCCTACATAATGAAACACAGGTGTATAATGCTTATCAATCCAATGACTGAGCTTTTTATCACTACCGACAGTTTCAAGGGGGATCATCATTGTCACCATTAATTCTTGTCAGTTCCCACTAAGTCCCCGAACATAACTCTTCCGTTCGCTGAGACATTAATATCTTTCTGACTCTGTTTTGATTGGAAACTGTGAAGCAGCTTCATTAAAACTCACTCCTGTATCAGTTGTTTCGGAGAAGGTGTCGGGTGAGGCAATGAAGCCTCCTTTATGGCCCTGTGATTCCAACAGTTGGGTCCTTTAAAGGACTGTATCCAACATATGTTCAGTATCAAAGGGCACTCTGTAACTGTGCATCAAAGTTTCTTTGTTTAACTTCTAAAAATATATGGAAGACATATTTATATTTATGGACTAATTAAATATATTACATGTACCTTTAAAACGACAAAATATTTAAAACACCGAATTACAATTACGAGCAAACTTGCTCCCCATTGATCAAGTTAATTCTACATCTAAGTTGATTAAACAAAAACCCAAGCAGAGTCTGCCAATCTCATAGTCGCCCTCTTCTTTTCTATCTTTCTACAGGGTCAGGAGTTGAGTTCTTCTCCGCAGAATTCCTGGGTTCTGAACTTATTTTGTTGTCAGATGTTGTGTACTGAGGCATGTAGCTCAAGTTGAGAAATTAATTCTAACAAGCAAACTGCATGTAACTTGCTAGAATGCGCTGCCAAACTGCCTGCCGGAGTGTTTCAGATCTGATTTTTAGACCCGTTCTCAGGTGCCCCCTAATGCACTCTGCCTGTAAAAATATCAGTGGTTCTGAATCACGGTACACAAGCCTGTGGGCGGGGCTTAACGTGTCCAAAACCCTGCAGCTCCAATGGGCCCCTCCAACTGCGAATGCGCAGGGAAAACAATGATAGAATGCTGCTCCCCTGCCACAACCCTGCCGGGCCGGGTAATGCCCTGGCCCCCACTGACATTGCCCCACCCGCCCACAACATAACTGACCCCCTTATTTCCCCCAACTCTCGCCACCGAGACCGATCGCGGGCCCCTTTCCCCCTTCCCCCCACCGATCTCAGATAGAGTGGCAGCGGATCCCCCTCCCCCCTCCCCTCCCCCCTCAAGGTCCAGGGCCTCTAGTGGACACCCACTACGTGCATCACAGGCAATGGGGCAAGGTAGGCAGCTGGCCCCCTCCACCTCCGATGTACATTCTTGGGAGTCACTGAGACTTAGTGGTAGGCCACGTAAGGTTAGGATGTTGTATTTGCACTGAGATGGCACGGGTGAAGGGCTGCACTCGTTAGAAAGATATTTAAGCACCGTGACATTTTCTGTTCACAAGTTTTTAGAACATATTATTTAAACACCTTTATTGCAATTGTTAAATGATTTTTCAGCACCCATCTGTGATTAATTTGTTTCAGATTTATCTCTAATAGAAATCCTCTTCCATTAATGATCGCCAGAGAGATGCTTCCTGATGATGTTAGTTGCGGAGGCCCCTCAATGCTGGGTCACTGAGAAAAGGAAGCCATTGGTTCCCAAGAACCCATGAGCGATTCCCTCCTGTTCCCCGCCCCCCCCCCCGCCCCAGCCATGTCTGAAGTGGGTAACCCATATCACCCACGAGCCACCCCTGCAGCCTGGGCTCCTCCTCAAATGCCTCCAAGTTGTCAGAGCTCCTGACAATGAAGCTGTTGTTCACGCTGCCTGGGTGTCTTGTGCAGACGTGCATAATGTTCATATTGTGATCACACACGAGTTGAACATTCAGGGAGTGGAACCCCTTTCTGTTGGTGAATCTCTGTGGATTCTGTAGGAGGGCCTTGAGGGTGATGTTGGTGCAGTCGATGGCCCCGTCTACGTTAGGCATCCCCGCAATGGCTGCGAACACTGCAGCCCAGGCTTCCTGATGGCCCAGCAGGTTGATGTGATCTGGAACGCGCTGGCTGAACCTGAATCAATAGGAACTTTGATCGGGGTTTCGGACTATTACACTGTTCTTTCAAATGCCTTCCAAACACCAATGGCCAAATAGTCGGTTTCAATCTTTCCTCATTCAACGTTTCACAATTTAATTAATTGCAGTTGCTTGTTCTGTGAAGAAATTATTTCCTCATACTAACTCCTGTGATGTTCAGCTTCGGGGTTGCTTATCAGATTACATAGGGAGGGCTGTGTCCATGCTAAGAACCTGGTTTTTAGAGTAATAACTGTTGGTGAACATCCTCCCTGCCCAAGATGTCATTCAGTAGTTTACACTGAGATGACCAGTGTGAGGAAATATTAATCCAAATACATTGTCTGCTCTCACAGGTGGATGGAAAGATCCCTCCTCCGTGAGCTTTTGATTAGGTTCTGATTTGGCCAGAGCTCGAACACTACGCTCTCATCTTCTGGCCTCTAGGTTCTCTACACTTGCCCAAGACGTGTTGCAATAATTGTTCACTCGCCTGTTTCCTGGGATGAGGGGAGTTTATTTCTTCACTCTTCGGATGTGGGAGTCGTTGGCTCGGCCAGCATTTATTGCCCATCCTTAATTGCCCCTTGAGAAGGTTGTGGTGAGCTGCCTTCTTGAACCACTGCAGTCCCTGAGGTGTAGGCACACCCACAGTGGTATCAGGCAGAGAGTTCCAGGATTTTGCCAATGAGGGAACGGTTGATGTATTTCCAAGTCAGGATGCTGAGAGACGTGGAGGGGAACCTCCAGGTGGTGGTGTCCCAGGTATCTGCTGCTCTTGTCCTTCTAGATGCTAGTAGTCGTGAGTCTGGAAGGTGCTGCTAAGGAACTTTGGTGAGTTGCTGCCACTGTGCATCAGTGGTGGATGTTTAAGGTGGTGGTTGGTAGCAACAAGCGGGGCTGCTTTGTTCTGGATGGAGTTGATTTTCTTGAGTGTTGTTGGAGCTGCACTCATCCAGGCAAGTGGAGAGTATTCCATCATACTCCTGACTTGTACCTTGTAGATGGTGGACAGGCTTTAAGGGGGCGGTCAGGAGTTGAGTTCTTCTCCGCAGATTTCCTAGCCTCTGAACTTATTTTGTTGTCAGATGTTGTGTCCTGAGGCATGTCGCTGAAGTTGAGAAATTACCCACTTTGCCTCAGCAAGAAGAACCAGGAATCATGAAATTTTAATTCAGCATGGTGGTAGGTGAGGGTATCACCCCCTGACCCCGGAAACAGACCCTTGGAGAACCTGCAGTAGGGTGCATGCTAAAGTGGGTGGCATAGACGCTCACCTTGGTTTCCGAGGAATTCATCCCAGTTGTTTCAGAAGATTCCAATGAACTGGCACTCACCCCCTCGCACTCACTCACAGCCCTGACCTCCGAACATGTCCTTCGTATGGTTAACTAACAGAAAACAAAGAGTAGGGGTAAATGGGTGTTTTTCTGGTTGGCGATCAGTGACTCGTGGTGTGCCTCAGGGATCAATGTTGGACTGCAATTGTTTCCGAATTACATAAATGATTTGGAGTTGGGGACCAAGAGCAGTGTGTCAAAATTCACAGATGACATTAGGATGGGTGGAAGAGCAAAGTGTGCAGAGGACGCTGAAAGTCTGCAAAGGATATAGAAATCAAAGTGAGTGCGCGAGGGTCTGGCAGATGGAGTACAATGTTGGTAAATGTGAGGTCATCCATTTTGGTAGGAAAAACAGCAAAATGGACTCTTATGTAAATGGTAAAAAATTGCAGCATGCTGCTGTGCAGAGGGACCTGGGTGTCCTTGTGCAGGAATCTCAAGGAGTTGGTTTGCAGGTGCAGCAGGTAATTAAGAAAGCAAATGGAATTTTGTCCTTCATTGCTGGAGGGATGGAGTTTATAAACAGCGAGATTACGTTGCAGCTGTATAAGGTGCTGGTGAGGCCACACCTGGAGTACTGTGTACAGTTTTGGTCTCCTGACTTGAGAAAGGATATACTGGCACTGGAGGGGCTGCAGAGGAGATTGACTCGGTTGATTCCGGAGTTGAGAGGGTTAGCTTATGAGGAGACACTGAGCAGACTGGGGCAAAACGTATTGGAATTCAGAAGAATGGGGGAGATCTTATGGAAACATATAAGATTATGAAGGGAAGAGATAAGATAGAAGCAGGGACGTTGTTTCCACTGGCGGGTGAAACTAGAACTAGGGGGTATAGCCTCAAAATAAGGGGGAGCAGATTTAGGACTGAGTTGAGGAGGAACTTCTTCACACAAAGGGTTGTGAATCTGTGGAATTCCCTGCCCAGTGAAGCAGTTGAGGCCACCTCATTGAATGTTTTTAAGGCAAGGATAGATAAATTTTTGAACAGGAAAGGAATTAAGGGTTATGGTGAGCGGGCGTGTCAGTGGAGCTGAGTCCACAAAAAGATCAGCCATGATCTTATTGAATGGTGGAGCAGGCTCAAGGGGCAGATGGCCTACTCCTGCTCCTAGTTCTTATGTTCTTATATCCGCTTGTGAACTCAATGCCAGCACATCCCCCACTCACCCACCTCATTGCACCTCACACGCCCCATGCCAACTGAATGCCAACTCACCCAGTCTCCACCATGCACAGACCCCAGGAGCCGTGTGGAAATGAATTTAAATAATTTCTTCAAAATCCAATACAGCTTTCACTATCCAGAATTGATCATGAAAAATACTCCCATTGATGAAAGCATCAAATCTTTAATTCTCCACAAGTGATTAATTGCTCATTAAAAAGAACTTTTAATCATACCTTTACTTCTTTAATAGCCTTTTTCAAACTTGAAAGCACTTGCTGATATAATTGTACTTTTAGAACCTCAGCCAAAAATTCATAATGAAAAGCACTTAGGAAAACATCAGCAATGATTAGACCTTTTTTTATTATTCATTTGTGGGACATGGGTGTCGCTGGCTGGGCCAGCATTTATTGTCCATCCCTAGTTGGCCTTGGAGGGCAGTTGAGAGTCAACCACATTGTTGTGGCTCTGCAGTCACATGTAGGCCAGACCAGGTAAGGACAGCAGATTTCCTTCCCTGAAGGACTGTCCAAATAGACGCTTCACTACCTGGTCTGTCAATCAAAGCATTTTTTGAATAATCACATGGCAGCTGCAGTTTAAAGAGAGGTGGATTTAAAAATAATCACATCACGACAGTTAAAGACACCTAATCCACCCTTCAATTGCGTTTCTGCCGATCCCATCAAGTTGAGTCCAATATTGCAGCTTAAAGCACTTGAAACAGGCGGTCCAGGGTCCGTTTGAGCTCTTGCCTTTATCGGACAGGGTATAGAGTATAAAAGCTGGAGTCTGATGATGCAGCTGTGTAGAATGCTGGTTAGGCCACATTTGGAGTACTGCGTCCAGTTCTGGTCGCCGCACTACCAGAAGGACGTGGAGGCATTGGAGAGAGTGCAGAGAAGGTTTACCAGGATGTTGCCTGGTATGGAGGGTCTTAGCTATGAGGAGAGATTGGGTAGACTAGGGTTGTTCTCCTTGGAAAGACGGAGAATGAGGGGAGATCTAATAGAGCTGTACAAGATTATGAAGGGTATAGATAGGGTGAACAGTGGGAAGCTTTTTCCCAGGTCGGAGGTGACGATCACGAGGGGTCACGGGCTCAAGCTGAGAGGGGCGAAGTATAACTCAGACATCAGAGGGACGTTTTTTACACAGAGGGTGGTGGGGGCCTGGAATGCGCTGCCAAGTAGGGTGGTGGAGGCAGGCACGCTGACATCGTTTAAGACTTACCTGGATAGTCACATGAGCAGCCTGGGAATGGAGGGATACAAACGATTGGTCTAGTTGGACGAAGGAGCGGCACAGGCTTGGAGGGCCGAAGGGTCTGTTTCCTGTGCTGTACTGTTCTTTGTTCTTTGTTCTTTAACACTGTAATATATAGGGTTAACAGATGGGATACGCTCATGTATGATGTAGATGATGATGTACAGCTAACACAAGCCAGTCAGACCCTTGGGAGAGAGAGAGGTTGTAATCATTTCTAGAGTAAATGATGATAAACTGTTTCCAGTAACATTTGTATGCAGAGGACTGATATTAGAGATAATTGTCAAAGAATCCACGGGGACAGAACAGGAGAAATATTCTTACACAGCGAGTTGTGATCTGGAACACACTGACAAAGGGAAGTAGGTTCTTAAGAAATTTTCAGATAAGGCATTGAATAGATACTTGAATAGATCATTGAAAAATGTACAAAGTTGGGATGGGGTGGAGAGTTGAATTAAATTTCTTGCTCTTTCAAGGAACATTCCTTACACCACAGGCCAAACGGTCAGCTTCAGTCTTTCATCATTCGATGTTTCACAACTTCTTTCCATGTGTTGTGTGAAGTAATGACTTCCTCACACTAACATTCTGCTGGTCAGATTATTGCATCCAACTGGGGTTCTGCTTCTCAGATTATGCTGGGGAATTGCATCTCTGAGGCAATCACCCGATTTTAGTAAAATGAAACATTCTTTCCTGGCCTAAGGTTTCAATCAGCAGTTTTGGACACTCTCATCAACACCATTCATGATAAATCTGCAGCGTGAAGCATTGAGAGAAACGCACCCTCTGCTCTCTGCTTCGATGTAAAAGATTCCACATCCAAGAGCTTTTGGTCTCAATTTCTCTTTCATCTCTGAATCAGAAAGCCATGAGCTCCAGAATCTGCAGAGGCTTGAACCACATAGCAAATCATTGAGCATCATGACCCCAATAATGCACAGCTCACTTGGTGCTCACAGCTGAAGGGAGGTGGTGGTGCAGTGGTATTGGACGAGTAATCCAGAGACCCATCATTCTGCTCTGGGGATGGGAGTTCCACGGCAGTCAGGCCTACATGCAATTCCAGAGCCACAGACAGCAATGTGGTTGACTCTTAAATGCCCCTCTGAAATGATCCAGAAAGCCGCTCAGTTGTATCCAACCCCCACCAAGAAAACAAAAAGTAATAAAACCAGACGGACCATACGGTATTGACCTCGGCAACAAAAACAGCAACGGCAAACCCCGCCCTGTCAACCCTGCAAAGTCCTCCTTAAAAAATATCGGAGTGCTTGTGCCAAAATTAGGAGCACCCGGAAGGAACCCACGCAGACACGGGGCGATGGTGCAAACTCCACACAGACAGTCACCCAAGGCCAGAATTGAACCCGGGTCCATGGCGCTGAGGGGCAGCAGTGCGAGCCACCGTGCCAAGTGTGACCTGCAAAAATAAACCCTGGAATCTTGATTGTAGAAATTCTCCTGAGTGAATCAGCAGCTTCTTCCCAGTTTAAAGAGGAAATTCAGCAATTTCTAAGGACTGATGGACTATCAGGCTTTAAAAAAAAATTGTTTGACAGGATCAAGCTATTGAGTTGGCGATTTTAGTTGGGATCTTGCTGTGCACAAATTAACTGCAGAATTTCCTGCATTGTAACAGTGAGGATATTTCTGTTGGGCGTAAAGCAATTAAAGTCCTAACTTTTGAATCCACTATTATTCCCGACTAAAACTTGTGTTGCAGTGAATTTGCCTGTTTCATGAAATGTGCAGCAGCCATTTTAACTCAGAGTGAGGTTGTGGATCTCTCTCTCTCTCTCTCCCTCTATCCCTCTCTCCCTCCATCTCTCTCTCTCTCTCCCTCTATCTCTCTGCAGCTGTGAATGAGAGTAATGGTGGGATTGAGAGGGAGAGGGAGGGAGAAAGTGGAGGGGGTGGAAAGGAGAGAGGGGGGGAACAAGAAGGCCTGGGGTTGGGTCTTCTTGTTACCTCATTGTTGCTGTGTGCAAATTTCCTGCAGCATTTCCTACTTTACAACACTGAGTCCCCTTGACAATTCTGAGGTTTTAGTTGTGGTTTTCTCTCTCGTGATCTCTCTCTCTCCAACGCTCCACCAGCTTAATTCTTTATTAAGCCGTTAATCAATCAAAAAATGCACAATACGACCTATTATTTTAAAACGGTGGACCATAGAATCCATACAGTGCAGAAAGAGGCCATTCTGCCCATCAAAAGGCCATGATGTGCAGGCTAGGTGGATTGACCATGTTAAATTGCCCCTTAGTGTCAAGGTCACAGCAGGGTAAATACATGGTTTTACTGGGATAGGGCCTGGTTGGGATTGGTGTGTCTGTAGGCTCGATGGGCCCAATGGCCTCCTTCTGTACCGTAGGGATTCTAAAACTGAATTGATTCTCTTAATGAGTATCTTACCAAGGCCCTCCCTTCTACTCTATCCCTGTGCATTTACCATGGCGACTCCCTCGAATCTTCGTCACATGTTCGACACTAAGGGGCAAATTAGCATGGGCAATCCACCTCACTTCCAAATCTGTGGAAGGAAATCAGAGCACCCGGAGGTAACTCACGCAGACACAGGGAGAACGTGTAAACGCCACAAACAGTCACCCAAGGCTGGAATTGAACCCAGGCACCTGGCGCTGTGAGGAAGCACTGCTAACCACTGTGTCACCATGCTGCCAGAAATATGTCAGAGCACATTTCAACCCAGCTTGAATCCGGGAGACAAAGGGAGGAAAAGAGGTGGAGAGAGAGCAGTGGAAAGAGAGAGAGTGACAGTGAGGTCATAGCTAGCACAAAGGAAGATGGTTGTGGTTGTTTGAGGTCAATCATAATTCCAGGAGTTCCTCAGGGGAGTGTCCTCGCCCCAATCATCTTCAGCTGCTTCATCAATGACCTTTCTCCCATCATAAGGTCAGAAGTGGGGATGTTCACCGATTATTGCACAATGTTCAGCATCATTCATGGCTCCTCAGATACTGAAGCAGTCTATGTCCAAATGCAACAAGACCTGGACAATATTGAGGCTTGGGCAGACAAGTGGTATGTAACATTCATGCCACATAAGTGCCAGGCAATGACCATCTCCACTGTCACCTGACTCCTCCTTGGTTTTTGACAATCCAGGAGGAGGTTTGGTCCCTTTAATGGTAGCAGTGCAATGCTAACACATGCCACACTCACACAGTGAGGCCACCAAGCTGAACTCATCCCTGTTGAGCACACCACAGAGCCCTAGTCACTCTCTCTCATACTCATACTAGACTAATAAAGGGACAACTATAAGCCCACTAAACCTACTAATCCATAGACCACCTCCACTCTGATACCTGGACATCGGATTTAGGAAGTCAGCCAGAGAGCTGTGAGTGCAACTCCAACAAGAAGCGCAAGACCATCCAGGAGAAAGCAGTCCATTTGATTGACACTTCATCCACCACATTCAACAACCATTCACTCCACCACCAACGAACAGTGACAGCCATGTGTACCATCTACAAGATGCACTGCAGGAACTCACCAAGGCTCCTTAGACAGCACCTTCCAACCCCACAACCGCTACCATCTAGAAGGACAAGGGCAGCAGATACCTGGGAGCATTACCACCCGGAGGTTGCCCTCCAAGACCTCACCATCCTGACTTGGAAATATATCACTGTTCCTTCACTGTCGCTGGGTCAAAATCCTGGAATTCCCTCCCTAACAGCACTGTGGATGTACCTACACCTCAGGGACTGCAGTGTTTCAAGAAGGCGGCCCACCACCTCCTTCCCAATTAAGAAATTAAAGAAATTAAAGATATTCAGTCAAGCACGAATTTGGCCATACAGCTAGCTGGTGAAATTATTTCACTCTATGTTGCAACATGTGAAATAGTGGAACTAGCGAAAGGCAGTGCAGTTTTCCCCCACCCCCCCTCGTATCTCCATCGTATCAGTAGCAGACAAAGCTGTGTGGGACATTTTTCCTGTGGTCACAGATCACTGGAATGGGGAACAGAGGGTAGGGATTAATGGATCATTTTTGGGTTGCCAGGATGTAACAAGCAGAGTTCACAGGGATCAGTACTGGGGCCTCAACTATCATTTTTAAATGGAGATTGTAGAACTCTGAGGTACAGAATCTTGATCGAGTGTAGGATCAAGCCCAAGATCAGATGTAAAGCCTGTTCTTCTCAGCTTGGATCTTTTTTTAAAGTCTATTTTAGTGTCACTGTGAAAATCCCCGAGTCGCTACACTCCGGCACCTGTTCAGGTACACTGAGGGAAAATTTAGCGTGGCCAATACACTTAACCAGCCTGTCTTTCAGACCGTGAGAGGAAACCCATGCAGGCACGGGGAGAATGTGCAGACTCCACATAGACAGTGACCCAAGCCGGGAATCAAACCCGGGTCCCTGGTGCTGTAAGGCAGCAGTGCTGACCGCTGTGCCACCGTGCTGCCCCAGATCTTGTATATCTCTCCTGAGGACCATGAAATTACTCAGTTTGAATTGGTTTTTGGAGCAAGCAAGGAGATGGATCAAGGGGCTGGCCCTGTCCACTCTGTGCATTGACATTGTAACTTTGAGAAAGGAACAATATTATTTTTAAACTCTGTGGTACAGTGGGATCTGGGTGTCTGAGAATCACAAAAACTTAGGGCAGAATTTTACTGAAATTTTGCTACAGCTGGTGGCGGTTGGGAAAGCGACGTTGAGCCGCTGATGGCAATGGTGAGTTTTTGCGCCGTATCGTACAGCAATTCGGCAAAACATTTTAGGCCATGGGATTCAAAGTAGCTGGGTGGTGGGCAACCTCTGATTTACCATCCCCACCATCACCTCAGTGCTTTAATGAATGGATGCTCTTTATTGGTTTAGCTCAGTTGGCTGGATGGCTGGTTCATGATGCGGAGCAATGCCAACAGCGTGTGTTCAATTCCCGTGTCGGCTGAGGTTTTTCATGAAGGCCCTGCCTTCTCAACCTTGCCCCCCACCTGATGTGTGGTGACCCTCAGGTTAACTCACCACCAGTCAACTCTCAAAGGGGAAAGCAGTCTATGGTCATCTGGGACGATGGCGACTCTACGTTACCTTTACTATTTAAAGCACTCACCAGCCATCTTCTCCGTAATCGAAGGCAACTGATGGCTGCACGAAAGGTTGGCCCCCAAGTTCTCAGACATCTACCTCAAGAGGCTGCATGATGCAGTGGAGGAGCGGCGTGATGTCCTCTACCCTCACACAGGGAGGAGACAACCATACCCGGACACCACCCAGAATGAGAGGCAGCAACAGCAGTGGTCAGTGCCAAGGAGGACGGGCATCCAGTGCCAGAAAAACATGAATGACCTCTGTTCTGTCGTGATAAGTCACTCTTCACGTCACTCTCAACTCTCAGGAAAGGGCAGGATTTTACGGTCTCGCCTTAGCGAGACTGGAAATTCCCACCTGAGGTCAATGGACATTTCCGTTGTCCGCACCCTGCCCACTCTGATTCTGTGGCGCGCAGGGCGGTAGAATTCCACTGTGAGAATCTGGTGAACTGGTGCGATGACAATAATCTCCCTCAATTTCAGTAAAAGGAAGGAGAGAGTCATCGACTTCAGGAAGTGTAGATGAGAACATGCCGCTGTCTACATCAACGGGGACGAAGTCGAAAGGGTCGAGAACTTCAAGTTTTTAGGTGTCCAGGTTACCAGCAGCCTGTCCTGGTCCCTCCACACCGACACATAAGAACATAAGAAATAGGAGAAGGAGTAGGCCATCTAGCCCCTCGAGCCTGCCCCGCCATTCAATAAGATCATGGCTGATCTGAAGTGAATCAGTTCCACTTACCTGCCTGATCCCTATAACCCCTAATTCCCTTACCGATCAGGAATCCATCTATCCGTGATTTAAACATATTCAACGAGGTAGCCTCCACCACTTCAGTGGGCAGAGAATTCCACAGATTCACCACCCTCTGAGAGAAGAAGTTCCTCCTCAACTCTGTCCTAAACTGACCCCCCTTTATTTTGAGGCTGTGCCCTCTAGTTCTAGTTTCCTTTCTAAGTGGAAAGAATCTCTCCATCTCTACCCTATCCAGCCCCTTCATTATCTTATAGGTCTCCATAAGATCCCCCCTCAGCCTTCTAAATTCCAACGAATACAAACCCAATCTGCTCAGTCTCTCCTCATAATCAACACCCCTCATCTCTGGTATCAACCCGGTGAACCTTCTCTGCACTCCCTCCAAGGCCAATATATCTTTCCGCAAATAAGGGGACCAATACTGCACACAGTATTCCAGCTGCGGCCTCACCAATGCTCTGTACAGATGCAGCAAGACATCTCTGCTTTTATATTCTATACCCCTTGCGATATAGGCCAACATCCCATTTGCCTTCTTGATCACCTGTTGCACCTGCAGACTGGGTTTTTGCGTCTCATGCACAAGGACCCCTAGGTCCCTCTGCATAGCAGCATGTTGGAATTTCTTTCCATTTAGATAATCATCCAATTTGCTATTATTTCTTCCAAAGTGAATAACCTCGCATTTGTTAACGTTATACTCCATCTGCCAGATCCTCGCCCACTCACTCAGCCTGTCCAAATCTCTCTGCAGACCTTCTACGCCCTCCACACAATTCACTTTTCCGCTTATCTTTGTGTCATCTGCAAACTATAGTGACACGATAGTTAAGAAAGCCCACCAACTTTCTCAGAAGACGAAGGAAATTTTACATGTCCGCTGTGACTCTCACCAACTTTTTCAGAAGCGCCACAGAAAACATTCTTTCTGGTTGTAGTGTGGAATTCGTTTTCGGAAGTCGGATCAAAAACTGATGAGACACAGGTCTCTCCGCACACCTTCTTTATTGCATCGGAGGAGAGATCACGAGACCATGCGCATCAAGCATGGGTTCATGAGTCTCTGTCTGGCTTACAAAACAGTTTCAGTTATACACGATGGAGATACACCCACATACTTCTGTTAGCCAATAAGGGCAGAGCTGTATTGTTACATCTTGATTAGATTACTTTCAAGAACAAAAGGCGATAGCCACGTAAGGACATGGCTATTAAAGTTTCTGATTAGATTACTTTCAAGAACAAAAGGCCAATCGATAAGGTCCTGCCCTCCGAAGCCAGAACCACAATTACCTATTAGCAGTTTCTTTAACGTGATCATTAGTTTTGGTCAGCCTTGTCGCCCTCACCTCAGGCCCTTTCCATAACCAGTTTATCCCTCAACTGATTCCTAGTTACGCATCCCAATTTTAACCCTTTCCTCTTCTCAATCTACCTTATACACATTCTCAGTATCACAGCTTGATATGACTCCTGCTCTGTCCAAGACTGCAAGAAACCACAAAGGGTCGTGAACGAAGCCCAGTCCATCACTCAAACCAGCCTCCCATCCATTGGTACTGTCTACACTTCCTGTTGTCTTGGAAAAGCAGCACGCATAATCAAAGACCTCATGCACCCCAGACATTCTCTCTTCCACCTTCTTCCATTGGGAAAAAGATACAAAAGCCTGAGGTCACGTACCAACTGACTCAACAGCAGCTTCTTCCCTGCTGTCATCAGACTTTTGAATGGACCTTCCTTATATTAAGTTGATCTTTCTCTGCACCGCAGCTATGACTGTAACACTATTTTCTGCACTCTCTCCTTTCCTTCTCTATGTACAAGTGTGCTTCGTCTGTATAGCACACAAGAAACTGTATACTAATACATAAAGTTTATTTATTAGTGTCACAAGTAGGCTTACATTAATACTGCAATGAAGTTAGTGTGAAAATCCCCCAGTCGCCACACTTCGGGGTACACTGAGGGAGAATTTAGTACGGCCTCTGCATGTAACCACCACGTCTTTTGGACTGTGGGAGGAAATTGGAGCACCCGGAGGAGACTTGCAGACATGGGGAGAACGTACAGACTCGGCACAGACAGTGACCGAGCCGTGAATCGAACCCGGGTCCCTGGTGCTGTGAGGCAGCAGTGCTAACCACTGTGCCACCGTGCCGATAATAAATCAAATCAATTCAGATCACGTACCTATCACACGTCCACAGGGAGCTCACTCAAAGCCAGCTCAAGGGACACCACCACTCGCTCTCCCACATGCATCTTCATCTCCCCTGCAGGTCATGTCCTCATGACCTTGCTGCTCTCACTCACCATTCACACAAGCCAGGCACCCTCATCATCTGCCTTGGTCGGCATCCTGCTTACAGTCTCTCCAATTGTTTTCATGCAGGACAAGCTAAAACGTAACAAAATGGAGCGATCCCAGAGGGGCAGAGGGATGTCAGAGGATAAAAATTCTCCCAAACTTGGAGGAAAGAGCCCTCCAGCTGGCCAGTGAGGAAATCGGCTGTTGCTTTGCAAACGGCTGGGGGCAGCGTTAAACCAAGTGAGGCTTCATCAAGGTGTCAATCATCACACAATATTGATGTGAGTCACATCTCCTGTATCTAAAGGCCCAGGCCATGCACTAACAAAATCTCCCTACTTTTACAAGCAAATCAGGGGAACAGCCCAGGGGGTCAAACAGTCAAGTCCCAGACAACTCTGAGACCAGCATAGATCACCTCTCCACTGTAGAGATTGAAGAACTGTCACAGCTTTAACCCACACCCTCGACCAGCGCAGAGAGACACACACAGACAAGATCTTCGAAAAGCCTCGGGGTCACAGTCTGGGGGAACCTCATGCTTTCTGATCCACAGCAGGTGGAGACAGGGATGTCGCAGCATGCGAGGACTTGGAGGATTGCTGGAGGCCAGGAGTCTGCTGAACCCAATCAGATGAGGAGCCTTGGGACTTGGTCACGCCTCAGTTGTTGCAGCTCCAGTGGCAAAGTTGGGAACATCAGTAAGGGATGTCAGCGACACTCATCGGGTTAAATTCAGGATGGAGCAGTCCCAACACCTTTTGTCCGACAAGATAGTGCCGACGCTTCAGTGCACTGAGGCCAACACAGCACGTTTGATGACTGCCATGGAGACCTTGGTCAAAATATTTGTTCAGTACAGCTGCAGGACGTCTACCTCAAGCTGCAGGACACACACTCCATGGTGCAGGACATACACCTCAAGCTGCATCTCATGCTGCAGGACATGCACTCCATGGTGCAGGACATGTACTCCATGGTGCAGGACATGTACTCCATGGTGCAGGACATGTACTCCATGCTGCAGGACACGGATTTCATGCTGCAGGACACGCACTCCTGCAGGACCTGTACCTCGTGATGCAGGCAATTGTGAGGACAATCGATTGCCAACACCAGCGGACAGCGGGGATTCTCGAGCTCTGTCCATCTGCGCTTTTTCCCAAGAAAGGAGCCAGGTGCCAGAAAGGTGCATGGGTGCTTGGGCACCCAAAGGGACAATGTCACAATGTTCAGGGCGACCGTCACTCCTGGTCATTGTCAATGTGTGCTCTCTGCACATTTTTCTCTGCTGCTTGATCCCATATTCCACTAGCCTGAGCCTCCAGCGATGCTGAACCTCAAGGTCACAAACCACCAAGGAAGACCTGAGATCAGGATCAGTGAAACTCTCCATGTGACATCGCCATGAAGTGGTCATTGAGAGCAAGCAAGTTGCTATCAGCCGGACAGGAGGCGGACATTTACAGTAGCTCTGTGAGGATCTGTGCACTGTCGCCACAACAACTTGTCATCATCCTGAGGGTGGAAGGCAAGAATATGCTTCCCCTTGTGAGAGACAGACTAGACTTCGAGGGCACCTTTTACAAATAAATTTAAAATGGGAGTCCCCTCATTTGTAAAATGGAGATGAGGAGAACTTTTTTTCCTCTGAAAGGGTCATTCATCTGCTATGTTACTGGACTAATAATCCAGGGTACAATAATGTAAGGGTTATGTTACACGATTAATAATCCAGGGTACAATAATGTAAGGGTTATGTTACAGGACTAATTATCCAGGGTACTATAGTGTAAGGGTTATGTTACAGGGTTAATAATCCATGGTACAGTAACGTAGGTGTTATGTTCCTTGGCTAATAATGCAGGGTACAGTAGTGCACAGGATATGTTACTGGATTAATAATCCAGGGTATGGTAGTGTAGAGGTTATGTAACTGAACTAATATGCCAGGCATAGTAGTGTAGGGGTTATGTTACTGGACTAATAATCCAGGGTGCAACAGTGTAGGGGTTATGTTACAGAACAAATAATCCAGGGTACAGTAGTGTACAGGATATGTTACTGGATTAATAATCCAGGGTACAGTAGTGTAGGGGTTTTGTTACTGGATTAATAATCCAGGGTACAGTAGTGTAGGGGTTATGTTTCTGAATTAATAATACAGGGTACTACGGTGTAAGGGTTATGTTACTGGATAAATAATCCAGGGTACAACAATGTGCGGATTCTGTTCCTGGGCTAATAATCCAGGGTACAGTAGTGTAGGTGTTATGTTGCTGGACTAATATTATAGAGTCTAGTCGTGTAGGGGTTATGTTACTGGACTAATAATCCAGGGTACAGTAGTAAAGGGGTTACGCTACTGGACTAAAATCAGGGTACAGTAGATTAAGTGCTATGTTAATGGACTAATAATCCAGGATATGGTAACATAGGGTTTATGTTACTTGACTAATAATTGGTCTAACAATTCAGAATGCATTCTTGTCGTGGTCAAGTTACTGGACGAATGTTCCATTGAAATTTCTGTCTAGTGTCCAGAGTATACACACTTTTGATAGGATCAGAACAGGGTCAGGTCTTCACTGAAGCACAATACTATTCAATTCCATTTTGTGTTCTGAGGTCTTTAATAAGCAGCCATACAATCCATCCTTGTTTGCAGATCTATCCCATGAAATGATACTGTATACAGTGGTTCTCTCACAATTCTTACATTATTTCTGCCTTTGATCTCTACTTTCCATTACAGGGCCATTAAACCACAGTACATCAATGATACACACATGTGAGATCTGAATAACAACATGGAGCCAACAAAACGAATGATCTATTTTCATACATTCCGGGCCTGATAGTCCGGCCTTGCCCGCAGCTGGGATTCTCCAGTCCCGCTGCAGTGAATGGAATTTTGGCTGAGCGCCAAATTCTCCATTCTCGTTGGCAGGTGTAGCAGGGCATGAACGGCTGGAGAGTTGTGGCCCCTGTTGTCATTGCCATATGTTCCTCAGAACCCTAATTTTACATTTTCCTTGCAAACAGTGACTCGTGCCCCAATCAACATCTTCCAGACCATCAGAGATATGGATCAGTGAGTTTCACACTCTCCGATACCTCTTGTTTCTGAGTTGACATTCTGGTCTGTGACCTGCTTAAACAATGCTGCCCATTCCCAGTTGAAAGAAGCTTCGACTTTATTTGTTCTTTCCTTTTTTGACTTTGTTTTTATGTTTTTCTGGTAAGTGGGCATCGCTGGCAAGTCCATCCCTAATTGCTCCTTGAGAAGATGGTGGTAAGCTGCCTTCTTGAACCGCTGCAGTCCCTGAGGTGAGGTGCTATTAAGGAGGGAGTTCCAGGATGTTGATCGTGGCAGTAAAGGAACGATGACGTAGTTCCAAGTCCCTTCTCTTTTCCCAGAGATACAAATCCATATAATGGAATATAATGGTGTGTGGCTTGGAGGGAATCTTGCAGGAGGTAGAACTCCCATTGCTTTGCTAATCTTACAGGTTACAGGTTTGAAACGTGCTGTTGAAGGAGCGTTGGTGAGTTGCTGAAGTCCATCTTATAGATGGTACATCTTATGCTGGTCGCACAGGCAGAGCATGGTCCCCCAAGTCATGCGGACTCTTTTCCCGCACTCTCCAGTTCCTCTCTCTGCCCATTTCTTCATCGGTGATCTGGGCAACGTGTGCAGTCATGTTTAGCGTTGTCCAGTTGTAATCCTTGTTTTAAACCATGCCATCCACAGTGACACAATTAACTTAAACAATGCCAGTCGGTGTTATCATTGAGTCCAGCATGCCAATGAGTCCTCAGCCTCCCATCTTTTGGAATAATGACCCCCACCCGATCACATGTCCAATCAGATCCAAAGTTGTCCAATCGTTGTCAATTTTAGTCATGTGACGGTTAACGTCGCCAACACCTTCGATTCATATGCTGAAGCCATTGAAATCTTGCATTGCTCTCTTTCTCGATCTCCTCTTCCTCTAACTAGTAATACAACTCAGGTTGCTGTAAACCTAGATTCTCAGGATGCTAATCTCAAATCCTGTGGCTGTGATCACTTTATGTCGAACTACAGACTTTTCACGCTCCATAATTAGAGGAGTTTGATTCGAACACTGCAATGCCACCTGCAGATGTATGTAGATGTGTATCCGTTCATTCCGAACAACAAAACTGTGAAATGGTCCCTGTGTCATCCTTTACGGTTGGAGCTACAATTTAAACAGCCAGGACAGTGACTGCCCACCGGAGACAAGCCTCAAAGTGGGCCCCATTAGCGATGGGTTTAGGCTTCAGGATATTTACCTTTACCTCTTTAACATCAAGTCTTTTGGAACCTGAAAGGTGCGATATAAAATCAAGTGGTTATTCTTGAAAGGACAAAGTGAGGCTTTTGAATGTAGATCAATGTGGTGTGAAGAATGTTACCGATAAAAGTACATTTCCAATATTGGAAAAATTTAACTGACACTGTTAGATTGTGCTTCTTTTCGTTAACCAGATAAACTGAATCAGCAAACTGTGGGATAAATTAAAAAGGCAGTTCCTTCAAGGGATACTGCATCAAAGTAAACAAAATCTCAAAGGAAATTTAAAATATCAAAATAAAATGTGATTAAAGGGGTCGATAACTGCCGCTTTGAAAGTGTGTAAACTGAGTAGCGACTGTCCTGGCACTTAGGTAAGCTATGTTTTCTGTCTGGTCCCATTTTTCTCTTCACAAAACCATCGCCATACATCTGGCCATTTGTCTATTGATAAGTTTAATAGCTTTGACCTTGCATCTTTCAGAATGGCATCAATACCTACAGCTCGTGCTGGAAAATATTTGGACCGTTTCTCGACGTTGTTAAGGATATATCCCGCCTGATGCATTCCAACTATCTCTTTCCTGTCATTAATGACAGCGGAACCAGATGACCCCTCTGACATAGATGTCAGATAATTTAGTACATTATTTGAACACAGGATCTGTGAACTTTCCACAATGAAAGAGTAACTATGGGTTGTTTCAGGATTTCCTACTCCATGTTCATACTTTAAATCAGGAATTCCCATGCCTGGAGTTGAGGCAAATTTGTGGTTTACAACTTCTGGATTACAGTTTGTTTCAGAACCTCCTACTCCAGTATTATCGGTCAATTCAGGAAATGTCAATCCAATGTTGTCGGGTAATTCAGAATATTTTACTCCTGCATTATAGAGTAATTTATGATATCTCATTCCTACATTATAGAGTAATTTACAGTGTTTTATGACGGAATTATAAAGTAATTAATGATGTTTTATGTCTGAATTATGGAGTAATTTACAATGATTCACTCCAACATTGTAGAGTAATTTATGGTACTTCATTCTAACATTATAAAGTAATTTACTATGTTTTATGTCTGAATTATAGAGTAATTTACAATGATTCACTCCAACATTGTAGAGTAATTTATGGTACTTCATTCTTACATTATAAAGTAATTTACTATGTTTTATGTCTGAATTATAGAGTAATTTACGATGCTTTATGTCTGAATTATAGAGTAATTTACGATGCTTTATGTCTGAATTATAGAGTAATTTACGATGCTTTATGTCTGAATTATAGAGTAATTTAGGATGTTTTATGTCTGAATTATGGAGTAATTTACAATGATTCACTCCAACATTGAAGAGTAATTTACGGTATCTGATTCCTGCATTATAAAGTAATTTATTATGTTTTATGTCTGAATTATAGAGTAATTTACAATGATTCACTCCAACATTGAAGAGTAATTTACGGTATCTGATTCCTGCATTATGAAGTAATTTACGATGTTTTATGTCTGAATTATAGAGTAATTTAGAATGTTCCATTCCTGAATTATAGAATAATTTAGAATGTTCCATTACATTATCGAGTAATTTATGATATCTCACTCCTGCATTACAAATTAATTTACTACGTTTTATTCCTAAATTAGAGACTATTTCAGCCCCTCCTCTTGAGGTAAAGGCTATATTTTGCAAATGTTGATTACATCGAAATTGACGCCATTGTGATGAGATTACTGGGCAAATCTCTGCAGCTATGTTCTCATTATCTGGGTAACCCACAATACAAACTGGTTCATATAAACTGGGCCTGTTCGCTGATGGTGATAGACCCTCAGGTAGTTTTGATTTGTCACAATCTAAGTTAAAAATCAAGTAGTCCAATTCCACTGAGAAACAGATGATTGAGTTAAATCTGTAACATTTGCTATTATAATAATTCATCAGGTGTCCTCTCTGATTATCAAAACTAACGCATAATTGATTCCGTGATAGGCAACCTTCAACAACATGGTAATTGGTTAGAAGTACTCCACAAGCTAATACAAAACAGGTACCCTTAGGAACATGACTATTATTCTGGTCCTCAAATATATATCCAACAGCCTCCCTGATCTTTTCCTCAATGTGATCTGAGTCATCGCATCTTCTTATAACAGGAGATCTTTCCTCTGGCCATGGTAGAGCATATGGTTGCTTGCGTTTATTAATCCAATATTCAGCTGATGTGATTTTAAAACTTTTGTCGAAGAAAGGTTTATATTCCATTATATGGATTTGTATCTGTGGGGAAGAAGGAGATGGATGTTCAGAAAGCTGAAACACTCAAATGTTCACATTAAGCTACAGCATTGATTTGAACTTCACCTTCAATGCTCACCAAAAACTTACAGAGAATTGGCAGTATAATTGTGAGTCATGATAGGATCATCACAAATAAACACACTCAACATAGATAACCGATATATTCCCAACCTTCCACAGAGATACACACCCACACCAACTATACAAACCCACTCACATACATACAGGCACCTAAAAGCAGATACACACAAACATAGAAATGCACTCCCTCATCACTTGCAAACAGACACAGAAACATCACACACAGACAAACATACACACTAACATAATCACACACAGAGAATCACACACACACAGACAAACATACACACTAACATAATCACACACAGAGAATCACACACACACAGACAAACATACACACTAACATAATCACACACAGAGAATCACACACACACAGACAAACATACACACTAACATAATCACACACAGAGAATCACACACACACAGACAAACATACACACTAACATAATCACACACAGAGAATCACACACACACAGACAAACATACACACTAACATAATCACACACAGAGAATCACACACACACAGAAACATACACACTAACATAATCACACACAGAGAATCACACACACACAGAAACATACACACTAACATAATCACACACAGAGAATCACACACACACAGAAACATACACACTAACATAATCACACACAGAGAATCACACACACAGAAACATACACATACAAACATACACACACAGATATACAGACACTGACACACACAAAACATACATACAGACATACACATAATCACACATAAAACATACACACAGACATACAGACATAGACATACACAAACACACACAAAACATACACATAGGCATACACATACAAACACACACAACACATACACAGACAAACATACACACTAACATAATCACACAAAAACATACACAAACATAATCACACGTAGAGAATCACATACTACAAAACACACACACACAGACATACACACACAAACAAAACATAGTAAGAAGTCTCACAACATGATAGCCAAGTTTCGCACATATCAGGACGGCCTGAACCAGATCTTGGGTTCCTGTCACACTTGTAACCCCACCATTTGGCCTGGGCTTGTAAAATCCTACTAACTGTCCTGGCTTGAGACAATTCACACTTCTTTAACCTGTGATTATCCCTCTCTCCACTCGCATTGTCTGCCCCTGTAAAGACTTGATTACCTGTAAAGACTCGTATTATCTTGCAGTTGTGTCTGTCTATATATGCTGTGTTTTTCAACCCAACTCTCCACTCACCTGATGAAGGGGCAGTGCTCCGAAAGCTGGTGATACCAAATAAACCTGTTGGACTTTAACCTGGTGTTGTGAGACTTCTCACTGTGACCACCCCAGTCCAACGCCGACACCTCTACATCACACAAAACATACACACAATCACACACAAAGCATACACACAATCACACACAAAACATACACACAATCACACACAAAACATACACACAGACATACACACAAAGCATACACACAGACATACACACAGCCATACACAAAACATACACACAATCACACAAAACATACACACAATCACACAAAGCATACACACAATCACACACAAAACATACACACAAAACATACACACAGACATACACACAGCCATACACAAAACATACACACAATCACACAAAACATACACACAATCACACACAAAACATACACACAGACATACACAAAACATTCACACAAAACATACACACAAAACATACATACAAACACACACAAAAACAAACAGAAACATAATCACACACAGAAACATACACAAACATGCATACAACCATAAACAAAATTATACACACACACACATATCCATGCACACAAAAATAATCACACACAGAAATATGCACACAAACTAGACACAGACTGATATACATACACAAAATATATAGGCACACACAAATATCTAATTGAGACATATAAAATTCTGACAGGGCTGGACAGAATGGATACGGGGATGTGATTTCCTCTGGCTAGAGGGTCTAGAAGAAGGTGTCACTGTCCCAGGATAATGGGTAGGCCATTTAGGACTAAGATGGAAAGAAATTTCACCCCGAGATGCAGCCCCCACCACTCCCCATGCAGCCCAGACCGATCCCTCGCTCCTGATCCGATCGTGTTGCAGAGTACCAGTGGGCCTCCCTCCTGCTCCCAATCCGATCGCTCTGCAGAATGGCAGCAGGTCTCTCTCCTGCCCCTTCAGGCCCCTGCTCCTTCAGATCCCGTCCCTTCAGGCAGTGCCATGGTATCTAGTTGGCATTGCCCGGTTGTTAGGCTGGCAGTGCCAAGGTGCCAGGATGGCACTGCCAGGCTAGCACTGCCCAAGAGGCACCCTGCCTTTTCCTTGGCCACATTGGGGGGCCTCAATTGCCTCCGGTTCCACCAGCGAGGGCGACACGATTGTTCCCCGTTCATGGGGAGTAGGTGTTCTCCTTGCCCAAGAGAAGCTCTCCCGGTGAGGCCATTAACACAAGTGAGCCCAGACGATTCGGTGCCGGATTCACTTAACACATGTAACTCAGCATTTAAATAAGTTTGAATAAATTATTCAGCCTCTCGCCCACTTCCGGTGAGAGGTTGACTGCGCCGGAAATCCAGCTCTCGTAAAATCGGGAGATCCAAGAAATCAAATGTGATCCTGATTTCTCAGTTCTCGCGTGATTTTACCTGTTCGCTCCACCCATCGAAGAGCAGGGCAAGCCGGGAAAATCCTGGCCTTTATCTCTGTAACCTCCTAAAGCCCCTACAAACCTCCCTATCTCTGTAACCTCCTCCATCCCCTGCACCCCTCCCTATCTCTGTAACCTCCTAAAGCCCCGACAAACCTCCCTATCTCTGTAACCTCCTCCAGCCCCTACAACCCTCCCTATCTCTGCAACGTCCTCCAGCCCTACAACCCTCCCTATCTCTGTAACCCCCTAAAGCCCCTACACCCCTCCCTATCTCTGTAACCTCCTCCAGCCCCTACAACCCTCCCTATCTCTGTAACCCCCTAAAGCCCCTACACCCCTCCCTATCTCTGTAACCTCCTCCAGCCCTACAACCCTCCCTATCTCTGTAACCCCCTAAAGCCCCTACACCCCTCCCTATCTCTGTAACCTCCTCCAGCCCCTACAACCCTCCCTATCTCTGTAACCCCCTAAAGCCCCTACACCCCTCCCTATCTCTGTAACCTCCTCCAGCCCCTACAACCCTCCCTATCTCTGTAACGTCCTCCAGCCCTACACCCCTCCCTATCTCTGTAACCCCCTAAAGCCCCTACAACCCTCCCTATCTCTGTAACGTCCTCCATCCCTACAATCCTCCCTATCTCTGTAACCTCCTCCAGCACCTACAACCCTCCCTATCTCTGTAGCCTCCTCCAGCCCCTACACCTCTCCCTATCTCTGTAACCTGCTCCAGCCCCTGCACCCCTCCCTATCTCTGTAACCTCCTCCAGCCCCTACATCCCTCCCTATCTCTGTAACCTCCTCCAGCCCCTACACCCCTCCCTATCTCTGTAACCTCCTCCAGCCTCTACAACCCTCCCTATCTCTGTAACCTCCTCCAGCCCCTACACCCCTCCCTATCTCTGTAACCTCCTCCAGCCTCTACAACCCTCCCTATCTCTGTAATCTCCTCCAGCCTCTACAACCCTCCCTATGTCAGTAACCACATCCAGTCACTACCAGCCGCCCTATCTGTGTAACCATTTCCAGCATACACCCTCCCTATACCTGTAATGTCCTCCAGCCCCTCCAACCCTCCTTATTTCTGTGACCTCCTCCAGCCCCTACATCTCTCCCTATCTTTGTAACCTCCTCCAGACCCTACAGACCTCTTGATTTATGTAGCCTCCTCCAGCGCCTACATCCTTCCCTTCCTTTGCAACATCTTCCAGCCACGACATCCCTCCCTCACTCTGTAACCTCCTCCAGGCCCTACACTCGTCATTATCTCTGTAACCTTCTCCAGCCCCTACAACACTCCTTTACTCTGTGACTTCCTCCAGCCCCTACACCCCTCCCTATCTCTGTAACCTTCTCCAGCCCCGACAACACTTCTTTTCTCTGTAACTTCCTCCAGCCCATACACCTCTCCCTATCTCTGTAACCTTCTCCAGCCCCTACAACTCTCCCGATCTCTGTAACCACCTCCAGCCCCGAAAACCCTCCCTATCTCTGCAACCTCTTCCAGCCCTAAAGTCTTCCCAGTATCTGTAATCTCCTCCAGCCCCTACAATCCTCCCGATCTCTGTAACCTCTTCCACACCCTACAACCCTTTCTCCTCTGTAGCCTTCTCTAGCCCCTATAGTCCTCCCTTTCTCTGCCACTGCCTCCAGCCCCTATAATCTTCCCTATCTCTGTAACCTCCTCCAGTCCCTAAAGCCCGCCCTTTTCTCTGTAACCTCCTCCAGTCCTTATAGTCCTCCCTTTCTCTGTAACCGCCTCCAGCCCCTACAGTCCTCCCAATCTCGGCAGCCTCCTCCAGCCCCTATAACCCTCCATATCACTGTAACCTCCTCCAGCTCTACAACCCACAAATTATATCAAAACCAAATCAAAGTTTCTTTCAGCCCCTACAACCGTCCCTATCTCTGTAACCTCCTCCAGCCCCTACAACCCTCCCTATTTCTGTAACCTCCTCCAGCCCCTACAACCCTCCCTATTTCTGTAACCTCCTCCAGCCCCTACAACCCTCCCTATTTCTGTAACCTCCTTCAGCCCTTACACCCCTCCCTATCTCTGCAAAGTCTTCCAGCCCCTACAACCTTTGCTACTTCTTCATTAATAACTATATTATACATTTTCATATTCCTTTTCACAAGACAATGTATCATTCACTCGCCCTCCAATTGTACGATGAGAGCAGGAAAGAGGGCATTAGTTATTTTCCAACCCAGAATGGATAAGGACTGAAATGTGACCTACCTCGCCCATCGCCATTTTATTCTGACAGGAAAGAGGCAGTTGTAATGTTCAGTCACTGCTGGAATGTCACCTAGCAACCCCTTTACCATAACATATCAATTTACTGATGTGCTTCAAACTGGGGAACATTGCTGCATGACTGCATTTTTGTATTAGTCACATACGTGATCCACCCTCAGCTGTTCCCACAACATCCTGAAGAACAGCCAAATCTGGGGGGCTTCAGGTATCTGGATGCTGGACCATCTCAGGGGAGTCAGGAGGGGAGCTACCCATCACAGAATCCACAGCCTCGGACCTGCTCTGGTAGCCACAGTATTTATATGGCTAGTTCTGTTCAGTTTCTGGTCAATTGGTAACCCCTCCCAGGATGTTGATCGTGTGGGATTCAGCAATGGTAATGCCACTGAATGTCAAGGGGCGATGTTAGATCCTCTCTTGTTGGTGATGGTCATTGAAAGCTGTACATTAAATTGTATAGGATTAAACTGAGTGGGATATGTGGGATAGCGAAGGCACAGGAAGATCCCAGAAAAGGACCTATAGCAAGCAGTATAGGAGGTGTCTGGAACATCACGACATCTCCTTCTCTCTCTCCTCCCTCTCATCGCTTACTTCCCTACACCCAGAGACCAACAATCCTTTCCCCCCATCCCCCTACTCTCTGAAGCTTTGAACAGCCAGCTGGAGTCAACATAGTGCTGCATAAGGATGCACAAATTAAGTGCAGGAGTGGGCCATTCGGCCCTCAACCATTTGATAATAGCTCATATCGCCTCAAGTGTACTATCCTCTCTCCCTGCTTTGAATCATGTATCTGTCTAACTCAACCTTAAATATACTCAATGATCCATCCTCCCTTACTCTAAGGGATAGGAATTCCACACACTGATGAACCTCTGAGGGAACAAAAATCTCCTCAACATGTTAAATAGGAGGCCACACATTTTAAAGTGTGTCCCCTTCTTCTCCTCACTCCCAGAAGAGGAAACATCCTTGATTTGATTTGATTTGATTTGAATTATTATTGTCACATGAATTGGGATACAGTGAAAAGTATTGTTTCTTGCACACTATACAGACAAAGCATACCGTTCATAGAGAAGGAAAGGAGAGAGTGCAGAGTGCAGTGTTACAGTCATAGCTAGGGTGCAGGGAAAGATCAACTTCATATAAGATAGGTCCATTCAAAAGTCTGATGGCAGCAGGGAAGAAGCTGATTGTGAGTCGGTTGGTATGTGATCTGACTTTTGTATCATTTTCCTGATGGAAGAAGGTGGAAGAGCGAATGTCTGGGGTGTGTGGGGTCATTGATTATGCCGGCTGCATTTCCGAGGCAGCAGGAGGTGTAGAGTGAGTCAAAGGTTGAGAGGCTCATTTGCGTGATGGACTGGGCTACATTCTTAACTATAGCGTCGACGTGGAGGGACCAGGTTGTTGGTGATCTGGACACACAAAAACTTGAAGCTCTCGACCATTTCCACTTCATCCCCAATGATGTAGACAGGGGCATGTTCTCCACTTCGCTTCCTGAAGTTGCTGACTATCTCCTTCATTTTACTGACATAGAGGGAGAAATTATTGTCGTTGCATCAATTCAAGAGATTCTCTATCTCTTTCCTATACTTTGTTTCCAACCCACTACGATAGTGTCATCAGCAAACTTGAAAATCGAGGGGAATTTGGCCACACAGTCATAGGTGTTTAAGGAGTATAGTAAGGGGCTGAGAACACAGCCTTGCGGAGCACCAGTGTTGAGGATAATTATGGAGGAGGTGTTGTTGCTTGTCCTTATTGATTGCAATCTGTCAGTTCGGAAGTCCAGGATCCAGTCACAGAGGGAGGAGCCGAGCCCTAGGCCACAGAGTTTGGAGATGAGTTTCGCAGGAATAATGATGTTTGAAGATAAGGAGTAAACATTTTAGGACTGAGGTGAAGAGAAATTTCTTCACAGAGAGTGGTGAATATGTGGAATTCACTGCCACAGAAAGTAGTTGAGGCCAAAATGTGTGATTTCAAGAAGAAATTAGATATAGCTCTTGGGGTGAAAGGGATCAAGGGATATATGGGAAGGAGGGATCAGGGTGTTGAATTTGATAATCAGCCATGAACTTAATGAATGGCAGAGCAGGCCCGAAGGACCAAATGGCCTCCTTCTGCTTCTATTTTCTATGTAGGTTTCTGTGAATCAGTGGACTGAAACTTCGCTACACTACTACTTCCGAAACCATTATGTTCTTTCTTAACTAAGGAGACCAAAACTGGGGGAGGCAGTGGCACAGTGGTATTGTCTCTGGGCTGGTACCCCAGAGACCCAGAGCAAGATCTGGGGACCCTGGTTCAAATCCTGCCACGGCAGGTAGTGAAATTTAAATTCAATAAAAATCTGGAATGATCATGAAACCATTGTTGATTGTCGTAAAAACCCTTCTGGTTCACTTTAGAGAAGAAAATTGGCCGTCCTTACATCCCAATCGCCAACATATAGGTATGGTGGCACAGTGGTTAGTGAGTACTGCTGCCTCACTGTGCCAGGAAGCCAGGAAGCTGGGTTCAATTCCAGCCTTTGGGTAACTGTCTGTGTGGAGTTTGCATGTTCTCTCCATGTCTGCTTGGGTTTCCTCCAGGTGCTCCGGTTTCCTCCCTCAGTCCAAAGGTGGATTAACCATGGTAAGTTGTCCCTTAGTGTCCCAAGATGATTAGGGTGGATGGATTAACCATGGTAAATGTGTGGGGTTAAGGGGATAGGGCAGGGGAAAGGGCATGGGTAAGATACCCTGTCAGAGAGAGTCGGTTTGCGGTGCTTGTGCTACCAAATAAACCTGTTAGACTTGAACCTGGTGTTGTGAGACTCCTTATAGAGAGAGTCGGTGCAGAGCCGATGGACCTAATGCCCTCCTTCTGCACTGTAGGGATTCTATGACAAAAACAATAAATAGATAAACATACACATGCACATTCATGTATACACACACGTACAAATGCACACAAATACTAACAGACATTTCTGCATAGTTAAAAGCATTGATATTATTCTGTATTCAAAATGTATGTTCACTTTGAAAGAAAGCACAAACTGGATCCCTGGTCGAATGGGACTTTTCCTCTGATCCCATCTCCCCCAACGACAGTGAGAGATTACAATGGCAAACTGAGGAGATGGGAGAGAACAGCATAGAATTTTAGAATCGTACAACGCAAAAGAGGCTCTTTGGCCCATCGAGTCAGGACTGACATGTGTGAAATACCTGAACTCCCACCTACTCCCATCTGCCAGCACTTGGCCCATTGCCTTGAATGTTATGACGTGCCAAGTGCTCATCCAGATACTTTTTAAAGGATGTGAGGCAACTCGTCTCTGCCACCCTCCCAGGCAGCGCATTCCAGACTGTCACCACCCTCTGGGTAAAAATGCTTTTCCTCACATTCCCCCGAAACCTCCTGCCCCTCACCTTGAGCTTATGTCCCCTCCTGACTGACCTTTCAACTAAGGGGAACAGTTGCACCTTATCCACTCTGTCCATATCCCTCATAATCTTGTACACCTCAATCAGGTCGCCCCTCAGTCTTCTCTGCTCCAACGAAAACAACCCAAGCTTATGCAATCTCTCTTCATAACTTAAATGCTCCGTCCCAGGCAGCATCCTGGGGAATCTCCTCTGCACCCTCTCCAGTGCAATCACATCCTTCCGATAATGTGGCGACCAGAACTGCGCACAGTACTCCAGCTGCGGCCTCACCAAAGTTCTATACATGACTTCCCTGCTTTTGTAATCTATGCCTCGATTAATAAATGCAAGTGTCCTCTCTGCCTTTTTCACCACTATACTAACATGCAGTTGATGTTGTCTACATGGACTTTAGCAAGGCCTTTGACAAGGTACCGCATGGTAGGTTATTGCATTAGGTTAAATCTCACGGGATCCAGGGTGAGGTATCTAAATGGATAAAAAATTAGCTTCTTGACAGAAGCCAGAGGGTGGTTGTAGAGAATTGTTTTTCAAACTGGAAGCCTGTGACCAGCGGTGTGCCTCAGGGATCAGTGCTGGGTCCACTGTTATTTACCATTTATATTAATGATTTGAATGAGAATATAGGAGGCATGGTTAGTAAGTTTGCAGATGACACTAAGATTGGTGGCATAGTGGACAGTGAAGAAAGTTATTTCCAATTGCAGCGGGATCTTGATCAATTGGGCCAGTGGGCTGCGAATGGCAGATGGAGTTTAATTTAGACAAATTAAACTCCATCTGCCATTAAACAAATTTAGAGAGTACCCCAGTGGCTGTGCCCCTGAAAAATAAGTACTCCTGTTTGAGTGCTGTTGGGGGGAGCAGCCTACCTGGGGGAAGCAACAGTGGCCGTGCCTCTGGCGCAGAGTCCGGCCCGGCAGCTCAGAAGGGGAGGGAAAGGGAGGATGAGCAAACTGACCACAGCACCAGGGTACAGGGAGCCATCCAAGTGGGGGGAGAAACAAAAAATGTCGTAGAAATTGGGGATAGTACACTTTTGGATGCTGTTGGTCGGGGGGGGGGGGGGGGGGGGGGGGGGGACTTAGCAGGGGTAAGCCATGGTGGACAGGTCACTGGCTCAGAGTCTGTCCTTGTGGCTCAGAAGGGAAGGGGGGAGAGGAGTAGAGGATTAGTCATTGGGGACTCCATAGTTAAAGGGACGGATAGGAGATTCTGCAGGAACGAGAGAGACTCGCGGCTGGTGTGTTGCCTCCCAGGAGCCAGAGTCCGCGATGTCTCGGATCGTGTTTTCGATATCCTTAAGGGGGAGGGGGACCAGCCCCAAGTTGTGTTTCACATAGGCACTCAAGACATAGGTCGGAAAAGGGATGGGGATGTAAGGCAGAAATTCAGGGAGTTAGGGTGGAAGCTTAGGGCTAGAACAAACAAAGTTGTTATCTCTGGATTGTTACCCGTGCCACGTGATAGTGAGGAGAGGAATAGGGAGAGAGAGCAGTTGAACACATGGTTACAGGGATGGTGCAGGAGGGAGGGATTCAGATACCTGGACAATTGGGGCTCTTTCTGGGGTAGGTGGGACCTCTACAAACAGGATGGACTGCACTTGAACCAGAGGGGTACCAATATCTTGGGGGGGAAATTTGCTAATGCTCTTCGGGAGGGTTTAAACTAATTCAGCAGGGGGGTGGGTACCTGAATTGTAGCTCCGGTGTACAGGAGGTTGAGAGTAGTGAGGTCATGGATGAGGTTTCAAGATCGCAGGAGTGTACTGGCAGGCAGGAAGGTGGTTTGAAGTGTGTCTACTTCAACACCAGGAGCATCCGGAATAAGGTGGGTGAGCTTGCAGCATGGGTTGGTACCTGGGATTTCGATGTTGTGGCCATCTCGGAGACATGGATAGAGCAGGGACAGGAATGGTTGTTGCAGGTTCCGGGGTTTAGATGTTTCAGTAAGTGCAGGGAAGGTGGTAAAAGAGGGGGAGGTGTGGCATTGTTAGTCAAGGACAGTATTACGGTGGCAGAAAGGACATTTGTTGAGGACTCGTCTACTGAGGTAGTTTGGGCTGAGGTTAGAAACAGGAAAGGAGAGGTCACCCTGTTGGGAGTTTTTTATAGACCTCTGAAAAGTTCCAGAGATGTAGAGGAAAAGATTGCAAAGATGATTCTGGATAGGAGCGAAAGTAACAGGGTAGTTGTACTGGGGGACTTCAACTTTACAAATATTGACTGGAAAAGCTATAGTTCGAGTAGTTTAGAGGGGTCGGTTTTTGTCCAATGTGTGCAGGAAGGCTTCTTGATGCAGTATGTAGATAGACCAACAAGAGGCGAGGCCACATTGGATTTGGTACTGGGTAATGAACCAGGCCAGATGTTAGATTTGGAGGTAGGTGAGCACTTTGGTGACAGTGACCACAATTCGATTACGTTTACTTTAGCAAGGGAAAAGGATAGGTATATACCGAAGGGCAAGAGTTATAGCTGGGGGAAAGGAAATTATGATGCGATTAGGCGAGATTTAGCTGGCATAGGTTGGGGAAGGAAACTGTAGGGGATGGGCACAATTGTAATGTGGAACTTGTTCAAGGAACAGCTACTACACGTCCTTGATAAACATGTACCTGTCAGGCAGGGAGGAAGCAGACGTGTGAGGGAACCGTGGTTTACTAAGGAGGTTGAATCTCTTGTGAAGAGGAAGAAGGAGACTTATGTTAAGATGAGATGTGAAGGCTCAGTTAGGGTGCTTGAGAATTACAAGTTAGCCAGGAAGGACCTAAAGAAAGAGTTAAGAAGAGCCAGGAGGGGACATGAGAAGTCTTTGGCAGGTAGGATCAAGGAAAACCCGAAAGCTTTCTATAGGTATGTCAGGAGTAAAAGAATGATTAGGGTAAGATTAGAGCCAGTCAAGGACAGTAGTGGGAAGTTGTACGTGGAGTCTGAAGAAATAGGAGAGGCACTAAATGAATATTTTTCGTCGGTATTCACACTGGAGAGGGACAGTGTTGTTGAGGGGAGTACTGAGATGCAGGCTGTTGGACTGGATGGGATTGATGTTCATAAGGAGGAGGTGTTAGCAATTCTGGAAAGGGTAAAAATAGATAAGTCCCCTGGGCCAGATGGGATTTATCCTAGGATTCTCTGGGAGGCTAGAGAGGAGATTGCAGAGCCTTTGGCTTTGATCTTTGTGTTGTCATTGTCTACAGGAACAGTGCCAGAAGACTGGAGGATAGCAAATGTTGTTCCCTTGTTCAAGAAGGGGAGAAGGGACAACCCTGGTAATTATAGACCGGTGAGCCTTACTTCTGTTGTGGGCAAAGTATTGGAAAGGATTATAAGAGATAGGATTTATAATCACCTAGAAAGGAATAATTTGAATAGGGATAGTCAGCACGGTTTTGTAAAGGGTAGGTCGTGCCTCACAAACCTTATTGAGTTCTTTGAGAAGGTGACCAAAGAGGGGGATGAGGGTAAAGCGGTTGATGTGGTGTATATGGATTTCAGCAAAGCATTTGTTAAGGTTCCCCATGGTAAACCTTTGCAGAAAATACGGACACATGGGATTGAGGGTGATTTAGTGGTTTGGATCAGGAATTGGCTAGCTGTAAGAAAACAAAGGGTGGTGGTTGATGGGAAATATTCATCCTGGAGTTCAGTTACGAGTGGTGTACCGCAAGGATCTGTTTTGGGGCCACTGCTGTTTGTCATTTTTATTAATGACCTGGATGAGGGTGTGGAAGGATGGATCAGTAAATTTGCGGATGACACTAAAGTCGGTGGAGTTGTAGTCAGTGCGGAGGGAAGTGGCAGGTTACAGAGGGACATAGATAAGCTGCAGAGCTGGGCTGAGAGGTGGCAAATGGAGTTTAATGCGGAAAAGTGTGAGGTGATTCACTTTGGAAGGAGTAACAGGAATACAGAGTACTGGGCTAATGGTAAGGTACTTGGTAGTGTGGATGAACAGAGGGATCTGGGTGTCCATGTGCATAGATCCCTGAAAGTTGGCACCCAGGTTGATAGGGTTGTTAAGAAGGCGTACGGTGTGTTAGCTTTTATTGGTAGAGGGATTGAGTTTCGGAGCCAGGAGGTCATGCTGCAACTGTACAAAACTCTGGTGCGGCCGCATGTGGAGTATTGCGTACAGTTCTGGTCGCCGTATTATAGGAAAGATGTGGAAGTGTTGGAAAGGGTGCAGAGGAGATTTACCAGGATGTTGCCTGGTATGGTGGGAAAATCGTATGAGGAAAGGCTGGGGGGCTTGAGGTTGTTTTTGTTAGAGAGAAGAAGGTTAAGAGGTGACTTAATAGAGCCACACAAGATGATCAGAGGATTAGATAGGGTGGATAGTGAGAGCCTTTTTCCTCGGTTGGTGTTGGCTAGCACGAGGGGACATAGCTTTAAATTGAGGGGTGAGAGATATAGGACAGATGTTAGAGGTCGGTTCTTTACTCAGTAGTAAGGGCGTGGAATGCCCTGCCTGCAGCAGTAGTGGACTCGTCAACATTAAGAGCATTCAAATGGTTATTGGATAAACATATGGATGATATTGGAATAGTGTAGATTAGAGGGGCTTTAGATTGGTTCCACTGGTTGGTGCAACATCGAGGACCGAAGGGCCTGTACTGTGCTGTAATGTCCTATGTTCTATGTTCTAAATGCGCGGTGATGCATTTTGGTAGATTGAACCAGGGCAGGATTTACTCAGTTAATGGTAGGACGTTGGGGAGAGTTACAGAACAAAGAGATCGAGGGGAACATGTTCATAGCTCCTTGAAAGTGGAGTCACAGGTGGACAGAGTGGTGAAGAAGGCATTCGGCATGCTTGGTTTCATCGGTCAGAACATTGAATACAGTAGTTGGGACGCCTTGTTGAAGTTGTACAAGATATTGGTAAGGCCACACTTGGAATACTGTGTGCAATTCTGATCACCCTATTATAGAAAGGATATTATTAAACTAGAAAGAGTGCAGAAAAGATTTACTAGGATGCTACCGGGACTTGAGACATGCCAAGATCGCTTTGTCCCATTGAGTTATAAAGAGAGGCTGGATAGACTGGGGCTTTTTTCTCTGGAGTGTCGGAGGCTGAGGGGTGACCTTATAGAGGTCTATAAATAATGAGGGGCACAGATCAGCTAGATAGTCAATGTATTTTCCCAAAGGTGGGGGAGTCTAAAACTAGAGGGTATAGGTTAAAGGTGAGACGGGAGAGATACAAAAGTGTCCAGAGGGACAACTTTTTCACACAGAGGGTGGTGAGTGTTTGGAACAAGCTGCCAGAGGTAGTAGTAGAGGCGGGTACAATTTTGTCTTTTAAAAAGCATTTAGACAGTAACATGGGTACGATGGGTATAGAAGGATATGGGCCAAATGCGGGCAATTGGGACTAGCTTAGGGGTTTTTAAAAAAAAGGGCGGCATGGACAAGTTGGGCTGAAGGGCCTATTTCCATGCTGTAAACCTCTATGACTTTATGCATTTCCGCCTTCAGAGATCTATGAATAAACATGCCAAGATCGCTTTGTCCCACAGAACTTCCTAGTGTCATGCATTTAATTGCTTTGAGTGTATTTAATAGCTTTTACCACATTGGATAGTTTCGAGTGCATTTGAGTGGGCTGCAGAGCTTTGAGTACATTTAATAGCTTTGAGCACATTGGATAGCATTGAGTGCCTTTAATAGCTTTGAAAGTGTGGTAACTTGAGACCACAAATAAGATAGGCTAATGCATTGTTCAAAGAATGATCTTCTTTATATAAATAAATAACAAAATGTAACAGTAATAACTATGAAAACTGGAGCACTAGTAAAACGTGTCTTGTTTGCAGGTCACTTTCTTTTAGACTGCAGCTCGCCCAAAGCCCGCTCATGCTCAGACCCCTCAACATGGGTACGATGTTGTCTTTATATGCCCTAGTAATACACGAGTAATACAATTACATCGGAGAAAAGGCTTGTAAGAACATTCTGGAACACTTCTCCCCCCCCCCTCCCCTTAAATTTCAATCCACCTTCAGGACAGAAATACAAGAAAAGTAATGTCTTAACTATACAAGTCTGTCAGATGCTTTTGGGTTGCTTTGTGACCTGTACAATACCACTGGTGAATCTTGTAATGGTGGATCTGAAACTGGAGGTGAACAGATAGATTGAGAATCTGTGCATGAAAGTTCCTCTTTGCCTCCCACTGCAGAGTCAACTGGCAAACCTGGAACCTCCGGACGGAGGCAATGAGGGATATTGCCTTGTCTTTAAGAGCAGAGGTTTATGATCAGTCACTGTGAAAAAGCATTTACAGTAAGAAGTCTCACAACACCAGGTTAAAGCCCAACAGGTTTATTTGGTAGCACAAGCCACAAGCTTTCGGAGTGCTGCTCCTTCATCAGGTGAGTGGGATTTCAGTTCACAAACAGGGCATATAAAGACACTAACTCAATTTACAAGATAATGGTTGGAATGCGAGTCTTTACAGGTAATCAAGTCTTAAAGGTACAGACAATGTGAGTGGAGAGAGGGTTAAGCACAGGTTAAAGAGATGTGTATTGTCTCCAGACAGGACAGTTAGTGAGATTTTGCAAGCCCAGGCAAGTTGTGGGGGTTACAGATAGTGTGAAATTAACCCAAGATCCCGGTTGAGGCCGTCCTCATGTGTGCGGAACTTGGGTATCAGTCTCTGCTCAGCGATTCTGCATTATCGTGCGTCGTGAAGGCCGCCTTGGAGAACGCTTACCCGACGATCAGAGGCCGAATGCCCGTGACCGCTGAAGTGCTCCCCAACAGGAAGAGAACACTCCTGCCTGGTGATTGTCGAGCTGTGTTCATTGATCTGTTGTCGTAGCGTCTGCATGGTCTCCCCAATGTACCATGCCTCGGGACATCCTTTCCCTGTGGCAGGGTTGTGTGGTGTCGTGGTCATTGTTCTCCTGAAGGCTGGGTAATTTGTTACAGACAATGGTCTGTTTGAGGTTGCGCGGTTGTCTGAAGGCAAGAAGTAGGGGTGTGGGGATGGCCTTGGCAAGATGTTCGTCTTCATCGATGACATGTTGAAGAGTAGGTGTAGTAGCTTCTACCCTAGAATGTATTGGTGGAACCTTTTAGAGCTGAAGACAACTGCCAATCCCTCTTTCTCAATATGGAAATACCTCCGCTCAGCATCCAACAGAGTCCTAGGTGCGTACACAGTAGACTTCTCTGTTCTCTCCAGTGATATGCCAGGACCACCCTAACCCCGGGAGGGGAGGCATTGTATGTTAAGGCAAGGTCCCTTTTGGTGTTAAATGGGCCAATAAATTTGAGGACAAAAATTGCCATTTAACTCTGTTGAAAGCCTCCAGCTGCATCCTCCCCACCCCACCCCCCCCCCCCACCCCCCCACCCCCCAAACCCTCACAAGTCCACCTTTGATATTTCTGTAGTAGGGCATGCAGGGGGGGGTGCTAGCAAGGAAAGCAAATTCAGAATAGAGTTCCCATAATAATTCACTAACCTCAGGATTTCAGTTCCGTGAGGTTCCAGGGACTTAACACCTCCTTAATGGCCCTCACCTTGTCTTCCACCAGCTGAATGCCCTTGCCATCCACCCGATAGCCCAAATAGGTAATTGCACTTGCTTGAAAGACACATTTTACTCTTTTCAGGCATACCCCAATCTCCAAGAATCGTTGTAAAATCTCTTTCAGGTTTGCTAGATGTTCCTGTTCTGAAGTTCATGTGACTATGACAGGTACATCGCTTGCTGAGGTAACCCATGGCGTATGTTCTTCATGACGCATTGAAAAATGGCGCATACAGCGGAGATGCCAAAGGAGAGGTGAGTGTGCTCATATAGGCCTTTGTGCATATTAACTTTCACATAACTTCGGGAAGGCTCGTCCAATTCAAGTTAGAGATACGCATGGCTGATGTCCAACTTTGAAAATGCTTGGCGCCCCCCCCAGTTAACCGAGCGTACAGGTCTTCAATCGGGGCATGGGGTATCTGTCAAAGTTAGAAATCTTAGGGGTGGCATGATGACACAGTGGTAAGCACTGTTGCCTCACCACTGGGAACACGGGTCCAATTCTAGCCTTGTGTGACTGTCTGTTTGGAGTTTGCATGTTCTCTTCATGTCTACATGAGGTTTCCTCCGGGTGCTCTGGTTTCCTCCCACATTTCAAAGATGTGCAGATTAGGTGGATTAGCCATGGTAAATTACCCCTTAGTGTCTGGGGATTTGCAGGTTAGGTGGATTAGCCATGGTAAATTACCCCTTAGTGTCCGGGGATTTGCAGGTTAGGTGGATTCGCCATGGGAAATACGGGGATGGAGTGGGAGGATAGGCCATGGGTAAAGTGCTCTTTCAGAGAGTCGGCTTAGACTCGATGGGCCAAAAGGCCTCCTTCTGCACTGTTGGGATTTTATGATTCCATTGACAGCAAGTTTATAGTCTGCACAAAGTCAGACCAACTTATCTGGTTTCAGGACAGGAAACACACCTGCAACCCACTCTGAAAATTGTACAGGTCTCATTACGCCCAGCTTTTCCAGGCATTCTAGTTCCGACTACTTTTTCCATTAGAGAGAATGGAACTGGTCTCATGCTAAAATACTTGGGCGAAACATCGGGATCGTTTAGATCTTAGCTTTGGCTCCCCTTATTTTTCCAAGCCCTTCCAGGAAAACTCCGGGGTACTTATTGATGACTTTGTACAGTCCCCCTGGACCGAGCCTAAAGGTCTCCAGCCAGTTCAGTCTGATGTGTTGGAGTCAATCTCTCCCCATAAGGCTAGATTTTGCCTCTGGATAATGATGAGTGGAAGTCAAGCTGACTGCTGCCCGTATGTCGCTCGGGTCAACGTGGTGCCCTTTGTCTGCAGTGGCTCCCTCGTGAAGGTGGCTAGCCTGGCCTCTGTGTTTTCTAAGTTCAGGAGCTGAATACCAGCCCAGAGGCGATCAGAAGTCTGCTCCCCAATAACAGAGACCACAGTCATCATATCCACTTCCATTTTTAATGGATGGTTTTTTACCAACACCTTTATGGTGTGGCCTTCTGCAGCATGTTAAGGGGGCACAGTGGCCAGCACTGCTGCCTCACAGCACCAGGGACCCGTGTTCAATTCTGGTCTCGGGTGACTATCAGTGTGGAGTTTGCACGTTCTCCCCGTATCTGCGTGGGTTTCCTCCAGGTGTTCCGGTTTCCTCCCACACTCCAAAGATGTTAGGTTGAATGGCCATGATAAAATTGTCCCTGTGTCCAAAGATGCACAGGTCAGGTGGATTGGCCATGCTAAATAGGAAACAAAGCAATGGCAGAGGAACTGAATAGTTACTTTGCATCAGTCTTCATGGTGGACGACACCAGTGGGAGGCCAGAGCTCCAGGAGAATCAGGGGGCACAGGTGAGTGTAGCGGCCATCACTAAGGAGAAGGTTCTGGGGAAACTGAAAGGTCTGATGGTGGATATTTCACTGGACCGGATGGACTACACCCCAGGGTTCTAAAAGAGCTGGCTGAGGAAATTGTGGAGGCATTGGTGGTGATCTTTCAGGAATCACTGGAGGCAGGGAGGGTCCCAGAGGACTGGAAAGTAGCTGATGTAACACCGCTGTTTAAGAAGGGAGGGAGGCAGCAGATGGGAAATTATAGGCCGGTTAGCCTGACTTCAGTTATTGGCAAAATTTCCGAGTCCATTATTAAAGATGAGATGGCGGAGTACTTGGAAGTGCATGATAAAATAGGACTGAGTCAGCACGGCTTCGTCAAGGGGAGGTCATGTCTGACAAATCTGTTAGAGTTCTTTGAGGAGGTAACAAGGAAGTTAGATAAAGGAGAACCAATGGATGTGATTTATTTAGATTTCCAGAAGGCCTTTGACAAGGTGCCGCATAGGAGACTGTTAAATAAGTTAAGAGCCCATGGTGTTAAGGGTAAGATCCTGGCATGGATAGAGGATTGGCTGACTGGCAGAAGGCAGAGAGTGGGGATAAAGGGGTCTCTCTCAGGGACGGCAGCCGGTGACTAGTGGTGTGCCTCAGGGGTCGGTGCTGGGACCACAACTTTTCACAATATACATTAACGATTTGGAGGAAGGAACTGAAGGCACTGTTGCTAAGTTTGCAGATGATACAAAGATATGTAGAGGGACAGGTAGTATTGAGGAAGCAGGGGGGCTGCAGAAGGACTTGGACAGGTTAGGAGAGTGGGCAAAGAAGTGGCAGATGGAATACAATGTGGAAAAGAGTGAGATTCTGCACTTTGGAAGGAGGAATGGAGGCATAGACTATTTTCTAAATGGGGAAATGCTGAGGAAATCAGAAACACAAAGGGACTTGGGAATCATTGTTCAAGATTCTCTTAAGGTTAACATGCAGGTTCAGTTGGCAGTTAGGAAGGCAAATACAATGTTAGCATTCATGTTGAGAGGGCTGGAATACAAGAGCACGGATGGACTTCTGAGGCTGTATAAGGTTCTGGTCAGACCCCATTTGGAGTATTGTGAGCAGTTTTGGGCCCCGTATCTAAGGAAGGATGTGCTGGCCTTGGAAAAGATCCAGAGGAGGTTTACAAAAATGATCCCTGGAATGAAGAGCTTGTCGTATGAGGAACGGTTGAGGACTCTGGGTCTGTACTCATTGGAGTTTAGAAGGATGAGGGGGGATTTTTTTGAAATTTACAGGATTCTGCGAGACCTGGATAGAGTGGATGTTTCCACCCGTAGGAAAAACTAGAACCAGGGGACACAACCTCAGACTAAAGGGAGAGAGATGAGGAGGAACATTTTCAGCCAGAGAATGGTGAATCTGTGGAACTCTTTGCCACAGAAGGCTGTGGAGATTGGGTCATCGAGTGTCTTTAAGACAGAGATAGATAGGTTCTTGATTAATAAGGGGATCAGGGGTTATGGGGAAAAGGCAGGAGAATGGGGATGAGAAAAATATCAGCCATGATTGAATGACGGAGCAGACTCGATGGGCTGAGTGGCCTAATTCTGCTCCTATGTCTTATGGTCTAAGTTGCACTTTAGTGTCGGGGATTATCAGGGTAAATACATGGGATTAAGGGGATAGGGCCTGGGTGGGACTTTTGTCGGTGCAGGCTCAATGGGTTGAATGGCCCCTTTTTGCACTGTCGGGATTCTATGACTTGCAGTGGCCCACCGTCTGGCATTGACAACCTTCTGGAATATGCTCTCTGGGGTCTAAAGGCTTCCCCTGCCCTTCCTTGACTGCCTGGTGATGCGACTTGGGCTACACCACTGCCAGCGATGCTGGGATATTTTACTGATACCATCACTCTCAGCTGAAGGATGGACATTGCATGAGGCTCCACCTCCCAATTGGAGGACCCTGCTGTCTGATGTCCCCTGTAGTTCCTGAGCTCCTTTCTTTGCATTCTCCAATGATAGCGCTATCTCAGTGGTCTTCTTTAGATACAAATTGGGTTCTGCCAATAATTTATTTTGGACTGTCACATTGTCAATGCCACAGACCAGTCTCTCTCGCAACATGTCATTCAGGCCTGAATTCACAGTGCTCTGCCAATTTTCGTAACCTGGTCAGTAATTCGGTGACAGATTCTCCAGGTATTTCCCCTGCCCTGTATTAAAGTGATATCTCTGGAGTATTATAGAGTGTTTCTGGTCATAATGGCCTTTGACCAAGCTCACCGATCCATTAAAGGCTTTGGATTGGGCATCTAGGTCGGTCAGGCTTTTTATGGCACTGAAGGTTGGGACCCCACATGCCATCAACAGGACCACATTCTGCTTCTCGTCCCCCTCAATATTGTTAACCCAAAATAAAATGCATGTGCTCATCTTGAGCCCTTGCATCACAGGCGTGACGTTTACCAAAAAGAGGCATTTTTCTTACCGGAGGATTATTTGTTTAGGCAGGAATGATGGTCCAGAGGGAAGAAAAAAAATGTTTTACTCCTCGTCGCCAATGTAATCATCTTTCCGAGGCCAGCCTTCCGACACCATCAACCTTTATTTACAACGTGCTCAAAGTGTATTTCTGCGGCGACAGAGTGTAGGATCATTCCCAAAGACTTTCAACTGTTGGCCTGACTGGAACCTGCGGGTTTTAAACCCTCCTGCTGCTCCTTCCCTATTGGGTGAGCCTCCACTGACCTAACAGGGGAGCTCATACTCTACACGGCTCACTGGAGATCTATTGACGATGCCCCGTGGCCATCGTAACACTTGCGTTTCCTTCTTATGGGATTTCATCCCCTAACCTCTGGGGACTGCAGCCAAGAACTGGGACTGGGACACAAATGCCACTTCTCAAAGTTAGTTTTATTTCATCGTTCTTATCACAGGTTCTATTTACAATGTCTCCTAGTTTATTTTGGTCTTACTGCCAATATTTACACAGTGATGACCACGTGAGGCCTGCACATGCCAATCTCCCTGTAAAACACGGGTTGGGGGAGGGAGGGGGAGGTCAAGTTTAATCAGGACTCCAACTGCAATTGTTCAGCTTTACTTACCCCCCCCCGCACCTTCCGACGGGCACACAAGGTCTTTGAAATACCTCATTCTGGTCACACGCTTACACAACCTTCTTTTAAAAAAGATATGTTCCTAAACTCTCACCTACACAGTGAATCAATTAACCGCAAACTCACGTTTGCGAGAGGCAGAGCATCCCAAAGCTTGCAAGAGACCCCCACTTGCCCTCTCCAACCCTCACTTACCTCCTCCTTCCCTCACTCCCTTCCCTCAAACTTTCCCCCCCCACCCCTCCCAGCCTCCACTGCTCCCTCCTCCACGTCCCCTCCCACTCCTTCACAGCACACCCTTCCCAGCCCTTACTCTACCAAGCCCACCTTGAGCCATTTTTCATGTCCATTCGGCCCCTCTCTGCTAACAGGCTGCTGTAGGACAGGAGCCACAGAGGAGGAAAACCAGCTGAAAGGGCAACGGGTGAAGCAGAGGGCGAGGGGACCGTGTAAACAGAGATGAGAGGGTTGTCCTATGAGGAGAGGTTGAGTTTTGGGCCTACATTCTGTGGAGTTCAGCAGGATGAGGGACGATCTCATTGACACCTTTCGGATTCTGAGGGTTTTGACAGGGGAGATACAAAGAGGCTGTCTACCTCCCTGGCCCGACTGGAGGGTGCAGAAACAGGGTCACGGGGTCAGGATGAGGAGTCGGCCATTTTGGGCTCAGTCAGAGGGGAATTTTTTCACTCAGAGGGTAATGAATCTTTGGAAACCTCCACCCCGGAGGGCTGTGGATGTCCCGTCGTCCAGTCCATTCGAGGCCAGCTTGAGAGATTTTTGGGAACTAAGGGAATCGAGGTGTATGGGGAGAGGGCGGGAAAGTGAACTTGATGTCAAAGATAAGCCATGATCGCATTGAACTCAATGGGCTGAATGGCTTCCGACAGTTTCTACTTATTAAACTCTTCCAAAGACTATCCCGACCCCAGGAGCACACTTGAACCCCATCCAATTTGGCCCCTTTCTACCGCGTCTGCGTCCCCCAATGAATCAGAATACCTGGAGAAAATCCAGACCCTAACCCCATCCTTTCCCCAATCCTCAACCCACTCAACTAAAAGAATAGGTCAAGGGAGGAGGCTCCTGCATTAAAAAGAGTTTGCAGAGTCCACCAGCCACAGATTAAAGGCTGTTTATCTCTTTAAGACTCCCAGATCTAATTTAGAGGTGAGCTGTTAAAACACCAGCTACAGATGTATCATCAATCTCAGGTTGGAGGCACCTGAGACCAGCCTATCCTCTTGAACGCACTCATATACATGCGCACGCACGTGCACACACACACACACGCACATGTGCACACATGTGCACACACATGTTACACCTCCAATCAAAGAGAAACTGTTCGGCAATAACATTCCTTCAAGCACTGCGCCCCCCACTCCCCCCCCCCTCCACCAACATGTCCGGGATGGCGGTCCCACATTCCCTTGTACAATGTACCACGGGGTGTACGTCACCAGCTGACGCCCTCTTCGGTCAGTGTTCAGCAGCTTGTCCCCTGGCCTCTCTCCCCTTTCTTCAGAATTCTCTGGATTCTCCAGAATGGGATGTGCCAATAATTTAAAAATGTCAGGTCTCCCAAGAGCCCAGCTCTGGGTTTTCGACATGTCTGAAGGCTATTCCGCCTGGAGAGGCAGCACTTCTCAAGACGCCCGGAGGGATTCCGCACAAGAGCTCCAGGAAATTTTTCCCTCCCTCCAGCCTGCTCCAGATCTGGACTCAAATCTGGGATTGCGGCGTGGAGTGAAGAGGAATATATTTCTAGCTCCTGATCACTGTCCAGTGATCCCTGGGTTAGAGAGAGAGAGAGGGGAAATCAGCCAGGGTTCCTGCTCCCGATCACTGTCCAGTGATCCCTGGGTTAGAGAGAGGGGGGAATCAGCCAGGGTTCCTGCTCCTGATCCCTGTCCAGTGATCCCTGGGTTAGAGAGAGGGGGGAATCAGCCAGGGTTCCTGCTCCTGATCACTGTCCAGTGATCCCTGGGTTAGAGAGAGGGGGGAAATCAGCCAGGGTTCCTGCTCCTGATCACTGCCCAGTGATCCCTGGGTTAGAGAGAGGGGGGAAATCAGCCAGGGTTCCAGCTCCCGATCACTGTCCAGTGATCCCTGGGTTAGAGAGAGAGGGAATCAGCCAGGGTTCCTGCTCCTGATCACTGTCCAGTGCTCCCTGGGTTAGAGAGAGAGGGGAAATCAGCCAGGGTTCCTGCTCCTGATCACTGTCCAGTGCTCCCTGGGTTAGAGAGAGAGGGGAAATCAGCCAGGGTTCCTGGTCCCGATCACTGTCCAGTGATCCCTGGGTTAGAGAGAGAGAGAGAGGGGAAATCAGGCAGGGTTCCTGCTCCTGATCACTGTCCAGTGGTCCCTGGGTTAGAGAGAGAGGGGAAATCAGGCAGGGTTCCTGCTCCTGATCCCTGTCCAGTGATCCCTGGGTTAGAGAGAGAGAGGGGAAATCAGGCAGAGTTCCTGCTCCTGATCCCTGTCCAGTGATCCCTGGGTTAGAGAGAGAGAGGGGAAATCAGGCAGGGTTCCTGCTCCTGATCCCTGTCCAGTGATCCCTGGTTAGAGAGAGAGAGAGAGGGGAAATCAGCCAGGGTTCCTGCTCCTGATCACTGTCCAGTGATCCCTGGTTAGAGAGAGGGGAAACCAGCCAGGGTTCCTGGTCCTGATCACTGTTCAGTGATCCCTGGGTTAGAGAGAGGGCCGATCAGGGGTACTTAGAATTTTTGATGTAATCATGGCTAATAATGAACGTAAATCCTTCAGAATTAAAAATAATTTTAAAAACCCTCAAACTGCATGTTATTGAGCTTGTAGAAAATAAACACTTGGATCTTTCATCAGACACGCACCTTGTAATCAAATCACGGAACGCTATTAACTGACTTGGGGGCGGGTGGGGGGTGATGGGGTGATGCAGGGATGTTAGGGGTTAATGCAACTCAGTGTTCCATCAGAGAGAAAGAGATAAGACCTTCGGTGCAGAATCTCCCTCGTGTTTCCTCACACTCCCTCCCTCTCCTTCATCCTTCTGGGTTTCTGTCTCCACCTCAAGCCCTCTCTCTCCAGCTTACTCTCTGCATCACTCTCTCTCTAGTCCACACAGTCTATCTTTCCCCTATTCCCTCTCTCTAACCCACTCTCTCACGCACACTCTCTCCAACCCACTCTCTCTCTCTCCCTTACTCGCACTCTCTCTCGAGCCCACACACTATTCACTCTCTCAAGCCCACGCTCTCTCGCGCACTTGCTCTCCCTAAAGTGCACTCTCTCCCCCCCACTCATTCACTCCCTTCCCCGCTTCTCTTGCTCTCTCCTTCACTCTCCGTCCCTCTCCTTCCATCTCTTGAACTCTCTGCTCCTCAGGGAGCTATCCTCAGTCTTTGTCATCAGCGATTCCCTGGGCTTTCAGCTCTACCCACACATTCTCCAGATAGTTGCAGTCGGGATATCCGTGCCCAGTCAGATTGGAACCAAATTCTGTTTTGTGATGGATCTCGTTCCAGACCACAGTGTCCGACTCTCCCGTTGTACTGGATGTTCCGATGGCAAAGATTAATCTCCGGTCCCAGGCTACCAGCAGCAGCCTCAGCACCTACGCAGCAGGGGAGGGGCAAAGGGGAGAGAGCAAAGGTTAAACCTGAAGCAGAGAATTACCTCCAGTAATCTCCAAAACCATATCGATGGGTTGGTGGAGCGGTTAAGTGGCAGATGGATTTTAACATCGAGAAGTGTGAGGTGATGCATTTAGGGAGGTCAAAGGCTTATCGGGAATACACAATAAATGGGAATATACTGAGAAGGGTGGATGAAGTGAGAGATCGTGGCGTGCAAGTACACAGGTCCCGAAAGGCAGCAGTTCAAGTAGGCAAGGTTGTAAAGAAAGTATATGGAATGCTCTCCTCCATTGGCAGAGGTATAGAATATACATGGATGTAATGTTGGAATTGTATAAAACACATTTGAGGCCACAACTGGAGTATTGTGTGCAGTTCTGGTCACCACGTTACAGGAAGGATGTAATTGCTCTGGAGAGAGTGCAGAGGAGGTTTACAAGAATGTTGCCCGGGCTGGAAAAGTATAGCTGTGAGGAGAGATTGGAGAGGTTGGGGTTATTTTCCTTGGAACAAGGAAGGCTGATTTGATAGAGGTGTACAACATAATGAGGGGAAGAAATAGTGTGGACAGGATAAAATTATTTCACTTGATGGAGAATTCTAGAACCATGGGACACAGATTCAGGATAAGTGGCAGTAGGTTTGGTCGGGACATGAGGAAGAACCTTTTTACGCAGAGGGTGATGGGTGTCTCGAATTCACTGCCCAAGTTAGCGGTGGAGGCAGAGACCCTAAACTCTTTTAACAAGTACCTGGATCTGCACCTTAAGTGCTGTCAGCTACAGGGCTGTGGACCGGGTGCAGAAACTGGAATTAGTGAGGGAACCTGGGTGTCCTTGGACTGGCATGGACAAGATGGGCCAAATGGACTCTTTCTGTGCTGTGTCATTTCTATGGTTCTATGAATTACAAAAGTGAGGAGGTTATGCTTCAGTTATACAGGGCATTGGTGAGACCACATCTGCAGCAGTGCGTACACAGAACCCGGAGTTCTGACAGGGACCCAGGTCACTGTCTGTGTGGAGTTTGCGCGTTCTCCTCATGTCTGCATGGGTTTCCTCCAGGTGCTCCGGTTTCCTCCCACACTCCAAAGATGTGCGGTTTAGGTTGATTGGCCATTCTAAATTGTCCCTTGGTGTCAGGGGGATTAGCAGGGTAAATATGTGGGGTTATGGGGATAAGGACTGGGTGGGGCTATTGACGGTGCAGGTTCAATGGGTTGATTGGTCTCCTTCTGCACTGTTGGGATTCTATGACTTCTTTGACAAAACCGTAGCGTTGTAGACAAAGTAGTGTATCATGTGTGTGTGACCAATAATGAGAAAAAATACACCAGCTGGTCATTTTAATCCCACCTTCTGGTCCCTGCTCTGGAGCCTTGCAGGCCCCAACACTGCAGGTACAGATCCCAGTATCTTTCAAATGAAGTGAGTTTTTCAGCCTCGCCATCAACTTGGGGAGTGAATTCCAGATGCCCACAACCCTCTGGGTGAAAAAGTTTTTCCTCATGTCCCCTCTGAACCAGTGATTCCCAAACGTTTCCACGTCACGGCACTCCTCTAAATTATAAAAAAAACTTTGAGGCACTGGTCCTATTTTCTCTGTCTTCTTTCCTGACTGGAAACTCATTTTTAACTTCTCCCAGTCCTCTCGCCGACCTCCCTCTGTCTCTCTCGCTTCTCCCTGGGTTTTTGCAGCCTTTTTGAATTTTTGCTTTTTATTTAGGTGGCATGGACCCTTTGCCTTCAGCTCCAAGTCCCATTGGTCGTACGCATGGGCCTGAAATATCTAAACCATGTGCAAGCAGCTCATTCTCAGCCGGCACATACATGGGACACCCAAGATTCGCCGGGTCTTGGCGATGTCAACCACGGAATTGAAGACGAAGGTTAGATTCAGTTTAATTCCATGAATTTTGAATTGTCTTGAATCTTTCTTCACAGCACACTGGTTGGGAACCACTGCTATAATCCTACTACCAATCACCTTATATCTGTCCCTACTTATAACTGACCCCATCGCCTGGGGAAACGAGACTTCCCTTTCCACCCTTCCTCAACCTCTCAATTAGGTCACCCCTTAGTCTCCTCTGTTCTAAAGGAAAACAACCCTAGCCTTTCCAACCTCTTCTCACAGCTACAATTTTCAAGCTCTGGCAACATTCTTATAAATCTCCTCTGCGCTCTCTCCAGAGCAATTATGTTCTTCCTATAATGTGGTGACCAGAACTGGATTAGATACAGTGTCGAGCTCCCTCTACATTACCCTGCAGTGCACTTCCTCCCACTTTATACCCAGTGTCAGCATCGAGCGCTCCCAAGGACAGGTACAGCACGGGGTTAGATACAGAGTAAAGCTCCCTCTACACTGTCCCCATCAAAAACTCCCAGGACAGGTACAGCACGGGGTTAGATGCAGAGTAAAGCTCCCTCTACACTGTCCCCATCAAACACTCCCAGGATAGGTACAGCACGGGGTTAGATGCAGAGTAAAGCTCCCTCTACACTGTCCCTATCAAACACTCCCAGGACAGGTACAGCACGGGGTTAGATACAGAGTAAAGCTCCCTCTACACTGTCCCCCATCAAACACTCCCAGGACAGGTACAGCACGGGGTTAGATACAGAGTAAAGCTCCCTCTACACTGTCCCCATCAAACACTCCCAGGACAGGTACAGCACGGGGTTAGATACAGAGTAAAGCTCCCTCTACACTGTCCCCCATCAAACACTCCCAGGACAGGTACAGCACGGAGTTAGATACAGAGTAAAGCTCCCTCTACACTGTCCCCATCAAACACTCCCAGGACAGGTACAGCACGGGGTTAGATACAGAGTAACGCTCCCTCTACACTGTCCCCATCAAACACTCCCAGGACAGGTACAGCACAGGGTTAGATACAGAGTAAAGCTCCCTCTACACTGTCCCTATCAAACACTCCCAGTACAGGTACAGCACGGGGTTAGATACAGAGTAAAGCTCCCTCTACACTGTCCCCCATCAAACACTCCCAGGACAGGTACAGCACGGGGTTAGATACAGAGTAAAGCTCCCTCTACACTGTCCCCATCAAACACTCCCAGGACAGGTACAGCACGGGGTTAGATACAGAGTAAAGCTCCCTCTACACTGTCCCCATCAAACACTCCCAGGACAGGTACAGCACGGGGTTAGATACAGAGTAAAGCTCCCTCTACACTGTCCCTATCAAACACTCCCAGTACAGGTACAGCACGGGGTTAGATACAGAGTAAAGCTCCCTCTACACTGTCCCCAACAAACACTCCCAGGACAGGTACAGCACGGGGTTAGATACAGAGTAAAGCTCCCTCTACACTGTCCCCATCAAACACAGTAAGAGTTTTAACAACACCAGGTTAAAGTCCAACAGGTTTATTTGGTAGCAAATACCATTAGCTTTCGGAGCGCTGCTCCTTCATCTGACGAAGGAGCAACGCTCCGAAAACTAATGGTGTTTGCTACCAAATAAGCCTGTTGGACTTTAACCTGGTGTTGTTAAAACTCTCACTCTGTTCACCCCAGTCCAACGCCGGCATCTCCACATCATATCAAACACTCCCAGGTCAGGTACAGCACGGGGTTAGATACAGAGTAAAGCTCCCTCTACACTGTTCCCAATAAAACACTCCCAGGACAGGTACAGCACGGGGTTAGATACAGAGTAAATCTCCCTCTACACTGTGCCCCATCAAACACTCCCAGGACAGGTACAGCACGGGGTTAGATACAGAAGAAATCTCCCTCTACACTGTGCCCCATCAAACACTCCCAGGATAGGTACACCACGGGGTCAGATACAGAGTAAAGCTCCCTCTACACTGTCCCCATCTAATACTGTAAGAATTTTAACAACTCCAGGTTAAAGTCCAACAGGTTTATTTGGTAGCAAAAGCCATACAAGCTTTCGGAGCTGCAAGCCCCTTCTTCAGGTGACTCACCTGAAGAAGGGGCTTGCTGCTCCGAAAGCTTGTGTGGCTTTTGCTACCAAATAAACCTGTTGGACTTTAACCTGGAGTTGTTAAACTTCTTACTGTGTTTACCCCAGTCCAACGCCGGCATCTCCACATCATGCCCATCTAATACTCCCAGGACAGGCACAGCACGGGGTGAGATACAGAGTAAAGCTCCCTCTACACTGTCCCCATCTAATACTCCCAGGACAGGTACAGCACGGAGTTAGATACAGAGTAAAGATCCCTCTACACTGTCCCCATCAAACACTCCCAGGACAGGTACAGCACGGGGTTAGATACAGAGTAAAGCTCCCTCTACACTGTCTCCATCAAACACTCCCTGGACAGGTACAGCACGGGGTTAGATACAGAGTAAAGCTCCCTCTACACTGTCTCCATCAAACACTCCCAGGACAGGTACAGCACGGAATTAGATACAGAGTAAAGCTCCCTCCATCTTACCCTGACAATGTGTCTCCCACTTTATACCCAGTGTCAGCTCTGCTGACAGGCACAATGCAGGGTGAGACTCAGTGTAGAGCTCCCTCTAGAGCATGACAATATTATTTCACATGGAGACACTGACCTCACGGCCCTTCTCATTATCCGGCAAGTAACAATGTCGTGGGAATCCTCTCGCTGTGAACGTCAGTCCAGGATTCGGGTGATCTGGACCCTATGAAACAGAGTGTCACAGTGAGGGGTGTGGGGTATATCAGAGTGTTACAGTGAGGGGTGTGGGGTATATCAGAGTGTTACAGTGAGGGGTGTGGGGTATATCAGAATGTTACAGTGAGGGGTATAGTGTCTATCAGAGTGTTACAGTGATGGATGTGGGATATATCAGAGTGTCACAGTGAGGAGGTGTGGGGTATATCAGAGTGTTACAGTGAGGGGTGTGGGATATATCAGAGTGTTACAGTGAGGGGTATAGTGTCTATCAGAGTGTTACAGTGAGGAGGTGTGGGGTATATCAGAGTGTTACAGTGAGGGGTGTGGGATATATCAGTGTGTTACAGTGAGGGGTGTGGGGTATATCAGTGTGTTACAGTGAGGGGTGTGGGGTATATCAGAGTGTTACAGTGAGGGGTGTGGGGTATATCAGAGTGTTACAGTGAGGGGTGTGGGATATATCAGAGTGTTACAGTGAGGGGTGTGGGGTATATCAGAGTGTTACAGTGAGGAGGTGTGGGGTATATCAGAGTATTACAGTGAGGAGGTGTGGGGTATATCAGAGTGTTACAGTGAGGGGGGTGTGGGATATATCAGTGTGTTACAGTGAGGGGTGTGGGGTACATCAGAGTGTTACAGTGAGGGGTGTGGGGTATATCAGAGTGTTACAGTGAGGGGTGTGGGGTATATCAGAGTGTTACAGTGAGGGGTGTGGGGTATATCAGTGTGTTACAGTGAGGGGTGTGGGGTACATCAGAGTGTTACAGTGAGGAGGTGTGGGGTATATCAGAGTGTTACAGTGAGGGGGTGTGGGATATATCAGAGTGTTACAGTGAGGGGTGTGGGGTATATCAGAGTGTTACAGTGAGGAGGTGTGGGGTATATCAGAGTGTTACAGTGAGGGGGTGTGGGATATATCAGAGTGTTACAGTGAGGAGGTGTGGGATATATCAGAGTGTTACAGTGAGGGGTGTGGGGTATATCAGAGTGTTACAGTGAGGGGTGTGGGATATATCAGAGTGTTACAGTGAGGGGTGTGGGGTATATCAGAGTGTTACAGTGAGGGGTGTGGGGTATATCAGAGTGTTACAGTGAGGGGTGTGGGATATATCAGAGTGTTACAGTGAGGAGGTGTGGGATATATCAGAGTGTTACAGTGAGGAGGTGTGGGGTATATCAGAGTGTTACAGTGAGGGGTGTGGGGTATATCAGAGTGTTACAGTGAGGGGTGTGGGGTATATCAGAGTGTTACAGTGAGGGGTGTGGGGTATATCAGAGTGTTACAGTGAGGGGTGTGGGATATATCAGAGTGTTACAGTGAGGAGGTGTGGGATATATCAGAGTGTTACAGTGAGGAGGTGTGGGGTATATCAGAGTGTTACAGTGAGGGGTGTGGGGTATATCAGAGTGTTACAGTGAGGGGTGTGGGGTATATCAGAATGTTACAGTGAGGGGTATAGTGTCTATCAGAGTGTTACAGTGATGGATGTGGGATATATCAGAGTGTTACAGTGAGGAGGTGTGGGGTATATCAGAGTGTTACAGTGAGGGGGTGTGGGATATATCAGAGTGTTACAGTGAGGAGGTGTGGGGTATATCAGAGTGTTACAGTGAGGAGGTGTGGGGTATATCAGAGTGTTACAGTGAGGGGTGTGGGGTATATCAGAGTGTTACAGTGAGGGGTGTGGGGTATATCAGAGTGTTACAGTGAGGAGGTGTGGGGTATATCAGAGTGTTACAGTGAGGGGGGTGTGGGATATATCAGAGTGTTACAGTGAGGGGGTGTGGGATATATCAGAGTGTTACAGTGAGGGGTGTGGGGTATATCAGAGTGTTACAGTGAGGAGGTGTGGGGTATATCAGAGTGTTACAGTGAGGGGGTGTGGGATATATCAGAGTGTTACAGTGAGGGGTGTGGGGTATATCAGAGTGTTACAGTGAGGGGTGTGGGGTATATCAGAGTGTTACAGTGAGGGGTGTGGGGTATATCAGAGTGTTACTGTGAGGGGTGTGGGGTATATCAGAGTGTTACAGTGAGGGGTGTGGGGTATATCAGAATGTTACAGTGAGGGGTATAGTGTCTATCAGAGTGTTACAGTGATGGATGTGGGATATATCAGAGTGTTACAGTGAGGGGTGTGGGATGTATAAATGTTACAGTGAGGGGTGTGGGGTATATCAGTGTAACAGTGAGGGGGTGTGGACTATGTCAGAGAGTGTTACAGTGAGAGTTGTGGGATATATCGTGTTACAGTGAGGGGGTGTGAGATATATCAGAGTTATAGTGATGGGGTGTGGGATCTATCAGTGTTACAGTGAGGGGGTGGGTTATATCAGTGTTACAGTGAGTGGTGTGGGGTATATCAGTTACAGTGAGCGGTGTGGGGTATATCAGTGTAACAGTGAGGGGTGTGGACTATGTCAGAGAGTGTTACAGTGAGAGTTGTGGGATATATCGTGTTACAGTGAAGGGGTGTGAGATATATCAGAGTTATAGTGATGGGGTGTGGGATATATCAGTGTTACAGTGAGAGGATGTGGGATATATCAGAGTGGGGAATTATTTTTTGATGGTGTTGTGGAGTGTACACAATACAGTGTTACATCTTGGGTGCTACAACAAAGATCTGCAGTAGAACACGTACCTGGATTCCAGGTGGAATGTTGTAGATGATGCGAATGGTCTTAGAGTCGGGATATCCGGGAAGTGAATGAGGAATGGTGTGATATTCCATTTTCCCTGGTGGCTGAGTCCCAGTCTTCACTCCGTATATTGTCTTACAGGTGGGACACTGCAGGCTTCCATCCTGAAACAGGGAAAGAGTTAACACTGAGGGACTGGAACAGGCTATGGTATTACCAAGGGAGCTTTACTCTGTATCTAACCCCGTGCTGTACCTGTCCTGGGAGTGTTTGATGGGGACAGTGTAGAGGAGCTTTACTCTGTATCTAACCCCATGCTGTACCTGTCCTGGGAGTGTTTGATGGGGACAGTGTAGAGGGAGCTTTACTCGATCTAACCCCGTGCTGTACCTGTAACTGGGAATGTTTGATGGAGACAGTGTAGAGGGTGCTTTACTCTGTATCTAACCCCGTGCTGTACCTGTCCTGGGAGTGTTTGATGGGGACAGTGTAGAGGAGCTTTACTCTGTATCTAACCCCATGCTGTACCTGTCCTGGGAGTGTTTGATGGGGACAGTGTAGAGGGAGCTTTACTCTATCTAACCCCGTGCTGTACCTGTAACTGGGAGTGTTTGATGGGGACAGTGTCGAGGGTGCTTTACTCTGTATCTAACACCGTGCTGTACCTGTCCTGCGAGTGTTTGATGGGGACAGTGTCGAGGGAGCTTTACTCTGTATCTCACCCTGTGCTGTACCTGTCCTGGGAGTGTTTGATGCTGACACTGGGTATAAAGTGGAGATATGAGTCCGGGAAGGGGTTTCTTACCTTATTTCCATTATTGTACATGGCAACTAGACAGAGCACATGGAAACTGTGTCCACATTTGGATAGTTTTCCCACTAACTCGGGTTTGACGATCGGTTGGATGGGAGTCCCCTTATAACCCGAGGGAACCGTCAACCTTTCCATACAGATCGTGCAGTCCTGGGCAGAGGGAGAAACAAAATCATGCACCTTGTTAACCCTTTAATAAAGGGTCACTGTACCCCGAACACCGAGCAGAGACACTGCAGAGACACAAGCGTGCACACAGATGGCACACAGCAGGAACACCTACTGAGAAAAGCAGGAATATCAACTGGGAGAGCAATCGACTCTGCCACCGTTTCAGCCGACACATTCTGTTACTCCATCGGCTCGGTGGGATGGGGCCTGGGTGGTAAACGGATCCATAACTGGCAATAGCCAGACATTCAATGGGGCTGAGAGCAGAGTCCCTTTCCCTTTAAGAAACCTTGCATTGTTCACCAAGCCCGTTATGTCTGCCAGGCTGCAGTAGCGACATTACAACAGCAGAGGGAGATGTTGATCAATATTTAGAATTATAGAATAGAATCCTTACAGTGCAGAAGGAGGCCATTCGGCCCATTGAGTCTGCACCAACAACAATCCCACCCAGACCCTATCCCTGAAACCCCATTTATTTACCCTAGCTAGTCCCCCTGACACTAAGGGGCAATTTAGCATGGCCAATCCACCTAACTTGCACATCTTTGAATTGTGGGAGGAAACCGGAGCACCCGGAGGAAACCCACACAGAGATGGGGAGAAGGTGCAAACTCCACACAGACAGTGACCCGAGGCCATATTGAACCCGGGTCCCTGGCGCTGTGAGGCAGCAGTGCTAACCACTGTGCCAACGTGCCACCCCATGAACTAAAGCATGATCAACAGGCCATTCGGCCCAAGCTGGTGTCCCTGCTCCACACAAACCACCTCCCTATTCCTCTCTCTCTCACCACATTGACATCTCTTTCTGATCCTTTCTCCCTCATGGGTTTATCCAGCTTCCCCTGAAATACATCTACACTATTCACCTCTGCCACTCCCTGTGGGAGCGAGTTCCACATTCTCAGCAATCTCTGGGAAACTCCGGATTTCCCCATTGCATTTATTGCATCTTTCTTATCCTAATGTGGCATTGTTAGTGAAGGACAGTATTACGGTGGCAGAAAGGACATTTGATGAGGACTCGTCTACTGAGGTAGTTTGGGCTGAGGTTAGAAACAGGAAAGGAGAGGTCACCCTGTTGGGAGTTTTTTATAGACCTCTGAAAAGTTCCAGAGATGTAGAGGAAAAGATTGCAAAGATGATTCTGGACAGGAGCGAAAGTAACAGGGGAGTTGTACTGGGGGACTTTAACTTTACAAGTAAATGTGTGCAGGGAGGCTTCCTGATGCAGTATGTAGATAGATCAACAAGAGGCGAGGCCACATTGGATTTGGTACTGGGTAATGAACCAGGCCAGGTGTTAGATTTGGAGGGAGGTGAGCACTTTGGTGACAGTGACCACAATTTGATTACGTTTACTTTAGCAATGGAAAAGGATAGGTATATACCAAAGGGCAAGAGTTATAGCTGGGGGAAAGGAAATTATGATGCGATTAGGCGAGATTTAGCTGGCATAGGTTGGGGAAGGAAACTGCAGGGGATGGGCACAATTGTAATGTGGAACTTGTTCAAGGAACAGCTACTACGCGTCCTTGATAAATATGTACCTGTCAGACAGGGAGGAAGCAGACGTGTCAGGGAACCGTGGTTTACTAAGGAGGTTGAATCTCTTGTGAAGAGGAAGAAGGAGACTTATGTTAAGATGAGACGTGAAGGCTCAGTTAGGGAGCTTGAGAGTTACAAGTTAGCCAGGAAGGACCTAAAGAAAGAGTTAAGAAGGGCCAGGAGGGGACATGAGAAGTCTTTGGCAGGTGGGATCAAGGAAAACCCTAAAGCTTTCTATAGGTATGTCAGGAGTAAAAGAATGACGAGAGTCAGATTAGGGCCAGTCAAGGACAGTAGTGGGAAGTTGTGCGTGGAGTCTGAAGAGATAGGAGAGGCACTCAATGAATATTTTTCGTCAGTATTCACACTGGAGAGGGACAGTGTTGTTGAGGGGAGTACTGAGATCTTTGTGTCATCATTGTCTACAGGAACAGTGCCAGAAGACTGGAGGATAGCAAATGTTGTCCCCTTGTTCAAGAAGGGGAGTAGGGACAACCCTGGTAATTATAGACCGGTGAGCCTTGCTTCTGTTGTGGGCAAAGTTTTGGAAAGGATTATAAGAGATAGGATTTATAATCACCTGGAAAGGAATAATTTGATTAGGGATAGTCAACACGGTTTTGTGAAGGGTAGGTCGTGCCTCACAAATCTTACTGAGTTCTTTGAGAAGGTGACCAAAGAGGGGGATGAGGGTAAAGCGGTTGATGTGGTGTATATGGATTTCAGTAAAGCATTTGATAAGGTTCCCCATGGTAAGCTTTTGCAGAAAATACGGACACATGGGATTGAGGGTGATTTAGTGGTTTGGATCAGGAATTGGCTAGCTGTAAGAAAACAGAGGGTGGTGGTTGATGGGAAATATTCATCCTGGAGTTCAGTTACAGTGGTGTACCGCAAGGATCTGTTTTGGGGCCACTGCTGTTTGTCATTTTTATTAATGACCTGGATGAGGGCGTAGAAGGATGGATTAGTAAATTTGCGGATGACACTAAAGTTGGTGGAGTTGTAGACAGTGCAGAGGGAAGTGGCAGGTTACAGAGGGACATAGATAAGCTGCAGAGCTGGGCTGAGAGGTGGCAAATGGAGTTTAATGCAGAAAAGTGTGAGGTGATTCACTTTGGAAGGAGTAACAGGAATACAGAGTACTGGGCTAATGGTAAGATACTTGGTAGTGTGGATGAACAGAGGGTTCTGGGTGTCCATGTGCATAGATCCCTGAAAGTTGGCACCCAGGTTGTTAGGGTTGTTCAGAAGGCGTACGGAGTGTTAGCTTTTATTGGTGGAGGGATTGAGTTTCGGAGCCAGGAGGTCATGCTGCAACTGTACAAAACTCTGGTGCGGCTGCATTGGGAGTATTGCGTACAGTTCTGGTCGCCGTATTATAGGAAAGATGTGGAAGTGTTGGAAAGGGTGCAGAGGAGATTTACCAGGATGTTGCCTGGTATGGTGGGAAAATCGTATGAGGAAAGGCTGAGGGACTTGAGGTTGTTTTCGTTAGAGAGAAGAAGGTTAAGAGGTGACTTAATAGAGGCATACAAGATGATCAGAGGATTAGATAGGGTGGATAGTGAGAGTCTTTTTCCTCGGATGGTGATGGCTAGCACGAGGGGACATAGCTTTAAATCGAGGGGTGAGAGATATAGGACAGATGTTAGAGGTAGGTTCTTTACTCAGAGAGTAGTAAGGGCGTGGAATGCCCTGCCTGCAGCAGTAGTGGACTCGCCAACATTAAGAGCATTCAAATGGTGATTGGATAAACATATGGATGATATTGGAATAGTGTAGGTTAGATGGGCTTTAGATTGGTTTCACTGGTCGGCGCAACATCGAGGGCCGAAGGGCCTGTACTGCGCTGTAATGTTCTATGTTCTAATGACACATTGTCCTATGGGCCTGGTGCTATTGGTGCTGGATGAGTAATCCAGGGACCCAGTATACTGCTCCAGGGACCTGGGGTCAAATCCCACCTCGGCAGATGGTGAATTCTGAATTTAATAACATTCTGGAATTAAAAGTCTACTGATGACCATGAAACCATTGATTCAAAAACAGAAAATACTGGAAAGTCTCAGCAGGTCTGACCGTGGAGAGAGAATAGAGCAACATTTTGAGTCTGGATGACCCTTCGCTCAGAGCTAAGAGCAAAGAAAAAGGCCAAGGACGGACATGTGGGCAGGAGAGCAGGGTGGCATGTTGAAGTGGCAAGCAACAGGAAGGTCTGGGTTCAGTCACCCAGTCTGCGTTTGCTCTCTCCAATGTAGAGTAGACCGCATTGGGTCAGCGAATGCATTAGACCAGATTGAAGGAGGTACATGTGAAGCGCTACTTTACTTGAAACGGGTGTTTGGGACCTGGGACAGTGAGCAGGGAGGAGGAAAAGGGGCAGGTGTTACACCTTCTACGATTGCAAGAGAAGGTACCGTTGGGCGGGGGGGGTGAGGTGTTGGGGGTGATGGAGGAGTGGACCAGGGTGTCCCAGAGAGAACTGTCCCTGTGGCATGCTGACAGCAGGAGTGAGGGGAAGATGAGCTGAGTAGTGGCCTCATGCTGGCGTTGGCGGAAATGGCGGAGGATAATCCTTTGAATGCAGAGGTTCGTGGGGTGAAAAGTGACAACAAGGGGGACCCTATCCTGGTTCTGGGAGGGAGGACAGGCGGTGAGAGCAGTGGCTGGGGGATGGTTCGGATGCGACTGAGAGCCCTGTCAACCACTGGCTGGAAAACCACGATCAAGAGAAGAAGGAAGAAGTTTCGGAAGTGCGCTGCGCTCCTGTCCACATTCCGTCCTTGTCTTTTTGCAATATTCCAGTGACCCCCAATGCAAACTGGAGGAACAGCACCTCATCCTCCCACCGGGCACTGTACAGCCTTGTGGAGTCAACATTGAGTTCAACAACTTCAGAGCACAAACTCTCGCTTCCACCTTCACCCCATTTCCATTTATTTTATTCCATTCCGTTTCTTCTTTTCATCTCATCCATCCATTTTTTTCATCCTTCTTTCTCTCTTCTATTTTTCTACTTTTCCATTCCTGCTGTCGTTCTTGCCCCCGCCCCACCTCCCCTCCTTCAGGGCAACTGCCTGAACCTTCTGTACCTCTGTTCTGCCATTCACACATTCTGATCGCTTAATGGACACTTTTAGCACCTTTCTCAGCCTTCTTCATCCTCATTTACTTGGCCCTATTACAGCACCCCCCCCGCACCTCCCCCCCCCCGCCCCCCACAACCCCGGCTCCCCTTGCCCACCCTCACAGTATAAATCCTGTCTGATTATCTTTCCTCTTAACTCTGACGAAAGTCATCCTGACTCGAAACGTTGCCTCTATTCTCTCTCCACACATGCTGTCAGACCTGCTGAGGATTTCTAGCATTTGATTCCAGCAATATTTTGCTTTTAACCATTGGTGATTGTCGGAAAAACCCATCTGGTTCATTAATGTCCCTATAGGGAAGGAAATCTACTGTCCTAACCTGGTCTGGCCTACCTGTGACTTCAGAGCCATAGCAACATGGTTGACCCTAACCTGCCCTCGGAGATGGGCAATAAATGTTGGACAGCCAGCTACACCCATATCCCATGAATGAACAATAATTAAAAAATTCCCTCGAAAGGGCAAACGTCTTCTCGACAGCCATCTTATCAAAATATTCGAACCACTGTTCAGAACTTTTGAAATATTCTAAAGCGCACTGCAGTATCGGAGGGTCAGTGCTGAGGGAGTGCTCCACTGTCAGAGGGTCAGTACTGTGGGAGTGCTGCACTGTCAGAGGGTCAGTGCTGAGGGAGTGCTGCACTGTCAGAGGGTCAGTGCTGAGGGAGTGCCGCACTGTCAGAGGGTCAGTACTGAGGGAGTGCCGCACTGTCAGAGGGTCAGTGCTGAGGGAGTGCCGCACTGTCAGAGGGTCAGTGCTGAGGGAGTGCTGCACTGTCAGAGGGTCAGTGCTGAGGGAGTGCTGCACTGTCAGAGGGTCAGTGCTGAGGGAGTGCCGCACTGTCAGAGGGTCAGTACTGAGGGAGTGCCGCACTGTCAGAGGGTCAGTACTGAGGGAGTGCCGCACTGTCACAAGGTCAAGACTGAGGGAGTGCTGCACTGTCAGAGGGTCAGTGCTGAGGGAGTGCCGCACTGTCAGAGGGTCAGTGCTGAGGGAGTGCCGCACTGTCAGAGGGTCAGTGCTGAGGGAGTGCTGCACTGTCAGAGGGTCAGTGCTGAGGGAGTGCTGCACTGTCAGAAGGTCAGTAGTGAGGGAGGGCCGCACTGTCAGAGAGTCAGTGCTGAGGGAGTGCTGCACTGTCAGAGGGTCAGTACTGAGGGAGTGCTGCACTGTCAGAGGGTCAGTGCTGAGGGAGTGCCGCACTGTCAGAGGGTCAGTGCTGAGGGAGTGCCGCACTGTCAGAGGGTCAGTGCTGAGGGAGTGCTGCACTGTCAGAGGGTCAGTGCTGAGGGAGTGCTGCACTGTCAGAGGGTCAGTACTGAGGGAGTGCCGCACTGTCACAAGGTCAAGACTGAGGGAGTGCTGCACTGTCAGAGGGTCAGTGCTGAGGGAGTGCCGCACTGTCAGAGGGTCAGTGCTGAGGGAGTGCCGCACTGTCAGAGAGTCAGTGCTGAGGGAGTGCCGCACTGTTAGAAGGTCAGTAGTGAGGGAGTGCTGCACTGTCAGAAGGTCAGTAGTGAGGGAGTGCTGCACTGTCAGAAGGTCAGTAGTGAGGAGTGCCGCACTGTCAGAGGGTCAGTACTGAGGGAGTGCTGCACTGTCAGAGAGTCAGTGCTGAGGGAGTGCCGCACTGTCAGAGAGTCAGTGCTGAGGGAGTGCCGCACTGTCAGAGAGTCAGTGCTGAGGGAGAGCCGCACTGTCAGAGGGTCAGTGCTGCGGGAGCGCCGCACTGTCAGAGGGTCAGTACTGAGGGAGTGCTGCACTGTCAGAGGGTCAGTACTGAGGGACTGCTGCACTGTCAGAGGGACAGTGCTGAGGGAGTGCTGCACTGTCAGAAGGTCAGTAGTGAGGGAGTGCCGCACTGTCAGAGGGTCAGTACTGAGGGAGAGCCGCACTGTCAGAGGGTCAGTACTGAGGGGACTGCTGCATTGTCAGAGGGTCAGTACTGAGGGACTGCTGCACTGTCAGAGGGTCAGTACTGAGGGAGTGCCACACTGTCAGAGGGTCAGTACTGAGGGAGTGCTGCACTGTCAGAGGGTCAGTGCTGAGGGAGTGCTGCACTGTCAGAGGGTCAGTACTGAGGGAGTGCCGCACTGTCAGAGGGTCAGTGCTGAGGGAGTGCTGCACTGTCAGAGGGTCAGTACTGAGGGAGTGCCGCACTGTCAGAGGGTCAGTGTTGAGGGAGTGCTGCACTGTCAGAGGGTCAGTGCTGAGGGAGCGCCGCACTGTCAGAGAGTCAGTACTGAGGGAGTGCCGCACTGTCAGAGGGTCAGTGTTGAGGGAGTGCTGCACTGTCAGAGGGTCAGTGCTGAGGGAGTGCCGCACTGTCAGAGGGTCAGTACTGAGGGAGTGCTGCACTGTCAGAGGGTCAGTGCTGAGGGAGTGCCGCACTGTCAGAGGGTCAGTGCGAGGGAGTGCCGCACTGTCAGAGAGTCAGTGCTGAGGGAGTGCCGCACTGTCAGAGAGTCAGTGCTGAGGAGTGCCGCACTGTCAGAGAGTCAGTGCTGAGGGAGAGCCGCACTGTCAGAGGGTCAGTACCGATGAATTGCTCAGATCTAATGAAAGATATGCATGTTCCAGCTTTGCTGTTCTCACCTCTTTCTGGTGGGTTCCGCACCTTTTGCAGATATTTCCGGACAACCTCTTCAGGACTCTTCCCACTAAACACGTATGAACACTGTCCTGTCAAATACAATGATATCATTCAACAGAGAGATAGATATCAGTGGGGGAGAAGAGCGGGAGATGGGGCACGACAGAGAGGCACAGAAAGAGAGAGAAGGTACGAGAGAGAGAGGTGGGGTCGAGTGGATAAGGAAATGGGAGGGAGGAGGAGGGGGTGGGGGAAACAGGGGAGTGGGGTGAGAAGGAGGTGGGGGAGGGGGAAAGGGAGGTGGGGGGGGGAAGGGAAGGTAGGGGGGGGAAGGAAGGTAGGGGGGGGAAGGATGGAGATGGGGCAAAAGTGCCCCCATTCCTTTCCCGATCCCCACCTCTCCCACCCTTTTCCCCCCCCCGACCCCCGTCTCTCCCCAGACCCCCCATCTCTCTCCCCCCCCCCCTCTCTCTCCCCCCATCACCTTTTCTCTCATCTCCACACCTTCTTCCCGAACCTTGGCTTTTCGCTCTCACACAACGCACCTCCCACCCACACCCCGCCCCCTCACTCTCTCCCCCGTCCCCAAAAACCCCTCCCCACCCCACAATCCCCTCCCCCAACACCCACAAAAACCCTCCCCTGCCCATCCCACTCCCACAAACCCCTGCCTCCACCCCCACAAACCCATCCCCCATCCGTGCCATCCCCACCAACCCCTCCCCCCATCCCCCACAAACCCCTCCCCCATCCCCCACAAACCCCTCCCCCATCCCCCACAAACCCCTCCCCATCCCACAAACCCCTCCCCCATCCCCCACAAATCCCTCCCACATCCCCCGCAAACCCCTCCCCCATCCCCTGCAAACACCTCCCCCATCCCCTGCAAACCCCTCCCCCATCCCCCACAAACCCCTCCCCCACAAACACCCCACCCCCCACAAACCCTCCCCCCATCCCCCATAAACCCCTCCCCCATCCCCCGCAAACCCCTCCCCCGTCCCCCACAAACCCCTCCTCCGTCCCCACAAACCCCTCCCCATCCCCCGCAAACCCCTCCCCATCCCCCCACAAACCCCTCCCCATCCCCCGCAAACCCCTCCCCCATCCCCCACAAACCCCTCCCCCCATCCCCCACAAACCCCTCCCCCACCCCCCACAAACCCCCCCCTACCCCCACCCACCCCTCCCCCACCAACCCCTCCCCCCACAAACCCCTCCCCCCACAAACCCCTCCCCCCACAAACCCCCTCCCCCCACAAACCCCTCCCCCCACAAACCCCTCCCCCCACAACCCCCCCCCCCACAAACCCTCCCCCCACAACCCCTCCCCCCACAAACCCCTCCCCCCACAAACCCCTCCCCCCACAAACCCCTCCCCCACAAACCCCTCCCCCCACAAACCCCTCCCCCCACAAACCCCTCCCCCACCCCCCACAAACCTCTCTTCCCCTCACCCCCACAAACCCCTGCCCCCGCTGCTCACCTTTCTTGTTCAGTTTCCGGCTGCTTTTCCGGCAGGTGTGGGAGATTCCCGAGATGGGCTTGATGTCGTTTTTGTGGACGGGGGGTGGGTGAAGGATGAGTTTCGGAGGCCTAGTCAGGCAGACAGGGAGACCCGCTGCACTCATCAGGATCCCAGTTATACCTGCCAAATCGAGGGGGGTGGTAAGAGAGGGAGGATGGGGCAGAGGAAGGGTGGAGGAGGGCGGGGGGGGGGGAGGGGGGGCAGTGCGGAAGGCAGACAGGTTAGAAGCTTCAGTTGGAGAGGACCCTCGCTCGGCCTTTTCCCAATCCCAAAGCAACACAGAAACTAGAAGCAGGAGTAGGCCGTTTGGCCCTTCGAGCCTGCTCCACCATTCATATTCATTTTGATCATTAAATTCAATATCCTGATCCTCCCCATATCCCTCGATCCCATTTAGCCCCAAGAGCGATATCTAATTTCTTTTTGAAATCTGACAATGTTTTGGCCTCAACTACTTTCTGTGGAAGTGAATTCCACACATTCACCACCCTCTGGGTGAAGAAATTTCTCCTCACCTCAGTCCTAAAAGGTTTATATTTTATCCTTAGACTGTGACCCCCTGGGTCTCGACTCCCCCACCATCGGAAACATCCTTCCTGC